>NC_141135.1:53260473-53954895 GCF_053477565.2 Lygodium microphyllum | reverse complement strand
GTGTGCTGCGCCACTCAATACTCCAAGACTGGGGTAACCCACTTGTTGAGAATGCTAGGTTCAATGTCACCCTAGCCAATGGAATGAAAGTATGGCCAATTGGAGTATTAAAGAACTAGCCATTGAAGATTGTAGGGATCCAATTCTCTATTGATTGACTTTATAGTCATGAAGGGAGTGGACTATGACATCTTGTTAGGCCGGCCTTGGATGAGAAATGCATGGGTCATAGAAGAATAGGATAACAATCTGTTCTTCTTAGGAAATCAAATAGAGGCATTAAAAGTAGAGATGGATACATGGAAGACCACACCAGCCGACCTTGATGCCATCTCCACCATGTTAAAGGGTGATATGCAAATTAGAAAATCGTACGGGCCACTCACCAAGTACATCCCTTGTCCTGAGGATGAGTGAGATTGAATGCTTGTGCTAGCCATGATCGATCTACCATTCTCAGATGGTGAGAAACACAAGCAAGCTGCTACGGCAATTGATGAGCCTAATGACACGCTCCTAGTACCAATTTTCATTATGGCAAGGAGCTCTCATAGACAATCCAACCCAGTAGCCACCATCATAGAAATTGAAGATGAAGATGAGGAACTAGTGGCACCTGCCTACCTATGCTTGTCAGTGACTATCCACAAGAGAGACGTCTTTGATGCACTTATTGATGAGGGAGCTGACTACAACATCTCTACACATGATCATTGGACCCTCATTGGTCAACCAAAACTGCAACTCACCAACACCAAACTCAATCCATTTGGGGAACTGTCCTACTCACTGCTCGAGAAGTACAAAATAATAGTCTCTATCAAGACCAAAAGCCTACCTTTGACCTTCTATGTGATGCTTAACACTAAGACCGCTGGTAAAGAATCACTATTAGGATGTACATTCAAGAAACAAGCACACTACAATGTCAACTATTACTCACAATATATTCACCTTGCCATTGACAATGTTTGAATAGTTACGACTTTCAGCAAGGGTTGCACGACTCCATCACAGTCTACAAAGCCATCGGGAGAAACCCACCATTGAGCCTAAGGAGTGGGGTTGTGATTCATCACCACCTGTCAAACCTTATCACCAATAAAAAGCCAACCACAAAGCTAAAACCCTTGAATACCAGTTAAAATGGGTGCCAAAACATTCACAATCGCCGCCTTGGAGCACCCAAACACAAGCCCGCAAGGCTAGGAAATCCTCCTTGAAACCTAGGAGGCCTAGAAGAAACTATAGGCATCAACGAATGGTCAAAAGCCGCAATGGGTTTCCAGGGTCTTATTGCAAGCACAATGCTATTACGAGGGTAACATGTGGATTTGGGTATCTAAAGCCAAGATGGCCAAGGACACTATTCCAATGCCATCCCCAACCTTAACCCCACCAAGCCATGGGACAAAAAGGGCACCAATGCCACAAATGACTCAAACTGCGAAACACATAAGAGTCTCAAATGCATCAGTTGGCAAAGACTAAACAAGTCTATTGACCAAAGCCGCACCATGCTACTCACACACTTCCTTAACCTGATCCTACTAGTGTCCCTAAGACCTCATTGGCATCTAGTAGCATGGCACCCCTAACTCTGACCAAGACCATCACACAAGAAGCCCAACCACACTCTTAGGAGTAGCCAAAGCCACAACCATCAGCTGCCAAATTATCTAGTTTAGTTAAACCTTACCCACCAGCAGGTCTTAAGCCATCCTACGAATGACATTCAATCGTCACATTCGCTAAATACATACCTCATAACATAGGAGACAACCTGATTACCTACATCAAGTGCTTGGATACCACGTTGTCGTGATGTTATGAGGACACCGTGTGAAAAAGTATGGAATGCATCATCATCCGACTTCTTTATTGATCTAGAGAGTCAATGTGATCTGAGCCATTAGTACTAGTGTGAATTGCATGGATTATTTAAAAATACTAGATTTTTGGATAAGTTTAGCCTATTTTTTATATTATTGATCGTAAAAATATGAAAAAGTTAGAAAAAAAGCTTCTAGATTAGGATGGCATGCAAAAAGCTAGTTGCTTTTTCTTAAAGACTACTAGTCTCTTTTGTGCAGTGAAAACCATAGCACCATGATGTTGCACTATGGTAGCTATAATATTTGATGACTACTTTTGCTAGGAAAGTATTGGCTTTTTGCCCCTAATTTATAAGGTTTTGACACCTCAATCAACTTTTCGTTTGACCCAGATTTGCATTTTAATCTAATTATATAATTCCTTACTTTGGATAGAGCTTTAGTCATGATCAATGGAAATGGTTGTGTAGGTATTTTAAGTAATCAAATCCATCAATTTCTTGTATAATAACCTTGAGCACAGATAGTAGGGTTTTGGGGACTCATTGCAACTTTGAGCTACATCCCCCTACTTAGAACAGTGAGCTCTTTGTCTCCTATTTATTCTTCGTGGATTTGTTTTTTGCATTGGTTTGGTAGCCTTCAATGAGCCTTCAATGTATTATACTTACAGCTTGGCCTCCCTTTTTTGGATTAGGAGAACCTCTACCAAAGTGATTTACTTTTCTTCTCTTGGGCCCTAAGCAAATACTTAAGCACTTTTTTCCCATCCTCATGAGGCTTTGTGGTTGAATCCTCCAACATTGGTTTCTTATCTTTACCTTAAGAATATGCTAGATTTCCTTTACTAAAATCTACCATTATTGTGATTTGAAGTAAGCTCAAGAGTATTTTTTATGGTTCATAGTCAACATTACATTTGCTCATATGCTTGAAAGTTCTTCCAAGAGAGACTTCCTTCCCTACATCTTCTTGATTTGAAAGCACACAAAACATGATATTAGTCCATGCAATTAATGAGAGCATTAGCAACATACTCTCTCTTAGCACAAGTTTGATCCTAAAAATTACACAAGATATTATCTTTTCATCATCATGATCAATATATATGGCCTTGACTTTCAATTTGTGATATTACACTTTTTGTAGACCCAAGCATGGTATTACCAAATGCCTTATGTAAGATGAACTAGATACATATAAGTGATACTGCACTCCATGCATTTTAGGTCATCCATACTAAATATTTTTGTCATTATGTTCTCTGCTTATCCTTGGTTTATTTCACATTTATTCCTTGGTCTTCTAGCTTTTTTATTTTTCTAATAAGTTGTTGGATCGAGATGTTCTTAACTCTTTCTTAATCCTTTGAGTGATGAGGACTTGCAAACCTTGGAGTTCAGTCTGTTGTTTCAATGTATCAATAAAGGTATCGCGCTCTTGATAGTTGGATAAAACTCTTCTACTCTTCCTACAATATCAAGTCCCTTATGTCTCCTAGGATTTGATTCATTTAAGTTCTTATAGGTGAGTTTCGCTCTTGTTGAACTTTCAATTGTGTGGTTTTATGTGTTGTTATTCCTTGAAGTTCTACGTTTTGTCAATATCTCTATTTCTTTTCAACCTTATCCCTTTTGAAATATTTTCTCTCTCAAGCTTTTGATGTTAAGCATAATGAGTCATTGGTTCAATGTGTTTTCTTTTGTGAAAGAAACCCTTGGTGTGGCCATAAGGTGTAATGCTAGGGTAACGAGTGACTAAGTAATTCAAGTATGAGTGCTAATAGCTTAGCACCTAAGAGAGTTGAGTAAGTCTATCTATAGGTGGATTTGACTATCAAAAAAGTGAGTTTTCCTAGGCTAAAGTGCCCTAGATCACTACCATGCAAGGGGCTTTAACTATAAGGGGTTATGTAAGTCTATTTGTAGAGACGTCAACCACCAAGACCAATGGACCACTTTTTGTTCAAGCATTTTAAGCGCAAACCTATGGCTATCTCTCACCTAGCTGACACACCTTCGATCCTACCGGGGTGTAGTGAGCTTACCTTGATGCCCAAACGAGTTGCCTTCTCTCTCAAGCACACCAGCAGCTCCACGATTCGAGATGCAAGCTCAAGCATCCTCAAGCCTCCACCTCCAAGCTCCATCTTCCATAGCCACACACATAAGAGAAGAGAAGAGAAGAGAAGAGAAGAGAAGAGAATAGAATAGAATAGAATAGAATAGAATAGAATAGAATAGAATAGAAGAGAAGAGGAGAGGAGAGGACACAAGACAAGACGAGATGAGAGGAGATGATGGAGAGCTTCACCTCCAAGATCCCTTACCCTCACACACTCACTCCTCACACACACACTTCCTCTCTCAATCACACACAATCAAGAAAGAAGAGAAGAAGAGAAGAAGATGAGTACACTTTTCCACACACCAAGAATGATATTCTCATTCACTTTTTGACTTTATATACAAAAACCCTAAATCCCTTTTGGGTAGTCATCCCCTTATCCCTATTTTACATGGCTCGCCGTGGCATAGGCCCCCTTTCCCATTGTCCTATCTTCCTAGCTTCCTTCCTATTGTCCATCTTCTTTTATAATTTGTACGGGAGGGAGCATGATGCTCTTTACAAAACGTTTTGGGGGTGTCTCGCATTTAAAAATGTACTTTTGCCTATGCCTCAGCTTTTGAGGCTACCCTTGTGCTTTCAGTCGTTTCCCTTCCTACATTTTATTGTGCTTTCGGTCGTTTCCCTTCCTACATTTTATGTTGTGTCTAATTTCCTTTTGGGCCACCTCTTTTGGCTCCCAAATTTCACCTTTCCATATTTTTTGCTTTTCTTTTGCTTTTTCTTGGGCTAAGGTTAATATTACCCCCCTCCTAGCCTAGTGCCACTCCCATGGCTGCACTGATGGGTAGTAGTTGGAAGGTGGGATGGGTGTAGCCAGATGGCTTTTTTGAGTTTGTATACAAGCCCTTGCAAGGGATGGTGTTGGATGGATTGGCCCTCAAAATTGAATATGGTGTTGGGGCTGAGCCCTCCTTGATGGTGACGGTGGGTGGATTTGTCCTTTGAAATTGCAGATGATGTTGGATGGATCCCTCTAGGAGGTTGGCAGGTGGGTGAATCTGTCTTTGAAATTTAAGATGGTGTTGGATGGCTCCCCCTAGGAGATTGGCAAGTGGAAAGATTTGTCTTTGAAATTCACAATGGTGTTGGACGGATCTCCCTCTCATCCTCCGAGATTGTGATGATGCGGGTTGAACACGGCTTTACCCTAACTCTTCAAGTTGCCATATCCCTTCACCTATGTCCATTTAGACTTTACCACTTGGACAGGAGGAAACTTGGTACTTATTATAAAATGAATTACATGGCACCTCGCACTTTCCTTGCGAGAGCCTTGGGAGGTGCTCCCTCATCCTTGCGACAGCCTTGCTAGAATATTTGGTGCTTTTCTCCATCTTTTCAGAGCACCTTGCTAGAATCTTTGGTGGTTTCCTTCATCTTGAAAAGAGCATCCTTCATCCTTAACATGACCTTCCTCGTCCTTGAGAGGAACTCTCTCATCCTTGAGAGGACCTTGCCAAAGTAGTCAAATCTCCCCCACATTTTTTTTGAGGTTGTCATCTCTTGCATCATTCCTAATGAGCTTCTTCATTCACTTTTTGACTTGGGCTACCTTGGTCTTCCTTTGCTTTGTTGTGGTTGCATGGTGACATGTTGTGCAATAGTGATAGTGCAAGTTGATGACAATGTGGTTGTGTAGGGACTGGTCTTTGGAAGAAATTGATCAACCAGTTAAAGTGGTGGGGACCAAGGGTGAATTGAGGGGATGATGGGGCCTCTGAAGTTGGTGGGTTGCAGCGTTTGGATTTCCTGACCATGGGGTGCATTGTGGTTACCTGACCATGGGGTGCATTGTGCTCATGCTAGTGGTACTAGGAGGTGCGTCGAAACCACAGGCAAGCCTAGGTGTTGTTCCACACTTGAGGACCCAGTTCACATCATTATAGGTGTGGTGTGCAGCTTTGGGAGACAAGTTTAAAAGTCCTGCCCTTGAGGTGTCCTAAGCGTGAAGTGGGGAATGAAAATGGATTAGGGGGTTAGGGATAGAGCCAACCGACCGAATCCACCGGGTGTTTCTAGCTTGAGGACCCCTATGTGTAGTGACCGTGACTTTTTTTTTGGCCACACATGGATCTAGCCATATCATAGATATCTTTGCTGAAATTTGAGGTCAAAAAGAGTGGTGGGGGATAGTACCATTGTCATAAAAGCCTCCCACTAAAGAGCCGTGGGTTGCTGCCCCCTTTCAAAACTTGGCCTTGCATCTTTAGTTAGCCTTCCCTCTCTTGCTCCACATTTGTGTGCCCTACAATTTGTGTTTGGACGTGTAGCCGATGCTTTAGGGCCTTGGGAGTGATCTGCATCTTTTTCCTTAAGGACTCAATAGCCTCCTCTTCCTCAAATTGTGTGGCATCCGAGAGAGTGCAAAGGAAGGTGCATTGTTGGGCTTCCAAAGTCACCCATGCGGCCTTTGCCCTACTCTCTACTAACAGCATGTCGCCTTCTGCAAGAGCTAGTTGGCGCGCTAAGTCGCTCACTTTTTCTTTGCTCTTGTTCACCTAGCCATTTTCTTTTTTCTTCATTTCTTCCAAGATTTCATTGTGCCTATAGACTAACAGCCTTAGCTTCCTCTCATGTTCCTCAATTTCTCTTTACAAACACTATTGCTCTCCAAGCTTTGAGGCTAGCCTTTGTCCCAGATTTTTTATATGCTTTTGGTTCTACTTCTTCTACCGCTACTAGTTGCTCTGCGGCATCTCGGATCTTTTCATTTTCTATTTGTAGATCTTTGTACAATACCATCAGCTCATCAAAAGTGCATTGTAGGTTCATGAACCTATGTGTTTCTGCCGCCACAAGTTTTGCTTGCCACCTCTCATCTTCTCCTCCCTTGGCCTTGAGCTTGTCCTTTAACTCCTTGATCTCTCTTTGATAGATGGCCACTTGATGGGTTCTCTCTAATTGAGAGGTTGCCATCATCTTCTGTTTGGCCTCGAGCTTAGCTACGACTATTTTCTTATCTTACTTTTCCCATTCTAGTTGTGACAGAAGTTCCTGCACGTAGGTATCATAGTTTGTGGACAATGGCAAGGCAGTGCGACTAGTGGCATAGATTCCTTGATCTTTGGCCTTTTGAGGTCTGGTCCGGATTCTACATTTGCAGCTAACTGCCTTTTTACTCCTGTCGTCACAGGGGTTTCTACACTTGCACCTTGAGTTGCCTCCTTGTTGATCAGAAACTGCACCCAAGCCACAAGATTACTGGCATCCACCGTGGTAGAGGAGTCTTGGGTGGGTGCATGGGGGATTCACTAGTAGTAATAATAAGGAGACGTCACCTGCATGCAATAAATATATGAAAATATCCCTTATCTACCCCCTATTTATGGGACCTTACCTGATAAAATGTACGTTCCTTCCCTTAAATAACCCCTCTCCCTTACACTCACGTGGTACCATACGATAAACCCTAGTGGACCCCCCGGGGGTGGGTGTAGTGACTAGGGTGGCAGGCAATAGGACACGAGGGATGGGGTTGATTGAACTCCTTAGCTCCTCATCTTCCTCCATAGCTCCCCTAGATTCCTCTTTTATTCTCTTTGCCTTGCCCCTTTCTTCTTTCTTTCTTCATTCTTTCGTGCTTTGAGACTCACTTTGTGCTCCATGTAGGTTTGTTTTCTCTTTCTTGTCCCTCTCTTCTTTGGCCTTCTTCTAGATTTATTGGCCCTTCATTGGCCAGATTGTGCTTCTCCCTCTCCTTCATTCTCACTCACGATCCTTTTTCTAGACTACTCCTCTCCTTGGTGCAGAGGGGACCTCTCGGGCATCCCACCAATTGCCTCATTGTCTTGTGCTTTCTCTAGTGCCTCTCTTATGATGGTTGTCAAGATTCCTCCAAAGCCAATGGTGGAGTCCTTTTAGGACAATGATTTCTAGGCTTTAGAGGCTAGGGACTCTCCCCCCATGGATCTTCTGCTAGCGGACTAATGCCTTTGTAGACTTCTCTATCATCTTTCTAATGAATCCATTTAGGTTTACCTCGTCGAAGGACTAGGCAGTGATGCTCTCTAGCATGATACATTGATTTTGGCCTAGATTTGGACCTCAGGGTTGGGGATGTCAGCTAGGATGATGCCCTTGTTGGTGTGGACTATCACTTTGTCCATTCCCAACATCTCATCTACATTCCTTTTTTGCCATTTCTCTACTTTGTTTGGTACGGGCAGTGCTTTTTATACTAGCTTAGGGCAGCTCAGCTCCATTTCTACTTGGCAGGCCTCATTCTCTAGGTGCATTGTGATCGTGCCTCGATTTCTATTGAAGGTCCGAAGGAATTCAGTACACTTCTCATAGTCAATGGCTTGGCCCACCTTCTGCATGTATTTTTGTAGCTTGCATTGCTTCACCAATTGCTTAATGGATGGCTCCTCCACAACTAAGTCTTCTAAAATTAGGATATGCCTGAATTTGAACTAATTCTAAGCCCTCGTTTACAATGAGAGGCTTTACTTTACGTGCTCCTCCTCCCGAGAATGTAAGTTTGCTACTTTTCTCATGATTTGGCACCCTTCTTGTTCCTACCAGAGTCGAAGAGCATACCACTTCCTCAAGAAAGATGAGTCATTATATCGACTAGCCTACGGAGCTTTTGACTTGTGGCAGCAACTCTGCTCTTGCTATAGGAGGTGATTAGCCATTCTTCAAGGCCTTGGTCTCGCGATATCTCTGCATTGGCGATCAATTCCTCCATGATCGTGGGGGTTTTTATCATCACAATTTCATATTCCTTCCAGGTGCATGTCATAGAGTGGACATCCGACACTAAGGATGAATCAAGTAGGCCTAGGTCCAAACACTCATAGCTCTTAGCGAGTAGGGTGAACGTTGTCGGAGGGGGTTTTGTCGAAAGATTGAATCCATCAGGAATCAGAGGCAGAAGGAAGTAGAGATAGGAGATGGAAGAGAAGAAAGAGAATACAAAAGTGGTAAACACAACAAAGACAAAGCACAATGAATTGAATCAATATGTATTGAAATAACTTGGAATCTTCGCACTACTCAAAAGCAATCTCTAGGCATTAGATCTCCTAGAGCTTCTTCGTAAAACAAAACATGCATAAAAATTACAGCTCCTTCTCTACTACTCGGAACCCAAATCTGATGGCTCCATTGGCTCCGAAAGGGGGGTGAAACCCCAAGACACCTGCTCATAGATCTCCCAGATGACTCCTTCTTCTTTCAGTTCAATCTACAATTTTCAGCCTATTTATAGCGATCGCAATGCGTGCGATTTTGTCAATTTATCCCTCGTGAAAATCCCCAACTCAAAAAGAGGAAACCAAACAATAGCATCATGATCTGAAAGAGAAAATCTAGAAAGTAATGGTCCCATGTACTTGCTAGACTAATCCAATTTTTGAAGTGTCCCAAAGATAAATAACCTTTATCATTTAAAAAAACAAAAAAATAAAATAGCATTAGCCCAATACTATTTCTTAAGGAAAGAAAATGGATCCTAAAGGGAAGGAAAAGGGAATATAAAAGGACCAAAAACTACCCTCTAAGAGCATGATCAAAATCACATTTGAAACTTCTAAGGCCATGACCACTTCCAATCCATCCAAGGATCGAGTAAGAGGCCACGAGTAAGAGCCCATCTTTTAGTACAATATGGCTAACCCCACGAATCTCTAGTTACTACTACCAAAAGCGCTTGATTGAAACCACAGCCATTGACTCAACTAAGGAATGAGCTGTCAATGCTTCAACAAAAAGGCATATGATCTTTGCAGTAGAAAGCACCATCAAACCAAAACCTATCATGACATACTGTTCTCAACCAAAACCTCCAACAATATCAAAATCCTAAATTGATCAAGAGATTTTTCATAGAGATGGCAAAAGAAGTTACATAAAAGGAAAATCAACTAGTAATGGACTGCTAGGAGGAACTTGATAACATGACAATGCTTCTCACTTGAAATTATATTCAAGGAAACATTAAAGTTTTGATTAAAGAATATGAAAAGTTTCAAGAGTGGCCATTGATATGGGAAGAGCAGGAACAAATTTGCACAAATTACGTGTTGGAATGTAATCGGGTAAAACATAAGCACATAATACCCCAAATACTATAGTCCACACTCGACACAAAATCTATTGAAGCATAGCATATATACTAACTAATCATGAAGACACATGAATGAAATGGAAAAAGACATTGAAAAAAATAGAGGACAGTTGTAGCATGATTAATAGTGCTTCATTATGATTTTGAGAAGAAGATACACTTTTTGATTCATTAGAACTACAATTTGGTAGATATCAATAAACATGACTTTCCAACATGACTCTTTGGCTAAAAACTATTGGTTAGTGATCCATCCCTGCATCCAACACTCAACACATGGCATGCATGATGGACTCGAGTCCATAACACTGAGTCCTCATCCATGTCACTAGAGTCATATAAGGTAGGTTCATTTGAAGTGACCCTCATAGGAAGAGGAACCACAAGAGGGCCAAGAGTCGAAATAGGAGTAGCAAGACCAAAGGAGGTGGAATAGTAGAAAAAGGTAGAAAATGATGAGTAAGAGAAGTGAGTAGATAGACAAAGCAAGTTGGCCAACATGTAAGCATGTAGATGAGAAAAATGAACAAGTGAATGATTAGCAAGGTAGATGCATACTACAAGTCGATGCCTAATAGGAGATTCTTCTCTCTTTACTATACTTTGATAATATTATGTGGGGTTGAGCTACTTGCTAGTATCATATATGATATCATCAACATGACTAGCAACATCGTAAGACACTCTCTTTGATCCATCATTATCTATCAATGGTTGTCTCCATTATGACAAAGGTTTGGGAATCAAATGGCTATCCCATATATGAGTCTAGGTGTATCCAGTGTATGAAAGAGCCACAATTTGGCATATGGTTTGTGGAGCTCTATGTGTGCATATTATTGCTCTTATGCACCCAATGATACATATGTTCATTCTAGTCAAGGCTTTGATATCTCTCTCTAGTAACATTGTAGCCCTTTACAAGTGATTTCCAAGTATATATACTATTTAGTAGGCTCCACTCACTCTCCATCAAATCTAAATTGATACCGAAATCTCATCACCCAAGTGACTAAGGTGTTCAATACCATAACCTTGGTTTTCTCAAAATTCACCCTAACGTATGAATTTCTACTGAAATGACTTGTGCATCCAAATCCTTGCAATCCCTTGGGTGAGTTACAGTTAAGCACGATGTCATCTACATAAATTAAAATTGATACCAATACCCTAGCTAAGCTCGCACCAACCCTTCCCTCTTTATCAATATGATCTAAAACCTCATTTACAAAGAGTACAAAAAAAGGGTGAGAATGGGCCTCCCTATTTAACTTCAATAATGCTACTCAATGAATATGCGATATCCCCACTAGCCTACACTCTACTTGACATTGTCTTGTATAGAACATAGATACTTGAATATATCTCCTCAAGAACACAATATTATGTAGCCTCTTCATGAATCTAGCATGTGGCACCATATCAATCCAAAAAATAGCGATATTTTTTCTTCTTGTGTACCCAATCTTTTCAATTTTCTTGCATGCTTGGATTTCCTCAATAATTGCACTCATAGTATGGTGTATTCCTATCTAAAACTAGCATGACCTACTCATTGCATGACATGCACCCCCACATAGTTTCTCAAGGCTTCATCCACAATAGTTCTGTATATATTAGCCAACATGTGGCCAATCATAATGGTCCTCTTACACCTATACTATGTATCATAGGGTCTTTGCTCTTGAAGTGTAGTACAATCATTTGGTTTTACCATCTAGCAAGAAATCCCTCAATTTTCTCTATTTAAGATATGAACCAACACTAATGCTAGGATATCGCAAGCATGTGCAAATAAATTTGCCACTAAGCCATCATGATCACAAGTTGTTCCCTTCTTTAGCCTCCATATAGCATGTTTTACTCTCTTTTCTCTAAAGAAACTATAGTGTGTTGCCCTAGATATCAAAGTGATGCATACAATGACCTCTCTCTTGTGGCAAATCTAGATTATGCCAAGATACATATGGTTGTCTAGTCATCACGATGTTGAAAAACGAGGAAAAGATTATAGAAATATATAAGATGATGGGATATGATCATATAAATCAGAAAGCCAGGTTGAAGTAAGGGCATCTTGAGGGAAGAAAATATATTAGAATCTTACAAATTCTTAAGTAAATTAAAGTTCACATATATGTAGATAAAGTTAGACCAAGAAAAATAAGTAAAATGTTATGAAAGAAAATAGAATAGAGAAACCTAAAAATGGACAAAATGTGAAATAATTGAATTTAAAAATATTTTTGACATGTATAAGAATATCAATTTGAATTAGCTTACTTTATTTTTGGATTCAAGTTAAAATGCTTTTATAATGTTCAAGTAATGTGGTAGCCTTGTTCCACTAGCCTATTTTCAAATATGTGATTGCAAGTATAGCACAAAAATTAATTTTGACCTCTCTAAATTATTTACTAATTTAAGTCAAGGTCTCTAACTATCACACCAAATTGATGGCAAGACATTTCCCCGATGACCTCACTGATTCTCCTTCTTTTATTGGTTGTGAAGTCTTGGTTCTAGTTGGTGGTTCTAGTTGGAGAGAGCAAAAGAGACACACACACACACACACACACACACACACACACACACACACACACACACACACACACACACACACACACACACACACACACACACACACACACACACACACACACACACACACACACACACACACACACACACACACACACACACACACACACACACACACACACACACACACACACACACACACACACACACACACACACACACACACACACACACACACACACACACACACACACACACACACACACACACACACACACACACACACACACACACACACACACACACACACACACACACACACACACACACACACACACACACACACACACACACACACACACACACACACACACACACACACACATGGAGATCATGATGCAAATAGGAGGTAGTAGGGTGAGAGAAGCTATGCTTGTTTGTGTGTCTAAGGCAGCCCGCGTCTAAGGCCGATTACACACTCCTATAGATAGGGATGTCATATTTGAAAAGCCATGACTATAATTTTTTCACACAACCAAATACTGAGTATATTATTCAAAATGCCTTTTCAACTTGTCTAGGAATGGTTGGCTTGTTATAGCACTATGTGGCACACCTCTCTGATGTCATTTTACGTGAGCTCCATGGGTTGGGCAAGGGCATAGTACTGGTTAATCTTTTAATAGGAAAACATAGTTTAAACATTTCTATCATTCTATGCTTGACATGTCAATAAGACAACCTTGCAATTTTTCCTATTTGCATGAATGTGTAACTACATACTTGTCTGCCCAACTTTGCATTGGTGAAAAAGCAACCGATGAGTAGGCTCAAAATACAATTATGGTTTCATACTCGTCCAGACCATTATCCAAAGAAATTCAATGTGGTTCCACACATTTTATCCAGACCCATCACATTCTGAGACAGCAAGTACACCCTAACCAAGTCCTTTCAAAAACGAGTTAACCAATGAGAGGCCGCCATGAGATTTGAACCATGTACTTTTAAATCACTCGCTAGATATTTTGCCATCATGGCATCCAAACAAGTGTAAAAGACATTAGGATACTTTATAAAAATACTCCTAGACAAAGGTTTCACACGCTTTTCCATCCATTTCTTGAGTATGAAACGGGCCTAACTCCCTCTATGACTTTACATCCCCCCCCCCCACCCCCCCCCCACACACACACACATGCCCTTGCTATTTCTTTTGTGTGTGGAACCAATGTTTTCATGATTAGGCTACGGTCTCAAGAGCTATGTAGCAGCCATTTAAGACTCTTTTTCACAAGATAAGAGGTGTGCCATGCCTAGGTTTATGACTTAACTAGGTGTGGTAAAGGATTGTGTACCACCAAGGCCACACAAAAATTCCTAGAGAAAGTAGAAGAGACTCTTTTTCTCAAGATAAGAGTTGTGCCATGCCTAGGTTTATGACTTCACTAGGTGAGGTAAGGGCTTTTGTACCACCAAGGCCACACACAAATTCCTAGAGAAAGTAAAAAAGGTAAGTGCACCACTTGCAATCCCTCTCTCTCTCTCTCTCTCTCTCTCTCTCTCTCTCTCTCTCTCTCTCTCTCTCTCTCTCTCTCTCTCTCTCTCTCTCTCTCTCTCTCTCTCTCTCTCTCTCTCTCTCTCTCTCTCTCTCTCTCTCTCTCTCTCTCTCTCTCTCTCTCTCTCTCTCTCTTAAGTGTTACTCAAATTTGTACCTTTTCTAGAAATAAATCATGAAGCATCCTCATCAATATGATGCATTTGCCTAACTCCCATATGATTATTATCATAATTAACATATTTTTTAGTCACTACAACATCAAATTTACCTCACTTCATCAGCCCTCTCTAAAACAGCACTTCCATGTTGCTCATGATCAACTTGTATGCCTTGCAAACTGGGCTCCGCATCTACTTGCATCAAAGCATTAATAAGATCCCTGAGAAATTGTTTCTTAATCTTTACTAAGTCAATGATTTCATCATGAAATTTAGGCTCAGTGTTCAAGCTGAACTAACTTACTTTTTGGGCTATTTTTTGTTGTTTTTGGTGCTCAATGGTTGATTTTGTGGTTGATTAAATAGTTTTTTGATGGTTTGGAAGTTTTTTGGGTTAAGGTGAGAAGATCATGATGGGTTTTGATGGAATTCTGATATGCTATCAAGTTTTGTTGTTAGTTTGGTGTTCTGATAGGTTTGTTTTGCCTTTGTTTTTGCTTGAGAGATTATGATTTTGAATGAGTGGTTTGAGAAATTCGTAAGAGTGAATTAGATGATTTTTGATGGGTTGAGCTGGTTTTGGTTTGAGACATATGGTTTTGGGAAATTAGAGGATCAATGGTGCATTTTTATGGCCTCAATGGTATATATTTTTACATTATTATTTGGGTTACTACATCCCTTTCATCAACCATTCAATCCATGTTGCAAAATATACTAGACTTGTTAATGATCATGCAACTAAAAGGCTTCCTATAAATGCTTGCATGAAAATTGGTTGCAAGAAAATTATGTAACTTGAGAGTGAGTATCATTGCACATAAAGGCCCAATGGAATATGGAGTGATATTGGAGATTGGCACCGATAATGGGTGAAGTACTAGTAGTTGACCATAAAATCCTTGTTTTGAGAGTCATCATAGCTATAAAGGAAGTTCATAAGCTTGAATATGGAAGCTTATTTCATCGATAGGATAGCTTTTATCTTTTTCAAGGTAGGAGTTTGCGAGAAACATCTTGAGTGTAACTACTCAAGGATAGTCCCATCAAATTAGAGGAGTGTTATGAGACATAGTAGTATAGAGCACTAGACACCCTAACGATAAAATGTGTGTGTGTGTGTGTGGGGGGGGGGGGGGGGGGGGGGATGTACATGTACATGCACATGTACATATGTGTGCACATTTTCATACATGTAGTTTAAATAATAAATTACATTCACCTATGAAGAGAAACATAGACATATTAGCAAATTACGTGTACATAAGATAAATAAGTAAAAGTAGCTCCTATTACTCAAAATGTACAAAATATCATGTTTGCATGATTTTCAATCATCTATTATGGCTTGGGATACCTAGTGTACTAGTATATACAACAAAGGTTATATATCCTCCAAAGAGCTCCATTAGGATTCATCTTGCCTCCTTCTATTATGTGTGAAACTCCATGCTTGACCCTTCTGTGGGCCTCTATCTACCCTTGACCATATGCAATGTGACTGGCTTTGGCTTGGGATCCACGCCTTGCTCTATCCTCTTCTTTATTTCCACTACTTTGAGTCTAACCATGGCCCTCTTATTAGAAATAGACTTTATGATGCTTTCTTGATCCCACTCATTTATGAACCTCAAATGTGGGGGGTTGGGGAAGTTTTCATGCACTACAACAATGGTCACTTGGAGATGGGTCTTAATGTTTGAACCATAACAAGAAATCTATATAGTTTGTGTGCACTATGGAACATAAGTAGCTCATGAACTCCTTACCCAAAGCATTGTGAGAACCCCAGATTCTGATGCATTTATTATGTAGGACACTTCTAGCTCAGGTTCTTCTTGTTTTCTCTATTTATATTGCTAGGCCTCTACTTCTCTCTCTTCATTTTTTTGGGCTTCTATATCACTTTCTATACTTTTATATGGAGAGGGGATCCAACCACCACCGAAAAAACCTCTACTAAAACAACATCTACAACGATGCATATGCCATGGCCACTACTACTACCATTCTCATGGTATAGTTCATGCTATGGGGATTGTGGAGTGCTTACACTTGGGAAACAAAAAGCTAATATTATTGGACTTACTAGGAATTATGTAGATATTTGTGGTTGAGAAGGCCAAGGGTGGTCTTATACTCATATAGCTTGATTGGGTGGAAGGGTGCCCAAAGAAGGCCTCTACCTTGGCCATATTTTGTATGTCTCATCCTTAGGGTTAGAATCTTTAGATGATGACCCCCATCACATCAAATTTTGTATTAAGATGAAGAGAAAATACTACCAAAAATAGAGTGTAGAAACTCCACTATTATTATAGCAAATCATGACTACGAAAGAATAAACCAAACATTAAATTTAATATAAGTAACTATACCTTTGATTAGTTGATAATATTTCTTTCCTTTTCTTCTATCAACAAATAGCACAAATTCTAGGCCCTAAATGCATAAAAAATCAACAATTAGATAATTCAATAATTAAATAATTTGATTTGTACTTAGATAATTTAGTAATTATATCTATGATTGGCCTAAGCTTAATGAGCCCTAGCTTAAAAGGACTTTAGCATAGGCAAGCATAGCCAACCACTATAGCTTGGCATAGCTTAAGCTTAGTGAAGCCTAGCCTGAAATGGGCTTCCTTGCCCATGTAATATAGATGAATATACCTAAGCCTAGCATCATTGGGTATAGCATGGCCTACACGTAGCTTGCATCTATGTTTCACATAGGCTTATCAAGACCTAGCCTACCACTAGCCTAGCCAAGATTAGTCTAGAAGATGATGTTGCTAGTTGATAATATGGTAGATAGTTGATGATGAAGCACATCCTATGCTTTGCAAGTCAGGCCTAGCTTGGAAAATTCTAGCTTACACTTATCCTATGCTTATTATTGGATTTGACCTAACAAATCCTAACCTAGCTTACATTTGGCCTACATTTAATTTGTGCTTATAGTTAGCTTATACATATCCAACTCCTACATGTAGCTTATGCTCTCTCTCTCTCTCTCTCTCTCTCTCTCTCTCTCTCTCTCTCTCTCTCTCTCTCTCTCTCTCTCTCTCTCTCTCTCTCTCTCTCTCTCTCTCTCTCTCTCTCTCTCTCTCTCTCTCTCTATGCAGATTGCACACAGACGAGCATGCATGCCACAGATACTCCAAGCACGTAGAGAAGGCCGTAAGGCTTTCTATCGAGATGGCCGGATTTTTATAGATGGACGCCCCACCAAATAGGGGGGCGTGGCCTATGAGACGGGGCAGAGGATTGTACAGGGGACCCCGATACGTGTGGCAGTTTGGAATTGCAACGGCTCCCTATGGTCACGATCGAACAGACTTGAGGAGATTTTACCTGACCATGATGTTATATGCCTCACAGAGACACATGAGAGCCCAGAAAGAGGGCTCCCACGCATTACATGATTTGAGTGGGTATCTGTATACTGGGCTACTACTAGGCAGAGAACATCTAGGGGCTCAGGAGGGGTGGCAGTTCTATTCCGTCAGGGGATACAAAGACATATCCAGTTTGTGAGACGAGATGAGGAGGCCAGTTACATATGGATCAGAGTGCAGATATCAGATGAGAGATGGATCTATATGGCAGTATGCTACTTTTCACCACGAGGGTCCAGATATGCTACTACACAAGGTGATATTCAGGCCAGAGGTTCCCCCTCCCCTTATTCACAGCTCTTAGAGGACATTATTCTGTATTCTAGTTTGGGTGAGGTCTTCCTTATGGGGGACTTCAACAGGCGCACACAGAGCCGACAATGTGAGAGTTTTGATATGGAGCAGCCAGAGATCATGAGAGCATTAGACCCTGAGGAGTTGGGGATCAGTAGGGAGTCAGCACATACTGGGCCAGACACCACAGGGTATGGAGGGCATTTACTTGAGCTTGGTAGTAGACATCATCTCGTTATTTATAACGGGATGGCACGATGGCCATATTCAGGAGGTCTTACATGCTTCCCACATGGGGGGGCGAGAGTACTGTAGATTATCTGCTCGGACTGATCGATGGGATGCATACTATCGAGTCCTTCGGCCTTGGGAGACTTCCACTCGGTGCCAATCACACCTTTCTCAGTTTCTCACTCCTCACCTCATTACCATCACCACCTGCAGATATCATACCCCACATTCATACTACCATACACTTCACTCATGAGCTCTCACATGTTTACTCACAGCATCTGGAGGAGCACATCACGTCACTTGATCCATATGCACCCCTTGATACACTGACCACTAATATCACACGCATTCTGCATGATTCTGCTACACTCAGTTTTCCACATCACAAATACACGCACCCCCCTCGGACCGGTACCATGCCACAGAACAGGTGGTATGATGATGAGTGCAGAGATCTATGTCGACAGCTACATGATTTGGAGGCCAGAGGAGAGATCACACACAGACAGGCGCAGAGACGCATGCACCGCTTGACCCGCCGTAAAAAGCGGGAATGGGAGGAGGAGAGATATTGGGATATATACCACCTTCTTATGAGCAGAGATTGTGCAAAGGCATGGAGGCAGATCAGAGAACCACGTTCACCCACACCGATACATGACCCTGCAATATGGCATGGATACGCACAGAGTTTATATCATGTACCCGCACAGCCGCGCTGATACCCACACCATGTACACCGAGACCAGGTATTTCATCCTTTTTCACCACTAGTATGGTGAAACATGCTATCTCACAGTTACAGCATGGCCACGCTTGAGACCAGTTTGATCTTTAGGCAGAGCATATTATATATGGCAGAGACACATTGGCTCCACTCATTGCTCACCTCTTCAACCGTGCATTGTCTGAGGGGTTTCCTGACTCGTGAACAGAGCACACCATTGTACCTATCCACAAGTCAGGGGATCCTATGGATCCTAACACATATAGGACCATCATGATTGGGCCAGTTTTGTCCAAACTTAATGGCACGGTGATGGAGGAGGAGCTTAGCACGCTTGGCAGAGAGAGAGTGCATGCGCACACCCAGACAGGCACTTCAGATGGGTATTTTCTACCATAGACAACATATTCACTCTCCGTTGTTTGATCGACCAGACACAAGTGAAGAAACAGAGATTGTACTATTGCTTTGTGTATTTCCACAAAGCCTTTGACACGGTTCCGAGAGAGAGGCTTTTCAGACGCCTACTTGATCTGGGGGTGGATGATGACATGATGTGGGGTATTTATGCACTATATGAGCGGGTTACTGGCAGAATCAGATGTCCGGGAGGTATATCAAATCCCCTTGTGAGCACCATTGGTGTGAAGCAAGGATGCCCACTCTCACTGACTCTATTTGGGCTATACATTAATGAGATAGCAGAGTTTATTGAACAGCGAGCCAATGGAGGTATAGATCTCAGTGGAGCCACAGTTCATATCTTACTATATGCAGATGACATAGTGTTGGGTCTCAGACTCAGCTCAGGGATTACAGCAGTATTTATTAGCATTGGATGATTTTTGCATACAGAGAGGCATGACAGTGAACCTTGGTAAAACCAAGGTTCTTATATTCCATACATCAGCTCAGATACGGAGACAGAGTATTTTCATGGCAGCAGGAGGGAGTATTCAGGTCACTGGATCATATGTATATTTGGGAGTCACCTTAATAGCAGCTTCAGGGACTTTCTTGATGACATAGGTAGCTCGTGACTGCCTCACTAGAGGATACTCAGCATTGGCTCTTATGGAGCGACAGTGTCATCAGGCACATTTCCAGGAGCCCCGCACCAAGGGGTGGCTCTTTGATACTCTACAGCACTGATGTATGGAGCAGCTATATGGGGGCCAGACCTTGCCGATTATGTATGGACATTGATGGAGAGACCTCAGGTGATCATGATATCTAGATTGATTCGCAGCAAGGCCTCAGTCCCACATGACATTGTGAGAGTAGAGCTTGCCACACCGCCCATGCTAGTTGAGGCATTATTTCAGACAATCTGCTTCCTACACATATTTCAGGATATGGACAGAGATCACATTGCATATAGAGCATATATGGCATCTCAGGAGATGGCTCGAGCGGGGGATACCACATTATGGTATGCACAGACTAGAGCTTGGTTTGACAGACATGGGCTGGACATTGATAGACTCCCACCTCTTCTATATGATACTCAAGCTCCCACTTACACCCTCTCTCTCTCTGAGAGGAATAGACTCATCAGACAGGAGATATGGCATATTTATATACAGAGGACATGGGTCAGCCCTGCACAGCCACTGCCATCAAAGATGGCACATTATTATACACAGTTCTTGAGGATATCAGATCAAGGATTCATAGAGATTCCGAGATATATGCAGATCTATATGCCACATCGATTGAGAGTTCTTATTGGACAGCTCAGGGTATCATCACATCAGCTTATGATTGAGAGTGGCAGAGCCAGTGGCATCCTGCAGGAGGAGAGGATATACCCCCTTTGCAGATCAGAGGTGGAGAGTGAGGAGCATTTTGTTCTCAGATGCCCGGCATACTCAGAGTTGAGATCTAGATACACATTTAGCAGCTCACTTCAGGGATGTATGACTGATATAGATCAGAGATCATTTGGCCATTTTCTGGGAGAGGCATGGCACATCAGAGAGCAGAGCACACAACGGGTCTGAGTCAGAGAGGGCCCCACCTAGACGACTATTACACAGTTCTTTCAGACAGACAGAGTGAGAGCTACTGTACCAGCCTCCAGCCAGACCTCCGGGCTCACACTACAGCAGGCTGAGGACCAGTGTACTCGACGCCGCACGAGGATCCATGGGTTTCAGACCCCACAGCCACACCGACAGGAGATCCGAAGGATTCTTGATCTACATCGACAGCAGACTGAGATCCAACGACACTCGACACATTGGATCTCAGATCTCCAGTTTGCTCTTTCTCCACTGCCGATGTACCACATCCTGCATCCAGGAGGGATCACCTGCTATTAGCGACTTCGACGACTGCTACTACATCCCAGGATAGTATATCTCCCTGCATCTGTTACATATACACATCGCACCACTTTATCACAACCGATAGTTGTTCCCCTATCACAGCCGACATTTGTTCCCCTTTTGTAGCCATTATCTGGAGTACTAGAGCTACATACGCACATACACATACACGACACTTATCACACTCACAGCACCGTATTTTCAGTTTCCAGTTTTTAGCTTTTCATTCAGCACTTTTATTTTGGATAGCTGGACCTCATCAGTTGTATCACAGTTTGTCTCATAGGCCAGTTTTGGTCTTTAGAAGACGTTAATATAACTCTCTCTCTCTCTCTCTCTCTCTCTCTCTCTCTCTCTCTCTCTCTCTCTCTCTCTCTCTCTCTCTCTCTCTCGTGCAATAATTTCTTATATGTATATAAAGCTACTTGACCTGTACTTATAATTAGCATGTTAATATGTATTTTCTTAAATTAATAAAGTTAATAAAATCAAATGAAAGATCCTATTTAAGAAATGAAATATACTTGTTTTGTGCATTTAATAACTCATCAAAATACCCATTCACACAGCTATGTCTCGCATGTATATTCACAACCAAAATCATGTTTCTATTGAGGAAAATCCATAATCCTAACGCATCAAATAAACCAAAAAACATAGCATGGAAATTCCCACAATAATAATAAAAAATACCTACATTAATCTTCACATTTAATCTTCCATCCATGCTCCTATTTCTACACACCAAAACAATAAATAAAATATACTCATAACAATAATGGAAGCTTTACCTTGTAAGCTTTGATAGAAGATATACCCTCTTCATTGCTTTTCATTCAACGAGAGGAAAGCCGATGATAGTGCACCATAGTTTTAAATTAGAAACATGTGTAAATGAGTGTTTATAATCTCAATAAATTTGGCTACTATTTTTACATATAAATTAGTGTTTAAATGAGCTATTTGAGACTAAGTTACATTGTCAAGATAAATTAGATATTTAAAGGTTATTTTGACACATCCATAAATCCGCATTGTCCTCACTACATATCTCTACTCTGATTTTGTTGTGGGGATGCATGATTAGAAATTTTTGCAATTCTAACAATGGGAAAAGTAACAAGGTTATCAAAATTGTTTATAATCTATAAAGTGATGTGCATATCACTAAGAATGAGAAGTCCATAATAAGAATAAAAGTAATGTTTGTATCTTTGAGAATGCTAGAGTGATACAAGTTGCATGATGTTCATGGGGCTTATAAAATCCCTTCCATGGATGAACTCATTTGCAACCACATTGTAACCAGCTTGTGTAAAGTGGAATGAATCCCAAAAGAGATATTTAGAACGTTCGCTACATAGAGGAAAAAATGATGTACATAACACAATTCCTTTCCTAGAGCCACCATACCCGCAACAAGCACTCTCCACATCATCGAAGCCTACAATTCAAAAGTCCCCTCTCATAGTCAAAAATTTGAGATCAAATATATAACAAATTGCATCATTGAGCATAATATAGTAAGTGATTCTCATAACTCAAATGCTTGAAAGGAAGGATATGTTTGGAACTTTACACTTTTATGTGCGGTGAAATTCTATGCAATTAGGGGTTTAGTAGAATTTAGTAACATTTTCTTGAAAGTAAGGATATATGAAGATTCTTTGCACTACAGGTGCAAGGTCAAATTATAAGCAATTAGGGGTTCAATACACTTTAGCAACATTTCAATTAAAAATTCCCTCTTTCCAAAGAACTAGATTATGCATTCTATTCCTCTTATATTGGTCTAATCATTATGAAAACCATATTTAGTAAAATAGGTGCAAGTTTTGGATATTTTTTTCTTACCATAAGTATGATAGTTATCAACAATATAGGTCATAACTCCATACACATCTGCATGAAGGAACTTAGCATCAAGAAGTTCATGGTTGAGCTCATTCAAGACTTTCTTGAATTGAATGTTGTAGGATTGAGCTAATGAATTCGCAAGACTCGCACAACCTCCATTTTTGAACACATGAATTGACCTCATGTAAGGCGTGCATCCCAACTTAGGCATGTTTGTCACTATGAATTTGCGTGCTCCAACATTATACAAGCACTGTATAAAGATGCAAAAAATCTATCATTTCATTAAGAAACATAATCCTCAAAATGCGAACATGCAACATTATTACTATCATACCAAATGTTTGAAAGTTTTACATGCTACTAAGTAAGGTAAAAAGTCTTTTTTCTATGTCAAGTATGTTCAATATAGAAGTTTTGGATAGATTATGCCACAATATAAGTTTGTTAGCCATAACTTGATTTGCCCATTAGAGAAGTTTATGAAACAAAAAATAAAGTAAAACAATCAAATATAGAAAAGCTACTATTCAGGGGAAATTTTATAAACTAGATAAAAAGAGTGAAAACTTAAAAATAAGCTAATACTTAGATTAAAAATGCCAATAACAAGCAAGATCCAAGCAATACTTGGAACCTACTATAACATTAGAAGGTGTTTGAATATGCATCTATGGTATTAACCTCTCAATCAATTCAAACTTCCTAACATCCTTCATGCAACATTTGCATGGATTGAACCACTCAGCCAGTGTGCATCCACTTACAAACTCCACATAGTGACCATGTTTCCCATTATGATTATCATTTATACATATGTCATCCTCTTGTGTAGCAAGGGTTCTTGTCATTATTCAAATATAAAATGATGATATCACTAGATCCCAAGCATATTGATCCTAAAACTAGTTTATCAAGTTAATAAATCACTATTTATACTAAGAATACCTAGTCATGTCCTCTCACTGCTTATTCTAATTCATGAGGTAGGAAGTGTGAATAAATAGATTGTAAACATTGCTTCACTTGTAGTTTTCAATTAGCTTCCTTACAAGAAAAAATGGATGAACATTCCCATCTACTTCCCTTCTAGTGTCTAAAATAATTTAAGACTACAAGGCCTAATATACAAACTAGTTACCATGATGTGAAGTCTAACATCTTGTTAAAAAGGTCTTTGCCAATGATTTTGTGACAATATTAAAAATATTTTCTCACTGGCATCATTTCAAGCAAAAAAATGTAGATTGTGATCCACAATTTGTAAGGTAGGGCTATAGTGATGGCATTATTCAACTCTTCAAAATTTCACCTCTAACCTTTCCCCATATGTAAGTTCATCCCTTATAAGCTAATTGCATCATACAAGTACAACATACTCTTGAGTATAATTCCAACAAAAACTAAACCACCATGTAAGAAAATCTAAATTTCCCTCACAACCCTCAATATCCTTAGCTTCATGCAAAAAGAGTAGTATTTCTAATATTTTCAACCATTAAAAATTCTAGGCAATTTAAACAGATGTTCTTTGAGTATATGGTGCAAGGATCTATCAACAAATTAGAAGAAGGCATAATGTGCCTGCATCGAACCCCTCGGGTAATTTTGGAGGCATAATCCAATAATTTACTCATTTGAAAGGGGCTTGGTTATGTAGCAAGGAGAAAGAGGAGTTCTAATGGGATGAGAAGGCATTGAAGATCATTGCATGCCAGCAAGAGAAAGGTAGTTAAATAGCTAGAAAACAAGGATATGTTAAACAACGAGCTATCATCAAATTAATAGAAAACATGATGGTGACTCAATCATAGCCCTAAGGTAGTTTTGGAGGCACTGTCTAACAATGTACTAATTTGAAAGGGGTTTGGTTATGTAGAAGGCAAAAAAGGAGCTAAAATAGGATGTCAAAACATTGAAAGTAATTACAACCCACGCAAGAGAAAAGCAGGGGTTTGTTTATGTGGAAGGAAAAAAGGGATCTAAAATGGGATGAGAAAGCATTGAAAATAATTATAGCTTGGGCATGAGAAAGGATGTTAAACAACTAGAAAACAAACATTCTTAACCAAGCCCAGCTAATTTGAAGGGTGGCATTGATAATATGAGAAACAAAAATTCTATCCTTAACATTTAATATGAAACTTATGGCTCAAATGCAATGGTGCACAATTGAATTTTTGAGGAGTTGATAGTGAAAGAGAGCATGAGAAAGCCTACTTCTAATCCAACAAGATGATGGGAACTAGTTGACAGATTAAAAGGATATTGTTGTAACACCTACATAGTGCACTTTGCAAAGCTCTATGGGTGGAAGAGCCCTATAATATGTAGGTGGTAAGCATGATCTTGGAAAAAGTTGGCAAAGTCATTATTGAAGAAGAGAATCTAGCTTTGAATAGAAAATTTACAAGGGAGGAGGTAGATATATCCATGAAAGGACTAGGAAATTGTTGAGAAGTAGAGAAATGATGCATGCTCCAGGACGAGATGTACTGAAACCCATATGCGCTGTGAGGAGAGTGGAACAACCCAATTTCTATAAAGCATTGTACTTGACTATCACTTTCATAATGATGAATGTAATATCATGATGCTTTCCTCTTTTTGTTAGTGTCATTGCTAGTTCAATACACAAGATTATCTTTATGAGTCCAAGATTTCATCTTGGAATCTAATTCACTTGTGTAACAGTTTTCTATTCATTGTCCATGTCAACATGAATTTAGTCTTCATCTTCCAACCTCCATAGCTCCTGCCATGCTCTAGATCTGACATTTTAACATGGTATCAGAGCTCAACTAAGCATGGTAAGCTCATCACTCTACTTATCTAGCTCCCTTTCACTTCTTCCTAGCTTGGTATCAACTCAAGACTTCATTTCTTACTCTAGCTTCACCTTCACCTTCATTAGAGCTTTCATAGATGCCATGGACAACAGTACCCTGTCTACTTGCAGGACCTAGATCTCTCTCCACAGTCAATATCCCCACATGATTTCTTTTGGAGATCTTTCCCTCTACTCAGGATGCACCTCTCAACACCTCAAAGCCTGACATAATTGACGACACTGGCCGGCATTGACATTTTGTTCAGATCTCGCATAGATTTTTCTGAGCAAAAAATCAAGGATCATTTCAACCTATAGGAAACACAATCTCTACTGCCACCATAGGGCTTTGGTAGCCCCCCAAATGGGCTAACCTCACCCAAGAGGGTTCCCCAAAATACTCGCAATCTGAGAAACCCTATCTGTCATCTCTATGGGAAACCATAGCCATTGACCTTCAAGGTCATAGAACCTTTCATTTTCTTACTCTTCTTAGTCCATTGAAGACTCTATCACTCTGGTCTTACTGATCTCTTAATTTCTAGCAAAGCATCACACTAAATCAGCAAGCAAGAAGAAGATCAAGCATCGACATCTGACATTGAGCTCCAAGATAGTATCTTTTTAATACTCATGCACTGTTGTTAAACACTAATCATCTTGTGTCTCTTGACACATTGACATACAACTCTTTTGCTGGCTGATGTGCTACTGATAAAAAATGGCAGAGTTTGAAAAAAGAGCAAAGTTCAATGGAGAAGGCTTCCATGCCTGGAAGGAAAAGACCATGTACCACCCCATGAGGAATGACGTCTAGGATCTCTTTGAAGATGATGAAGGTGATGCAGATGGTGGGAAAGAACATTTGGAAAGCAAGATCCTTGTACTAGCTCCACCAAAAACCAAAGAATGGAAGAAGATGAATAACAAGGCACTAGGCATCATTGGGACTAAGTGATGATGTGCTACATCATATCTTTGGCATCAGAGATGCTAGAACTACTTGGGAGAAACTTGACATGATCTTTGGTACCCAAGCAAAGAATTCAAAAGTAAAACTACTCATAAATCTTTATAAATTGGATATAAAAGATAGTGCTTCCATGAACATACACATTAACAAGTTCAAGAGCCTAAAAACCTAGCTTGCAACTCTTAACAAGAATATTGATGAATATGAAGCAATAGTCGTACTGCTTGCAAGTGTAAATAAGGATCCATATGAGAATCTTGTGTCCACCCTAACTAATGTTCCAAGTCTCTCACTTAAAGATATTGAGCACTCACTACTTGATGGAGAAAGAAAAGTTAAAAGCAAGGATACAAAGGAACACATAACCAAAAACAGTCTCTTGTACATCAAGGGCACTTATGGACCAAAAGGCCATGGTTGAGGACTCAGCACCAACAACAACAAGGATGGGATTATATGCCATTACTAGCCATACAGGTAGTGAATGTTTCCACAAGAAAGTGGATTTGCTTTGTAAAAACCCTTGCCAAAGATGTAAAGTTTCAAGCTTTAACTTGACTAGGCTACTATGAGCTAGTCTCCCGAGCCATGTCACCATGTAGGTGGAGGAAAGTTAGTGAGTGTAGGGACGCATCATTTGAGGGGGGTGTTGAGAAATAGAAAAATGATGTATGCTCCAAGAAGAGATGTCCTGAAACCCATATGCACAGTGAGGACAGTGGAACTACCCAACTTCTATAAAGCATTGTACTTGACTATCACTTTCATAATGATGAATGCAATATCATGATGCTTTCCTCTTTCAGTTAGTGTCATTGTCAGTTCGATACACAAGATTGTCTTTATGAGTTCAAGCTTTCATCTTGGAACCTAATTCACTTGTGTAATTATCCATGTAAGCATGAATATAGTCTTCATCTTCCAACCTCCATAGCTCTTGCCATACTCTAGATTTGACATTTTAATAGAAATGAGGTAATCACCTAGCCACAATGGAATAACAATAAAAATGCTAAAGCACTTCTAGGAGTAGCTCCCAATCTTGTAGTTGATCAATCACAATGGTGCTAGGCATAAAGAAGTTTACTTGCAACATGAAAAAAAAACCATCATATCCCTTGTTCCCAAATAGGAAAAGAGAACCCAAAATGAGAACTAGAGGCTAATCTCTCTAGTGAGCATGGTTTAAAAAATGTTTGCAAAAGCACAAGCCAACATGTTAGCATAATTTAGAAGTATGTCAATAAATGCCAATGTGGCTTCATAAAAGGGAGGAGTATTTTGGACAATGTGCTCAATCTCATCATCATAGTGGATTCCACAAATCTTCTAAACAAAAAATTAACTTTCTACAATTAGACATTGAGAGGTCTTTTTGACTTGGTTAAGTGGAAATTTTTATGACAAGTTATGCTCAGGATGGGGCTCGCAAGGCAAGATGACCAATCGACCCTTTCTCTTAGTAAAGCAAGCTGAGGCTATATGTGGAAAAAAGAGTAGCATATCCCTTATTACCAAGTAAGAGTAGAGAAACAAAATTGCTCTCTGTAGACCAATCTCTCTAATGAGCAGCATCTATACATTTTTTGCAAAATCACTAGCCAAAAGGATAGCTCCTGTCATTTAGAAGTATGTCAATAAATGCCAATATGCAAAGGGAAGAAGCCTTGTGGACAATGTGCTCAATACCACCATTGAAGTGGATTGGGAAAAATCTTCTAGCCAAGAAATTATCTTTTGTTAGATATGCTAAATGCCCCACCCTCCTAAGGTGCCACCAATGATCCATGGTACTCTACGTTGTAACGCCCCCACTATGAGGAGAAGCCATGTGTGAGCATAGACATTAGGTGGGTCCTGACTTATATGCCAAATAAGGTCTATGTGATTGGATGGAAAAAAGGTGGCCTTTGTGGATCTATCCTTTGGGTTAGGTAGAGTAGTTATGTTGGTAGCAACTCGAGGCACAATGCATCAAGTTGTAGGGTGTGGGAGTTATCAGGGCCCCCTGGTTGGGGGTTCTCATGGGGGCTAGTGGTCCCCTTGCATCGTGTTGTGGGAGGTATCAGGCGCCCCTGTTTTGGGGTCCGGAGGCTGAGAAAATGGCCCTTGGTTGGGGGGTCTCAAGGGGGGACCATTGGCTCCCCAAATAGGGGTCTGAGGATAGTGCCCCCATCTCAACAGTAAAGAGAATATTCCTTAGAATATTCATTGGTCGACTAAGGAAGGTTCATAATATGGTCATATATGTCGACTAGACTACCTTTTGAGGCCATAAAAGTGTTGAGATGGCAAGCTCAACACATGCGGACATTGATGATGGACCGCCTGGCTAGATGGGTCTGCATGTCTACACTTAGCACGTTGGTGGTCATTATGATACTCACATGGCCACTAACTTATCACTTATTATATTTAGTTTGTTACACCTACCTACAGATAGCAAAGATATAGCGCCAGTCCATTAGAGTAGTCGATTATGCACTGTTTGACTTAGAATGCCACTTTCTTTTTATGTTGTATCTTATCTATACTCTGTGTATATTGTATAGTGTGTGGAAAAAGAAGAAAAATGAGCAAGAAAACGTTTTGTCCTCCATCTCTCTTCTTGTGTTCTTGAGTGAGCTTCCTCTTGTGTATACAGCGTGTGTTTGGCGAAGCAGCTCAAGCAAGTCTCCCCACCACGCGATTCTTGACATGGTATCAGAGCCACACCACTGAGAAAGGCTGATTTTGAAGGTTGAAGTGAAGGAGAAGAAGCAAGGTTCGAGCAAGCAAGCAATGGGTAAGAAGCTCTCCCATTCTTTCACTCTCTCTCTTGGATAGTCCCTATGGAGACATCGAAAGCAGGTCGAGCAAAAATCTCAGTTGCTGTGAGATTTTAGGCGTCTGAGGCCATTTCAAGCCCCGTTTTAGAGCCACAAGGTTGTGGACATCAGTTTCAGGGTACACTATGATTTCAACTGTTTTGACTGAAAGTGGGTGCACATGTTACAGATTTTGAATCTGTAATTTTTTAGGTATTTGCAGGAAGAAAACATAAGGTTTAT
Organism: Lygodium microphyllum; assembly: GCF_053477565.2. Taxonomy (NCBI): domain Eukaryota; kingdom Viridiplantae; phylum Streptophyta; class Polypodiopsida; order Schizaeales; family Lygodiaceae; genus Lygodium; species Lygodium microphyllum. The sequence goes on along the minus strand of NC_141135.1, from coordinate 53,924,905 downwards.
CTGCAAACAGGTTGCAGATTACATGTACTATTGAGCAATCAGTGAAAAAGGTTACTTGGTGTATTGATGTGCACGTGTTGTGAAAGATTGCAGAAGACTAGCTTGCTATGTTATCCTTGTTTGTGATAATGGCAGAGAATAGTGGAAATGCCATTATTGAGAATCTCGACAAGAACAACTACCCTTCATGGAAGTTGCGTGTGACGAACTTTCTTATTGGAAATGGATTTTATCAGTATGTCTTAGGTGAAGAAAAGGAGCCAGAGCTGGATATTTCTCCAACAACTGCAGAGATGAGTTAAAAGCATGGAAAGAATAGAATGCGAAAGACAAAAAGGTGATGCACTGGTTATCTGCAGTCATTGATAATACTATGCTGGGACATATCAGGAATACAGAAACTTCACATGCAGCTTGGACAATTTTTGAGAGTATGTTTTCAATAAATACAAAGGCACGAAAGATTCAACTCAAGCAAGAGTTAAATGCCTTGAAGAAAGGGAAAATGTCTATCAATGAGTATGTGTTGAAGGTGAGGAGCATTGCAGATGCTTTAACAGTGATTGATGCAATGTCGGATGATGATGATTTGGTTTCATCCACTCTGAGTGGCCTTAACAATGAGAAGGCATGGAAATCATTTGTTACTTCAGTATATGTACGGAAGCCATTTCCAAATTTTGATGAGCTAATCTCTCTCATGATTACTAAAGAGATCAATATGTAGGGTGATTATTTTGAAAGAAATGGTGAATAGGTCCAAGCATTTTACTCGAGTTCAGGAAGGGGACGTTGTAGATCCTCTTTGAGAGGCCATGGTATGGGATGTGCTGGCGATAACCAGCAAAACAAGTTCAATCAATAGTTTGGTGAAATGTAGGTTTCTGGAGGCAGATGAAACTTTAGAGGCAGGGCGAGCTCTAGAGGATGAGGTGGATGGTAGAATAGAGGTTCTGGAAATTCTGCTATTATTTTCCATTATTGTGGCAAAACAGGTCATATTACAACCCATTGCTATGCAAAGAAGGATGATACTCGCAGTGGTAAATTGCAGCAAGGAAACTATGCATCGTCTTCACGATAGAATGAAGATAAAAATGAGCGTCTGTTTGTCATGCAACATATAATGAATGTAGTTACAGGAAAGGGGACACATGATGATGTATGGTATGTTGACTCAGGTGCATCTAATCATATGACTAGTCATGTTGAATGGTTTAGAGAGATGAAAGACTTACAAAACCCAGGTTATGTGCAGACGGGTGATGATTCATGTCACCCAATTTCACACATTGGAAAGGTTCCCTTGTCATTGTATAATGGCCAGACAAAGAGTCTAACAGATGTATTACAAATATGCCATCAATTACAAAGAATCTAGTATCTGTTGGCCAAATGGTAGAGCAAGGGTTGCAGGTTCGATTCAATGCAAAATGTTGTTTTGTAGAAAACTTTAATGATAAGTGCAGGTTGGTCCGCAAAAGGAAGTAGAGTTGGCCGAATGTTCACTTTAGATGCTGGATTTCTTGCAATGGATACTGATATGTATGCTAAAGGAAAAGGAGTAGTTGCAGATATTGAAATATGGCATAAACATATTGGACATGCAAATGTGCAAAGGCTGAAATTAATGCAATCCAGAGGATTGGTTACATGGCTGCCTTCATTTAGAGTTGTAGAATTGCATAAAGTCTGTGAAGCATGCCAGTTTGGTAAGCATATAAGACAACCCTTCTCACATGACAGAGAAGTGAGTAGAAAAATACTTGATGTAGTGCATACAGATGTTTGGAAGCCTACACAGAATGTATCTCTTGGTGGCAGCAAATACTTTGTCACATTTATTGATGATTGTTCAAGGAAGCTATGGGTATACTTCATGAAGGAAAAGAGTGATGTGTTTGAGTACTTCAAATCTTTTAAGGCAGTTTTTGAAACAGAAACAGGCTTAAAAGTAAAGTGCTTGAGATCAAATGGAGGGGGAGAGTACCTCTCTAATGAGTTCAGTGGCTTCTTGAGGACTCATGATGCCAGGAGGCATATTCCACGGTGGATTCCGTGAGGTTTTACGGTGGATTCCGTAAACTTAGATAACCGGGGCTCATACGCAAAGAGGATTCTTTGTGCGAGAAGTTGATGGGGACGCCTGTCCTTTTCGGGCGTTTCATTAATTTAGTGTGTACATGGGTGATTCCATAGCGGGTGATTCCGCAAAATGCATATTAAATTAATAAACGTTTATGAGTTTAGAGTGCGCACTCGTAATAAATTAAGGTTAGGATTTATTTCTAACCAGTTGATTTATTTATGTAGCTGAAGACTGCTAGGTATTCACTTTTGTCGGTTTAATTGTGTTATTTTACTAACGATTGTGAATGCTTCAGTTGATGTGTAGAGATAGCAGCAGTGGCGGAGGAAAGCATTGGAGTCTAGCGGGTTTTCGACCTTTCGACTATATTTTGATAGGCGCCACGCCTATATTTTGATTATGTCTATAGAGACATCGACTATTTATTATTATTTTGTATGCGCTTATGCGCCTGGATATGTTATTTTTATTTGGACATTGAGATTGGGCGTGCCAGACTCTTTGGGCACCGTCCATTAGCTTTATTTTCCTATTTTTGGTAGAAAGCAAACTCAAAAGCTAAAAGCTTGTATATTTTTTGTAATTGGGCTATTTTTGAGCAAAAAGATTGAAAATATATATTAAATACATGCTTTGTGAAGCGCTCACACAAGGCATGGGGGAGATTCAACCCAATTTGTCTCTTGTCTCATGTCGTGCTTGTTTTTACATTGGTCTTTGTGCTAAAAAGTAGAGTATTTTGTTCTTGGGGACCTTTGGGAATTCACTACGTGAGCTACCTGCGTCCGATCTGCGCACTAGTGGTATCAGAGCGGAGCAGAGATCAAGGGCTTCCAATCGCTACCAATCTCGGGCGAAGGCGGAGCTCCAGGAACAAACGGCCTCTACAGTCAATCTCGTCGCGAACCGTCGATACAGGCAGACTTCTGGCGATCAAGAACCCCTATTTCCACTGTCAGATCGCGAAGGACCACTCTCTGTCGGCGGAGGACCACTCCCTCAACTCCATGAACAAGTTGTGATGAACAGTGAGAAATTTCTTATCTTCTTCATTAACAAAGCTTAAGTACAAAGCTTAAGAACTTAAGGGAAGCTTGATTAGCAACAAATCGTCAAGTCGTGATCAAGAAGTGGAGCCCCGAAAATCGCGGAATCAAAAACGGCCCCCCCCCCCCCACGATCAGAAAAACGGCGGCCTTCTTCTTATTATTAAGCTTAAGCTTAATAAGTTAAGCTTAAGTCATTAAGCTATTATCAAGTCAGACAAGGCAGACAAGTCTGCAAACTCCGGGTCACGCACTCCAGAAGACAAGTTTCGCAAGTCGACACTAATCAAGTACTGCAAGTCCTGCAAATCAGCTAAGTTCAGCAAGTCAACAACCCTGCAAGTCTGTTAAGTCTGCAACTCTGCAAGTCAGACTAAATCAGAACTGACTAACGCTTGAAACTCCTAGAAGACCTGTTCGTTTGCAAAAACTCTGAACTGGAAAGTTGTTCGCAGCAAGCTGTTTTACCTATCTGCAAGTTGGTTGAAGTACTTTCAGCAAACAGAGACAGAAATATTTCAGAATTTCTGAAAATTGAAGAAGAAAATACCCAAAAATACATAGCCTTGTAACCCCAAATTTGAGCTACGCTCATCCCGCTAACTGATTTTGAGTGAGAAAGGTTTGTTGAATTTTATAGGATGACTACCCCACACATGGATGATCCTATGGCTGAAGACGACCTACCCGAGCCTACCATGGAGCAAAACCTGGATCTTATCATGTTACAATTGGACGAAGAGCGAAGAGCTAGGCAAGCCTTGCAAGCGCAATTGACAAAGCTACAAGGAGCGTCCACTGATAAAGAAGAACCTCAAGCTGAAGATTTGATACGCCGTACCATCGACGCCACTCTTGAAGCACAAACCATTCGCAAGGAATCCAAGATAAGTAAACGAAGTTTCAAGTTTCGCACTTTCAATGGCATAAGAGAAGGAAAGACTGTTTTATCATTCATTAGCCAGTTTGATGACTATTTCCAGGAGGAAACTTATCCTGAGAAAGATAAAATCAAGTGTGTTACTAATCATCTGATAGATAGAGCATCACTTTGGTGGACTGTCATCCGCAAGAGCATAGAATGTCCTGCTACATGGGAAGATTTCAAGAAGAAGTTTATGCAAAATTTCCTTCCACCGCAATTTCATGAGAAGGCAATCAAGCAATGGGATTTACTCCAACAACGCGACCGTGAGCCTATTCCACAGTATACAGAGCGTTTTTGGAATGCACTTCTACAGCTACGCATGCTTGAAGACGTACCAGAGACGACCCATAAGCGGAAGTACATGTCTGGACTTCTTGGACATTACTACGCTGAGGTGAATATGTTCAAGCCTGCTACCCTTGAAGATGCTATCTCCTTAGCTCACGACACTGAAGATAAGTTACGTGGAAGAGATCGACGACCGCAGTCATTCCAAGCAAACGGTAATTATGGATCTAAACAATTCAATTCAAATTTCAGAAGGTTTAATCCAGGTCGTTTTTCATCACCATCTTTCCGCAAGAATTGGCCTAAACCACCTGCATTACCATCCACTGTCAATCCAAATCCTAAGCCTATCCAACAAGCAAATCCAAATATACCCAGACTCCCAGCCATTGCAAATAATGTGACCAAAGCCAAGCCCATCGTATGTTACAAGTGTCACCAGCCAGGCCATCTCGCAGCAAATTGTCATTCAAAGAAGCCATCAGCACATATCAACTACCTTGGAGCTATGGACGAGGACGAGCATGAGGATATGCCGGACTTCACTGAAGAAGAAGATGATTCTACTACTACTTCCGACACTTTACCAGGTATGCCTACTTTACATTCATTGTTGACTATGAAATGTATGGTGCATGGAAAAGAAAGAACTGTATTGCATGATGACGGTAGTACGCATGATTTTATTTCAGCAAAATTGGTAAAGGAATTGAAATTGCATACTGTACCTACGCACTATCACATAAAAGCTGCATTTTTAGGCACTAGGTACAATGGCACACAAGAAGTTCAAAATTTAGAAATTCAAATTGGTCCATATATTGAAAGAAGAAATTTCTTAGTTGTCTCATTACAGTCTAGCGACATTATTCTAGGAATGCCATGGAGACACCAACATAATCCCAATATAGATTATTCCACACACACAATGAATATTAATTTTCAAGGAAAATCTATTACATTATTTGGTATGCATGCATCTCATATGTTTCCACTGCTTTCGCATACTCAAGCAAAACGTGCACTACGCAAGAATACTAAATCATATCTCATTTGGGTGAATGAATTGCACGCAAAAGAAACTCATATGCACCCTAGACATAAGGAATTTCTTGCATATTTTAAGGACTGTTTTGCAGAAGACCTACCACCAGATTTACCTCCATCACGTCCAGAAGACCATAAGATTGACCTAATACCTGGCACACAACCACCTTGCAAAGCCCCATATAGGCACAATCAAATAGAGCAAAAAGAAATCCAGAGTCAAGTAGAAGAATTACTAAATAGAGGTTTAATTCGACCTAGCAGTTCTCCATTCGGTGCACTTGTGCTCTTAGTCAAGAAAAAGAATAATACTTATCGGATGTGTATTGACTACCGAGCATTAAACAAGATCACTGTAAAGAATAGGTATCCTATACCTAGAGTTGATGACCTTATGGACAAACTGCAAGGATCTTCTATATTTAGTAAAATTGACCTTAAATCTGGATATCATCAGGTGAGGTTAGATAGATCCGACATATTTAAGACTGCATTCAGGACACAGTTTGGCCATTACGAATTCTTAGTTATGCCATTCGGATTAACTAATGCACCTGCCACTTTCAGTAGAATGATGAATCGTATTTTTCTAAAATATCAATATTGTGTGATTGTTTTCTTTGATGATATTTTAGTGTTCAGTCAAAGTGAAAAAGAGCATTATGAGCATTTATCATTAGTTTTTCAATTACTGAAAGAAAATCAATTGTTTGCAAATCCTGACAAGAGTGAATTCTTTAAGACAGAAATAGAATATCTAGGTCATATTGTATCAGAAGAAGGAATAAAAGTTGATCCTAAGAAAATTGACGCAATATTGCATTGGCCTATTCCTAAAAATGTACATGAATTACGTTCATTCCTTGGTCTTGCTAGTTTCTATAGGAAGTTTGTACGTAATTTCTCATTACTTGCTTTACCACTGACCAAACTTCTTAAGAAAGGCATTGTTTATCAATGGACTGAAAACCAGCAGAAATCCTTTGATTTACTTAAATGTGCATTGACCAATGCCCCTGTCCTACAATTGCCTGACTTTAACAGACCATTCTTTTTAGTTGTGACTGATGCTAGCGGATCAGGAATAGGAGCCGTGCTAATGCAAGATAACCATCCAATAGCATATTCTAGTTCTAAGCTGAAACCCTCTGAGCTTAAATATTCCACTTATGACAAGGAACTCTTAGCAGTTGTCCAAGCATTGAAACAATGGAAGCATTATTTAATGGGTTCAGAATTCATGATAAAAACTGACCAGCAAAGCATTAGACATCTACTTAGCCAACCCCAAATTTCTGACCGTCATATCAAATGGGCTTCATTCATTCAAAGTTTCCATCCTATCATTCAATACCAACCTGGAAAAGAAAATGTAGTTGCCGATGCATTAAGTAGAAGACCTGCAATTCATAACATTTCTATCATATCTTTTGATTCTTTAATTGCTATGAAAGACACATATCACCAGGATATTACTTTTCATTCTGATTGGCAAAAAATAGTTCAAAATAATTTCATTCCTGTTGATTCATTGTCATATAATGATGGATTCATGTTCTTTGAAAAGAGACTGTGTGTTACTATTCCATTCCGATCTTTTGTTTTGAATGAAATTCATTGTCCCCCATATCAAGGTCATAGAGGTATCATCTCTACATTACGCATGTTAACTGAAGATTTTTATTGGCCGCATATGGATGCAGATGTGTCTAATTTTGTTTCTGAATGTCTGATTTGTCAAAGAATAAAGAGACATCATGGTAAACAGTATGGGTTATTAATGCCTTTATCCATTCCATCTAAACCTTGGGAACATATATCTATGGATTTCATTACTGGCTTACCAAATACTAAATCTAACCATGACATGATTTGGACAATTGTAGATAGATTTAGTAAGCAAGCATATTTCATTGCATGTAAGAAAACTTTAACAGCATCACAAGCAGCACAGTTATTTTTGAAAACTGTTTTTACTAACCATGGATTGCCGAAAGTGATTATTTCAGATAGAGATTCTAGATTTTGTAATAATTTCTGGATTACACTGTTTGCAAATCTAGGCACAAAGATTGATTTCTCATCTGCATTTCATCCAGAAACAAATGGACAAACAGAAGCCACAAATAGCACTATTTTAGATCTTTTACGTGCATACACTATCTCTAAACCTCAAACATGGGATACTCATTTGCATTTATTACAGTTTGCTTACAATAATACACCGCACACATCTACAAAGAAAGCACCTTTTGAAGTTATTTATGGACATAGATTATCTACACCTGTTGCATCTTTGTCTAATAGAATACAAAGTGCCGATGATATTGCTGTTATGCATAACACTATTTTTGATGAGGTAAAGGATATGATTGCTAAAGCCCAACAATCATATACCAAACAAGCCAACAAGAAAAGACAAGCCATGAATTTCAAAGTTGATGATTATGTTTGGCTTAGAATAGAAAAGCGTAGACTGCAAAGTGTAGATAGACATCCAGTTGTCAAATTAGCCCCTAGATTCTACGGACCATTTAGAATCATTCATAAGATTAATGACAATGCATTCAAGTTAGAACTGCCATCTCATTGGAAAATTCATAATACCTTTCATATTAGTTTATTGAGACCATTTAGAGGACAATTACCTATCCACCCTGTCTATGAAAACCCACCTTTATTAGAAGTGTTAGATATGATCAATGCCCCACCCTCATTAGGTGCTACCAATGATCCATGGTGCTCAAAGTTGTAAGGCCCCCATTATGAGGAGAAGCCAAATGTGAGCCCGGACATTGGTTGAGTCCTGACTTGTATATCAGATGAGGTCTATGTGACCGGATGGCAAAAAGGTGACTGTTGTGGGTCTAATCTTTGGGTTAGACGGAGTGGTTATGCTGGTAGCAACTCGAGGCACATTGCATTGAGTTGCGTGGTAAGGGAGTTAAAAGGGGCCCCTATTGTGGGGTCCGGGGGCCGCGGAAGCGGCCCCTGGCTGGGGGGTCCCAGGGGGGCCAGCGGCCCCCCTGGCGGGGGTCCGGGGGCAGCGCCCCCGGCCCGATGGTAAAGGGAATATTCCCTGGAATATTCCCTGGCCGACTAGTGGAGGCTCATATGGTAGGTCGGTCAGCAGGCCGACCTAACGACCTTCGCGGGCTATAAAAGCTAAACCCCTTCGCAGCCATCTCGCACTCATCTTTCACCCAGTCAGAGTTGTTGTTCCAGCTAGCCTTAAGCTCTTCACCTATCTTCTGTCTAGATCGCCATCTAAGCTTCATTCATTGGAAGCGCACGGGTGGACAGAGCCATCTTTGTATCAGTTGTTTGGAGTTAAAGAATTTTACTGATTCTCCTCTTATCTGTTGTGTACTCTCTATCTCTTTCTCAGATTCTGTTCGCTGCGCCGTGTAATATTTTACATGGTATCAGAGCCCAGGGGGCTCTAGAGATCGGAGAGAGTGCAAGAGGCAAAGGCTTCAACAGCAAAGAGAAACGATGTCGACTCCGGGAAGCAGTTCTGGCGCATCAGGAAGCGGTGCAGGAGGTGGTGCTGCTGTACCGGCTATTCAAACACTGAGGATTCGTCCACCAATCTTCAGCGAAGGCAAGTTAGATGGTACAAACTACACCTTGTGGAAGTTCAAAATTACTACTATCCTTGATTCTTATGAGCTTCTGGAGACTGTGCTGGGGACTGACGCAGAACCACAGCCTACCCCCGACCCATCAAATCCTAGTGTGATGATTCCTCCGAATGCAGATCTTCTACGAGCTTGGAAACGAAGGAATGCAGATGCATTGTGTGCCTTAGTTACAAGCTGTTCTGACAGTGTTTTGACTCTGATTCAGCATACAACCAAAGCGTCAGAGGCTTGGAATGTACTAAGGAGTCAGTATGAAACACGAAACCAAACAAGGATTCAAAACTTGGAGAATCAACTAGCAGCGGAGAAGTTTGCTGAAGGAGAGACGGTTGAAGCATTCATCACTCGGATTAAGAATCTGCGCGACCAGATGGCTGGCGCTGGGATACAAAAGACTAGCGAAGAGCTAGCTCGGAGGTGTCTTCGGATTTGTCCACAAAAGTTTGATGGACTAGTAACTGCCCTTAATACTCAGGTGAGACCTCAAGCTTTGACTTTTGAGGAGTTTTGTGCATTATTAATGGAGGAGGAGTTGAGGCTGAAAGCCCGAGAAGGAAGCAACAATGGAGATGCTGCATTCTCTGCCAATGCAAAAGGCAAAGGTGTTTCCTCCACCAAAAATGATGGTGACAAAAAGAAAAAGGGCGGCAAGAAGAAGTTTCAAGGAGAGTGCTTCTACTGTAAGAAGAAAGGACATGCGATTGCAGATTGTCGTGTCAAGAAGGCAGATGAAAAGAATGGTACCCTTAAAACTAAAGGGAAAGAGACAGCCAATACGGCTGAAGCAGAGTTGGAATTATTCATGGCGACCATTGAGGAAGTGTGCTCCTCGGCGCAAGAAGAATCTACCACTGACTCTTGGGTGTTGGATAGTGGGGCCTCCCGTCACATGACCAACAAGAAAGGTCTATACAGTTCTATGCAGCCTCTACAAGAATCCATCACTGTGACGGTTGGAAATGATGCTAAATGCCCTGCTGCGGGCACAGGTACTATTTCTTTTGTTGCTGCAAATGGTGAAGTCAAAAAGCTTTCAAATGTGTTGTATGTTCCCGAAATCAGGAGAAATCTCTTATCAGTTGCTGCCATAACTGATCTTGGTCATGAAGTGAGGTTCAAGAAGACAGGTGCAGAAATTATTGATAGTGCTGGCACAATTGTTGGCAAAGGAGAAAGAAGGAACAACCTGTATGAGCTAAGTGCTCTTACAGCCACCGCTGGAGTGGGCACAAGTAAGCTTTGGCATGAAAGGTTTGGACACATCGGATTTGCAGTATTGAAGGAGATGCAAAAGCAAGGTATGGTTGCTCACCTACCTACAATAACTGAATTGAAGGAACCATGTGAAGCTTGTATGATGGGCAAGCAACAGAGAAAGGCATTTCCACAAGAAAGCAAGAATAGAGCACATGCTCCTCTAGAGTTGGTGCATGCTGACTTGTGTGGTAAGATGCCTACACAGGCCTTGGGGGGATCTTCTTATTTTATGTTGATTGTCGACGACTACAGTAGGAAGATGTGGGTGTACTTCCTTCGTGATAAGGCTCAAGCTTTTGGTAAGTTTAAAGAATGGCTAATACTTGTTGAGAATGAAACAGGGAAAAGTGTGAAGAAATTTAGAACAGATGGTGGTGGTGAGTTCAACTCAAAGGAGTTTGAAGGCTTTTGCAAGAGCAAAGGGATCAAGCGTCAATTGACGACGCCTCACACACCTCAGCAGAATGGTGTTGTGGAACGCAGGAATCGTACCATTGTGGAGATGGCAAGATGCATGCTAAAGGGCAAGGGATTGCCTAACCATTTTTGGGCTGAAGCTGTTAATACTGCAGTCTACATTCTAAATCGGAGCTACACAAAGGCTCTCAAGGGAAAAACACCTCATGAGGCTTACACTGGTAAGAAACCATCTGTTTCACATTTCAGAATTTTTGGATGTGAATGTTATGCACATGTTCCAGATGAGAAGAGAAACAAGTTACAACCAAAAAGCAGAAAATGTATCTTCTTGGGTTATAGTGATGAGCAGAAGGCTTACAAGTTATATGACCAAGAGGCAAAGAAGATCATCGCGAGCCGTGATGTGGTGTTCAAGGAGGAGCCGCATACAGTGGAGGAGGAGAAGGCAAGGTCTTCCACTTTATCATCAAGCGAAGAAGTAGTCCACTATGAACCTGTCCCGAGAGCTATCCCTATCCTTAAGGAGGAGGAAGCATCATCTTCAGATGATGAGGAAAAAGTTCACCAACCTGACATCACCCCACCGGAAAAGCCATTGCCGCGCTGGGTGAAGCAGCTCTATGACCACAATAATTCTATGCCTGCATCTGTTGAGGAGAAGGCAGACGGACCAAGGAGGTCTCAGAGAATAGAGGAGCAAAGGAGGGCTTCTGCTCACATAGTCAACATGGCCTTGATGGTTGAGATTATGAGAGAAGTAAAGGAGCCAACTGACTTAGAAGAAGCACTTGCAGATCCATCATGGAAGGCTGCTATGCAGGCGGAGTATGACAGCATAATGAAGAATGACACTTGGGAGCTAGTGGATCGGCCAGCAAAGCGGAAGATTATTGGCACCAAGTGGATCTGGAAGGTAAAGTACAAGGCTGATGGTACCTTAGAAAAGTACAAAGCTAGACTGGTTGCCCAAGGATTTTCACAAGTTGAAGGGTTTGATTTTCAAGAGTCATTTGCCCCAACTGCCAGAATGACCACTATTCGCACGGTACTTGCAGTGGCTGCCCACAAGAAGTGGCCAGTGTACCAAATGGATGTTAAGTCAGCGTTCTTAAATGGTGACCTCAAGGAGGAGGTGTACGTGGCTCAGCCACCAGGGTTTGAGGCCCCCCATTCTGAGAACAAAGTGTGTAAACTGAAGAAGGCATTGTATGGGCTGAAACAAGCCCCCAGAGCATGGTACCAGCGGATAGATAGGTTCTTTTTAAACCTAAACTTCAAAAGATGTGCCTCAGATGCTAACTTGTATGTTTACAGGGATGGTAAAAAGTCTGTAGTGATTGTCCTATATGTGGACGACCTTCTTATTACAGGTGACTATGAAGATATGATCAACCAAACTCGAAAGGCTTTGAGTTTTGAGTTTGAAATGACAGACTTGGGCTTGCTGCACTATTGTTTGGGGATTGAAGTCTGGCAAGAGCCAGGAAAGATCTTCATCTCTCAGAAGAAGTATGCATGGGAGATCTTGAAGGCATTTGGCATGACCGAGTGCAAGGAGATAGCTACACCTATGGAGGTGAATGTAAAGTTATCCGTTGAGGATACATCAGCACTAGCAGACATTGGGAGGTATAGGAGGTTGGTCGGCAGTCTAATCTACTTGTGTAACACCAGACCAGATATCAGTTTTGCTGTTGGTGTTTTGAGCAGGTTCTCAAACAAACCTCATGAGAGTCATTGGAAGGCTGGGATGCGGGTGCTCAGATACTTGAAGAAAACTCTTGACTATGGTATCACATACAGTTTCGGAACTTCTCTTGTGGGGAACTGTGACTCAGATTGGGCAGGAGACATTGATTCCAGGAAGTCAGTTTCTGGTTATTGTTTCTCTTTGGGTTCAGGAATTTTCTCTTGGATTAGTAAGAAGCAACCAACAGTGGCATTGTCTTCTACCGAAGCAGAGTACAAGGCAGCTTGTTTTGCTGCATGTGAGGCCGTATGGTTGAGAAGGATTCTATGGCATATGGGAGTGCAGGATGAAGAACCAACTGTGCTGAGATGTGACAATCAGAGTTGCATCGCCATTGCCAAAAATCCAGTGTTTCATGCACGCACCAAACATATAGAGATCCAGTATCACTATGTGCGTGATTTGATGGAGGATGGGATAGTGGAATTGGTCTACTGTCCAACAGAGGAGAATGGAGCAGATATCTTCACCAAAGCACTTACGAAGGATCTGCTTCAAGTTCATCTTCAGAGACTCGGCATTGGGCCGAGGAGATAGTTCACCTATGGGTGGACATTGAGGGGGGGTGTTAGATATGATCAATGCCCCACCCTCATTAGGTGCTACCAATGATCCATGGTGCTCAAAGTTGTAAGGCCCCCATTATGAGGAGAAGCCAAATGTGAGCCCGGACATTGGTTGAGTCCTGACTTGTATATCAGATGAGGTCTATGTGACCGGATGGCAAAAAGGTGACTGTTGTGGGTCTAATCTTTGGGTTAGACGGAGTGGTTATGCTGGTAGCAACTCGAGGCACATTGCATTGAGTTGCGTGGTAAGGGAGTTAAAAGGGGCCCCTATTGTGGGGTCCGGGGGCCGCGGAAGCGGCCCCTGGCTGGGGGGTCCCAGGGGGGCCAGCGGCCCCCCTGGCGGGGGTCCGGGGGCAGCGCCCCCGGCCCGATGGTAAAGGGAATATTCCCTGGAATATTCCCTGGCCGACTAGTGGAGGCTCATATGGTAGGTCGGTCAGCAGGCCGACCTAACGACCTTCGCGGGCTATAAAAGCTAAACCCCTTCGCAGCCATCTCGCACTCATCTTTCACCCAGTCAGAGTTGTTGTTCCAGCTAGCCTTAAGCTCTTCACCTATCTTCTGTCTAGATCGCCATCTAAGCTTCATTCATTGGAAGCGCACGGGTGGACAGAGCCATCTTTGTATCAGTTGTTTGGAGTTAAAGAATTTTACTGATTCTCCTCTTATCTGTTGTGTACTCTCTATCTCTTTCTCAGATTCTGTTCGCTGCGCCGTGTAATATTTTACAAGAAGAAGAGACTGAAATCCTTGAACCAGAAGCCATCATAGACACTGATTACATGACCACTAGAACTGGCCGAAGGTACTCTAGATATCTCGTGAAATTTAAGAACCATCCTGTAGAAGAAGCACAATGGATGCACGCTAGAGACCTAAATGCTTTCCCCACTCTGTTAGCTCCACATTGAGCTAATAGCAATTGAGGTCAATTGCTATCCCACCCCGGGGGTATGATGCCAGGAGGCATATTCCACGGTGGATTCCGTGAGGTTTTACGGTGGATTCCGTAAACTTAGATAACCGGGGCTCATACGCAAAGAGGATTCTTTGTGCGAGAAGTTGATGGGGACGCCTGTCCTTTTCGGGCGTTTCATTAATTTAGTGTGTACATGGGTGATTCCATAGCGGGTGATTCCGCAAAATGCATATTAAATTAATAAACGTTTATGAGTTTAGAGTGCGCACTCTTAATTTATCGGGCGTTTCATTAATTTAGTGTGTACATGGGTGATTCCATAGCGGGTGATTCCGCAAAATGCATATTAAATTAATAAACGTTTATGAGTTTAGAGTGCGCACTCGTAATAAATTAAGGTTAGGATTTATTTCTAACCAGTTGATTTATTTATGTAGCTGAAGACTGCTAGGTATTCACTTTTGTCGGTTTAATTGTGTTATTTTACTAACGATTGTGAATGCTTCAGTTGATGTGTAGAGATAGCAGCAGTGGCGGAGGAAAGCATTGGAGTCTAGCGGGTTTTCGACCTTTCGACTATATTTTGATAGGCGCCACGCCTATATTTTGATTATGTCTATAGAGACATCGACTATTTATTATTATTTTGTATGCGCTTATGCGCCTGGATATGTTATTTTTATTTGGACATTGAGATTGGGCGTGCCAGACTCTTTGGGCACCGTCCATTAGCTTTATTTTCCTATTTTTGGTAGAAAGCAAACTCAAAAGCTAAAAGCTTGTATATTTTTTGTAATTGGGCTATTTTTGAGCAAAAAGATTGAAAATATATATTAAATACATGCTTTGTGAAGCGCTCACACAAGGCATGGGGGAGATTCAACCCAATTTGTCTCTTGTCTCATGTCGTGCTTGTTTTTACATTGGTCTTTGTGCTAAAAAGTAGAGTATTTTGTTCTTGGGGACCTTTGGGAATTCACTACGTGAGCTACCTGCGTCCGATCTGCGCACTAACTCATGGGATAAAGAGGCAATTTACTGCAGGTATATCCCATAGCAAAATGGTGTTGCAGAAAGAAAAAACAAGCATATTGCAGAAGTTGCACAGGCATTAACGGCTGAAAAGAATATGCCCAAATATTTTTTGTCTAAAGCTATTCATACTGTTGTCTACATCATGAATAGAACTCCCACAGCTGTAGTTCATGGGATGACTCATGAAGAATGCTTTACTGGCAAGAAGCGTGATGTATCACACTTGAAGGTATTTGGCTATGTTGCATACGTTCATGTGCTAGATGAGCTACTGAAGAAGCTTGATCCAAAGGCAAAAATATGTGTTTTTATTGGATACTCTTTAGAGCACAAAGGGTATCACTGTTATAACCCTGTCACAGGTGAGTTCAGAGTGAGCATGGATGTTATTATTAATGAGATGGGAAGTTGGTATATACCTACTCATGATGTTTTGGATGACGATAAAGATCAGGATAGCTATGTACAGAAAGATAAACAAGAATCACGGAGTCTTAGTGGACTAGAAACATCATCTGGTACTACACCTACAGTGAGCCCTTGGTCTGGGAGACTAAGGAGTAGCCCCACATCTACAGGTGGATCTATAAGTATTACAGGGAAGGACACATGAAAGAAGAAAGTGTTGGATGGTAATGATGCATCTACCAATCATTTGGGATTTGATGGAGATTCTAGTGGTTCGGAGAGTTTGGATGATGAGCTTGGCATTCCTTCAGTCAGGACGCCAGGTGTACAGAGAGCTCATAGTAATGTAAAGGCTTCATTGAGTGATCCAGTGGTACGCAGATCTCGCAGGGTCAGATACCCTGTTAAAATATTTGAATTTGAAGGTTATGCAGCTCACCATTATGCTTATATGGTGAAACTACTTGAGGACGTTGAGACCACTTTTTTTGAAGATGCTATTGGTCATGCTCATTGGGATGCAGCAATGGATGAGGAGATGGATGCATTAGAGGCCAATAAGTTTGGGGATTTGGTACCCTTACCTAAGGGTAAGAAAGCTATTGGTTATAAGTGGGTTTACAAAATCAAGCATAATGCAGATGGTTCAGTTAGCAAGTATAAGGCTAGGCTGGTTGCAAAAGGCTATGTTCAAACATATGGCATAGATTATGAAGAGACATTAAGTCCAGTTGCTAGGATGGCAACTGTTAGATGTGTGATTGCCTTGGTAGCAGCCAAAGGTTGGAGTTTGCAGCAAATGGATGTTAAGAATGCCTTCTTGCATGGTGAGTTGCAAGAAGAAGTGTATATGGAGCAGCTAGCAGGTTATGAGGATTTAGAGCATCCCAAATATGTGTGCAGCTTAAAGAAGGCGCTCTACGGGCTGAAGCAAGCACCTAGAGCATGGTCTAACAAGATTAGAGAGTATCTTATCAATATTGGATTTTGTATTTCTGATGTTGATCACTCACTTTATGTGAGAAAGGGAGATGCATGTTTGGTCATCATAGTCATCTATGTGGATGACTTGATTATTACAACAGGTGACAATGACAATGGGATTACTGAAGTTAAGGACTCCTTAAATAAGAAGTTTGAGATGAAAGATTCGGGTGAGCTAAGATACTTTCTTGGCATTGAGGTGATCAAATGTGATGATGGTATATGGCTATCCCAAAGGTAGTATGGCTTGGATATGTTATCCAAGTATGGTATGATAGCATGTAAGCCTCTTTCAGTACCATTGGAGCAAAATGTGAAGTTGAGTGTTGATGTTGGGGATGAGATAGAAGACCCTACTATATTCAGGAGGATAGTAGGGAGTTTGATTTACATGGCTATCACAAGGCCAGACTTAAGCTATGTTGTTGGCCTTGTCAGTCAGTTTATGCAAATGTCTAGAAAGCCTCATTTGGATGCAGTTAGACATATATTGAGGTATGTGAAGTCCACTTTACATTATGTACTTTTTTATGAGGCAGGTAAGGATGTACAGGTCTTTGGATACACAGATGCAGATTGGACTGGCAGCATGTTAGACATAAGATCTACAAGTGGGTTCATGTTTTCCCTTGGTAGTGCAACAGTTACATGGAGCAACAAAAATTAACCTACAATTTCTTTATCGAGTACAGAGGCTGAGTATAGAGGTGCTGCTATGGTAGCATGTGAGGTGGTATGGCTGCAAAAGTTATTAGGTAATTTGGACATGCAGGGAGACGGTCTAGTTGTCATTCATTGTGAGAACATGAGTAGCATACAACTAGCTAGGAATCCAGTGTTCCATGCTAGGACAAAACACATTGAGATGCACTACCACTTTGTGAGAGAGAAGGTACTTGTAGGAGAGATTGACTTGGTATATGTTAGAACATAGGATCAGATAGCTGACATTTTCACAAAGGCATTGAGTGTAGAGAAGCTTTGAAATTTCCGAAGCTTACTTGGAGTTGCAGAGATAGAGTCGACCTTGAGGGGGAGTGTTGAGATGGCAAGCTCAACACGTGCGGACATTGATGATGGACCGCCTGGCTAGATGGGTCCACACGTCTACATTTAGCACGTTGGTGGTCATTATGGTACACACATGGCCATTGACTTATCACTTATTATATTTAGTTTATTACACCTACCTACAGCTCGCAAAGATATAGCGCCAGTCGATTAGTGTAGTCAGTTAGACAATGTTTGACTTAGAAGGCCACTTTCCTTTTATGTTGTATCTTATCTATACTTTGTGTATATTGTATAATGTGTGGAAGAAGAAGAAAAATCAGCAAGAAAACGTTTTGGCCTCCATCTCTCTTCTTGCATTCTTGAGTGAGCTTCCTCTAATTTCAGTCCCCATCTGCTACCTAACCTGCCATGCCTTACGTGTTGCATCAACCATCATCAAGCCTTTCAGAACACCACATTCGTCCTTCGATGCATTTTGAAATACATTGTTTATCTTCTGCAAAACCATCGTATTTTCTGTTTATTGTAGAGCTTTGAAGGCCGTTGATCTCGAGGGTGCCGTAACCCATATCCAGCTGGATATCGTCTCATTTCTTTTAATCATCAATTGTAACTCCAGGCAATGCTTGATGATTGTCAAGGCTACAAATTTGCACTGAACATCATAATTACGGCCATTTGTAAGTAGAATTTCATAAACAATCACATGTGTTGAGACTTTCCCTAAGCCTCCTGGTCACCATTTGGTAGCTCTGAAAGTTGGAATATGTATGACAAAATCATTCATTGAAGGGTTGAATGTTGTAGTAGTTTCAAACCCTTGCACATTTGATCCATGCCCAAGTTATATATGTGCATAGCATCCTATAATAGATTGTCTATATGCAAGAAGTATGTAATTATTTTCTCTTCAGTAGAGTGCACATAAGATGAAGCCATCTCAAAGCATGAAAGGTAGAAGTTCTCCCGTTGTCGATACCATTTGTATCTTCAGCATAAGCAAACAACTTGAAAATCTCGGGAAAACCATGCTCATTACAAATCTAGAGCCCATTCTCCTTCTAAATTGTTTGTAACAAATACTAGATTCACTCCCAAACAGCACTTGTCTCTTCTGTGAAATTGAACTTGAACCAACTGAAGGCAAAACGTTCAGGAAGAGCAAAGCACAATGTCTAAGTATGTACAAAGTAACAAATGTCACACACACAAACTTTTTGGTGGATTCCATACCTCGGATGCACAGGAGTATGACATCCACCCCCTTTGATCCTGCGCATCCTCCGGATGGGCCAACTACCCATGATCATTGTCGTCAAGGTCCACGTACATATCAACCTCTTCATTGTGTATTTTCAGTGTGTGTTTGGTGTAGTAGCTCAAGCAAGTCCCCCCACCATGCAATTCTTGACAAAAAGGAAGACCTCTCTAAATCTATTGTCAATCTATCCTTCATCTAGTTAGATTTCTTCTAACTATCATAAGCTCTTCACCTATCATTTATCTCGATCTCCATCTAAGCCTCATAGTGGAACCACACGAGTGGATAGAGCCATCTTTGTGATAGTTCCTTTGAAATTAAATATTTGTTCTTCTCATATTTGTTGTGTGTTCTCTATTGCTTGATCATATGCTGTCTATTATGCCATGTGATTTCTACATGGTATCTGAGCCAAGGGGGACTTTGAGTAGTAAAGAGTATGTGAAAGGAAAGGGCTTCAGTAGTGAAGAGGAGAAATTCCTTCTGCTGCATCAAGTAGCGGTAATTGTGCATTAGGTGGTGGTAGTGCGACACAAGTAAACTTTGGAATGAAATATTTTCTCACATTATTTTTGTAGTGTTAAAGGAGATGCATAAGCAAGGTATGGTTGCTCACCTACTTGTAGTAATTGAAGCGAAGAAACCATGTGAAACTTGTATGACGAGCAAGCAATAGAGAAAGGCATTTCCACAAGAAAGCAAGAACAAAGCGAAGGCCCCTCTAGAGTTGGTGCATGCTGACTATGCAATAAAATGCCTACAAAAGCATTGGGAGGATAATCTTATTTCAAGTTGATTGTCCATGACTACAGTAGGAAGATGTGGGTGTACTTCCTTCATAATAAGGTTCAAGTGTTTGGTAAGTTTAAATAATGGCTAAAAGTTGTTGAGAATGAAACTAGGCAAGGTGTCAAGAAGTCCACATACTCAATAGATATTCTTTCTCTCTAGGTTTAGGAATTTTCTCTTCAATTACTAAGAAGCAACCCCAACTACGGCATTGTCTTCTACCAAAACCAAAGTACAATGTATTTTTCTTTGCTACATGTGAATAAATATGGTTAAGGAGGATCCTATGGCATATGGGAGTATAGGATGAAGCTCCAACAATGCTAAGATGTGATAATCAGAGTTGCATCACCATTGCCAAAAATCTAGTTTTTCATGCATGTAGTATCAAGAATATTGAGATCCTATATCATTATGTGCAAGAATTGATTGAGGATGGGATGATAGAGCTAGTGGTGTACTATCCAACGGAGGAGAATGGAGCTGATATCTTCATCAAAGATCTTATGAAGGATCTCCTTTGAATTCATCTTCAGAGACTCGCCATTAGGCTGAAAATGTAGTTCACTTGTGGATAGACATTGAGGGGTGTTAGATATGTTGAATGCCCCACCCTCATAAGGTGTCACTCATGATCCATGTTTCTCTAAGTTATAAGGCCCCCATTATGAGGTGAAGCCATGTGTGAGCACGAACATTGAGTGGATCCTGATGACTTGTATGTCAGATGAGGTCTATATCATCGAATGGCAAAAAGGTGACCTTTGTGGATCTAGTTTTCGGGTTAGATACAATAGTTATGCTAGTCACAACTCAAGGCACAATGCATTGAGTTGAAAGGTGTGGTAGTTATTAGGGTTCCCTATATTTGGGTTTGGGGGCCGTAGAAGCGGCCCCTAGATGGGGGGTCTCAGAGGGGCCAACAGCCTCCTAATGAGGGTCCAAGGGTAATACCCTCGACCTAACGATAAAGGGAATATTCCTTGGCCAATTAGGAAAGGTTCATAAGATGGTGAAATATGCTAACCAGACTACCTTCTTAGATTATAAAAGGAAGAACCCTCTAAAGCCATCATCAATCTATCTTTCACCCAGTCAAAGTTCTTTTAGCTACCTTAAGCTCTTTGCCTATCATCTATTTGGAGTGCCAGCAAAACTAACAATGGAAGCGTAGGAGTGGAAAGAGCCATCTTTGTATCAATCTATTTGAAATTAAAGCAGACTATGTTCTTCTCATATTTGATGTGTGTTCTCTACTCCTTGTGCTCAAATTATGTCTAATGTGCCATGCCATTTCCACATCTTTCTACACCTAAATTTTGAGAAGGATTTTGACAAGGTCAAGTGGGAATTTTTATGGCAAGTTATGCTCAAGATGGGATCTAAAGGAGCCACAACCAATCTACCCTTCCTCTTAATAGAGCAAGTTGAAGCACACATAGTCTTGAATGTTGCTATCCTTGATCCTATCACAATCAAACGGCGAGTGAGATAGGGCTCCCTAACAATCCTCTATTATTTATTTTGGCCACATGCCCCTCTTTCACATGGTGGAATGCTTTATTGAGATGAGAGAATTAGAGGGGATTGAGCAAAGGGGAAGAAGTTGGTTCAACAAGGTCTTGCGAATGATTTTTTGACAATGCGAAATGCAACTGGGGGGACAATATTAAAAAGTCATGCAACTTCAAGAGTTATATAGTCAAGTAGTAGGTTCTTCAATCAGCCTCACAAATTCTTCACTCTTAAGTGTCTTAAAAGATTATTCGACTCCAACCTACATTGGAGAGGAGTAACAAATAGAGGTTAAATCTTTATATATTTAGGCTACCCAGTTGGGATTGATATTAAAGAGTTAGAAAGGATAGAATGGGTCATGGAAAGGCTTTACAAAGAGTTTAGATTCTCATCCACTACTACTTGGCCTTTACATTTTAAGCTAAAGGTGCTAAAGCATTTCATGAGCGCGAAAACTTATTTTTACTTAAACCTAACCAGCTAGAATCAAGGATACAAGGAGTGGGACTCCATGGTCGAAGTATCCTATGGGAAAGAAAGGACATCTATGTCAATTGAAGGTGAAGGAGATTTTTTGAGAGAAAAAGTACTAAGGAGGTGCTAGGAGTAGGAAACACCATGGGTTCAAATGCCTATTGATCTTCTTCAAAGAAATAACATCAGCAACTGGAGTACAACTTGACCAAAGCTTTAAGTTATTGATTTGATTACCACATAGGCCATTGGTGAAATCAAAGTTCAATGCCTTATCAAGGAGCTACTACAATACGGAAAAGAATATTGGAGTCCAAATGGTGCAACAAAGAGAACAAAATAAGAAAGGCACAGAATGAATTTTGGGAATGTCAATGTGACCAATAGTGAAGACACTAGGAAGGAGAGTTATGTTTTGGCCAACAAAGGGATCTACAAAGTAGCAGAGTGGTTTGAGATTAATGGGGACCTAAAAGGCTCCAATGAAGTTTGTATAAAATGGAGCCTCACCAAAACCCTTAGGATAAGATGGGAAGTGGTTTATTCAAACTTGAAAATAAATCACAGTTATTCATGTAGGAGTAAGAAAAGTATGCTCTTAATTATATGCTAACTATTTTAGCATGTCCCAATCTCAATATTTGAGTGTCATAAAAATATTGAGTGCCCACCCAAATACGAAATACATAGAAAAAATGGAAAAAAAAAGGAACCAATTGTGACACAAGGATGTCTACCATCCATGTCACATTAATAGTATTGACCATGTTGTAAAACAAGAAACTCCCTCGAAACTTAGTCTATCAAATCGAGCCACTTATTTTGTGTATTCCCATTGACCAATAACTCACCCAAGCCATGTTAGCATTTGCATAGCTTGGTCCATTAATTTATTTCCATTAATCTACCACTCAAGAAAGACATGCTATTGACCATACATGTTTATCATGCATAACATGTGAATTCATGTTTCAAATATTCTAAATTTCATCACAATTCCCAAAGGCGAAAGCTTACATAATTGTGATATATAGAAAACTAGATGTGATCAATGTTCACTAAGGCCAAAATGTGTACAAGGATATATGGCACTTTGGAGGCCTTTAATGGGGTGATGATTGGATGGGTATGAGTGTGCTTGGGTAAAAAGATAAAGCATATTAAGGGCATAAATCAGAGCCTATAATTAAAAAATGTATTGATCATGGATGTGGTATGGTTTTTGCTACTAGGGGATGTGTCCTTATAGGCTTCTACAAGCTTCAATAAGAAAGTAAATGCTTTCATGAATCATAGTGCAAGCCCAAGCTATTCATGATGGAGAGGGGAGAAAAAGTGTGTATGAACCTCATGCTTTGGGTTTTTCATAATCAACCACTCAAGAAAGATATTCTACCAACCATATGCACATTAATCATACATAAAATGTGCAATTTGCATTTACCATCTTCTATATTCCATTAGCCTTGCCCAAAGAGAAAGGTTGCATAATTGTGATATGTATTAACTAGATGGGATTAATGTTGGCTAAGGCCAAATTGTGTACAAGTATATATGGCACTTTCGAGGTCTTTACTGGGGCAATGATTGAATGGCTATGAGTATGCTTGGGAAAATTAGTGAGATAAAGCATCTAAATGGTTAGAACAAAGCTATAATGAAAAATTTGTTGATCATGGATGTGGTGTGGGTTTTTGCAACCAAGGACTACATCCCTATAGGCTTTTGTAAGCTTTAGTAAGAAACCAAATTCTTGTTTCACGATTCACAGTGCAAGCACAACATATTCATGATGAAGAGGGGAGAAAAACTGTGTATTAACCTCATGCTTTGGTTTTTTCTTTTCTTTGCATAGGGTGGGGGAGGTGTGTGTGTGTGTGTGTAGTAGAGGCTTGAGGGGATCCCATTTACCCATGCTTGAATGGACTTCTCCTTGAAATGGGCATAGCCCATATCATGAAAGTATTTATGGGCTCATCATCATGGGAGTCTCTACGTGCTTGCCAGCACAACATATTCATAATAAAGAGGGGAGAGAATTTGACCGATTCAATTTGTAGAATCAAGGGAATTGGGCCGATTCGATTTAGAATGTAAAGGTTTTGTAAGGTTCAAATTTTATGAAACTGCCTTAGGTTAAGAGAAGAAGGATCTATGTTAGGCTCAAAAAATTTTTTTCCCGAACACTGGGGTCACGAGACCTTGCAGGTGGGCATTGGCAAGAAAGAAAAACCCGGGGGTTGAATGCAAAAGTGAAAGTGTACATAGCGTCGACATAATAGTATTGAGCTAAAAGGAGCTTGCACAAGAAGAGAAGGTGCTGATTCTTGAAGCTGATTTTAGCAAGTTGCAACGTTTTCAACAGAATGCGCGACCATGACTATTAATTACAGCTGGCTGGTGGCATGGCGGGGGAGGGGTGTGTGTGTGTGTAGTAGAGGTATGAGAGGATCCCATTGCCCCATGCTTGAATGGACTTCTCCTTGAAATGGGCATAGCCTATATCATGAAAGTATCTATGGGCTCATCATCATGGGAATGTCTATGTGCTTGACAAAAATGTTTTATAACACAATAGGGGCTACCCCTATAAACTTGTTCACATTAATGGTTCTTTGTGAGGTCTCAATCTAGAAGCTCCAAAAACCATGCCAAAATGTATGCAATGTGTAAATATATGAAACCACACTAAAGAAACTATATTCATGTCTTTGGCCTAAGACAATACTCTTTGATATTCCTATCTTACTTTAGTAAACACATATGATGATGTCTGCATTATGAATCTATCCACAACATGAAAAACACATGTTATCATGGCAATGAGATTGTACTTAAGACTAGATATAAAATGTGAGATTTAATGAATTCAAGATATATTGTTATAGATACTTGGTACTTAAATGAATTATCTTCTAACCTTTAGTTGACTCTTGAATTTGTCTAGAACTTCTTGCTTGAAGGTCTCCCATGGTGGTAGGAACTTTTTCTTTGAGACTTGTAGTGGATTGAGGTAAGTATCCAATATATCATTAGCTCCAAAAGTTACCACAAAGAGGGCCTTAGAAAGAAAAGGTGCCACATTTTCCTCCCCTAGTAAAACCTTCAAGTCAAGCAATGTTGCTTGCTCAAAATAATTAAATTGCACATCCATTGGAAGATCAATCTACAAAATCCATAAACTTTCTTCAGACATGCCTTTATAAAGGAGAAATAAGAAAAGGTACGACTTACTAGGATTCTTTTCGTATATGACATTATACCTATGCATATCTACAAAAGATCAACTAGCATAATCATTGTCATTATGCAAGAACCTAAAATGGTAAAACTTGTCAAGCTTCTACATATAGTCTTTGTTTATGCTAAGACCATTGACATAACATAAAAAGGGTTATGTATCACTTTTGTAAACTCTTTTGTTTCCCTTAATTTCTTGTCAATAGTTGGATTTCATCAATATTTATACTAAATAAAAATGAATGAAGGAAAAGTAGATGCCCCCCAGGGACTAAAGTGCAATTTTCATTCCTCATTCAAAAAACTTTCATCTAACACAAGTGACTCACAAATATTTTCCCAGTGTCGTTCAAAATTCCACTACCACCAGAGCCATAGTTCACACCATTTAGGATTATTGGTCCCTTAGTTGAAGGTGCTAGAAATGGTTGTGGAAATGTAGTACCACCAAATCTTTGACCTACAAAACCAGTTATTGGTTTTTAAGTAGATGTTAGAAATGGTTATGGAAACAGAACATCATCTTCATGGAAATATAATACCACTACATCTCTAACCTATGAAACCAAATGTTCATATTTAATCAAGTGCTAGAAATGGCTATAGAAATACAATACCACCTAATCTATGACCTATAAATCTAGAAATTTCATTCTCAATAAAGTGGAGGTGCTACTGTAGCAAAGAGAAAGGGAACTTAAAGAATTTTTAAGAATCCTATAATGCATAATTTAGCAATTATCACCATCGATGAGATTGAGTATTTCCTAGTTGGCTAAGTTTTTATTAAAAATCAAGCTTAGCAAGCAAACACCATTAGTTTATGGACAATTATTTTCATGTTAAGATATTCAAACATTAGTCACCTCACAACAAGTTAGTGATTCACCATATTAGACTAAGCTCTAGATCCCCTTATGATGCCAAAAAGAAAAAAAGTACCAAGCCTCCATAATGATAAATCAAACTAGCCAAACTAAACTAAGGCCTCAATGCACATACTTGTCTAAGTTTTTATTAGTTATTGTGCTTAGATTTTTAAAAGGAGACTTAGGTTTTGAAAATTGGAATGGCAAAAATTGGAAAATATTGTGAGGAACCTTATTTAGAGAGCTGGTGGCTCTCTTAAAATAACAATGGTCTAAGATTAATGGAACTCAAGTTACGATGCCCAACAATGAGGGAGTTTTGGTATTCGAGACTCTTCAACAAGTATTTGACACATCTACCCTACTAGCTCCAGAATTTGGCAATATATCAACTATGGGTGGTTAACTTGGCACTTAATTTCAAAATACTAAGTTATCCCCTTGAGGATTCAATGATTTATTGACTAGGAGACCAAAACTTTTGGAGGAGATTAGCCTAAGGTTAAGCACTCTAGTGTGACACATGCACTAATTAATTCATGAGAAGAGACTATTAGTGATATTAGTTAGCAAGGGTATAGGGATAAGAAGGGTGATTTGTCCATGATCCAACACATGTGGCTAAAGTTCTACAACCTTCAATGATGCTATTCCTCTAATAGCATTTAGTCCTCTCTTATTAGTTAAAGTATCAATGATTTAGAAGTGAAAATCTCAGTAGGTTTTTTGCTTTGAAAAGAGGGACTCCACCATAAATATGTAAGACTATCACATGGATACAAGAGAGAGTAGTTTTTAAATTCCCATTTTTCTACAAGGGTATCACTTAATCACGATATTCATAGGTTGAATAGACCAAAGTTTTGTTTCATTCATGATAAATTTATAGATTAGAAGTTTTTAAATTATGCCTTAAATGCAAACAATAGTATGCGTTTACATATAATGAACCCCCCCACCGTTGACCCCTCCCTAGGTTACAACTAAAGGAAACGAATATTGATAATGAACCCCCCCACCCGCTGACCCCTTCCTAGGTTACAACTAAAGGAAACGAATATTGATAATGAACCCCCCCACCCGCTGACCCCTCCCTAGGTTACAACTAAAGGAAACGAATATTGATATGATTTTTGGGCTTGGAGATCACCAAAGTTAAGCTCAAGAAGAGAGGGGTAAATGAACTCAAGAGGCAATCCATGTACAATTTGGGTTACTTCTAGAGGTTAAGTGATATTAAAGATAAAAAAGCACACAAAGATGAGATGTCAAATATGAGATGGTTCTTTACAACCTCCAAGGAATGGAGGCATTAACTCCCCTAGGATGCGACAAGTTTGGTCTGTAACTTCATCACATATGCTTACCTTTTTTCTTATGGAGCATTTAATTCACAATAAAGTTGCCTACTAAGGACATGATCAAACAATTCAAAGATGCCTCTTCATGATGCCTTTATTGTGAAATCACTTCTAGAAATATATTAGAGTTAGAGCATTGTGAAATCAATTTTCTAAAGTAGTGGATTATGTGAACCTACATTCTTGGATAAACATACAACCAGCACACTAAGTGATAAAGGCATAAAAAATTATGGATCTCAAGAGGTATGGGGGCTCATTAGAGCTGCACTAATAATGAGGCATAGTTAGGATATAAGAAATGTGGTCAATCTAAGTAAGGGAAATTTCATAAGGAAACTAAAGACTTTATTTCTAATAGTTCTAATTATAAAAATTCTATTGATTTCTTATCTTTCCTGAAGCTGCTTGAAGAGAAGGGCCAAACAATAATGTTGTATATGTCTTGATTAATAGGGTTACTTTGGTTTGACAAAGGAGATACGACTTTATTTTGTACTTTTCCCTTCTTTCAAAGGCTACAAATAACACTAGTCTAGGTGTTACATAACATCAATTGTTTCACATTTTTAAAATAGCATATTTTCTAAACCTTAGCTTAAGGGAAATCCAAGTAGAAAACTAGGATCTTTTTGAAAACTTAGACCTGGAAAAAATTGACCTATACGAGTCATCGCAGTGGTCAATGACTTGCACGTATCTTGCACATTTTACTTGTATGTTGGGAAATGACAATCTTCACAAAGTAAACACCGTACCCTCAAAAGATGAGGGTACTACATGAATTGGATGAATTGAATGTGATGTTCCATACAACCATTCTCTCTTCCATGTCATATATATCTCTCTCTTCTTCACATGCCAACTTTTCCAATTTTTCTCCTATATATAGCCCAATGGCATTGCTTTGGATTATGGGTCAAACATTTCATGACCTACATGAGGCTACTCATTATTGTGTCCATTTATGAGCAGACAAAAGTTCACGTACTTGCACGTGTTTGGGCTCTTAAATGCTAGTCAATATTTATAGCTAAGCTACACTACGTTGCCATGCTGCTACGTGAACATAGTGTGAAAAACTCTAGAATGTATTGTCATTCGACTTTCTTATTGATCTAGAGAGTCAGTGCCATATTAATCATTAATGTCAATGTCCATAGTGTGGATGGTTCAAAAATACTAGATTTTTAGACAAGTCCAACAAATTTTTGTTATTTTAGATATTATCTCTTGTAAAAATCCAAAAACTACAAACAACTTCTAGAATAGGATGACATGTAAAAGAAAGCAAGTAGCTTTCAGCCATTTTTGGGGGATTTTATGCAAAAAGAAGGATTATGAAATTGTGCAGCACGTGATCGCAGTTTATAGGCAGCAAAGAGCACTCTGAAAAACTGGGAGAACAAGGAGTGATCTAGGAGTATTCTAGCTAGGTGCGTTGGTATTTTACCCCCCTTTTGGAGCCAATGGAAGCATTAGATTGGTGGTTTGAGCAGTAGAGAGGAAGCTATTGTTTAATGCACGTTTTTTGTCTCTAAGAGATTTATATTCTTAGAATGAAAAAATAAATTGACAAGCTTCACCTCTGTGAGTATTCTTCTATATCTTCTATATCACTAATAGTTTAGAAGATACCTCTTTTGAAACATGGTTGAAATTAGATTGGGCTACTGTAACTTAGGTAATGCATATATTGGTAAAGAGAAAGCGGATGAAATTAAGATGGGGTACAAGCACCACACCTGCCAGTGCTTAGAAGGGGGTTGAAATTGCAGCCAAGGTGACTATAGCTATGGGGGAACAACCAACTATACTTATAGGTTCAGCTCTTAAAGGTGATGTTGTGAATGAATTAATCAAAGGCATGCATGATTTGAGGCTGAATTTGATAGAAATTTATGCAAAGGTCAAAAAGTTGGATTTTAAGGTAGAAGAGAAGGCTCGAAAAACAACCCAAAGACCATACAGAAGAAGGATACAAGAGGAGATGCATTTGGTGTGACAGTTTACAGCATGAAAAGTGTGACTATACAACCTACTATGAAGTAGAAGCAAAAAGGTTAGTCTTTTGGAAATATGGTAAAATACATGCAACAGAAACTAGTCTTCCAATAGAGCTAAATTTTGGAAATGGTGGCATGCAGAGAAGAGGTTGAAAGAGATGGCAGCAAGGACAACATTTGTTGCCATAGTTGCAGCCACATATGGGTTTAGAATTGAAAGGACTGATAAAACTCGTAAAGGAGGCATGGCTGAAGCAAAATCTCATTTTTGGATGTAGGCATTAGATTGCATGGAAAAGGGAAAAATAGCAAAGTTTAAATTGGCTGATGCAAGTCAGAGTATACAAGGGAGAAAAGGTTGGATTGCATGAGTGGATTCATTTTCAGCCTATGCTTATTTGGCTGAGGTTCATAATCAAGAAGCTCTTGTGGAAGAAAAGAGAAAAAGAAATGAGGACTCTGCTAGTACTTCCTCTTCAAGGCCATCTAAATGCATAACACGAAGTAAAATGGAGCAACAAAAAGAGGTTGAAAAAGCCAAACATGAGTATGTTATGGAGGATGCATCTCAGGAGAGGAAACAAGAAGGAAAGAAAAGGGGCAAGCAACTCAGTTACAAGTTACAATTGGATATTGAGACTGCTACAAACCTTAAAAAGGTGTTGGAAGATTGCATACTTGGCAGTAGAGTGGAATTCACTCTTGGCGAAGTTCTTGGAATTGCAAAGCATGAATTTCATGATGCATTCATTGATATGCTGAAACAAAAAAGGCAATTTGATGGTGAAGTTTTGTAAGTATTGATGCAAGTTGACAAAGGCATAGAGAAACAACTTCATAGGGAATATAATGATGATACATATAATGCTAATTTGGAGCGAGGGCTGATGTTGAAAATGGTTTAAATGGGAGTGTAGACAGCAAGCTTGTGGCTGAATTTGGTCTTATATGCAGTAGTAAGCACATAGAGAGAAGGCTATGTTTAATGGGGATGTCCATCAACATGTACATGAAGAAGAATATGGTCATTTTATTCCAAGCAGCCATTATTCACGAATGCATTGGGCTCATGCTACAACAAAGACAATTTTTAAAGTGGGAGAAAGAGAGACGCCTAGCATAGCTCTCTTGGATCATGGTTTTGAAATTAATGTTATGACATGCACATTGTATGAGAATGGAGGTTGGTCGATTGATGTAGATCTAGGATGACACATGTAGGCACAACAAAACAATTCATCATGGGATCTTTATGCGACTTGTTTGAATGCACCTGTGACTATTGGAGATGTTCGCGATGAATATCATTTTTTTGTGCAAGATTCATGTAGTTATTTGATGATTTTGAAGCAGCCCTATATTTTGGAATCAATACTGGAAACAAAAGCCTTGGATGATGGTTTTTCATATGCTCATGTTTGAAGTAAAGACAATACAAAGGCGGTACAATTTCTCACTGTTTTTATGAATCATCCCTACAATCGGAATAGGCTCTGAGATAATCCTATGCCACCTAATGCATGAGATTTTAAGGGTTTTTAGATAGCACTGTTGTAAGTGGAGGCTATGGCAGTGCCTTCTCTATGAAGATAATTATGCCTCCAAGAAAGGGGGAAACTCTATTTGTGTCTGGATTGTAGGAATGGACAGCATGTAGTCTTGGCAGTTTTAAGAATATTTTAGCCATGTGCAGGGCTAAAAAGAAATATGTAGGATGACCTGAAAAAGAGCTGAAGGCATATGGTTTGATGGCTGCAAATCTTGAGTAAGTTACTCGTGAATATATGTGTGCATCATGTGGGTTCAAAATAAGGGGGCTTTGCCTTTACCACCTGAAAGTGATGGGTTGGTTGAAAAAGTAACTCAACTTCCTAGTTTATGGGATCCACATGGAGTAGGACATAGATTT
Organism: Lygodium microphyllum; assembly: GCF_053477565.2. Classification (NCBI taxonomy): domain Eukaryota; kingdom Viridiplantae; phylum Streptophyta; class Polypodiopsida; order Schizaeales; family Lygodiaceae; genus Lygodium; species Lygodium microphyllum. Next base: position 53,894,080 of record NC_141135.1, on the reverse strand, counting down.
ACTGCTGAAACTTTACAAAAGTTGAAAATTGGTGATACATACTTTCTTTTACCTACAGAAAGAGCTTGTTTCTTGCAAAGGTTGGCTAGGCATGGGAAAGCCTTTTCATTTTAGCCAGATGAAATTGGATGTGTTGATCCAACCATAGTTGCCATAAGGAATGTTTTAGGTCCGATAGTGTATGAATTTGCAAAAGCATTTACAAGTAAGGCAATTTACTCTATGGGTCATTTATATTCAGGATATGATCAGTTCAAGATTGCATTGGAAAGCTAGGATATCACTCCCATGAAGACATCGCTTGGATTGGTTAGTATGTGTACACTTCCATAGGGAGCAACCAATTCAATGGCACATATGATGAATGCTATGCATAAAGTTTTGAGGGATTATATTCCTCAGTTAACCTTACCCTTTCTTGATGATGTGCCGATCAAAGGATGTGATATCCATGAGAAGAATGAAGAGCTGAATGAGGAGGAATGTAGAAGATTTGTGGTTGATCATATTGTTGATTGTGACAAGATTTTGAACTGTCTTAAAGAAGTGCATTTAAAAGTTGGTTTTTGGAGTGGAGAAAATATTAGTTGTTGGGCACATGTGTTGACCATATGGGAGGAAGCCCTCACTAGTAAAAATTGATACCATAAGCGAGAAGCGAGAGATATGTTCGAATGTATCCAAGGTAAGAAGATTTTTGGGTGTATGTGTCCTTTACTTTATATGGATTCTGCATTTTGCTCATCTAGCTGAAAGTTTATATCAACTCTCTTGAGAAAAGGGCAAAAGTTTTGATGGGGTAAACAACATACAAAGGTAGTTTAGAAGTGAAAGAGCTTATTGATTTCAGCCCCAACACTAAAGAGAGAAAATTATTAAAATGGAAAGCCTATTATTCTCAATGTGGATACAAGCCCAATTCGTATTAGTTGGATAGTGGGTCAGGATGATGCTGATGGGAATAGGTATGCCATTCGGTTTGGAGCAAAGGTCCCCAATGAATGGCAACAATAGTATTCTCAAGTCAAAAGAGAGCTTTGGAGTGTAGTGATAGCCCTTAAGTGTGATAGGGAGTATTTTATGGGAGCTCATGTAGTGGTAGAGATTGAATGTCTACCTCTATTGGGCATGATAGTAAATTGATCAACTTCTGATATTACCATGTTATGATGGATTGCATCATCAATGTTATGCTTCAGTGAGAACACAATTTTTGAAAGAGTTGTATAAAGATGATTGGTTGAAAATAGGCCAACATCTCAGCCTCATGACAAAGAAGGCTAAGTGGTCTGAAGTTGAATTCAAAAGGATGAAAATAAAAGCTTTTGGGTTTTTCTTGAAAGATGGATATTTATGCAAGCATACAAAGAAAAAGAGAGGAGTTCCAATAGGTGTTTTGGGAGATAGGGTTTCTCAAAAATAGACATGTGATGCAGGAGTTTCATGGAAGTTTATGGGCTGGACATAGAGGATTTTGGGGCATATTTGTGAAGATCAAAGAGAAGTATTGGTAGCAAAACATGTATAAATATGTGGACTATGTGGAATCATGCAATGACTATCAGATATATTCCATGGTAAAGCATAGAGATGGGTTGCAACCGACCTATTCATTGTCTATGCATTACAAATGGGTAGTTGATTTGGTTACCATGCCTACGGGCTTATGGGATATGAGATATCTTGTGCTTGCACGAGAAGACTCGATAAATCAAGTGGACAGTCGAGCTCTTAGTACAAAGATTACTCAAGTAGTTGTAGGTTCTTATTGGAAGAAGTATTTTGCATGTATGGTTATATTGGTAAAGTGGTTGCAGATAGAGGAGAATTGGATGCGGATGAGACTCGTGAATTTTTTTCATGATTGGATACCAAGCTGGCTTTGACTTCAGCCTACAATCCTGAAGTAAATGTTAAAAGTGAAAGAGATCATCAGTCAATCATTAAGGACTTAGCAATGTCATGCAAGGGCAAGATGAAAGAGTGGCCAAGAATGTTACCCTTTGCTTTATGGGCTAATAGGACCACTCATAGTGCAGTTACAAGGTATATGCCTGCTGAATTCATGTATGGATCATGCCTATTGAGAAGACTATTACTACTTGGAGTGTTCTACCATGGGAAGAGGGTTTGAATAGAGAAGAGTTGTTGGTTCTACGCATAAGACAGTTAAAAAGAATGAGTGACGACATTGAGACAGCTATGAAAAAGCTGAAGATTTCAAGGATCAAGAACAAGAAGAGGTTTTGACAAGTGACACAGACTTCAACCATGAGCTATACACAGGAAAGGAACTCAGTGTTGGTAGACAACTTCTAAAATAGGATGACATGTTAAAAAAAGCAGGTAACTTTCAACCATATTTGGGGGATTTTATGCAAAAAGAAAGATTAGCGAATTCATGCAATGCGCGATTTACAAGCAGCAAACAACACTCCGAACAACTGGGAGAAGGAGTGATCAGTGAGTATTCTAGCTAGGTGTGCTAGTATTTTATCCCCTTTTTGGAGCCAACGGGAGCATCAGATTGACGGTCTAAGCAGAAGAGATGAAGCTATTGTTCTATGCACATTTTTGGTCTACAAGAGATTTATCTTCTCAGATGCAGAAATAAATTGACAAGCTTCACCTCTATGAGTATTCTTCTACATCTTCTACTTCTTTTGACCCTTTCTCTTCACTCTACTCCTCTCAACCGAATGGTGAGGCTCAACCGAAAAAAGCATACACTACAAACCAGATATGTGATTGGTGGGTGCTGACTTACTGAGGATAGAGTCTCAACCGAAAAAAGCATACACTACAAACCAGATATGTGATTGGTGGGTGCTGACTTACTGAGGATGTCGACGATGGTGAGGCCATTGGTGAAGCGACCAGTCGGGTGACCGGCATCCGGAGTGGGGAAATCGATCCCGTAGGGAAGCCTCTTGGCGGTGGCCAATGATCCCGGCAGGTAGTTGTTGTTACCGGCGTCCACGAGGGAGTCCCCGAACACGAACACCGGCACGTGCCGGTGGCCCGCGACTTCATCAGATTAAGGAGCAGCAGCATCAAACAAAGAAGAGGAGGAGGAGGAGGAGGAGGAGGAGGCAGCGTAGTAGCTGCAGGAGGAGCTGCAGCTGCACAAGAACAAGAGAAGTAGCGTGAATCTATAGCTCAACATATTTCTGCGGCAACACGCAATGTCGAAGGCGGTAAAATGATAGACAATCCTCTAATATCATGCATAGCAGTATGTGTGGCTCGCTGCCTACCAGCCCTTATATTGAGAGACTAGAGTGCTTCTATGTCAACAAATGTAGGAAGTGTCTATGTGGCTACTGTACAGACCCACATATACACATCACCCCTCCTGCACCGCCATTTACTGCTGCCTTTTCCTTTACTCACAACTTACAAGGACCCAATCCCTAATGGCGCTTCTCCTTTCTTGGCTCGCATCGGGAGTCGGGACGTATATTCAATGGCCTCTCCTCTTCAATCGGGACACATCGGGAGATTCGGCCATCAGCGCAGCACTGCATGTGGAGACTTGTTGCCGACTTCAATTCAGGAACCATGTGGCAATGTGGCATTCGGCCATCAGAATTTGAACGTTAGCATGTCTTTTCTTTGTGAAGGGCGGAAATGGACTTGTATATTCAATGGCCTCTCCTCTTCAATCGGGACACATCGGGAGATTCGGCCATCAGCGCAGCACTGCATGTGCAGACTTGTTGCCGACTTCAATTCAGGAACCATGTGGCAATGTGGCATTCGGCCATCAGAATTTGAACGTTAGCATGTCTTTTCTTTGTGAAGGGCGGAAATGGACTCGCCCTTCAAGATTGATGGCTTAAAATGTGGAATAACCTTCATTAGATAAGTATACTTTTCATGGATATTCGTAAGTCGAAGGACTTCTTTGAAAGTTTATATCAATAGTCCATGTAGTATCTCCATCTAACATTGTTTCATATGGTAATAGAAAACATGATTACAAGCACCGTGATATCTACATTGATCATTAATCATACATTTAGTTTGATCTGGTCACACTTGCTTTCCCACAATGAGATAGGCTTATTAATAGTACACTATTGTATACATTCTTGCTTGTTACAACTAACAATTATAACATAGGGTTCACCACATTCTCAATATCCTCGTTTGTTTCTATTTGCATATGTCAATGAAAGTTTTCATGCAAGCACCATGATATCTAGATCTATGTCATCGCTCTCCCTTGTATGCACCCATCATGACATGATGAACAATGCAACTAACGGTGAGCAAGATACTACAACATTGATCATTAATGATATATTTAGTGTGATCTAGTCACACTTGCTTTCCCACAATGAGAGAGAATGTTTATTAATACTACAATATTGTATACATTCTTACTTGCTACAATTCACAAGCATAACAAAGGGTTCACCACATTCTCAATATCCTTTTCTGTTTACTATCCGCATATGCCAATAAAAGTTTTCATGTAACTTACATTTCTTACAAGTCGTAGCAATCTATGGGTTCATTAGAACTCTCTTCCATGGCTATAAATGCTAGGCTCTTGTGTAGATCCTAGATTACAATTATACAGAAATGCTAATCTTGCATTAAGATTTCTAGCATGAGATATGATAACCTAGTGTTTGCATTAGCTAAGCATGCATATGTATGAGAACATAAGGTTTTGGAATGATATGAAAAGTAATAGTTGGTCACCAAGTTGATCATAACCATAGATACGATGATATAACTCTTGCAACTTAAGGTCCCCCTAGCCAAGAAAAATGGAGGTCTTGAAAATCAAGTCCCAACCATGCGTTGCATCACATACAAGGTTCACACCCAGGTGATAAAGCCTCATATGGATATTGTTACCATTGTTTTGTAGGGTCAACATATCCAATTTGAGGTTGGTTTAAGTTGAATTTGGTGTCACCAATGTTGAAAATTGAAGTCTATTGAAGGAATCCTTGGGCCTCAAAGTTGTTGGAGAAGGCCTTTACAAGTGGCAATGCAAAACAAAACCGAGGTGAAGGTTCAATCTTCGAGATTGGAAGATTCACTTAATGATATTATTTTTCTTGAAGACCTACCTTAGCCAAAAGCCTTGCTAAAGTAAATAGGGGTTTCCCTAATATCATGACATTCTCTAGTTAAAGTGTGGGCCTCATTTTAACTCTCGAAAGTTTGAGGTTAGTGTGAGCCTTGAGTGTCTAGCTTCTTCTTCGAGCTATGATGTGGATGTCATTTAAACTTTAATCTTTAAAGGGCCCTTGAATTCTGCTGGGATTGGGAGAACTAGTTTTTGTAAGAAGTAGTAAATCTTTGGAGGGAGGCACCTTTAAAACTTGCCATCGTGTAAGGTTTCAAAGGGGAAGACCAAGGTTGATTTTGGTCTTCAAGAAGAACACTAAGGGTCTAAAAACTTTGGACTTTTTGCATTAAAGATGCAAGGGTACAGGAGAGACTTGCCTTGAGCTTGAGCCTTGACATTCAAGGTGACTTTAACGCTTTACAGGTGTGACTCGTGAGAATAAAATCGTACATGAGAGAGAGAGAGAGAGAGAGAGAGAGAGAGCAGGAGGAGGCGGGCCGCGGCTTTTTACGTAGTAAGAGGAGAGAGTCACATTGAAAACGTCGACCTATCCACAGGCGACCCGGCCATAACGAGTCACAACTAAGCCTGAGAATTAGAAACTGCGAAGACTCTCCAGAAAAGCGCCAACATCAGATGGGATTCAGATCGTCTCTTCCTATTTAATAGACTCTCCTAGCTGTATCTCATATACAGTCGTGACTCGTGACTAAGAAAAACAACATGAGTCGCCTGTCGACGATTCTATCACTGGCTCTCCTTCTCAGTATTATGCTTTCAGCAGCAGCAGCAGTTGCTACTACTCCTCCTCCTCCTCCTACTACAGCATCAAATGCACAGCTCACTCAGCCTCCTCCTCCTGCAAATGCACAGTTCACTCAGCCGCCGCCGCCGCCGCCGCCTCCTGCAGGTGATAATTCATCTTAACCTAAAGCCCATCTACCCCTTTCATATTATAAGCCTTAATCGCATCTTCCCCCTTCAATGATGCTGACGATCAACTCTACTTATTGCCTTCCTCATGGTATTAGTTATCCCAAATGGACCCATCAGCGTTGTGCCCGACCCTGGGAGCCGCCCGGTGAAGTTGATCGGCGCCTCCCTGCAGTTTATAGTATGACACGCCTTGGACTTCAGTAAGTCCAAATGATCATTTTTGGGCACTAATTAATCCCTCTTCTATGCTTTACAGTTTCAACGACCCCGTAGCTACGTGATTAATGGACCCCCTCCCTCAAACAACAAACGCGAGGTGAGTAGTGGATCCCCTTAAACAACAAATTTTCACAACCTACCCCTACCATAACCCCTAGAGAAGAGTTATGCATCCTTCAAAACCAAGGCCTTTCAATGGGAATTCAATGCCTACCTAGCTTAAATATGGGCACAACTTTCAATTTCAATTTGAAGGACAACCCAAAATTGTAATTTGAAGGACTATACCAAATTTCAAAACCTCAAATTTTTTTTGTCACTCACGAGACTGGAAGTGTAGACTACTACTCCTACTCTAACTGTATTCTTACTTTGAAGGGCAAAACTTATTTCTACCTTTCTTTTGAAGGAAAGATCTCTCATTGAAGGCTAATGCAACCTTCAACTTTGAGCCATGCATGCTTGCACCTGTTTGTCCAATCGAGAGCAAAAATGACAATTGCTTTTGACCTTGTTTTCTAAGTAATCAAATAATATTCTATGTTATCATTTGAAACATGGCATCTAGTCACTTGAGATTGAGGAGTGCATTGTACATATTGTCACCAAAATATTCCTATTCTCATTATTTCCTTTCAATAGGATTTATCTAAACTAATCTCATTATATTGACATACAAAAGTCTATGATTATTCATCGTTTGGTTGAAAAAGGGAATTGAGATTGAATTCTGATTGTGCTTGTGCTATCTTGTGGGCATCACAATCTTGCAAATACTTATTTCCTATTCATCAAAGAATACAAGGTATAACGAAATTGAATGATGAGAAGATAGCTCAACTATAGAAATGCAATTTCACTATTATTATGTAACCTTGTAATTTGTTGTATCTAAAATTGAAAAATGATTCAACTACATATGATCTAATTAAAGAAAAGAAACCAAAGAAATTCCATGATAAAGAAGTTGGATACTCTCACACTTTAATCCTTTTAGCTTGTAAGGTGATAAAGAAGTTGGATACTCTCACCCTTTAATCCTTTTAGCTTGTAAGGTGATAATCTATTAATGATAATGAATTATATAGTGATACATGAACCCTACCCAATTTTAAGGATCTTATAGTATGAGTAGGAGGATTTTCCATTTTCTTATTGTGCTACAAATAAATCATAGGTTTGCATGTCTAATAGTAATTGGGACTAATTAGCATTTAAGTTCAACCCACCAAGGCTCGAGGATCGTGTTTGGTGCAACTGATAATGACTAATTTAGGTGCATTAATGTGAGGCCATGAAGCAACGATAAACAAGTCCCATGTATCCATAGCTCTTTGCATATTATCACGTTTAGCCTTGAGAAACATTGAAAGTGTCATAATCCAAAGCTTGGTTGACCAACTACTCCTGTGAAGGAAGAGAGGGGCTAACTACCTCGCCATTAGCTGCCTAGACAATGTCGTCAAAATGAGATGAGTGGCCAAAGCAAAGAACAAAGGAATCAATGAACAAGCCTACCTACAATAGATCGGTGGAGAGGAAAGGGTTCCATGACCATTGAGAAAAACTCTCATTGATGGTGTTAATAAATTGAGACATTCTATGACCAAATCCCATATTGTATCATTTGACCCAAGAAGTACCATTCCCAATGGTCAAAGGATTTTCCCAAATCCAATTGAATCATCACCATTTCTTCATTTGTAGCATAATCTATCTCCATTTGGACATTCAAGATATTGTGTAGAATATTCCTTCCTTTGATGAATCTATGCTGCACAAGGTGGATAAGCTTAGGAAGGTATTTATGCAATCTATTAGCTAAGACTTTGGTAAAAACATTGTACGTAGTGTCCATCAAGGAAATCGATTACACCAATGCTTCAGAGCTAAAGGGGGTGACACATTGGGAATTAGTTTAATGGCATCCTTCTTCTAAGAGCACAACATGTTTCTTGTCATCCAAACCTATTGACATGAAGTTTTCAAAGGTGCAAGAAATTGAGTTAAATAGGTCTCAAATAACTTATTAGTGATACCATCCCATCTAGGACTCTCATCTTTAGGCAAACACACAAACTTCCACAACTTCATCTTGTGTTTTATCCACATCCAACATGGCATAAATATCTGGGAAGATCTAATATTTAACTTGATCATAAAACAATGAATGGGCTACCAAGTTTGTATTTGAAATAGAGGATTGTGATCCAAGAAAGTCCATAAAGTAGTTTTTGCACATAAGCACAATTTCTTAAGGATTTATAGCCATTCCACTTGCTGAATTGCTCAACCAGACCATAGTTTCCCTAGCAAAGGAGGCATGCAAACCCTAATAGAACTTATGTGACTAACAATTATTATATTGCAATCACTCTAATAATGTAGCGATGTTATGTTGTTGATAATATCTCTCTTTTGAAAAGTATCTATGCAATAATCTCACAGAGATAGAAAGAAAATGGGAATCTTGTGGCAAGTTCATTAGAAGAGAATTGGCTGAGGCTAGTGGGAGTTGCTTAGCAGCTTGCAGTCTTTTTCTACGGAGGTAGCATGATATATTCCATATTTATTGGCAACTATTTGCACATTATACACATATAGATTGAGGGAGGTTGCCCCTTGAGATGATAGATCCAATGAAAATTGATGTAGTAACTATTGCATATAGACAAATATCTCATGTCACAGAAAGAGGAATTAAAATGCAAAGGCAACTTGCTTAAAAAGCATCGAAAAGGATGGATAGGGTGTTATGCATGTCAAACACCAAATAGAAGTGATTGAAAAGAGGATAGCATTGGCAAATTCGAATTTACAAAACCTCTAGTAAGAAAGAATCATCATGCATGAGATATATCCAATCCAAATAGCTCCATGTTTCCAAGTGTTGCGCTGAATGAAAGATATAACCATGGTCAAGGGGGGATAACCAAGACCATAGATCTCTCTTCAACACCACTGATGCAAAAGCATTCCAATCCTAGCATTCAGGTCCATCCATTAGTCCATATCTAGAGATAAGGTGAGATGGATTGACACATATATTAAAATCAATCATGATAAGTCTAGGTTTTCCAAGGGAAAGACATGATCATAGTTGCTACCATAATTCATGATGCGCAAAGACATTGTTGGGGGCATATAGGCCCACTAGCCATAGAACTTCCACATCATAAGTAGTCCAAACAACTATGAATCTGGCCAACACATCTCTCTTAATCAAGACTTATTGAAATTAACAGTGGACAATTAACAATACACACAAGTGGATTCTCATAGGAACACTAGCATATAAAGCTTAAAGCCATGATAATGCATGATTCTTTTCATTTCTTTGTGACTCTTATGCTCTATCACACAAAATATCCCAACCATTATAATGCAAAGTAAACCATGTAGCATGATGTTTGCTACAAGAGCAAAGACCGTGAGTAAGGAAATCAAGTTTGAGGTTGAAATTTCCTCTCTGCATCTTAATTTGCTAGAACAACAAGAACATCCTCATCCAAAAAGCTAGCAAAAACAACAAAAGCATTTTTTCCATTGTTATGCACTTTAGAAGTTGAGGCTTGATACATATCAAGAGTAACATGATGTAAGAATGTGCAGCCCCATGGAATAATCACTTTACCACATTTTTCAAAGGCAAGGGTGTTACATGATGACTCCTATCAAGACCTTAGGTTATAGGTTGTATTAGTGCTCAATGGTGCCATACCAATGGGAAGAGGATTTATCCTTACGGCATATGTCTGTGTGCAAGACGTTCTTTGTGTCATTCAAGGATTCAGTGTACCTCACATCATCATCCTTCTGCCCTTCTTCGAATGCACTTTTGACCAACCATGAGCATTCTGTGTGCCATCCAAGGATCTAGTGTGCCACACATCATTGACCTTTTGTCCTTGTTTGGATGCACTTCTATGACCAACCATGAACATCATCATAGGAGGATGAAATCAATTGTTTGCCTTTGTTTATATATCCTCCCATAGGTTCATTATCCATATGCATATGTGCAACATGACCATCATGTTGTTGTACAAGAGGAACATCATTTCCATGAAATGGCCTAATTGGACACAAGTGGAGCAATGTCTTGCAAGAGCTCCCCATTTAAGAGGCATGGAATGCATATCAACCTCTAAGAGAATTCACATGCGACCAAGTAGAATGCTTCGGGGAAGTATTTAGAGTACGCACATTCTATTTCTATTGGTAGCTCGAGCATTGGGAGGAACCAACGATATTATAACAATCTTAGCTATGGGATCATTATATAAAATAGTATGTTATCAAATATCTCTTTATCTCCATGTGAATTGTCATTCAACTTGGTATAAATATGTTTTAAACAAATATGTTTCCTTTTAAACACTTTCTTTAAGTTCATGCTATGTTGCATCCATTTATGTGAATTGCGAAAGGAAATCAAATATCCATAAAATTTGACAAAATTTAGATGTTACATTTTTCAAATCATGAAAACTATTTTGTATGAGTACGTTATGATATTAAAACAACCATGTACTTCAAATCATGGGTGCTTCATTTTAATATTATCATTACTCAAACTAGTGACTTGCTCACTCAGCTCTTTCAATCAAGTCATAATTTCAATTATTTTCAAGTGTCCAAACTATTTTTACATCTTGATTAATTTGAGGTTTAGAACATTTACTTATTTTGATGTTTTTATGATACTTACTCTCTTAAGTAGATTTTCTATACTTGTTTAAGCTTTGAAAAATCACCCCAAGTTAATTAGATATGTTGCATAATTAATCTTTTACACCTTATTTTATTCGTATGATGTCACACACACACACACACACACACACACTCTCTCTCTCTCTCTCTCTCTCTCTCTCTCTCTCTCTCTCTCTCTCTCTCTCTCTCTCTCTCTCTCTCTCTCTCTCTCTCTCTCTCTCTCTCTCTCTCTCTCTCTCTCTCTCTCTCTCTCTCTCTCTCTCTCAGAGTAGTACTTTGGTATAGGAGATCTTGTGTACACTTAACTCTTGACTTCGTATAATTACATGTGCTTGTATCTCATGAGAATATCAATTGACAAGATTCACACTTCAAGTAATTTATCAAAATATGATTTAAGCACAATAATAAATGTCAGCATAAGGAATGCAATTTGAATATATAATAAAAGAGTCCATTGTGTCAAATGCCAATACAATATTCTATTCATATTTTTAGAGATGTTTCTCTATAGTTGACGATTTCATATACATTACTTTCATATAAATGTGCCATGGTATTTTAACAAGCTTATTAGTTCATTTATGTACATATGTCAATTGTCCTCCATCCGTGTGATTCAAAGGGTTCTGAATTATGCACATTAAAATTAAAATTTTCATATAAAAGGATTACATTGCTCAATCTCATGTATAGTTTAAATAATACTTTGTATGTCAACTAACTTTATTATAACATAAGTTTTTTTTTCTTGGTATTAGATGGTTAATCATTTACCCTTGTCTCACAGAAATACATACTGTATAACTATTATGATAATTTATTTTATTGCTATGAATATTACATGTTATTTATTTATTTAGTTTTGTATTTTGATTTGTCTATTTGTTGCATATTACTAGCTTGTCATATAAGGCATTATGTCCAATACTAGTCACATTGTACCTGGTGGATAGATGACATAGAATCAATGCACTTTGTGTTTTTGGTGACTCAATTGTTAAATGGAGGTATACAAATGAAATTAGTTTGATATTTATCAATGGTGTACATTTTGATGTATGTGATTATTAGTACTTTGTGTGCTACTATTGCATGGGTCTATTATGCACTCACACACAACATTATTTATTATTATTGTAGCTTTTATATTATGGCCTACATTATAATGATTGCTTTTTTAGGATTAGATTTATTATTAAGATCTTAAAAAAATTAGATATGTCCTAGAAATCATTGAAAAAAAGTAAATTGTTCATGCAAGAAAAGTAAAACCTCTCTCTCTCTCTCTCTCTCACCTCTCTCTCTCTCTCCCCCCCTCTCTCTCTCTCCCCCCCTCTCTCTCTCTCTCTCTCTCTCCCCCCTCTCTCTCTCTCTCTCTCTCTCTCTCTCCCCCCCTCTCTCTCTCTCTCTCTCTCTCTCTCTCTCTCTCTCTCTCTCTCTCTTTGTGAGTAGTACTCTATCATAGGAGATCTTGTGTACACTTAACTCTTGACTTAGTACAACTACATGTGCTTGTATCTCATGAGAATATCAATTGACAAGATTCACACTTCAAGTAATTTATCAAAATATGATTTAAGCACAATAATAAATGTCAACATAAGGAATGTAATTTGAGTATATAATAAAAGAGCCCATTGTGTCAAATGCTAATACAATATTCTATTCATATTTTTAGAGATGCTTCTTTATAGTTGACAAATTCATATGCATTGCTTTCATATAAATGTGCCATGGTATTTTAACAAGCTTATTAGTTCATTTATGTAGATATGTCAATTGTCCTCCATCCATGTGATTCAAAGGGTTCTGAATTATGCACATTAAAATTAAAATTTTCATATAAAAGGATTACATTACTCAATCTCATATATAGTTTAAATAATATTTTATATGTCAACTAACTTTATTATAACATAAGATTTGTTTTTTTTTTGTATTAGATGGTTAATCATTTACCTTTGTCTCACAGAAATACATACTGTATAATTATTATGATAATTTATTTTATTGCTATCAAGATTACATGTTATTTATTTATATTTTTGTATTTTGATTTGTCTATTTGTTGCATATTATTAGCTTGTCATATAAGGCATTATGCCCAATACTAGTCACATGGTACCTGGTGGATAGATGACATAGAATCAATGCACTTTGTGTTTTTGGTGACTCAATTGTTAAATGGAGTTATACAAATGAAATTATTTTGATATTTATCAATGGTGTACATTTTGATGTATGTGATTATTAGTACTTTGTGTGCTACTATTGCATGGGTCTATTATGCACTCACATACAACATTATTTATTATTATTGTAGCCTTTATATTATGGCCTACATTAGAATGATTACTTTTTTAGGATTAGATTTATTATTAAGATCTTAAAAAAATTAGATAGGTCCTAGAAATCATTGAAAAAAAGTAAATTGTTCATGCAAGAAAAGTAAAACCTCTATCTCTCCCCCTCTCCCCCTCTGCCCCCCCTCTCTCTCTCTCTCTCTCTCTCTCTCTCTCTCTCTCTCTCTCTCTCTCTCTCTCTCTCTCTCTCTCTCTCTCTCTCTCTCTCTCTCTCTCTCTCTCTCTCTCTCTCTCTCTCTCTCTCTCTCTCTCTCTCTCTCTCTCTCTCTCTGAGTAGTACTCTAGCATAGGAGATCTTGTGTACACTTAACTCTTGACTTTGTACAACTACATGTGCTTGTATCTCATGAGAATATCAATTGACAAGATTCACACTTCAAGTAATTTATCAAAATATGATTTAAGCACAATAATAAATGTCAACATAAGAAATGTAATTTGAATATCTAATAAAAGAGTCCACTATGTCAAATGCCAATACAATATTCTATTCATATTTTTAGAGATGTTTCTCTATAGTTGACAATTTCATATGCATTCCTTTCATATAAATGTGCCATGGTATTTTAACAAGCTTATTAGTTCATTTATGTACATATGTCAATTGTCCTCCATCCATGTGATTCAAAGGGTTCTGAATTATGCACATTAAAATTAATTTGTTCATATAAAAGGATTACATTGCTCAATCTCATGTATAGTTAAAATAATACTTTATATGTCAACTAACTTTATTATAACATAAGATTGTTTTTTTTTTTTGTATTAGATGGTTAACCATTTACCCTTGTCTCATAGAAATACATACTGTATAATTATTATGATAATTTATTTTATTGCTATGAAGATTACATGTTATTTATTTATTTATTTTTGAATTTTGATTTGTCTATTTGTTGCATATTACTAGCTTGTCATATAAGGCATTATGTCCAATACTAGTCACATTGTACATGGTGGATAGATTGCATAGAATCAATGCACTTTGTGTTTTTGGTGACTCAATTGTTAAATGGAGGTATACAAATGAAATTAGTTTGATATTTATCAATGGTGTACATTTTGATGTATGTGATTATTAGTACTTTGTGTGCTACTATTGCATGGGTCTATTATGCACTCACATACAACATTATTTATTATTATTGTAGCTTTTATATTATGGCCTACATTAGAATGATTAATTTTTCAGGATTAGATTTATTATTAAGATCTTAAAAAATTTAGATAGGTCCTAGAAATCATCGAAAAAAAGTAAATTGTTCATGCAAGAAAAGTAAAACCCCAAAAAGGTTACATATCATTATTTTGAGCACAAAAGCAAGAGGATCGCATGCAAAAGCAAGAGGTTACATGCAAAACTATAGAAATGAAAAAATCTAGACTCCTTATATCTCACTCATTTGAAGTTAGAACCTAAAGCTTTAAGATTCATTTTGGGGGTTTTATAAAAACACTCTTGATGCAATGATTTAAAGCTATATATAGAAAATTCTAATTAACTTAAACTACAACTATAAAGTTGTCTAATTAACAAAAGCTTAACTATCATGTATAAAGTTCCATATATTTACCTACCATATATGGCATTTGACATCTTTGTACAACACGTTTGCATGTGTGGGTTCTCAATTGTTTAACAATTGGTCCCTTGTGTGTGTCGAGTGTTAGGGGTTAATAGGCACACCCCATTGCTCTATGTGAACATCCCTTTGTATGGTGTCACAAAGAGTGTAACTATAGACATAAATCTATATAAAGGGGCATTGCCTTACACATGAATGCAAACAGAAATGCAATTTATTTCCTTCTTCTCTCTTGTGTTCACTCACTCACTCACTCACTCTCTCTCTCTCTCTCTCTCTCTCTCTCTCTCTCTCTCTCTCTCTCTCTGTGTGTGTCTCTCTCTCTCTCTCTCATATTCTTTATGTATGCCAATTTGAGTGTCAAGGAGAGAGCATCGAGGTTGCTTGGCTATAAGGCCTAGCCAACATAGTAGAAAGGTTAAAGATGGAAGCTTGATCAAACAAGTATGAGATTGATGCCTCGAAGAAAAGGTTAACAAAAAATTTTGAAATGAAGGATTTGGGACATGCAAATCACATTCTTGGCATGAGAATAATCAAGGATAGAACAAAGAGATTGATCTATTTGTCCCCAAAAGGATCATGTTAGTGAAGTATTGCAACATTTCAGTATGGAGGGGGCAAGGCCATCAATACTCAATTGCCTCCATATGTGAAACTTACTGTTGATAATTATCCCAAATTTGATGAGGAGAAGAATGAAATGGCCAAGGTCCCATATTCATCATGTGGGTAGTCTCATGCATGTTGTGATTGCCACTCACTTGGACATTGCATTCGTAGTGGGAATAGTGAGCATGTATATGTCAAATCCTGGGAAGAAGCATTGGGAAGTAGTATAGGAGACTTGAGGTACTTCAATGGTACAAGAGATATGTGAATATGCTTTGGAAAAAGTAGCAATGGTATACATGGATACATAGAACTGGACTATGTAGGAAATATTGACAACAAAAAGGTTAACCATATAATATGTCTTTACCTTGTACGGTGGTGCAATCACATGGATATCTCACTTGCAAAAATATGTGGCATTATCTACACTCAAGCTGAGTATACTGTAACAATAGAGGCATGCCAAGGAGCCATATGTCTTATTCATCTAGTGGGAGACTTGGGTCTTGGTGAAAACATGCAATTGTTGCACAATGATAGTCAAAGTGTCATCATGTTAGCAAAGAATCATATGTTTCACACAAAAACCAAGTACATAGAAGTGAGGTATCACTTCATTCATCAAGTGCTTGAGAATAAGTGGGTCGGGCTTATCAAAGTGCACACTTATGATAGCCCTTTAGACTCTCTCACACCAAGAGTTTTCCCTCTGAAAAGTTTGCAGATTGCAAGGAGTTGATGGGCATTGGGTAACTCATATATATTATACCTCACACATTCTCTCATTCTTTTGTCTCCCATAAAGGCACATTGGCCTTTAAGGTAAGAGGTTGTTAGGGTAAAGGCCAATGTGGCCAACTGCCATCTTATTCACTAATCCTAACTATATATGTACATACTCCATTTGGATCTAGCAAAGGGGTTGCTTAAGATTAGGCTTTGCTTATTTGGAACAAGAGGTCTACTTGTGTCTAAGATGACACCTTATAATCCACATGTAAATGGGTAGGTTGGAAGTACCAATAAAAAGCTTGTGGGTATTCTATCGAAGATAGTATTAAAGAAGAAACGAGATTGGGATAAGAAGTTATATGTGGCAGTGTGGGCATATAATACGACCTTTAAGCGAGCTACCGGTCACACCCCATTCAAGTTAGCTGATGGTGAAGAGTGTGTACTACCCCTAGAGATCTAGTTATCGACTATAAGATTTGCAATTAACCATTATTTGGGAAACGAAGATGCACTCTTTGAGTGCTCTATGACTTTAGCACACCTGGATGAGCTCAAATTGCGGAGTTTGTTACATCAAGAGGTAGCTAATAAGCAGCTTCATGATTTAAAAGCAAAGAAGTATGCCTTCAAGAAAGGACGATTAGTTTTATACTATGATGCCCGTAGGGAGGTGTTTTTTGGGAAACTAGAGTCTAAGTAGGATGGTCCCTACAAAATAGTTAGAATGGGAAAAAATAAGTCCATAGCATTACGAGTAGATTTGCAGGGAGTGGAGTTTAGAAACAAGGTTAATCTAAATAAGGTTAAACCTTATTATTTTTAGGCATACTAATGAGATAATTGTCTTGCAAGTTAAGGTTGGACAGATTCAAACTTCGAACACCCATATTTGGAAACTCGCAAGAGAGGCTGAAAGTTGGTTGATGGGGTGGCTAATTCCCTACTTAAAACACTCATATTTGGAACGAAGATACCATTAGGGAAGACTTGTTTGGTGGAGGAAAGTTTATAAAGTGATTGAGCAAGAGGACGGGACATTTGTTTGGGAGATCAAAGTCTTGTGCCATCATTGCTTAAGGATTTTGACAACATCCCTATTGGATTCAATGAAGAAGGCGGGATAGAGGCTTTGGTTCATGAATCCAATGAATACACTAAATTTTCACCATCACATTACAAATGCAGGAGCCGATGATGGCTGGATGCGTAAACCCTTTATGGACATACACGTTATATTTTAATGGACCATCAAGGGGTCCCAAGAAGAAAGGGAGTATTGGGGTAGTCATTAGAGATCCCAAACATAGAATCATGATGAAATTAGCTACCTACCTTGGGGCAAGATTTACTAATAATAAGACAAAATATAAAGCCCTGATCACATGGGATTGAATATTGCTAAAAAATGTGGTATTTTCTAGCTACTAGTAAAAGGTGATTCCCAATTAGTTTTGAATTAATTGAATGGGATGTACATAGTATGAAATCCCATTCTTCGTATGTATTATCACACTGCTATGAACCTGATTGACGAGTTTGAAAGAGTGTCTCTTGAGCTAGTTTCACGATATTGAAATCAATTTGCCAATTCATTAGCAAATTATGCTTATGAAGAGGACCTCTTTCTCAATTGTGGTCCTTCTTTAGATCTCTTCATTGATAATGAGATAGGACCTAGTCGAATATGGGGACTTTTATTAGACAATGCTTTATATGGTAGGTGATGGTTAGTATGGGTAATGCAAAGAGTAGTCGAGACCCATTTACTATTGTTATCTTGGATCCATAGTGTGGCCAAACGACATTTTATGCATACACCTCTCTTGTTGTATAGGAGGGATATGTATAAGATGTATTGTTTTTTTTACTTTAGACCAAGAGGGCTCATTGTTTTGGATAAATAATTCTATATTTCATTAGGCCAAGAGGACCAGCTCATTTGTTGTGAAATGTTATATTTCATTAGGCCAAGAGGGCCATGTATCTATTTGGTGTGATTAGGTTTAATGGTTTTCGATTTTAATGTTGTACCAAATAGATCTAATGGAGTACTTGGAGCGAGCCTTTTGTTGTGCCAAATCTTCTCATGGCCAAGTCTAGGTAATCTTCTTCCTTTATAAGTTCTTTCCCTTTATGCTGAGTGGTTATATGTATGTGGGGATTTTCATTTTCTTGGGGGACTAGTGATCAAGGCATGAAGCCCCAAAGTTTAGGTTATGTATGTTTGGGGAGGTCTAAGGAGTTATTTACCTCCCATGAAGACATTGTGTTGATCACTCTAAGAACTATTTTAGAAGGTAATCCTAGTAACCTTGTTCTGCTAGCCTACTAGGCGACTATTTCTAGTATGTTTCTACTGTTGAGATATCAAGCTCCACTCGTGATATGCCAGGGTGACCGTTGTACATTTATGTCACCGACTTGTCAGTTTGTAGATGCGGTTGGTATACCACCCATGAATAATAGCTACATGACAGCTATCCTTATCTACTCTAGTTCGTGGCTCAGTTAGTATGCTACCTTAGTTAGTTGAGTTTGGTTTGAGACCCATATATAGGGTTCTTCTATTTCTTTGTAAGAGAGTTCTTTTGGCTTACACAACTAAGAAGAGAAAAATTGTTTTCAGCCTCCACCTCTGTGTGTATTCCCCCATTGTGCAAGCAAGAAAGCTACAAGTGAGACTCCTTCCTTCTCTCCCACAATCTTGACATGGTATTAGAGCCTTGTTCGTTGTAAGGAGCTCAAGAAAGCAAGCCAAGCTCGCGTGTTCTGGTAAGAGGAGCAGTGTTGCTTTCATTTTCTGTTTTGGGAGCAGATCTCTGCAGGTAGCACAGCCAGAAATTGCAAGAGTACATTGTCTTAGGTTGAGACGCCCTTTGTGGTGAAGCAAGAGGGCAGTATATGCTGCGGGTAAGGGCTTTAGCCCTTGGCGACCCTGTTTTTTTGATTTGAGGCCATTTGGGGGCCTGTTTTGGAGGCGGAAGTTTTCTGCACGCACTCAGGAAAAAGCCCTGTTTTATGCTGTGGGACCACTGTTCTATAGGTTGGTGAAAAGTTACCACAGAAATTGCATCGTATGCTTGTGTGCAGAGACATTGGGAGTTACAGAATCATCCTTGGTTCTTGTATATGCAAAATCGGAAGTGACTGTGTGGTCAAATACCACTTTCGCCAGTTTTGCAGATTTGCCCTTATGAGGGTGAAGCTATGTTTTTTGCAGTGACAGAATTTTTTGCAGTGTTCTGTAATGGCGTTTGATTCTCTTTCACATATTATAACTGAAAAGCTTGACAAGAACAACTTCCAAGCATGGAAGTTTAGAATGACGAATTTCCTTATGGGAAAAGGATATTGGGAATTCGTTGCAGGAAATGAAGAAGAACCAGTTCTTCCTGATGTTCCCAATCAACAGCAAATGCAGGCATTTAAAGCATGGCATGAGAGAGCCAGGAAAGTTATGTATTGGTTGTCTATCAACATTTCAGACTCTATGATTGTGCATATTCAGGATGCAAGTACGCCAAAGGAGGCATGGGATACTTTGTCAAAAATGTATAGCACAAATTGCAAGCCAGGAAAATGCAGCTCAAGCAAGAATTGCATAATGTGCAAAGAGAAAATATGAGCATCAATGACTACCACATGAAGGTGAAGAAGATTGCAGATGCACTTGCTTCCATTGGGTCACTAGTGGAAGATGATGATTTAGTTTCTGTGATCATGAATGGTCTAGGAAAGGATTATGCACAGTTCCGAACATCCATTTCCGTCTGTGAAAGATTTCCTGATTTTGAGGAGTTGATTGCTCTTCTGATTTCTGAGGAGCAGAGAAATGGTGGTGCATCTTCTTCAGGAGGAACTTAAAAAGAAGCTCTCTTCTACTCAAATGCTGGAAGAGGTAGAGGCAGAGGTAGAGGAGGCCGATCTGGAGGCCGTGGTAGAAATCAGAATATGCAGCAAACTCAAGAAAACCAGTCCACGTGGTAACTCTAGATGCAGAGGGAGCCAAAGAGGTCGTGGTGGATGGCAAAGAGGCCAAAATGCAAATAGTAATGTTGAATGCTACTACTGTGGTAAAATGGGTCATATGGCTAAAGACTGCTACAAAAAGTAGAATGACATCATGAATGGAAAACTGCAACAAGGGAATTATGCATCTTCTAGTAGACAGGGTGATGACAGGAAATGAGCATTTGTTTATGGTGCAGCACATGAATAATTCTGTGACAAGTGTAGAAGAAAGCAACGATGTATGGTATGTTGACTCAGGTGCATCAAACCACATGACAGGTCATGCAGAATGGATGGAGGATGCAAGGAAAATGAAAAAACCAGGATTTGTGGAGACTGGTGATGATACTGCACATCCTATTGTGCAGATTGGAAAAATTCCTTTGTCTATGCAGGATGGGAAAAAGAAATACATGTCCGATGTATTTCATGTCCCGAATATCATCAAGAATCTGGTTTCTATTGGTCAAATGGTTGAGCAAGGCTTGCAGGTCAGATTTAATCATCATGGATGCTTTGTTGAGGATATGAAAAATAAAGGTCGCTTGATAGCAAAAGGAAAGAAGAAGGGCAGAGTGTTTACATTGGATGCAGACATGTTTGAATTGAGTGCAGCAATGTTTGCACATGGGACCGGTGTAGTTGCATATATTGATATCTGGCATAAACGCATTGGTCATGTTAATGTACAACGACTTAAATCAATGCAGGCCCAAAATATTGTTGTAGAATTGCCAAAATTCAAGGTTGCAGAAATGCATAAGGTATGTGAAGCCTGTCAATATGGAAAACAGGCAAGGAAACCATTTCCTAGACATGTTCAAGAGAGTGAGAAGCCATTGGAATTAATCCACTCTGATGTGTAGACTACTAAAGCTGCATCTCTTGGAGGTTGTCACTATTTTGTCACTTTTATTGATGACTATAGCAGAAAAGTTTGGTGTATTTTATGAAAAAGAAAAGTGAAGTTTTTGGGCATTTCAAAACTCTTAAAGCTATGGTTGAAAAAGAAACAGGCCTGCAAATAAAATGCCTAAGGTCAGATGGAGCGGGAGAGTACCTCTCAAATGAGTTTGCAAGGTTCCTGCAGGAGCATGGCATAAAGCAGCAATATTCATGTAGTCATACCCCACAACAAAATGGAATTGCAGAAAGGAAAAACATGCATATTGGAGAGGTATTTCGTGCCATGCTCAACGAAAAAGACTTGCCAGATTTTTACTGGGCTGAAACAGTTGCTACAGCAGTCTATATAAAGAATAGGACTCCCACTGCAACAATACATGGGATGACTCCAGAGGAGAGGTATACTGGTAGGGAACCATATATTTCTCATTTGAAGATTCTTGGTTGCATTGCCTATGTTCATGTGCCAGATGAGTTGAGATCCAAGTTGGATCCAAAAGCTGAGAAGTGCATCTTTATTGGTTACTCTCTGCACATCAGAAAGGGTATAGATGCTATAACCCTTCTACTCGTAAGTTTACAGTGACCAGAGATGTTGTTTTTTATGAGATGAGCAGCTGGTATAAACCAGTAAATGTGATTGATGATGTAGATGCACAAAATGGTAATGCTGCACAGAATTCACAGCAGCAGTCACAAAATATTAGTGGACCTGGAGTGTCCTCTAACAGTGGTTCATATTCTTCGCCATGGACGGGAAGATTGAGATCAGGAGAATCTTCTCAAAGAAATGTTGATAGTGGTATACAGGTATCACGAAAAGGAGAAGAGAAGGTTGATCAGCCCATGTTTGATGTGAATGCAGGTCACTCTTATGTGGATGGTGAATCCAGTGGCTCAGAACAGAGCATTGATGATGAGTTGGGTATTCCTTCTATTGTTACACCTGGAGTAAAGAAGACCAGGGATGTTTTGAGAGCACCTGGGAGTGAACCTACTTTGCGCAGGTCTACGAGAGCTAGGTATCCTGTGGATAGGCTGAAATATGATGGATTTACAGCCATTCACTATGCATATATGGTCAAAGTGATACAGGAACCAGAACCCACTTCTTTTGAGCAAGCCATGGGAAAAGAAAAATGGGAGAAAGCCATGGATGAAGAAATGGATGCCTTAGAAGCAAATGCTACATGGGAATTGGTACCTTTGCCTAAAGGTAAGAATGCAATTGGCTATAAGTGGGTTTATAAGGTGAAGCACAATGCAGATGGTTCTGTGAACAGATACAAGGCAAGATTAGTAGTCAAGGGGTATGCACAAACATATGGCATTGACTATGAAGAAACATTCAGTCCGGTTGCAAGGATGGCAACCGTAAGAGCAGTCATTGCTATGGCTGCATCAAAGGGATGGTATTTACATCAGATGGATGTAAAGAATGCCTTCTTGCATGGTGATTTGCAAGAAGAGATATATATGGAGCAGCCACCAGGTTATGTGCATGCTGTTCATCTTGAGTTTGTTTGCAGGTTGAAGAAAGCCTTGTATGGCTTGAAGCAAGCACCTAGAGCATGGCCTGACAAGATAGGACAGTATCTTGTCACTATTGGCTTTCAGATTTCCAAGGCAGATTTCTCACTTTGTGTGAGAAAAACAGAGAAAGGTATTATGCTATTTGTCATTTATTTTGATGATTTGATTATGACAGGTGACAGTGATGAAGATATCCTTCATGTGAAAATGCTATTGAAGCAGAAGTTTGAGATGAAGGATTTGGGAGAGCTGCGTTATTTCTTGGGCATTGAGGTGATTAGATCACCAAGTGGGATACAGCTCTTGCAGAGGCAGTATGGATTGGACATGCTGTCCAAATATGGGATGACAGGCTGTAAGCCTATTTCAGTTCCTTTGGAGCAGAATGTGAAGCTGAGCACAAATGCAGGTGAGCTTTTGGAAGACGCTACTATGTACAGACGCATAGTAGGAAGCTTGATTTATATGACTATTACCATGCCAGATTTGAGCTATGCTGTTGGATTGGTAAGTCAATTTATGCAAGCTCCAAGGAAACCGCATTTGGATGCGGCTAGACGCATACTCAGGTATGTGAAGTCCACATTGCAGTATGGACTATTTTATGAGATTGGGGTTCAGATACAGTTGCATGGATACACTGATGCTGATTGGGCTGGTAGCATTTCTGATAGACAATCTACCAGTGGATATGTGTTCTCTTTTGGGAGTGCTACAGTCACTTGGAGTAGCAAGAAATAGCCTACAGTTGCCTTGTCTAGCATAGAGGCTGAGTGCAGGGGTGCAGCAATGGCTGCATGTGAGGTAGCTTGGTTGCATAAGCTACTTTATGATATACATCAGCCTCCTACAGATGGGCCAATTGTCATTTATTATGACAACATGAGTAGTATACACTTGGCAAATAACCCAGTCTATCATGCTAGAACAAAGCACATTGAGGTGCATTATCACTATGTGCGGGAGAGGGTTTTACTAGGTCTTATTGATCTAGTTTATGTTAGCACAGAGGATCAGGTAGCTGACATATTTACGAAGGCAATGGGCGCAGAGAAGCTGCGCAAGTTCAGAGACCTGCTTGGTGTGCAGGAATTGGGATTGAGCTCAAGGAGGAGTGTTGAGATATCGAGCTCCACTCGTGATATGCCAGGGTGACCGTTGTGCATTTATGTCACCGACTTGTCAGTTTGCAGATGCGGTTGGTACACCACCCATGAATAATAGCTACATGACAGCTATCCTTATCTACTCTAGTTCGTGACTCAGTTAGTATGCCACCTTAGTTAGTTGAGTTTGGTTTGAGACCCATATATAGGGTTCTTCTATTTCTTTGTAAGAGAGTTCTTTTGGCTTACACAACTAAGAAGAGAAAAACTATTTTCAACCTCCACCTCTGTGTGTATTCCCCCGTTGTGCAAGCAAGAAAGCTACAAGTGAGACTCCTTCCTTCTCTCCCACAATCTTGACATCTACTAGTTGTGAGGCAGCGCCTAGAGAAGCTTGCTTAAGTAAAGAAAGAGAAAGAAACAATGAATATATCTGAAGACTATAGTATATGGAGGTGTGTAAAAAGGAGTTCTAACCCCTGAACAAAAGAAAAAAAAATGAAGAAAAAGAAAAATCAAAGAGTAAATAATCATCGCCTTGTGAAGGCTTGGTAGGTCCTTGGGGATGCATTAGCATACTTGGGGGGCTAATGCCTTGTTTTCCTAGGGGTGATATCTAGCCGGATAAAATAAATAAGGATGGTTGGAGCAAAAATAAAAGTGAATGCAAGAAAAGGATTAAGTATCACCTTGCAAGTGATTGGTAGGTTCTTGGGTGCGGAGTTAGGACCTGAGGCCGATGCCCATTTTCCTTGGGTCTTTACACTTAGCTTCCTCCTTTTTACATGCTCGAGTATAAAGACCAAAATTACATAAAAATTGATGAATCATAAGTATCTAAAAATGCAAGACCAGGCTATAGGAGACCTCGCCTAGTAGGAGTTCCTAGTCATGTTCTCTTAGGGTAGGTAGCTAGTTCAGACGATCAGTCAAGATGACCTCTTTTGGATAGTTCTTTTTAGCTATGTATGTTGGAGAAATTGGTTAGCGACTAGATTTGGATATCTATTAGATTATACTTGGCCTATCCCCCCTTGAGGATTTCCATGCCTCAATTTTGTCAAGGGGGGTAGGGTGAAAGCTATTTGTGGTTTTGTTGTGTATTCTACTTTATGGAAACTTGATGATTTTTATGGTTGTTGTTTGTGCAAATTAGTTCGTGGATTGGACCGATTGGGTCAACCTATCACCAATATGAGAGCGGGATTCAAACACCCAAGAAATGCCGAATCAGAATGATGCAAAT
The DNA here is from genome assembly GCF_053477565.2 of Lygodium microphyllum. Taxonomy (NCBI): domain Eukaryota; kingdom Viridiplantae; phylum Streptophyta; class Polypodiopsida; order Schizaeales; family Lygodiaceae; genus Lygodium; species Lygodium microphyllum. The sequence goes on along the minus strand of NC_141135.1, from coordinate 53,869,016 downwards.
TTAAAGAGGAAGATGCAAATCCGATAATTTTAAGTGGTCGTGGAAGAGGGGAATGCAAATGACTTCAAAAGACCGATCTTTGCAGTGGTTGTAGATTTTTCATCATTTTTTTGAGTGCCAAATTGAAGCATGATAAGTTCCTGGCCGTTTAGGACTTCAAGACAGATGTGAAATCAATCTTCACCGGATGCGGGAGAAGGGGGAGGCCAATGGGTTGAATTTGACCAAGATTTGAAGATTCATGGACCAAAGGGACCTCTTAGCCCAAAATTTTCACGTGATGGGGGGGGGGGGCATTTTTTTGATGATGTGAACTAGGATGATGAAGGGCCCCATGATGTTTTGGAGATTAGGGGCATTGTGGGCTGCAAAATAACTGATAGAATTGAAGATACTAGCCTTCTCCATTTTTTTGCTCACCATCACTTGTCTTTATGTGGAGAATGGCTACCTGGATGAAGAGTTTAGAAATTAGTCATTCTCTCTCCTCCCTCTCTCTCCTCTAAGAGGCAATTCATATGGGTGGAAGGAAGAGGAGAATGGGATGAAGAATGCTTGTCCGATGACATGTACTAGATTGTTACAAGATGTTGAGAATTGATCTTTAATGTTGGGTAGAGATTGATGGCAGGTCCGATGGCCATCCATGCATTCAAATTCCATGACTAGAAACACACAATTTAACGGTAAGTCTATTTTATAAAGAAAATTTGCTTGTTTTTTACCGTTTATGATCCAAGTGAAGTGCATACGGAATGAAAATTTGTACGAACCTTTTTTGACATGTCTTCGAGTTCCACACTTGGCAAACCCGCATCAAGCTCATCCTGATGAAGAAGGGTCTTTGGGCCATCACAAATGGCAAAGAGAAGAAACCTCGAGATGCGGACCTTGCAGTTACTTGGTAGAAGAATGATGACAAGGCACAAGCCATCATCAAATTGGAATTGGACGATAGCTACATCCATCATGTGGATGCCTGTGACACGTCCCATGACACTTGGGATAAATTGAATACCCTATTTGGTGCACAGTCAAAGTCGTCTAAGTATGGTCTATTAATTGAATTTTTTCGACTTGATATGAAGCCTCATACATCCCTGGCATCCCATCTCAACTATATGGAAAGCCTGCTTACTCAACTTGCAAGAATAAAGCTAAAAATGGATGAAGATGTTTGTATTGGCGTCGTGTTAAAAAGTTTGCCTCCTGCTTATGATAATGTATCAACCACTCTAACCAACATGCCTGATCCTCAACTTGTTGATATTAAAGCCTCTCTGCTAGAGGAAGAAAAGAAACTTAAAAGCAAAGAAGAGCCCAGCACTTCAAAGGATGAACAAATGTTATATGTAAAAAATAGATACAAAGGTAAAAAGGAACCGCTCTTCTGTGACTTCTGCAAAAGGACCGGACACATTGAGAAGTTCTGTCATGCTAGAAAGAGGTCCCAAAAGGCCTATCTTGCAGCTGTGAAAGAAAAGGAAGACCATGGACCAAAAGATGAAGAAGAAGATGAAGATGAGGACCACCAAGATCTGAAGGACAAGACTCATCAGTCCTTCTACTCTCATTACTCTGATAGACTGTTTTAAAAGCCTTGTATTTCCTTGCCCTAATGCTTCTTGCCATAAGCTTTGTAAACTCCTCATGTAACTTGGCATTACAGTCCCTGTGCACTTTGTGAGGCTCCTAGCCTGTTACAGCCTCTGGATGTCCATCATGTTTTGGTACCCACACTTAGCCTTTTCTGCGATAGCCTCTGGTGTCTACCATGTTTGTGGTGTGCCCACACTTTGCAGGCAGTTCTCATTATAGCCTCTACACACTTTGTGCCTTTCTAGTTGTGATTGAGGAGGGGTGTTGAGATTCAGCAATCACACTTACTAAACAGCCTCTTTGTATGGAGCTTCCGGGCCAAGGACATGCAGGCTAACCTATCCCATATGCACAGTGGTGCCTACTGCAGTTTCCTACTTTCCTATAAAGCATTGTACTTGCTTCCTTTTCTTAATGCAATGATAGTACTCTTTTCTTTTCAGTGAAGTGTCAATGTCATTGACCACATACACAAGATTGTGTTTATGAGTCCAAGTCTCAATCTTGGAACCTAATTCACTTGTGTAACAAACAGTGTCTTTGTCTTCTCCATCATGAGTCCACACTTCTCCTTCCATCCACCGTAACTCACTGCCATGCTCTAGATCCCGCATCTTTCACATGTATGATAGGGATGAAGCATAGGGTTTAGCCTCAATTATCCCTATACTCTATAATAGAGTATATATTTATTGCTTTCCATGCAAAACAATACATTGAAATACTCTCTAAACCTACAACCACATGCACAATACTTAACAGTAAGAAGAGGGAGATTTATGAGTGTTGAATATAGGCTGAAATATGATTTCTATTATGTACTTTACATATAGGGTGTGTTTATTTTGAATGTTAAAGGGTTCAGTAGCATGAGGATACTTGTTCCCTATGCGACAAGAAAATACGTTCGTATAAAAAGCATAAAGTGAACTGTTTGCACATTGTCACAATGATGTTTCAAACAAATAAAATGGTTAAGCACAATAGATAATCTACTCTTGCATTGCATTCATACATGGTATTGGAAATACATATCATGGATGCATAACACTTGCTTTTATGAATGTTGACCTACGTTGAGAGAGTAACAAGTCATGAGCTATAGGATTAGTGATTTGTTTCCTTTCGGGACTTATTCAATGAGAATTATACTTTATCTCCTAGAATGATTGATTAAAAGAGAGGACTATGTATCGTGTGTGTTATATGTTTGAATGAAACATCTTGGGGCCAATCTTGGAGGTGTAGGAGAGCTGAAGTGAGCCACAGAAGTACGCCGAGGGGTGATCCTTATGTATGTGAAATGATTCTTTTTGGGTGCTCCCTGTGAGGAGTTAGGAAGGGATTTATTGGACTATAAATGATACAAACATGTATTTAAGTTAGATTTGTGTGTGTAGCCTCTAGATGCTCCTAGACCATGAGACCGTGGGGTGTTTTGGTTGAGCATAGAAGCCCCATGGCGGTTAGAGCCTTAGAGCTAGTGTTGGGTGGCCCATTTTCAATCCTGATAGAAAAGGAGCTAGAACTAAGAGCCTGATTGAGTTTAACAAGTGATTGCTTCACTATCCAATGGACATCTTAGATACTCATGACAACTTGCTTCAATTTGTGCATGTTCTTGCTTCAAAATCTTGCCTTTGATTCATCAAAGCTTGCTAAATTGACCCCTTCGATACTCCATGATAGCATACTACAATGTATGCAAACTCTTTTTCCACAGTTCTTGCTAGGTGTGTAGAATGGATCTGAATGAAAATATTGACACAATAAGTCTAGCACCCTTAGTTTAGCATTCAAGTGCTCCAATTCTTTGGTTTTAAGCTACAAGAGTGGTTCACCCTCCGCATTCACCCTCGGTGTACTATCTACTGATTTAGCTTTGGATCCAATGAAGGGTTGATGCCCTTTAACAATGTAGAATTGCTCTTGTAGATGTTTTTTCAAATTTGAAATAGATATTACAGATTCCACTCAGTCCTTTTGAAGTATCCAACTTTTTTCCAACATCTGGGTGAATGATTTGCAAGCTACTACTCCCTTTGCATACAAAAAAACACATTGCCGGAAAATATTATCCAATATCTAGAAACCAATAGGTGCACTACCACTTTGTGAGAGAGAAGGTACATACAACAGAGATTGACTCGGTATATGTTAGCACACAAGATCAGATAGCTGACATTTTCACAAAGGCATTGGGTGCAGAGATGATTCGAAAGTTCTGAAGATTACTTGGAGTTGCAAAGATAGAGTTGAGCTTGAGGGGGAGTGTTGAGATGGCAATCTCGACACGTGCAGAAATTGATAATGGACCGCTTGGCTAGATGGGTTCGCACATCTACACTTAGCACATTGGTAGTCTTTATGATACTCACATGGCCACTGACTTACCACTTATTATATTTAGTTTGTTACACCTACCTATAGCTGGCAAAGACATAGCGCCGGTCAATTAGTGTAGTCTATTTTGAACTGTTTGACTTAGTAGGCCACTTTCCTTTATGTGGTATCTTATCTATACTTTGTGTACATTGTATGGTGTGTAAAAGAAGAAGAAAAAAATCAGCAAAAAAACGTTTTGCCCTCCATCTCTCTTCTTGTGTTCTTGAGTGAGCTTCCTCTTCTTTATACAGTGTGTGTTTGGTGTAGCAACTCAAGCAAGTCCCCCTATCATGCGATTCTTGAAAAGTGGTAAGGTGGCCGTGTGGATTTTTGGGCAAAACTCAAGCCTTTATGAACCTATGAAATGTTCCAGCAAGGGCAGTGTCATCATCACGAAGAGTAATAGGTCTCTTCAAGATTAGTCCTTGATTCTCACTCAAGGCCTATTCAAGTTTATATTACAGAGTCAACACATCTTTTCCCAAGCACTAAGTATCCAAAGGCTAGATATATGTCATGATATTGCATCTCATCAAAATGTTCCTTAGATGATGATCATGTGCTCGTGTTCAATATGGGTGCTACTTTTCTTGCATTGGTAAATACTTGTGATGAAGCGAGCTTGAACAAGCTTTGTGTTCCTGAACTATATTGGACATCCACAGTTCTTTTGAAAAGGGCTTGTATCCTCAAATGGCTACTAGCTATAGACTATTGCTATCTAGAGGACTTGGGCATGGCACACTTAATTTCATCTCTGTTGTTTCCTAGCTCAAGTGATATTTTATCTTCATGTTTCCTTGCCTTTGAACCAGCAACAACTAGATCAACACAAGTTCTGGCATATTGCTTTAAAAAGTGCTATTGTGCAGAGAATCTTCTACTACTGTAAGGGGCAGAAGAGGCAGGGACAATGGCTCTTGAGATGACAACTACTACTTAGCATGGAGATGATCTCTTTGGGCTATGAGCTATGCATTGTAAAGATATGGCACTTGTTTTCTTTGATGTTCTTGCTCTCATGCTTGAACGGTGACCTACAGTTCTAGAAACTATCCTTTCAATGCCATTGGAAGGTCCTATGGCAGTCTTTAGAGCAGCATTGGTAGGCAATTGCCTTTCCCTCTGTCCATATAACCCATTTGAGCATTTAGGGGTTTGTCTTCCTTATGCATGACATTGTCTTCTTGATATTGGATAATGTTGTCCGGCAATGTGTGTTTTTATATTGTATTAAAAGGGAGCATTAGCTTGCAAACAATTCACCCAAATGTCAGAAACAAGTTGGATATTTCAAAAGAACTAAGTGGACTCTCTAATATCTACTTCAAATTTGAAAAACATCTACAATAGCAATTTTTACATTGTTAAAGGGCATCACCGCTTCATTGGATCCAAAGTTAAATCAATAGATACTACACCTAGGGTGAATGCCGAGGGTGAACCACTCCTGTAGCTTCTAACCACGGAGTTGGAGCACTTGAATGCAAAACTAAGGGTGCTAGACTTACTGTGTCAATATTTTCATTCAAATCCACTCTACACACGTAAAAATAATTATGGAAAAAATTTTGCATTTATGGTAGTATGCTGTCATGTAGTATCCGAGGGGTCAATTTAGCAAGCTTTCATGAATCAAAGGTAAGATTTTGAAGCAAGAACATGCACAAATCGAAGCAAGTTGTCATGAGTATCTAAGATGTCCATTGGACAATGAAGCAACCACTTGTTAAACTCAATCAAGCTCCTAGTTCTAGCTCCTTTTCTATCAGGACTGAAAATGGGCCACCCAACACTAGCTTTAAGGCTCTAGCCGCCATGGGGCCTCTATGCTCAACCAAAACACCCCATGGTCTCATGGCTCAGGAGCACCTAGAGGCTACACACACTAATCTAACTTAAATACATGTTTGTATCATTTATAGTCCAATAGATCCCTTCCTAACTTCTCATAGGGAGTACCCAAAAAGAATCATATCACATACATAAGGAGCACCCCTCGGCTTACTTCTGTGGCTCACTTCGGCTCTCCTACACCTCAAGGATTGGCCCCAAGATGTTTCGTTCAAACATATAACACACACGATACATAGTCCTCTCTTTTAATCAATTGTTCTAGGAGATAAAGTATAATCCTCATTGAATAAGTCTCGAAAGGAAATAAATCACTAATCCTATAGCTCAGGACTTGTTACTCTCTCAACGTAGGTCAACATTCATAAAAGCAAGTGTTATGCATCCATGCTATGCAATACCATGTAATGAATGCAATGCAAGAGTAGATTATCTATTGTGCTTAACCATTTTATTTATTTGAAACATCATTGTGATAATGTGCAAGTAGTTCTCTTTATGCTTTTCATACTAATGTATTTGCTTGTCACATAGGAAACAAGTGTCCTCATGCTATTGAACCCTTTAACTTTCAAAATAAACACACCCTATTTGTAAAGTACATAATAGAAATCATATTTCAGCCTATATTCAACACTTATAAATCCCCCTCTCCTAACTGTTAAGTATTGTGTATGTGGTTGTAGGTTTGGAGAGTATTTCAATGTATTATAGAAATAGCAATAAATACACACTCTATTATAGAAATAGGGATAAACTAAGGCTAAAGCTTATGCTTCATCCCTATCATACATCCACGGATACATGTATAAAATTTTCATAAATTTTTAGCATATAAATCATATTTTTCTCCATGTTCTTTAAATTTTCTCTATTTATTTATTAAAACATTACTATTGTTTCTGATTTTTTTATCCAACCTTATTAGGATAATCGAGATTCATCATTGTATTTCATTCCATTTCATAAGAACATGATTTTTCGACCTGAAACAACAAAAACCCCTATTTTTCATCTTTATTTCTACATTTGGGCCTTCAATTATTAAAAATGATTGCATTTAAGTATGGGCTCTATATATTATTACTCATAGCCCTCAAAGACATGTCAAAAAAAGGTTCATATATTTCTTAATTTTGTATGCACTTCATTTGGATCATAAACGGTAAAAAACAAGCAGATTTTCTTCATAAAATAGACATATCGTTAAATTGTGTGTTTCTGGTCATGGAACTTGAATGCATGGATGGCTATCATACTTGCCATCAATCTCTACACATCATAAAACATCAATTCTCAATATCTTGTAACTATCCAGTACATGTTAGATAAGCATTCTTCATCCCATTCTCCTCTTCCTTCCACCCATATGAATTGCCTCTTAGAGGAAAGAGAGGGAGGAGAGAGAATGACTAATTTCTATTCTCTTCATCTAGGTAGCCATTCTCCACATAAAGACAAGTGACGGTGAGCAAAAAAATGGAGAAGGCTGGTATCTTCAATTCTATCAGTTGCTTTGCAGCCCACAATGGCCCTCATCTCCAAAGCATCATGGGACCCTTTATCATCGTGGTTCACGTTGTTAAAAAAATGCCCCTCCCTCCCCATCACATGAAAAATTTGGGCTAAGGGGCCCCTTTGGTCCATTACTCTTCAAATCTTAGTCAAATTTGACCCATTTGGCGTCCCACTTCTCTCGCGTGCGGCGAAGACTGATTTCACATCTGAAAAATCCTACTCATCTGTCTTGAACTCCTAAATGGCCAAGAAATTATCATGCTTCAATTCGGCACTCGAAAAAATTATGAAAAATTTACAACCACTGCAAAGATCGGTCTTTTGAAGTCATTTGAATTCTCCTCTTCCACGACCACTCAAAATTATCGGATTTGCATCTTCCGCTTTAAATTTGCATCATTCCGCATTATTCGGCATTTCTTGGGTGTTTAAATCCTGCTCTCATATTGGTGATAGGGAAACTCAGTCGGTCCAATCTAGGAACTGATTTGCACAAAACAACAACCATAAAAAGCATCAAGCTGCCACGAAGTAGAATACACAACAAAACCACAAATATCTCTCACCCTACCTACCCCCCCTCCCCCCCTCTGACAAAATCGAGGCATGAAAATCCTCAAGGGATAGGCCAAGTATAATATGAAAGATATCCAAAGGTAGACGCTAACCAAATGCTCCAACACATATAGCTAAAAAGAACTATCCAAAAGAGGTCATCTTGAGTGGTCGTCTAAACTAGCTACCTACCCTAGGAGAACAGGACTAGGATCTCCTACTAGGCGAGGTCTCCTATAGCCCGGTCTTGCATTTTTAGGTACTTGTGATTCATTATTTTTAATGTAATTCTAGTCTTTATACTCGGGCATATAAAAAGGAGGAAGCTAAGCGTAGTGACCCAAGGAGAATAGGGCATCGGCCTCAGGTCCTAACTCCACACCCAAGAACCTACCAAGCACTCGCCATGTGAGACTTAATCATTTTCTTGCAGTCACTTTTATCTTTGCTCCAACCATCATTATTTATTTTATTTGGCTAGATATCACCCCTAGGTAAACAAGGAACTGGCCCCCTAGGTTTGCTAACTCATCTCTAGGGACCTACCAAGCCTTCGCAAGGCTATGATTATTTGCTCCTTGATTTTTCTTTTTCTTCATTTCTTTTTCTTTTGTTCAGGGGTTAGAACTCCTTTTTACACACCTGCATATACTATAGTCTTCAAATATATTCATTGTTTCTTTCTCTTTCTTTACTTAAGCAAGCTTCTCTAGCTACCTCACAACTAGTAGAAACACACTAGAAATAGCCGCCTAGCAGGCTAGTAGAACAAGGTTACTAGGATTACCTTCTAAATAGTTCTTAAAGTGCTCGACACAATGTCTTCATGGGGGGTAAACAACTCCTTAGACCTCCCTAAACATACAAAACCTAAACTTTGGGGCTTCATGCCTTGATCACCAATCCCCCAAGAAAATGAAAATCCCCACATACATATAACTGCTCAGCATAAAGGGAAAGAACTCATAAAGGAAGAAGATCACCTAGACTTGTCCACGAGAAGCTTTGGTGCAGCAAAAGGCTTGCTTGAAGTACTCCATTAGATCTATTTGGTACAACATTAAAATCGAAAACCATTAAACCTACTCATACCAAACAATTACATGACCCTCTTGGCCTAATGAAATATAACATTTCACAAAAAACGAGATGGTCCTCTTGCCCTAATGAAATATAGCATTATGCATCCAAAACAATGAGCCCTCTTAGTCTAAAGTAAAAAAACCAATACATCTTATACATATCCCTCCTATAAAACAAGAGTTGTACGCATAAAATGTCATTTGACCACACTATGGGTTCAAAATAACAACGGTAAATGGGTCCTGGCTACTCTTTGCATTACCCATACTAACCATTGCTTGCTATATAAAGTATGGTCCTATAAGAGTCCCCATAATCGACTAGGTCCTATCTCATTATTAATGAAGAGATCTAAACAAGGACCACAATTGAAAAAGAGGTCCTCTTCATAAGCATAATTTGTTAATGAATTGGCAAATTGATTCCAATATCATGGAACTGGCTAAAGAGACACTCTTTCAAACTCATCAATCAGGTTCATAGCAGTGCAATAATACATACGAAGAATGGGATTTCGTACTATGTATATCCCTTTCAATTAATTGAAAACTAATTGGGAATACCCTTTTACTAGTAACTAGCAAATACCACCTTTCTTAGCAATATTCAATCCCATGTGATCAGGGCTTTATATTTTTCCTTATTATTAGAAAATCGTTCCCCAAGGTAGGTAGCTAATTTCATCATGATTCTATGCCAGGGATCTCTAATGACTACCCCAATACTCTCTTTCTTATTGGGACCCCTCGATGCTCCATTAAAATATAACGTGTATGTCCATAAAGGGTTTATGCATCCAACCATCATTGGCTCCTTCATTCATAACTATGATGGTCAAAATTTAGTGTATTCATAGGATTCATGAACCAAAGCCTCTATCCCACCTTCTTCATTGAATCCAATAGGGATGTTGTCAAAATCCTTAAGCAGTGATGGCAGAAGACTTTGATCTCCCAAACAAATGTCCTATCTTCTTGCTCAATCACTTTATAAACTTTCCTCCACCAAACAAGTCTTCCCTAATGGTATCTTCATTCCAAATATGGGTGTTCTAAGTAGGGAATTAGTCACCCCATCAACCAACTTTCAGCCTCTCTTGCAGGTTTCCAAATATGGGTGTTTGAAGTGCAAATCGGTCCAGCCTTAACTTGCAAGACAGTTATCTCATTAGTATGCCTAAAAATAATAAGGTTTAACATTATTTAGATTAATCTTGTTTCTAAACTCCACTCCCTGCGAATCTACTCGTAATGATATGGACTTACTTTTTCCAATTCTTACTATTTTGTAGGGACCATCCCACTTAGGCTCTAGTTTCCCAAGAAACAGCTCCTACGGGCATCATAGTATAAAACTAATTGTCCTTTCTTGAAGGTATACTTCTTTGCTTTTAAATCATGAAGCTTCTTCTTAGCTACCTCTTGATGTAACGAACTCTACAATTTGAGCTCATCAAGGTGTGCTAAAGTCGTAAAGCGCTCAAAGAGTGCACTTCGTTCCCCAAAGAATGGTTAATTGCAAATCTTATAATCGATAACTAGATCTCTAGGGGTAGTACACACTCTTCACCATCAACTAACTTGAATGGGGTGTGGCCGGTAGCTCACTTAAAGGTTGTATTATATGCCCACACTACCACATATAACTTCTTATCCCAATCTTGTTTCTTCTTTGTTACTATCTTTGATAGAATACCCACAAGCTTTTTATTGGTACTTCCAACCTACCCATTGGCATGTGGATTATAAAGTGTCATCTTAGACACAAGTAGATCTCTTGTTTCAAATAAGCAAAGCCTAATCTTAAGCAAGCCCCTTGCTAGATCCAAATGGAGTATGTACATATATAGTTAGGATTAGTGAATAAGATGGCAGTTGGTCACATTGGCCTTTACCCCAACAACCTCTTACCTTAAAGGCCAATGTGCCTTAATGGGAGACAAAATAATGAGAGAATGTGTGAGATATAATATATATGAGTTACCCAATGCCCATCAACTCCTTGCAATCTACAAACTTTTCAGAGGGAAGATTGTTGGTGCAAGAGAGTCTATAGGGCTATCACAAGTGTGGACTTTGATAAGCCCCCAACCCACTTATTCTCAAGCACTTAATGAATGAAGTTATACCCCACTTCTATGTACTTGGTTTTTTTGTGAAACATATGATTCTTTGCTAACATGATGACACTTTGACTATCATTGTGCAACAATTGCATGTTTTCACCAAGACCCAAGTTTCCCACTAGATGAGTAAGACATATGGCTCCTTGGCATGCCTCTATTGTTGCAGTATACTAAGCTTCAGTGTAGATAATGCCACATATTTTTGCAAGTGAGATATCCATGTGATTGCACCACCGTACAAGGTAAAGACATATTCTATGGTTAACTTTTTATTGTCAATATTTCCAACATAGTCCAATTTTATATATCCAAGTATACCATTGCTGCATTTTCCAAAGCATATTCACATATCTCTTGTACCATTGAAGTATCTCAAATCTCCTTTACTACTTCCCAATGCTTCTTCGTAGGATTTGATATATACATTCTCACTATTCCCACTACGAATGAAATGGCCAAGAGAGGGACAATCACAACATGCATGAGACTACCCACACATGATGAATATGGGACCTTGGCCATTTCATCCTTCTCCTCCTAATCAAATTTGGGATAATTAGCAACATTAAGTTTCACATATGGAGGCAATTGAGTACTGATTGCCTTGTCCCCTCCATATTGAAATGTTGCACTACTTCACTAACATGATCCTTTTGGGGACAAATAGATCAATCTCTTTATCCTATCCTTGATTATGCTCATGCCAAGAATGTGATTTGCATGTCCCAAATCCTTCATTTCAAAAGTTTCTGTTAATCTTTTCTTCGAGGCATCAATCTCATAATTTTTTTAATCAACATATCATCCATTTAAAGGATCAACACTATTAAGCTTCCATCTTTAACCTTTCTAGTATGTTGGCTAGGCCTTATAGTCTAGCAACCTCGATACTCTGTCCTTGGCTAGGACATTGTATTCAAGCATTGCTTTACTCTTGGGCCGCCCAATCACTTTATTCTTTATTTGGACAAAAGCAAACACAAATGCTAAAGCATGTTAATTGTAAAATTGGGCTATTTTTTAGCTTTGAGATGAATAAATTTATAAATACATGCTTTCTGGAGTGGTCACACAAGGCATAGGGGGAGATTGTACCCAATTGGCCTTTTTGCCTCATGTCGTGCAAGTCTATTCTCTTTATTTTTTAGCTTAAAGTAGAGTTCTTTGTTCTTGGGGACCTTCTGGTGCTTACTACGTATGCATATAGTATTCGATTTGTGTACCAGTGGTATCAGAGCCAAGCTGAGATCAAGGGCTCCCAATTGCTCACCATCTTGCATGAAGGTGAAGCTCCTAGAATGAATTGGCCACTCTACAGTGAGTCTCGCGACAATCCATCAATACCAGTGTGTTCCTGGCGGTGAAGAACTCCCTGTTGTGCTGTTGGATCGTGAAGTACCAGTCTCTGATGATGGAGGACCACTTCCCAAGCTCCTTCATCAAGATGTTTTTGTTAGAGAAGAAGCTAAGTAAATTTTCATTAGTTTGGATATTACAAAGTTTAATAAGGTTTATAAAAAGCTTAAGCTCCACGATTTGATGATCTGCAGCGGCGGCGGCATGTTTTGAATAGTGTCAAAAGCGGCGTCAACATCCTCTTTTCTCGGCTGTTTGTTGATGACTTGAGTAATTCAAAAGCTTAATACTAAGATTAGTTAAAGCTTAGAAGTTTTATTAAAAATCTCCTACATAGCGACTATTCTTATTGTCATACTCTCGAATCGATTTTACACCTTCTTGCAAGCCTCTGTTCACACCCGTGCTGTGGCGGAGATAATTTCTAGCAAGTAGATTGCTATACGTAGTCTTCACGGATAAAGTATTCGTCGAAAAAGGATTTCAGCAACTTCCGTATCCGCAAAGAAGAAAGATCGCTAAAAGCCATTAAAAAAAATAGAGAAAGCCTTGTAAACTCGACTTTTGAGCTACGCTCATCCCACTAACAAAATTTCGAGTGTGTGAGGTTGTTCGAAATTTTGCAGGATGACCGATCAAAATATGGAAGATTTTATGGCTGAAGGTGATTTACCGAAACCAACGATAGAGCAAAAATTGGACCTAATTATGATGCATCTTCAAGAGGAATGAAGAGCATGTCAAACTTTGCAAGCTCAATTGGCTACTCTTAAATGATCTACTGCTGATCAAGATGGACTGCAACCTGAAGATGTTATACGACGCACGATCATTGCGACACTTGAAGCACAATCTATCTAGAAAGAAGCCAAGATAAGTAAAAGAAATTTCAAATTTTGTACTTTTAATGGGTTACGCGATGGAAATACTGTTCTTGCTTTTATCAATTAGTTTGATGATTATTTCCATGAAGAATAGTATACCAAAAAAGACAAACTCAAGTGTGTCACTAATCATTTAGTGGACAGAGCATCACTGTGGTGGACTGTTGCCCGCAAAAGCATTGATTGTCTTACTACTTGGGAGACTTTTCAAAATACATTTTTGCAGATTTTTCTTACATCCTAATTCCACGAAAAAGTAATCAAATAGTGGGATATTTTGCAACAAAGAGATCATGAGCCTATTTCACAACATACCGAGCATTTCTGGAATGCCTTATTACAACTTTGAATGATCGAAGATGTACTTGATGTGACACATAACTGCAAGTTTATGTATGGTTTGCTAGGTCACTTCTATACAGAAGTGAATATGTTCAAGCCAACGACTCTTGAGGGTGTGATTTCCTTGCCCCATGATGTTGAAGACAAAATTTGAGGATTGAGAAGCGACCATAACAATTCCCAAATAACGGTTACCTCGGTACAAAGCAGTTCAATTCTAACTTTCGAAGATTCAATCAAAACCACTTTGTTCCATCTTCATTCCGTAAATCTTTGACATGACCTCCCTGCTTTACCAACAAACACAAATCCAAATCCTAAGCCATCTTTCCAGCCAAATCCCAACATTCCTAAACTTTTCGCTATTACCAATAATCTTTCCAAAGCCAAATCCATAGTCTGCTATAAGTGCCATCAACCTGGATATCTAGCGATGAATTGTCAATCTAAAAAGCCAACTGTTCACATCAACTACTTGGGAGCGGACTGAAGATGAAGACCATGAATAAATGTCAGATTTCACAGAAGACGATGACAATATTAGTACTACCTCAAATACTTTACCAGGTATGCAAAATCCCCATTCTTTATTAATGATAAAATGTCTTATGCATGGTAGAGAAAATATTGTTTTACATGATAATGGGAGCACACATGATTTTATTTCTGCAAAATTGGTCAAAGAATTGAATTTACATACTGTTTCAACTCATTGTTACATCAAGGTTGTATTCTTAGGTACTAGATACAATGGAACACAAGTGCATGACTTAGAAATTAAAATTGGTGATTATGTCGAGTGTAGAAATTTCTTAATTGTGCCTTTGCAATCTAGTGGCATTATTTTAGGAATGCCTTGGCGTCATCAATATAATCCCAATATAGATTATTCCACACATTTAATGAAGATTCATTTTAATGGAAAACAAATCACATTGCATGGTATGCACACTTTTGATAATTTTCCATTGCTTAGTCATACAGAGGCTAAACGTGCATTCAAAAAAGGTAGCAAATCCTACTTAATATGGGTGAATGAAATTGAAGCTAAGGAAAATCAGATGCATCCTAGGTATGTAAAGTTTCTTTCACAATTTAAAGATTGTTTTGCTGTTGATTTACCACCTGGCTTACCACTTACATGTCCCGAAGATCATAAAATAGACTTAATTCCAGGGTCTCAACCACCATGTAAAGCACCTTATCGACATAATCAAATTGAACAAAAATAAATTCAAAACCAAATTAAAGAATTGTTAACCCGAGGACTCATTGGGCCCAGTAGTTCTCCTTTTGGTGCACCTGTCCTGTTAGTCAAGAAGAAAAATAACACCTATAAGATGTGCATTGATTATTGTGCCTAAATAAGATCACTATAAAAAATAGATATCCAATCCCTAGGGTAGATGACCTCATGGATAAACTACAAGGGACTACAATATTTGGTAAAATGGATCTTAAATCTAGATACCATCAAGTACGACTGGAAACATCTGATATTTTCAAAACTGCATTTAGGAATCAATTTGGACATTATAAATTCCTTGTTATTCCTTTTGGTTTAACTAATGCGCCAGCCACATTTAGTCATATGATGAACCACATATTTTTGAAGCATCAACATTGTGTCATTGTTTTCTTTGATGATATATTGGTTTTCAATAAAAATGAAAACGAGCATTATGAACATTTATCCTTGGTTTTTAAATTATTGAAAGAGAATCAATTATATACTAATCCTGAAAAGAGTGAATTTTTCCAAATCCACATTGATTATTTAGGATATGTTGTTTTATCTGAAGGTATTACAGTTGATCCTAAAAAGATAGACATAATTTTGAATTGGTTCATACCTAAAAATGTTCATGAATTACATTCTTTTTTAGGTCTTGCTAGCTTTTATCGAAAATTTGTGAGAAATTTTTCATTGCTTGCATTACCTTTAACAAAATTATTAAAGAAAGATATTGTGTATCATTGATCTGAAAATCAGCAAAAGTCTTTTGATTTACTGAAACATGCCTTAACACATGCTCCTATATTGCAACTCCCTGACTTTAATAGGCCATTTTTCCTAGTAGTTACTAATGCTAGTGGGTCTAGAATAGGAGCCATCCTTATGCAAGATTCACATCCCATAGCTTACTCTAGCTGCAAACTTAAACCTTCTAAACTTAAGCATTCTAACTATGATAAGGATTTTCTAGTTGTAGTACAAGCTTTACGATAATGGAAGCACTATTTAATAGGATCTGAATTCATGATGAAAAATTACCAATGAAATATCAAGCATCTCCTTAATCATACAAATCTTTGATCGTCATATTAAATGGGCTGTTTTTATTCAAAGATTTCATCCACTTATCCAATATCAATCCGGAAAAGAAAATGTTGTTGCAAATGCCTTGAGTAGAAGACCAACTATTCATAATATCTCTATGATATATTCTAATTCCCTAATTCCTATGAAAGATACCTATGATCAAGACCACAGTTTTCAAGCCGATTTGAATAAATAAATTGCAAATAAATGGATTCCAATTGATTCATTCTCTTATATTGATGGATTTATGTTTTATGAAAAAAGGTTATGTGTAACTGTTCCATTTAGATCAATTGTGTTGCACGAAATTCATTCTCCCCGTATCAAGGCCATAGATGTATTATTTCCACTTTACGTACATTGGTTGAAGATTTTTATTGGCCACAAATGGAATCTGATGTTTCTAACTTTGTATCAGAATGTTTAATTTGTCAAAGAGTTAAGCGACACCATGGTAAGCAATATGGTTTGTTAATGCCTTTAGCAATTCCAGAACCACCATGGGAACATATTTCAATGGATTTAATTATTGGTTTGCCTAACACTCAAGCTAATCATGATATGATTTGGACCATTCTAGATCGGTTTAGCAAACAAGCATATATCATTCCATGCAAGAAAACGTTAACTGTATCTCAAGCTGTTCAATTGTTTTTGAAAACTATTTTCAGTAACCATGGTTTGCAAAAAGTTATTATTATTTATCATGATTCTAGATTCTGCAATAATTTTTGGATTACTTTGTTTGCTAATTTAGGTACAAAGATTGATTTTTTATCTACATTTCATCTTGAAACAAATGGGCAAACAGAAGCTACAAACAATACAATTTTGGATCTTTTGCATGCATACATAATTTCAAAACCACAAACATGGAATACACACTTGCATTTATTTCACTTTACATATAATAACACCCCACATACACCTACATGGTGACAAAGGAAATTCGGTAGGGTAGCCTCTATACTATGCCAAACTCCCTTCTACCCCACAAAGTGAATGAGGTAAGGGCACCACCTAGTCATGGAAGAGCGGACTAGGATTCTATGCAAGAGGGAGAGGAGATTGTGAGGGAGAAGAGAGGAAAACTAAGAGAGAGAGAGAGAGAGAGAGTGTGTGTGTGTGTGTGTGAGAGAGAGTGAGTGAGAACTACAAAAAAATAGATGAATCAATAAACTTAAGAGATGGAGAACCCTCAGGACATAACCAATATACACAATATGGACACTAATAGCATGGGCTTATTACATTGTAGAGCATGAATAAGCTATAATAAGGGAATGAATTGCATAAGCTCATGAGAGAGAATGGGGAAGGCTCAATAGGGCTGAAGAAGGCCTCTTGGCTCTCTCTCTTCTTGCAAATTACCAAGAAGAATGCCTCTTTATATAGGCCTTGAGGGTGTTTAGGGAGGATGTTAAGATAGAATAGGAATTAACACCACCAAAGCTGCATTAATGCGATTCCACCAATGTGAAAGCTCCATTTAGATGTTTTGTTGACCAATTTGTACTTAATCAAGCTCCATCATAGGTGAGTTGTCTCTATTCTCCCCCCCACATCTTGAGTCCAAGATCTCTTCTATAAAAAAACATAGAGAATCTTCATAAAATAAGATCATATCTAGCAATAATAGAGAGAGAGTAGTGAGAGTTCATACATTACTACTACAATTAAGGATGATTTGAGGGTAATTTAGGAGGGAAATTCTAATGGTTTACTAGCTTAAGAGAGAGAAAGAGAGAGGGGAAAGGGTTGCGAGTCTAATAAATGATGTTTTATGGAAGTGTTAAGTGTGGGGAAGAAAGTTTGGGTGTGTATAAAATTGGGAGGTGGTCTCCACCGTAGTTGGAAAAAGTTGGCATCCACCATTTTGGTCATATCTCCCGACTCATAGCTCTAAAAAATTATAAAAAACTACCAGCCAAAACTTCGGCTCATGCGCTACAACTTTTATGTTGAAAAGTTTTTTTGGATCGGAGTGGAAGTATTTCTAAAAAATCTTACAAAATCATGTGCTTGATTTTTCTTCCACTAATGCTTCCAAGAAGGGTCCCATTTGGTTGAATTATCATAAGGCTCCAAAGTCATGACATTATGAGCCTCACATGTCCTTTGGATGGCTCCAAATCCATTTCATATCTTTTCTTTTTACATTATATATTTTTCCTTCACCTTCCTCCATTTATCTTTACTCTTCACCCCCCCTTGGTAAATTGGTCCATGAAATATTTCCATCCAGTGATTTCTTGGATTTCCCAAGAGGTTGTTCCCTCCCTCTTCTTTATTTCAAAGCTCCAAATGTACAAAAAATCAACAAAGTGTTAGACAAATATTTTTTTGTGATTTTCTTGGATCATATAGCCCCCCAACGTAGCTAGAGGTATTTATGCCTCTAGACACTCTTTGGTATCTTGAGGTGACCCCACCCTAATGTGATAGGGTTTTAAGCGCCATCCATTTACCCTGGTCTTGTACACTTTTTCCTCAATGTCTTGACGTTTGTAGGAGCCATTGTTGAATTTTTTTGTGACCCAAAAGGGTCCCTTCCACCGGTAGAGAAACTTGCCATCCTTTATTTTATCAAAGCGATTGTCATATCGAAGCTCTAAAGATCCCTCCTTGATGTTTTTATCTGTTAGCTTCTTATTGAACTTTTCTCTATGCTTCTCAGCTTCCTTGGAGTAGTGGTTGATGGCTTCTTCACAATCTAATTGTAGCCTCTCTAGGTCCAGTACTCTTTGATGTAACTTCTCCTTTTGAGAGCCTATTGTGCCACCTAATACTCGAAGGCTAGCTAATTTCACCTCAATAGGCAAAAGAGCCTCTTGTCCATAAACTAGATGAAAAGGTGTGAACACTAACATGGTTTTGAAGGAGGTTCTGCAAGCCCATAGAGCTCCACTAAGGTGCTTGTCCCAATCCTGAGGCCTTGAATGTACCTGTTTGCTGATGATTTTACAAATCATTTCATTTACCTTTTCCACCAATCCATTGCATTGAGGGTAGTAAGGGATAGAGTGTCATCATTGAATATTTAGCTTTTGCATGAGTTCACACACCACATTAGCTCTAAACCCTAGTCCTCTATCTGATAGTATTTCAAGAGGGGTACCAAACCTACAACAAATGTGGTCAAAGAGTCTCTTGGCACATGATGTACTTGTGCCTCCCTAAATCTTCTCATAAGAGATTTGGCCTCTTTCATTTTACTAGAGAGGTTTGTATTTTTTTATGTCCATGTACCTTGCATCTGCCTTACCAATAGCATGGAGTCTCCAAAAGCATTCAACCTCTCGATTGAATTACTAAGACACCAACAAAGACCATGAATTAAAGCTTGATATTCTACCTCATTGTTAGAGTGAACACCTTCCAAGATGATTCCTTCACCATACATTTTCTCTTCTAAAAGGAGAGAAAACAACGATGCCTGCGGCTGCCTTATCCTTAGTTCTCTTGTATGCACCATCAAAGTAGAGGCTATAAGCATCTACAAGAGTTTTTATGGATGGGGGTGGTGGAAGGTTCTTTCTTTTCACCCTGAGATTTATCTCATAGCACCTGTTTGTCAAAATATCATCCAAGCATGCGCGAGTTGTTTTTTCAACCTGCACTGTATAATCAAACTCTTGAAGTCGGACCACCCACTTTGCTATTTTGTTAGAGATTTCCATATGTTGTTGTGCATAGGGAAATATATCCTCCATAGTGATGATCACAAACCTCTTTGGAAGTAAATATGGCCAAATTTTGGTTACTGCAAACATGAGGGCCAACACTAGTTGTTCCATGGAGGTGTAAGCCTTCTCTGAGGCTTTCATGAGGCGGCTGGCAAAATACATAGGCCTCATGAAGGATGTTTTTGGATCTTTTTATAGGAGAGCAGCACCAATGGCCTCTTCTCCCACACTAGGGTTTACAAAGAATGTTTCTTCCCAACAAGGTTGGAGGATTATAGGAAGTGACCCCAACATTTTCTTTATCTCCTTAAAATGTCCTTCACTTTGTTCACTCCATACAAGTGTTTCTTGGCGTGTCAGTTGCTGCAGGGGATATATGGCCTGAGAGAGTAAGTGTATAAATCTACCCAAATATCTTAGCTTTTGTAAGAAGGAGACTAATTGTTTGATGGAGGTTGGGGAAGGTAGAGCTAGCAATGTTTCTACCTTATTTGGATCTACCTCAATTCCTTCAATTGACACTACATGCCTTAGTAGTGTAACCTTGCTTTCCCCAATGTGACATTTATCCTTATTTAGTTGTCCACCCAACCTAGCTAAACGAGTAAATCCTTCATCAACCTTGCGTAAATGTATGTTCCTTGAGCTATAAATACAAAAGTCATCTATGAAAACCCTTATGGACTTACCAAAGTAAGGTTGGAATACCATATTCATGAATCGTTGAAAGGTTGCTGGGGAATTTGTGAGACCAAAGGGCATGACCCGAAAGGCAAAACAACCCCATGGTGTGATGAAAGTGGTCTTCTTTTGATCCTCCTCTGCAATGCAAATCTAGAAGTAGCCAGAGTAGCCATCACACACCATATATTGCTCATGTCCCGCTACTTCATTCAAGATTTCATCCTGAAATGGGAGAGGGAAGTGGTCCCTCTTTGTTGCAGCATTTAGTGGCTTGTAATCTATGCATACTCACCACTTACCATTTTTCTTTGGCCTCACTACTACTGCGGAGACCCATTCCAAATCTTCCACTGCGTATATGAATCCTGCATTCAAGAGTCTCTTCACCTCCGTCAATAGTGCATCCTGTTGCACAACTCCCAGTCTTCTCAATCTTTGTACTATAGGTTTGCTTCCTTCTTTGAGTTGGATGTGATGCTTCACTGTAGTGACACATGTAATGTGAGTATAATCATAAATAAACAATGATGTATGCTTCTTGAGAACATTTACATAACCCTCCCTTTCTTCATCCTTTATATCCTTGGATATCATCTTCTCTAGGCTAGCATCCCACACATCTTCTCCTTGGATTCTTGGGTTGTCTTCTGATGAGGTAGGTTCCTCTAAGGTGACGCCCATAACTTTGAGAGTGCTATCACTCTCTCCACTTGAATTCTCTTCCTCTTCTACCGATGAGGAACATCCACTTGAACTCCACTCATCGGCAGACGTTTCTAGTTTAAGGTTCTCTTAACGCCCACTCTTGAAGTTGTAAACCACCTTTTGATCGTGGCCAACCACCTTACGTGGCCTCAACTCCAGATCTTCTATTGCCCAATGTTTCCTAGCTCCGATGCCCATAAGCCAAGGTCTCCCTAGGATGAGGGGATATCCTTCTCCCTTTACTGGCATCACATAAACATCCACTGCTGCAGTGATTCCAAAAATAGAAACTCTCAAAGTTTTCACTACACCCACACATGTGACCGCATCATTGTTGGCTATCTTTGCCCTAAAGGTTGAGGATTCCATTACTTCTAAGCCTAATTGATACATAAGCTTTTCTGTCATGACACAAACCTCTGCTCCACCATTGATGTATGTTTTTTAAATGCGTTGACCTTTGATTTGAGCCTCCACTAAAGGCACTATATCTTTGAGGCCATATGCCTTGATTGCACTAACCATTTTACCTTGAATTGCCCTTATGCTTACCATTTTGGACCATTTTCATCGTAGCTTTGGAGAGGCATGAAGTGATTGTGGCCAAGTAATTTTTGGCCCTTGAGAGCTCACATTTGCTACGAGATCATAAGGTTGTGTCCAAGAACCCAAAGGGAAGTCGGAGATATCAATTTTAGACCTAGCTCGAGTCTTTCTCTTATTTCCTTCATCTCTAGGTGCCCGTGATGTACTTGCCTCATTGATTGCTTCCTTTCTTACCTTAGTTTGGACACGTACTTGCTTAATAGGCATGGTCTCTACTACATCTACCTTCATCTTACCTCTCGCTATTTCTTCTTGGAGCCTTCTATCCCTGACCACATCCTCTATTTTTATGACATTAACATTTGGTTGAATAGCAAGGGTTTCAGCTTGAACATAAGGTGGTTGTAAAATTGCAGGTCATGATTGATTTTGCTCTTGAGTCCTATCACGAGGAGGGCTTACTTGTTGTCGAGGACCTCTCACAGGGTGATCATATCTTCTAGGGTGAGGATAATTGTATATGCCATGTCCATTTTCTCCACAGTTGTAACACAACATCTCCCTTGCTTGTCGCCGCATTTGTGGTCGATTTCCACCATTCCCCTCGATAGGTCTTCTTGCACCTTGCACAAGATTCACTCTCAAACTCTCTAGTTGATTAGTAAGATTGTTTATTTGTTGGATCATGTCTTCTTGACTTCTAACAAGACTTTGTGTATTAGATACATTTGAGGGAACTTGAGAGGCCTTCATAGTTGTGATGTTGTTTCCCAAAACTACTTGGCTAGCTTGGGCTTGGTAGACAATCTTTCGATTCTTTTCCCTAGTGATTCTCAAAGAATCTTAAAAAGTATTTGGAAATTTCACCTTTACCTTCTCCCTGAGCAAGGGGTACAAACCTGAAATAAATTGATCCTTTTGAAGGCAGTTTGGAGCTCTCTCTCCAGGGTTCAGTGAGTCTACCACTGCCCCCAAAGCTTCAAAAACCCTTCCTCATAAGTTGCATAACCATAAGGATCACTTTGATGGAGGGCCAAAAGCCATTTCCATAACTCTTTAGCTGAGTTAGTTTGTTGAAATCTCTGCAAGAAAGCTACCTTCAATCCCTCCCATTTAGTTCTTTGGGCCGGATTTAGAGTTTGGAACCACATTCTAGCTTCTTCCTTGAGCACCAAAGGAAAAGCCCTAAACTTTAATGCTTCATCATCCCTCCCAGAGACAAGGAAGGCCATCTCAAGGTTGTCCAAAAAATCCACTTCATTTTCCGCATTGCACCCAAAGAAGCTTGGAAATGCAATGTTGCCTTAGTAGAGTACAAAGATGAACACGTCTAGACTGAAGTTGTATTTTATGAGGGGAAGGATGAATGGGTTCACAGATGCATTGATTTCAGCAAGACGTCTAGGTCCCAATATGCTTCTAATAATGCCTTGGAATCTAAGCTTTGTGCTGGCTACAATAGGCACAGTTTGCATTGCAAGTGGACGGATAGGTCCATACAACTCGTGGTGATTCATGAGAAACTATTATAATAAGATAAAGACATGTACATTGAAGGATGCATTGTAGTCTAGCATTGGGAAGATTATAGGTTCTGGTGATACAAGAATCTCCCTTAATCTTTCAGCCCCAAAGTACATTACAAGACGCTGTTGGAAGAAAATATTCCTATTGATGCATACATTAACTTGGATGTTTTGTACAGGGTGAAAGGTGTAGAAATTCAGTCCATTATTATTATTCATGAGGGGAGACTACTTAAGGGAGTAGAGGGAATGCACTTTCTTGAATTATGAAGGATTTTTCCCAAAGTGTTTCTTTCTGGAACCCACCAACTTTGCTATACAGAGAATTTGCTCACCAGTGATTGTTCTTGCCTTAGTGTGTCCATCCTTGGTGACATATATTTGATAAGGTGTGATAGCCATCTTTTCAACTACACCCAACCTTCGAGCTAACAACAGTAAGGTAGTCTCCATACTTTGCACCTCTACAAAACTCCACACCGTTCATGCATAGTTGTCCTCCTTTGATGCGGATTAGACCAGAGAGAGAGAGAGGGATTTGATGATTTGGAGACAAGGACCTTCGGCAAAACACTCACCACAATTATGAGAACCTAGCAAATGATGGCAACATGATTTTTTCTGTTGTGAGAGAATGGAATTTCTAAGGTGAACACCTTTTACCCGCATACGTGCTGTCATCCGATAGGCATACTTTCTTTCTTGGGTTTCCTTGGGAGACCATTGTGGGAGTTGTGGACTTCGACCAGCTTCAAAATGAGTTGGTGGCATTGGAGAAGAGCCACTTGAAGCATTTGTTGTAGAGGATGCACCACCATGTGTTGTATCATCCCGCATGGATGAGAATGTCCTCAATGGGGGCACCAATTTATGATGAAGGAAATTCGGTATGGCAGCCTCTATACTATGCCAAACTCCCTTCTGCCACAAAGTGAATGAGGTGAGGGCACCACCTAGTCATGGAAGAGTAGACTAGGATGCTATGCAAGAGGGAGAGGAGATTGTGAGGGAGAAGAGAGGAAAACTAAGAGAGAGAGAGAGAGAGTGTGTGTGTGTGTGTGTGTGTGAGTGAGAGTGAGAGAGAGTGAGAACTACAAAAAAATAGATGAATCAATAAACTTAAGAGATGGAGAACCCTCGGGACATAACCAATATACACAATATGGACACTAATAGCATGGGCTTATTACATTGTAGAGCATGCATAAGCTATAGTAAGGGAATGAATTGCATAAGCTCATGAGAGAGAATGGGGAAGGCTCAATAGGGCTAAAGAAGGCCTCTTGGCTCTCTCTTTTCTTGCAAATTACAAAGAAGAAGGCCTCTTTATATAGGCCTTGAGGGTGTTTAGGGAGTAGGTTACGATAGAATAGGAATTAACACCACCAAAGCTGCATTAAGGCGGTTCCACCAATGTGGAAGCTCCATCTAGATGTTTTGTTGACCAATTTGTACTTAATCAAACTCCATCATAGGTGAGTTGTCTCCATTATCCCCCTCATAGCTTGAGTCCAAGAGCTTTTCTTTAAAAACATATAGAGAATCTTCATAAAATAAGATGATATCTAGCAATAATAGAGAGAGTTCATACATTACTACTACAATTAAGGATGATTTGAGGGTGATTTAGGAGGGGAATTGTAATGGTTTATTAGCTTGAGAGAGAGGAGAAGAGAGGGGAAAGGGTTGGGAGTCTAATGAATAATGTTTTATGGAAGTGTAAAGTGTGGGGAAGAAAGTTTGGGTGTGTATAAAATTGGGAGGTGGTCTCCACCACAGTTGGAAAAATTTGGCATCCACCATTTTGGCCATATCTCCTGACTCATAGCTCTAAAAAATTATAAAACACCAACCAAAACTTGAGCTCAAGCGCTACAACTTTCATGTTGAAAAGTTATTTTAGATCGGAGTAAAAGTATTTGTAAAAAATCTTACAAAATCATGTGCCTGATTTTTTTTCCACTAATAACACAATATTAGTGAGTTTGAAAATATTCAAATTTCCATTTTTAAAATACTAAAAACGTGGCACCTAGATAACATAACCATAAGTTTCTCAAAACCATATAATGTGACCTATCATTGGAAAGCGCTTGAAAAATGGATTCTATTGAGCTATAGAGTGCTCGATTTGGAGTTATATTATTCAAGTTATGACAAATCTAAATATTTGACTACCTGTCCCAAACTTATGGAAAATTCCCATATTCTCCAATATGGTGCTTAATGCTTCCAAGAAGGGTCACTACAAGATATAGACCTTATAGCGACGTTTAAAGCGACAAAAATTCAAACAACAAAATTTGCCCCCGTCGTCGCAAAAAGCGTCGTTATTGACGACGCCATAGAATCGTCGTTATAACCGTCGCTATATGCGTCGCTATATTCGTCGCATTTGCGACGAATATAGCGACGCATATAGCGACGGTTATAGAGTATTTGCGACGCTGATAGCGACGGTAATAGCGACGTGTGCAGTAAATTTGTGACGCAAATAGCGACGGTAACAGAGAAAAAAAAAATTTTGTGGCAGGGCAGCTTGTGTGCTGTATGAGAGCCATACAAAATAGTTTCTGCACTGCTTCATACAAAGCGTTTGCAAACAAAAAGAATGTATACTGAAATCATAAAACTGATGGATGAAATAAATACATGATATCGCATAAAATGCGATTGGTACAATCATAAAACAATATCACTAATACATAGAAAATGTCTACATAGATCGGGCGACTAAAAACTAAAGGTATGTGAGCTCTAAGGATCCAAGGGCGAGCTACAAATCGTCGTCCCCCGAAAGCTCTTCCCGCTGTAAAGGAGCATCAAACGGATTCTGCAGAAAAAGAAACAACATATCAATCCACCATACAATAATGCATTCAAATATCTCATGGTAACTACGGACAAGAAAGATGAGTGACTTACTGGGCCGCCGCGTCTATACAATCGATCGATCAATGATCTGAGATTGTGCCTCTCCGCATATCGAGTCTCAAGGCCTTGCGGATAGTGATTTGTAATGGAGTGCTACAAAGAAAAAAAAATACTAACTGTTAGAAACATGATTGTCAGTACAAAGAATATCTCAAAAAAACAAATAAGCAAAACAAAAGAGAATCTTACAAAGTCCTCCAAATATGTCCTGTGGCCGCCACTCCCAAGATGATGTACCGATCCAGCCTCGATTCGTGCCCTCGCCGCCTCCCGCTGCTGACTCCAACGTCCTGGCGAATTTGTAGCCTCCTCCCTCAGTCGGTGCCAGTCGTCTGCATCTAACCACTCGGGCTTTGGAGCCCCACTCTTGATTGCCTTGCGTGCGTCGGATCGTCTATGTGACATGTATGCACGCATGCAATCCATCATCCAGCCCGTAGAGAATCTATCCACTGCGGCTGGCATCGGGAACTCCTCGTGCAAGGATGCTACTATGTACTCCTTGCTCCCCTCCGGTATGTTCCTCCAATGATCCAGGACGTTGTGCCGAAAAACTTGTTGGCACAACTCCCTCATGCGAGCCATCACCCTCCTCCCCTCATCATTCATGATGATGGCTCCTGACCTGGCATCCACTAGGTATCCATAATCCCTAGGAGTGTGCCTTGTATGGGCCCTCTCCCATCTCCGTCCACGCTCCTGGGCATATCCAGGAGATCCCTGAACATCCGGTGTACCGACGGGGGTACCCTCTCTCGGAGTGCCACACAAAGGGGTGCCGCCAGAGGGTGTGCCACCAAAAGGAGTGCCACCAAAAGGCGTGACATCTGCCGACGGCTGCGCAAAAGCCGGAGTAACTGGAGTGGACGTCCCCACAGGTGTGACAAATCCTGGCGGTGACCGAGCTCCAGTTGAACGACGAGACGGAGACACCGCGTCCGTGTCTCCACAGCAGCACCCCCCTGATCCTTTTGCAGTCGCAGTCCCTCCCTCTGGCCCAAGTCGCGAGCGTCGAGATCGTCTACTCGAAGCTGAAGCATCTGATCGCGCCGAAGCTGATCTAGCAGAGCGTCCTGACGAAGAACGAGACAGCTCCTGATCTGCTATCTCTCTGAATCTCGCGAGCTGATCTAGAGACATATGTGCCATCATCTCCTGAAACTCCTCATCGCTCATCCCTCGACTCATCCTGAAAATGTCGATACCTGCACAGATAAAAAATAATGTTAGAATAATCAATTTAAACTATACAAAGCACATTAATAAAATCATTTTTGAAAAATCCCTCTTAAAATGCATATCTTATCTACCTTTATGGAAGATCTAAACAACGAATTGAGTAATACAATTCTCCAAGAATGAAGTATTCTATGGTCCCATGTTAATCTCCTGACACAACTCTGCATACACTGGAAGGTCGATAGACATGTCACCACAAAACAACGAGTCTGTCTCGTTCTCAAAAAATTCTACGACTTCTGTATTTCCATCATTGTTAGCCGATGCAGGCTCCAAGCTTGCGGTGGCCTCCACCCCTTGTAATTTCGATCCCTCTATTTGCATATTTTCTTCATCTATGCCTGGAACATCGCTTTGATTGTATACTCTCGCACCTCGAGGAGTTGAAGGTATAGCATACCACCATCGAGGTTGTCGGGGATTTGGATAGAAGATTACCTGTTCACAAACACTTACAAACCGTCTTCAAACCATTGTGACATAACCCATGTCGTATTACAATTAGCAAGCAAATGCCTAGTTGCACATGTTCACAATGGGCCGGCAACACAAAGGTGTCGCGCAAATCCATCCATTTTTTTTCGGAATCTATTTCGAGAAATCCAGATGGACCTCGTCAAACTGTTGCGCCAGCTCCTCCAAGTACCACTTTGAACCACTGCACGTCGAATATTATCATGGAGAAGCTACGGTAATCCACCGTAATAATACTTTGCAAATTCCCAAAATACTCCATCTCATCCACAACCGTGTTCGGATCCGTTGCTCGTCGCCGGCTCTCTTGCTCAAACCTTGCCATGACACCACAGTCCATTGTGGAGTGCATTTTGTCAATACGCTCCACCCGAAAATGCCGTCCGCGCGACCACGCTGCACTATATATTTTGTACTGCACATTGAAACACTCAAATTAGATGTAGCAAGCAATTTTAGATATGACACATTCTAAACCCCTCATTACCTTTGGACTACATCCCCTCGAGAACTCCCACTCCTCCATTGAGACCTCTGTCCCTTCGCTGGATGCTGCGGTCAAGGCTCCATGCAACCATCGTGTTGACATAAACCGCGGCATCTCCTCCATGCCTTCGGGATATCGAATCGGTCGGTGACGCGTACTGTGTCGGAATTCGGCTCGTGCTTCCTCTCGATCTTGCCTTGCAATCTGGTACTTGGCGAGCCACGTCTCCATGGAGGCATGGTGCAACATACAAAAGCGATTCACCTTCTCTTCCATTGAGGCATCCATTCTTTTTTCTACCCCATTTCCAACCACCACATCTCCAGTCAGCCTGTCATCGTCCTTCAGCGTCCATAGCATTTCATTGTCTGGTTCCACCGTTGGTAGCCATTGTGAGATATGCACTAACGCCTCTGACACCAATCAACCTTCCGCCATACTACCTTTCGGACGAGCTCGTTGTCGCACAAAGCCTTTCAGGGTTTTCATGAAGCGCTCCAGGAAGAACATCCATCGCGTATGGACAGGTCCAGCAATCTCCACTTCATCCACAAGATGCACAAGAAGGTGAACTTGTATCGTGAGCATGCTAGTGGGCAGGTATTTCTCAAAGAGACAGACCATCTCAACTGCTCCCCGCCTTGCGGATTCAATAGAGGACGTCTTAATCTCTTTCTGTGAGATCCATTGCACCAAAGTCGACAGCTTGTAAATGGCCCCGCGAATTTCTGGAGTTAGGCATCCCGCGATCGCGATCGATAGGACAAACTGCCAAAAATGAGAAAGCATTAAGAATAATGGTCACTTTTCAAATTTCAAAATGTCCACGCTAATTAAAATCCATTCTGTTCACAAACCTGACATATCTTATGCCAATCATGGGATTTTAGCCCAGAAATCTGGTCATCTTTAGAAAATGCGGACCTGAGAGAACGCATCATACCCGTCGGAGTGCGGATAGACTTGATTACTTGCTTCACAATGCGCTCTTCTTTGGTAGACAAAACCCAGGGAGCGCGAGGAAGCTGCACTCCCCCTTCAGCACTCGACTGCGGCCAAAGCGCCTCCATCTTACCTACCTCCTTTAAATCCATTCGTGCCCCTATAGTGTCTCTCTTTCCTGTGATGTGGTCCCATAGCAAGGTGCCCACATTTTTGAAAATATGCATGGGATCCAACAAGTGGTTGACCTGTAAGTGGGTCCAATATGGCAACTCGTAGAAAATCGAGAACCGCCGCATTCCATTTGGATGTGAATCCGGGTTTACCATTTTCAGCTCGTACCAGCTTGCAGCGTTCATACGTGCTGGAGGTCGTCCAATAAAACCTTCCTTGAGTTCATGATCCTCCGGCAAGAAAGCGGCGTGTCCTTGATATACCATCTTCTTCATGGTTCGTGACCTTCGGGAGTCTAACTGTGGCCCACACAATGGACATGCATGATAACCTGAGGTAACGAGACCTGCAAGGCGATCCACGACCTAGTGAATACTTGATTGAATGAAATAAAATATAGATATTACCGGCGAGAACAAAGGTATGCTCACCTGAGCACTCTCCAAATCCCGGAAAGTCATGCATTGTCCACATGAGAATGGCTCGAATGTTGGCTGACCGCCGACCATCGCACCTGCTCATATCTTGCACAATGACCCCCTCCTCCCACAAAATCTTAAGCTCATCGACTAATGGACGAAGATACACGTCCATATTTTTTACTTTGTAGCGGCCCGAGACGAGCAAGCTAAGGATGAGATGTCCTTTCTTCGTAGAAAGTCATGGAGGAATGTTGTAGTTGACAAGCACTATAGGCCACACACTGTAAGAAGTCGAGCGCAGACCGAATGGGTTCACACCATCCATGGCGAGACCGATCCAAAGATTCCTTGGCTCTCGCGCAAAGCCTGGGAAGGTAGAGTCAATGTGGCTCCATGCGCGCGAATCTGTTGATATTCGTTGAACTCCATCCGTGGACCTATTCTGCACATGCCACGTTGTCAAGCTTGCCATGGCAGACGTGCGAAACATGTGGTTTATGCGGGGGATGAGCGGAAAGTGTCTGAGGACTTTTTGAGGGATGGTTTGGCCTTGCAAGTCCTGTCGATACCTGTGAGCACCACACTTTGGGCATGTCTCCATACTCTCGTATTCATCTCGAAACAATATGCAGTCGTTGATACATGCATGGATGTTATTGTAGTCCATGCCAAGCTTCCGTAAAACATGTCGCGCATCATCACGAGACTCAGGCATGGTGTTTGCAGGTGGCAATATATGATATTTCAATAACCTGAAAAAATCATAAAACACCTTGAAAAATCTATCCATGTTTGCAATAATACTGTTTTAAAAAAAAAACAATGAAGTCTGTGTGCAAGGTACCTGAATAACTCAGTCACACTCGTATCGCTCCAACCGTATTTTGCTTGCACACTTAAGAGTGCAAGCAATGTCTTCAACCGAGATACTCGGCACCCATCATATAATGGTATGGATGCTTCCTCTCTGAGCGGGTCAGATGTCTCAACATCCATGGGAATCAATGCATCGATCATTGCCTCCATCTCAGGCTCCAAGATTGTAGGCAAGTCGGGAAGGTTGTCTGTCTCCTCTGGCATTGACGGTATAGATGGGCCTTGCGAGTGGTCGATTGGCTCCTGCAATCCATCCATCGCACGTCCACGAACTCTTCTAATTGGCCGCAAAGGGTGCACTCCCCCTTGGGTCGAGACATCACCCCCCTGGATACAAAATTTACCAACAAGACCCAATCTTATTGTGTATGGTTTTCAATTAGCTTGAGAGTACAATGCATGAAAAATGCTAACTTCAAATTACCGTTTGCTGAAAGTCTGCAATCGCCTGATCAATGATCTCAGATTGAAACTCGCCAAATCGTCGTACGTGTTCTATAGACAATCGGCGTTTTCGTCTAATTGCCAACTTGCATTGAGAGCAAGGACATGGGACACGCTGATTAAGATACGACTCGCGGTCTTGAACAATAGGACCTTCTTCGTTTGCCATCTTATCTACATTACAGCAAACAAGGCTTAAATGGATAGCTTTATGGAGATGTACGTCAAGTTGCAAGTTGACCATAAACCTTGCATTGTATATAGTAGTCGAGAGATTTTCCGATGTTATATCTCGGCCTTGTATCATGCTCAACGATTTGTTTGTCCCGGTAGATAATTTTTTGTTATATCTCGGCTTTGAGTATAAGTAATCCATTTTAAAATTAATGCGCGCCATCTATGAAATTTTATAACTATAGTAATAAAATTTATTTCAATCAATTCTACTCATAGTCATAAGACCTGAGAGAAATTATCCTATACTCAATTTAAGGGTTTCTTTTTCTATAACAATAATTTTGGGTTCATTTTGATGAAGTACGTGGCCGTATGCAAAGCACATTGCATACCATTATCAATACGTATATTATCTTAAATTTTCTTCCCTTCCCTCTCCCTCTCTTTCTCTCCCTCTCCCTCTCTTTCTCTCCCTCTCCCTCTCTTCCTCTCTTTCTCTCACCCTCACCCTCTCCCTCTCCCTCTCGTTCTCTTTCTCTCCCTCTCTCATTTCCTCCCTCCCCCTCCCTCTCCCTCTCCCTCCCTCTTTCTCCCTCTCCCTCTCCCTCTCCCTCTCCCTCCCTCATTTCCTTCCCCTCCCCCTCCCTCTCCCTCTTCCTCTCCCTCTCCCTCTCTTTCTCTTTTTTTCCCTCTCCCTCTCTATCTCTCTTTCTCTCTCATTTCCTAAACAAGCAAAAAATAAAGTGATTTAAACATCCTCCAAGCAAAAGGGAGAGGGAGAGATACAATGCACTCTCCCTCTCTTTCTCTTTCTATCCCTCTCTCATTTCCTTTCCCTTCCTCTCCCTCTCACTCTCTTTCTCTCTCATTTCCTCTCCTAAACAAGTAAAAAATAAAGTGATTCAAACATTAAACAAGCAAAAGGGAGAGGGAGGGAGAGAGAGAATGCACTCTCCCTCCTTCTCCCTCTCTTTCTCTTTCTCTCCCTCTCCTATTTCCTCCCCCTCCCTCTCCCTCTCCCTCTATTTCTCTTTCTCTTTCTTTCCCTCTCCCTCTCCCTCTCTCTTACTCTCTCGTTTCCTCTCCTAAACAAGCAAAGAAGAAAGTAATTTAAACATTAAACAAGCAAAAGGGAGAGAGAGAGAATGCACTCTCCCTCTCTTTCTCTCCCTCTCCCTCTCTTTCTCTCCCTCTCTCTCCCTCTCCCTCTCCTTCTCTTTCATTTCCTCTCCTAAACAAACAAAAGAGAACGATTTAAACCTTCAACAAGTAAAAGAAAGAGAGAGGGAGACTCACCAATGAGATATGGCGAGCGTGGGCGGCTTCTCTTTGCAACGAGGGCTCCTCCTCTCCTTCACGAACAACGACGGTGGCAATGGCGGCGGCGGTGGAAAGTCTCTTCCTCCTCTTCTCCCACAAAGCCTTGGCTCTCTCCCTCGCTCTCTCCCTCGCTCTCGCTCTCAAAAGGCGAAGAAAACAAAATGAAAATGGCGCTCTGGTTTCGGCCGCGCTTTTTTTCCCTGCGGCGTCGCAATTGGCGACGCTATATGCGTCGCAAATAGCGACGCATATAGCGACGCCTATAGCGACGCCGACATCCGCCGTCGCTAATCGGCATCGCTATTGCCCCATTCCCTTGTAGTGGGTCCCATTTGGTTGAATTATCATAAGGCTCCAAAGTCATGACATTATGAGCCTCACATGCCCTTTGGATGGCTCCAAATCCATTTCATATCTTTTCTTTTTACATTATACATTTTTCATTTACTTTCCTCCATTGATCTTTACTCTTCACCCCCCCTTGGTAAACCGGTCCATGAAATATTTCCATCCAGTGATTTCTTGGATTTCCCAAGAGGTTGTTCCCACCCTCTTCTTTATTTCAAAGCTCCAAATGTACAAAAAATCAACAAAGTGTTAGACAAATATTTTTTTGGTGATTTTCTCGGATCACATGGAAAGCACCCTTTGAAATAATTTATGGATATAGATTGCCTACACCTTTTACCTCATTGTCAAACAAAGTTAAAGCTACTGATGATATTGATAATATACATGCTACCATTTTCGTTGAAGTCAAAGACATGATTGTGAAAGCTCAATAATCATACACAAAATAAGCTAACAAGAAAAGAAAAGCTATGAGTTTCACAGTTGATGATTATGTTTGGTTACGCATTGAAAAGTGAAGATTACAAAGTATTGAGAAACACCCTCTTGTAAAGTTAGCTCCTTGATTTTATGGACCTTTCAAAATCATTCACAAAATCAATGACAATGCATTTAAATTAGAACTATCCCAACATTGGAAAATCCACAATACTTTTCATATCAGATTGTTACGACCTTTTAAAGACCAATTACATCTCCACCATATCTATGAAAATCCTCCTTTATTAGAAGAAGAAACTGAAATCCTTAAACTCAAAACTATTTTAGACATTGATTATATGACCACTAGAAGTGGCCATAGATATTCTAGATATTTGGTAAATTTTAAAAATCATCCTCTCAAAGAGGCCCAGTGGATGCATGCTTGTGACCTAAGTGCTTACCCCTCACTGCTTGCTCCACATTGAGCTAATAGCAATTGAGGACAATTGCTATCCCACCCTAGGGGTATGATTCTAGGAGGCATATTTTATGGTGGATTCTGTGAGACCATGGTGGATTCCATGAGGCTTTGTGATGGATTCCGTAAAACTATATTTATTTTCCGCGGCTTGTACACAAAGTGGATTCTTTGTGCGAAAAGTTGACGGGGACACCTGTCCTTTTCAGGTGTCATGTTAATTTAATGTGTAAGTGGGCGATTCCATAGCGGATGATTTCACAAAATACATATTTAAATTAATGGACATTTATGAGTTTAGAGTGCGCACTCATATTAAATTAAGGTTAGGACAAAGTTCCAACCTGTTTATTTATTTTATAGCTGAAGACTATTAGGTATTCACTTTTGTTGATTTAATTTTATTATTTTCTAACAATTGTGAATGCTTTAGTTGATGTGTAGAGTAGGCAAAAATGGCGTTGGGAAGCATTGGGCGATAGCGTGTATTCAAGTTATTTAGAAAAAATATCAATTTTGATGGGTGCGTGTCTTATCATTAAATATGTGGCGCTAATATTAATTTAGGCCCGCTTATTTATTGAATCCTTTGATATATATGTATTATTTTGTATGTGCATGGACATACGGTTTAAATATCAATTATTGGACATTGTATTTGGGCACTGCCCTGACCCTTGGGTTGCCTGATCACTTTATTCTTTATTTGGACAAAAGCAAACACAAAAGCTAAAGCATGCTAATTGTAAAATTGGGCTATTTTTTAGCTTTGAGATGAATACATTATAAATACATGCTTTGTGGAGCGCTCACACAAGGTATGGGGGGAGATTATACCCAATTGGTCTTTTTGCCTCATGTTGTGCAAGTATATTCTCTTGATTTTTGAGCTTACAGTAGAGTTCTTTGTTCTTGGGGACCTTCCGGCGCTCGCTACATACGCATACAACATCCGATTTGCGCACCACGGAATCTCCCAATTTCCTTTTTTTGAATACTAAAAATGTGGCACTCGGATAACATGCCCATAAGTAGTTTCTCAAAACCATATGATGTAACCTATCATTGGAAAGCACTTGAAAAATGGAATCTATCAAGCTATAGAGCACCCGATTTGGAGTTATAGTGTTCAAGTTATGACAAATCCAAAGATTTGACCACGTGTCTCAAACTTATGAGAAATTCCCATATTTCCCTATATTTGACCACTTTAAAGTATTAATTATGTACTTGTTAAAGAAAATTTTAGGAAATTATTTAATTATTGTTTAATCCTTATTTAAGTATTATTAAAATAGTACTAAGAAATAAAAAACAATGAAAAAATAGGGAAAAAGTATTGTAATAGAGCTTACCATTTTGGTTGAATTGAGTATTTTTGGCAAATTTGGAGTTTATATGCTCAAGTTATGGCCTCCCAACCAAAAAGTAACCTCAAAAGTTCCACAATGGTAGCCTCATCCTCATTGGTCCTTATAAAATATTCCTTAGAATCCCAAAGATCTTAAAAGGCCCAAACGTGAGTCCAAATATCCCTTAGTGGGTGCCAAGATTCCTCGGAGCTCTTCTCTATGGATAGAACAAAACAAGATGAGGTTAGTGGAGAAGAATTGGCCAATTGGGATGCAAAGGCCATGCTTGTTGTCCACATGATGAGGCTAAGTGTTGAGGATGACATTCTTAATCATCTAATGGATGTAAGAACTCCTAGGAAATCTTAGGAAACCTTGAAGAATATATATGAATGAAAAAGTACATCAAAGAAAATAGCCTTGAGAGCTGAACTTACCAAGAGAAAGAAAGATGAAGTAGAGAGTCCCACAAAATTTATCAAAAGAGTCAAGGGTCTACATCAACGATTGATTGCTATGGGAGTAAAAATGAGTCTTTTATGGTTTAAAGGAAGGATATAAAGGACTTGTGCAAGGCATCATCCTTTGGAGCCAAAAACCTTCCCTTGATGAAGTGAAGTAGATTCTCAGAGATGAAGATCAAAGGAAAGCAGCTATGAAGAACATCCATAATGATAGCTCTAAGCACATTAGCAAGTACAAATAATTAAGCCCTCTTTTCAAGAACAAAATTAAGCTTTGATACCCAAAGAAGAAGAGGAAGACAATGGTAAATCTAGTCTATCAATAATAGTTATCAAGTATATAAAGAAGTTAATCAATCTTCTTGCCAAATAGGAGACCATTCTTGTAGAGGTAGAGGAAGGGAAGAGGTAAATGTAATCATAACTCAATCCAATGTCATTATTCTTAAAAAATATGGTCATTTTGAGAAGGATTGCAAGAAGAAGTAAGATGATTGGAAGATAAAATCAGCTAGCTTTGTTAATGGAGAAGGAAACTCTCAATACTTCTCTCAAGTCAAATCTCTACTCTCGATTGAAGACACTACACAAGCCAATATTGTAGACTTTGGAATCAAAGAAGAAGCATGGTGGACCGATAGTGGGGAAATCTCCCATATAACTTCTCATGTTGAATATTTCTCTAAATTGGATTCTAATCACAATGGTAATATCTCTACTACAATACTCCTAATGCTATTATAGGTAAGCAAGGCATAGTTGTCGATCTCAATACAACACTAAAAAAAGAAACCTGGAGATGTTCTCTTAGTACGCTCATTGACTAAGAATCTAGTCTTAGTTGGAGCCATGACTAAAAAGGGCTTCAAAGTGATGCTTGAAGGCCAAAACCATGCCTCATCAAAGACATAAAGGATCACTAAAAAGTAGTAGCTAAAGGAAAGCAGCATGGGAAACTCTTCAAATTTGATGGGTCACCTTCCACATTTGTAGCCATACGTGATCAAAGAAAAGCTCCTCTTTCTGCACTATGGCATAAAGTGCATAGACACTTGAACTTCGAAAGCATGCATATACTGAACTCTCAAGGTATGGTTTTGAAAATACCATTGACACTACAAAGGATCAGCAAAGTTTTTGAAGTATGTTACATTTGGGAAGTAGCCAAGAAACTAGATTCTCAAGAAGTACAAATAAGTCAAAAGAACTCCACAATCTCATTCATGTAAATGTATATGAAATCCATACACCTTCAATAGGTGGATATACATATTATGCCCATTTTATTAATGATTTTTCCAAGTATACTTGGATATTCTTCGTGAAATCCAAGGTTGAAGTATTTTATATTTTCAAGCATTTTCATATTATGGTTGAGACCATAAAAAGTAGAAGAATCAAGCTATTTAGATTAGATAATGGAGGAGAATTCTCATCCAATGGATTCAACACTTCCATATTATGGTTGAGACCATGTTAGGTAGAAAAATAAAGTTGTTAAAATTAGTTAATGGTGAAGAAATCTTATCCTATAGATTTAACTGAGATCAGATAATAGAGGATAAGTCTTATCCAACTAATTCATTCAATACCTCCTTAAACATGGGATAATCCTAAGATTTGGATACATGCTCTTCCACACCTCTTAAAGTGTAGGTACCAACATCCATGGAAGAAGACACTATTGAAGAATTGGAGGATGCAGATGAAGAGCATTAAGTATTCTTAAAGAGATATACAAGGCAAAGAAGGTCACCTCAAAAATTGACATATCAAAGATGCAACAAATCAAATTTGAAACAATGCAATCTTTCCATTCTCACCTTAGTCTTACATGTTAAACCTACAATAAAGAATGCATGTGATAAAAGCAAATGGAAGGATGCCATGGTTAATGAAATGTCTACATTGCATAGGAATGAAATTACATAGGAATGATACTTATGATTTATATCAATGCCTATCCAAGAAGAAAGCCATTGGATCATACAAAGGCTGATGTTGATCATCAATGCCAAGTTAACAAAAAGCAAGCATGCATCACCATAAAACATGCCAAGAGAGAGAGAGAGAGAAAGTAACGTGGGTGACTAAGGTTATAAAAATCCTTGAGCCTTAAGGCTTAGGACCATTGATGAATTGTCAAAGAGTGCACATGTGCACGCACAAGAGAGAGAGAGAGAGAGAGAGAGAGAGAGAGAGAGAGAGAGAGAGAGAGAGAGAGAGAGAGTGTGTGTGTGTGTGTGTGTGTGTGTGGTGTTTGAGAAACGAGCACCAAACCGCTTCATCCCATTCTCCTCCTTCCAAGTTACTTTGTCCCCACAAATCACTCCTTGCTCCATTTGCCTACTCCCAAATTACTCTTGAATAAATATCAATCTTCTCTCTATGCCTTATCACTATTTGACCCAAATACTACCTTTATGTATCTTATTCTCTATCCAAAATTTACCCAAAATTACTTCATCTTATCTCCTCATCATCTTGTTATCAAAGCTTACTTATCTTAAGTCGAAACTTCTTCTTACTCAATCAAACCCCATATTTCCTTGGAGCTATTCTTTAATCTTGACAAGCGTTGACTCAAGGAAGTGCAAGCTCAACAAATATCAAAGGAGAAGAAAAATAAAGGATCTATTAGGTGAATTAATGTGCTAACAAGATGGTGTCATGCCGATTATTGTCGTTCGTATGAAACCTTCAACTACATTATGTATGGGGTCGAGTTCAAGGTGAAGGAAACCTTCCTTGAGTAGAAGAGGAGAAAATATTAAAAGATGTAGGGATATTGAGTCATCAATGTACTTCACTTCTCAAAAGGCTTGAAAGTGTTGCACACTAGCACTAGCCACTAGAAAGCTAGGGAAATTAGGAGGCCTTATTGTTGATGACTATATGTTTAAAACCTTAATGGTTCCTTACCAAAAGGAGTTCACAAAAAAGCGTGTAGCTTTTGGGTATGTGGGAAAAGAAAAGGCTATTATGAGCCTTTGGCAAATAAAGGAGGAAGCTATTTTTGTATGTGAAAAATGCTTTTATGGCTGGGAGAAGTGCTTTGAGTACGATCAACAAGAAAAGCTGACTCCAATATTGTTGAAAGAAGGCTATTATCCATAGGTGCGAGGTACATTTTTTCAGAGTATTTTGGTTACCTGCCATACTATTTTTGACGAGGGGCTGGGAAAACTAGGTTCTGCTATTCACGCTTTTCAATCTGCAATTGGAATGTTGGCATACGAGCTTCCTAATTGGCTGATAAGCTAACATATTTTCTCTTCGAGGGATCTCTCACGCTGAAGAACCAACTCAAACTTGGAGTAGCTCTGACACTCAAGATGAAAGTGCTGTAGCATCCTGCTTGAGCCTAGACTTATGTGGCACATCCTGAAAATCCATAAGACTTTCAACAAGCTATTTGTAGGGTGGTGACTACAATGGCGACATACATGATGACAAGTACACTTGGTCTTCTATCTTTACATGGATAAGATCTATCTTACCTCCAAGTACCATTTCCCTAATGAAATGGTACTGCACTTCTATGTGCTTTGATATTGCATGATAAACATGATTACTGGTAAGAAGCACACTTCTCATGTTGTCACAATATAGCTGCATTGGTTTTTCCACACATGTACCCAAGTCATTCAACATCTCAACTAGCCGTACAACTTCATATGCATATAATAAGTCTACACCTCTGTATTTTGCTTTAGTACTCGAGAGAGCAATAGTGGGTTTCTTTTCATTGTTGTAGCTAATCATGCTGATACCAATACCAAATGCATACCCACTTGTCCATCTTCTACCATAGGCACATCCAGCCTAATCTACATCACTATAACTTGTTAGTTCAAGAGTCTTACCATACTACTAGAATAGCCCATAGTGTAGCCTTTACGTACCTCATAATTCTTCTCCCTCCATCTAAATGAGGTTTACTTGGCTATTGTGTGAACTAATTGATCAACCCAACTGAATAATTGAGATTCAATTAAGTGATGTTAAGATAAATCAAGCTACCAACCATTTGTCTATATATAGTCACATTCTCAATCTCATTTCTTGTATCAATTGTCAACTTGACATTCTGCTCTACATGAGTATCCATGGGCTTCCATTCTATCATACCATACTTTTTCAACATATTATATGCATATTGCTTTTGCAACATCTACCAAGGAAAACTTTTAGCTCTCCCAAATCTTTTATCCGAAACTCTTAGTGTAACATAGATTTGATCTCATCAATGCCCCGTGTGTCATCACTTGTAATGACCAATCATCTACATAAACTACCAAAATCACATAGCCATTCTCTGTCTTCTTAGTAAACAATCTATGATCATATTTACCCATCTTAAATCCAAGATTCTATAAGAATGAGTTGATTTTTGCATTCCATGCCTATGGTGCTTGTTTGATCCATACAATGCTTTCTTCAATCTGTAGACATAAGATGGATATTCCGCACATACATATCCTTTTGATTGGTCCATATAGAATTCTTTCTAAATCACCATTTAAGAAAGCATTCTTTACATCCATTTGAGATATAGATTCCAACCTTTGGATGCAACTAGTGCAATGATAGTCCGTGGAGTTTTGCTTACTTCGTAATAGTACTAAAAGTCTCTTCATAGTCCATCCCATATTGTTGAGAATAACCCTTGAACACAACCAACCTAGCTTTGTATGTCTCAAGCAAGCCATTTGATTCACATTTTACTTTGTATATGCCATGACCTACTCTTTAGTCAGCATGAGTTGAGAAATTTGTGCCTACTATTTAGATGATCCTCTAGGTTATCACTTGTAGCTCCCACTCATTACTTACAACCTATGAAAGCTTCTAGCATTGGTCAGTACTCTTGGGCATTGAGTCTTGGACTTCTGACATTATATGCATTAACTTTTAGCTTTTGTACTTCAATTCTCTACTGTATACAATAGTTATCAGGGGCAATACACTTCTCTGTGTTCGGAGCTCATATAATGATGCCATTAATGCCCATATACACTTGATGATAGGATGTTATGGTAATTTTTTGTTATGATTTTGGGACTAATCTAAGCCCACATTTTGCATAGTCTTATTGAAAATAGAAAAGCATGTGGTTACTCACAGGGACAGCCATTAATTCATGTCATAAGCTTCATTGATGCTTATCATGGACATGGCTATGATGCTAGATGTTATGGCAAGGCTTGGACATACTTTGAGCTTCATGTTGGACTGACATATGCCAATTTATGCAGAGATTTCTATTGCTAGTCATTGCTTCCAACTGTCACTTACTTGGACAACTCTATGTACTAAAGCACTTATGCCAATTGGGGATTACATGGAATAGTGTGATCAATGTATTTTCCATCTTTGAGGTGAGCTGATTTTGAATAGTGTGATCAATGTATTTATGGTAAACATGCTCAAACATCACATAAAAAATCTCTCTCTCTAACATCTTCACCCTTAGAGCTAGTGCATTCACATGTATGATGACAGGATTATTGCTAGGGGAAGAAGTATTTCATTACCTTTGTTGACAATGCGACACACAAAGTATAGGTTCATCCAATCCGTCGCAAAGAAGAGGCCTTGAATAAATGTATAAAATTCTTAGCAATTGCTAAAAATCATACTAGCAAGACATTAAAGTGCCTTCGCTCTGACAATGGTCACGAATATGTGTCCAAAGACTTTTAGGACTTTTGTGATAGAAAAGGGATTAAAATGGAACTCACTGCTCCTCATAATCTACCCAAAATGGTGTTGTAGAGCGTATGAACAGGACCATTCAAGACAAGGTCCATACAATGATGTCACATGCTGCTTTACCTCATGGATTTTGGATGAGGCTATTATGACATCTGTTTACTTGATTAATCGATCACTAAATAGGTCTTTTTTGGGGGGGGGGGGTGAGTACCTCAAGAAGTGTGGTCAGGCAAGCCACCTTCGTATGTTCACTTGAGAGTGTTTGGCTGTGAGGCCTTTGTGCACATTTGCAAAGAAGAATGCAACAAACTTGAGTCAAAGTCGTGTAAATGTATTTTCCTAGGATATGGTGATGAAGGTGAGATCGGGTATCGATTATGGGATTGGGTATCGATTATGAAGGTGAGATTGGGTATCGATTATGGGATCCTGAGAAAAGAAAAGTAGTAGACAACAATGAGGTTATCTTTCGGGAAGATCTCATGCACAAACAACTCGAAAAGATAGAGGAGGTCAAAAGGGCTGTATTCTGGGAGGATGTACCAATAGGATAGCAAAGAATGCCTGTTAGACAATAGCAAATACATGTTGTAAATGTTCCTATAAATGCACGTAATGATGCTGAAAATGATCAACAAGATCTTGCCCATGATGGACTACAAATTAAGCAAGAACATGTGCCTTTGGAACAACTAGAACCAGTTGTACAACACGTTGAACCTACAGAACAACAAGTTGTTAATGTAGATTTGTAGGCTGAACAGTCATCAAATCTTGACCATTGGGTCCATAGGTCAATCGAAGTACAAAGACAGCCAGATAGGTTTGTTCCTGGTGTTAACTATGTGATTTATTATGTCATGTTGACAGATTGTGGTGAGCCATCATGCTTCTAGGAAGTAATGGACAAAAAAGATAGTAAGAAATGGCATAAAGCAATGTTGTCAAAGATGGAATCTCTCATGAAAAATGGCACTTGGGATTTGGTGCATTTGCCTAAAGGGAAAAAAGTGCTACCATGCAAATGGGTTTACAAAATGAAAGTCACTTCTGGTTCTCTACCAAAGTACAAGGCGCGCATGGTTGCTAAAGGGTACAAGCAAGAACATGGAATTTATTTTGATGAAATATTTTCTCTTGTAGTCAAAATGACTACTTTGCGACCTTGGTTGCATCTGAAGACATGGAACTCATACAAATGGATGTAAAAATCTATTTTTTACATGGTGATCTACATGAAGAGATCTATATGCAGTAGCCTGAGGGTTTTGCTGCAAAGGGAAAAGAGCAAATGTTATGTAAACTCAACAAGAGTTTGTATGGGCTGAAATAGGCACCACATGAATGGTATCATAAATTTGATACATTTATGCAATCTCAAGGATTTCATCATTCTCAAGTTGATCATTGTTTATACTCCAAGAAGATAGCAGATGGTAAGCTTATTCTCTTAGTTTTGTATGTGGATGACATGTTGATATCAGGCAAGGATGTTCACGCCTTGGACTCCTTGAAGTAGAGTTTACACAATATCTTTGATATGAAGGATCTTGGTGAGGGCAATCACATTCTTGGCATGTGTATACTCAGAGATAGATCGAATGGTCTTCCTTATTAGTCACAACAAGAGTATGTCACTAAGGTTTTGTAGCATTTCAATATGGAGGGGAGGAGCCATTAGTGTACCATTGCCTCCATATGTGAAACTTAGTGCATATGATAACCCTACATCCGATGATGGAAAGACTAAAATGACCAATATACCTTATGCTTCATCTATTGGTAGCTTGATGTATGCTATGGTTGATACATGTCCTGACATTGTATTTGTGGTGGGAGTGGTTAGCAAATACATGGCATATCCAGGAAAAAATCATTGGAAAGCAGTGAAGGGTATCATGAGATACCTTAAGGGCACAAAGGATTTGTGTATTTGCTTTTGTAAGCATAAGTCATCTATTGTTAGGTTCACGGATACAGACTATGCTGCCTGCAGAAGTCATCTGTTGTTGGGTTCATGGATGTAGACTATGCTGGCCATCTTGACTACAAGAAGTCTACTTTAGGATATGTGTTCAGGTTCACAGGTGGGGCAGTCTCTTGGATATCTAGGCTACAAAATTGTGTTGCA
Source organism: Lygodium microphyllum (assembly GCF_053477565.2). NCBI lineage: Eukaryota > Viridiplantae > Streptophyta > Polypodiopsida > Schizaeales > Lygodiaceae > Lygodium > Lygodium microphyllum. Next base: position 53,825,439 of record NC_141135.1, on the reverse strand, counting down.
TTGTCTTCTACAGAGGTAGAGTATGTGACTGCCACTAAGGCATGCAAAGAGGCTTTATGGCTTTCACGTTTAGTGAGAGAGCTTGGTATTACAGAGGTTCCTATCGTCCACTGTGAAAGTCAGAGTGCTATCATGCTAGCACAGAATTCTTGTCTTTCACGCAAAGATAAAGCACATACAAGTGAAGTATCACTTTGTTACGGATGTACTTGACAGCAAGAGCATTGAGCTTATCAAGGTACATACGGATGATAACCCTGCATACCTTCTCATAAAGGGTCTTCCAGCAGAGCAGTTTGCTCATTGCTGCTAGATGATGAGTATTGGATAGTATATGTGTATTTCAACTTTGTACATACATAAACTTAGCTGATTCTTTTCTCTACCTCAAGCACATTGCCTTTAGGTGGGAGGTTGTTGGGAATGAAGGCTCATTGTGTCTTTTATAATGTTTGGGTGTGAATGCACCCTTACACTCTTGTACTTTATATATTATCTAAACCTAAAAATTGGTACACTTGTCATTGTACCAAATATTGATTGTGTCGTATTCACACTCTTGATGCTTACTCTTTTCATGCTTCTCTCTGCACTCAATCTACAATCTCGATCCTAGCAGTACCATCACCCACAATCTGGAACCATAGGTATGGATACAAGATATTAAAATTACAAGATTTTTCTCAACAGGGATGAATAAGATAAAGGTAGTACTAGGCAAGATCTCATAGTACGAGATTACAAGCTTGATCCTAACAGTACCATCACCCACAATCCGAAACCATAGGTATGGATAGAAGATATCAAAATTACAAGATTTTTCTCGACAGGGATGAACAAGATAAAGGCAGTACTAGACAAGATTTTGTATTATGAGATTACAAGGTGACAAGATAACATGAGTATAATGGAAGATAAGACAAGACTAGATACCATGACTAGGCAAGAACTAGGATTGAAACTTGAATTTACTTACTTGGAGATCTCAATTCCTTGAGCTCTCAAGAATGACATTGGCAAGACCGAGGAGCTCTGTGGCAAGCCTGTCCTTTTATAGGTGTTGGAGGGTGGCTAAAGATCTTCTAGAATGTTCCATGATGACGTCATTGATGATGCACGCGATGACACGACATATCTTCTAGAAGATTCTGCAATGACATCATCAATGATGCAAGTGATAATATGACATATCTTCTAGAAGGTTCTATGATGATATGGCAAGGGTGGATTCACATGGTTGACTCGAGGATATCCTCTTAAGGGTGCGTTTCCATGGGGTATGGATTCATATGGCATAAGCAAGAACTAATCTGTACAAATCATCATGGTATGTCCATGACATCACCCCCTCTTCTAGTGGCAAGTTTCACGAGGAGCGGCTTGGTGGTTTGGTCGTTGGATTCCTCTTGTGAAATTCTTTAATGTTGAGAGGTGCTCCTTGGAGATATTTTGCAGGCTCCCAAGTGCGATCATTGATGTCATATCCTTTCCAGTGAATAATGTATTCTAATTGACCTTGGGAGATCCTCAAGTCTAAGACATGATTGACCTCAAATTCTTCATGATCTTCAATCTGGATAGGTGGTGGGGGACTAGATCTCTCTCCCCTCACTGGTGAGCTATGTTATGGCCCAAGCAAGGAAACATGGAAGATTGGGTGGATCTTCATGGTGTTGGGGAGTTGGAGTCGGTAGCAATTGGGTTGATTTAGGTTATGATAGTGAAGTGCCCAAATCTCTGGTGGTCTAGCTTGGTGGATAGCCTTGTTGTCTGAGGTTATGCTTGAGTAACCATACTTTATCACAGACTTTTTAGGGGACCTTCATGGTGTTGGGGAGTTGGAATCAGGGTTTATTTGGGCTATGATAGTGAAGGGCCCAAATCTCTGTTGGCTTAGCTTGGTGGAGGGCCTTGTTGTCTAGAGGTTATGTTTGAGTAGCCATACTTTATCACCAACTTTGTAGCCTGGATGTTGGAGATGATATAGGTCCGCATAGTGCTTGCACTGATTTTGAGCCTTTTGGATTTGTTGCTTGAGTTCTTGGTATATATCTACTAGGTGTTGATCTTTATCTTGGATGACAGGGTTCTTTACTTAATTGGAGAGATGTACATCCATCCTTGGATATTGGCCATAGTTTGCAAAGAAAGGAGTGTGCTTGGTAGATGCATGGATATTATTATTATAAGCAAACTCTGCAAAGGGAAAGAGCTCAAACCAATCATTCTGATTGTAATTGATGGTGCAAAGAAGATATTGTTCCAAGGATTTACCTATTCTATTTAACCATCAGTCTATGGATGATTGGCTATGGATAGCTTAACTTCAGCTCGAAGGAGGTTGCAAATGCGATTCCCAAAACTAGATATAAATTGGGGACCCCTATCATTGGTGATGTTGTCTAAAGTCCATGTAATCTAAAAATGTATTTGAGGAAGAGCCTAAGGTAGCTACGTCTATGATGGTCTTCATGGTAGGGATGAAACGTGCCATTTTTGTGAACCTATCTATAACAACAAAAATAGAGTCATATTTGTCTCATTTCGGAAGATTTGTTATGAAATCCATGGACATAGAAGACCACGGTTGTACTGGAATGGGGCAAGGGTTGCAAGAGGCCATGTGGTTTGTGATGGGGTACCTTGGCCCTATTGCAAGTATCACATGATTTTATGTATTCCTTAATTTCTTTCCACATCTGGAGCCACCAAAAATCTCTTGAAATAAGCTCTAAGGTCTCATTAAATCCAAAGTGTCCTATTGCTGGGGTATCATGGCGTTGTTGGAATACTTGGAGTCACGACTTTCTTGGAGGGATGTATAGTAGATCCTTATAGTATAACAATCCATTAGTTTCTTGAAACTCACAAACTTCATTTTCTTTTCCTCTTGATTTTTTCTCTTGAAATTGTTGGCCAAATCATCATATGGCAAGGCTTCATGGATTAATTGGATCAAGGTAGGGTCATCTTAGTGACAAGTGGAGATAGTTGCTAACTACAGGTGCTCTAGATTGAGTAGTATTTCTCGTTGTTGACCAAAATCTTCTTATCCCTTATTAAGTACTAGGTAGGATCTTCTTGATAAAGCATCTGATTAGCATTGTTGGCATCCTAGAAAATAGGTGATGATAAATTCAAACCTAGATAAGAAGTTACTCCAATAGGATTGTCTTTGATTGAGGATGTGGGTTGTCATGAAGTAATCTAAATTTTTGTGATATGTATAGACGATAATTTTATGGGCTGCGCCCTCTAGATGATGAAGCCAAGTATTAAAGGTATCTACAATGGCAAGCAGTTCTTTATCATGGATCTCATAGTTATCTCTAGAGGGAAGAACTTCCTTGAGGGGAATGCTACTGGATGCATATGACCATTATTCCCATGCTAGGAGAAGATGGCTCCTAAGGCATAGTCTGATGCATCAGTCTCTAAGAAAAATGACTTGGTAGGATTTGGGTGGACTAGGATTGGGGAAGTGGTGAAAGTAGTCTTTAGGGTTCGGAAGGCCTTCTCTAGATGATGATGCCAAGTATCAAAAGCATCTACAATCGCAAGGAGTTCTTTGTCATGGATCTCATAGTTTATCTTTGGAGGGGATAACTTGAGCGGAATGCCACTAGATGTATATGACCATCATTTCCATGCTAGGAGAAGATGGCTCCTAAGGCATAGTTTGATGCATCGATCTCTAAGAAAAATGGCTTGGTAGGATTTGGATGGACTAGGATTGGGGCAGTGGGTGGTGAAAGTGATCTTCAAGGTTTAGAAGGACGTTTTAGCTTTTGAGGTCCATGAGAACCTTTGAGTTTCTTATGAGTCTGGTGAGTGGTGTGAGAACATTAGACATCGCGAACAAATCATATAGATGCTCTTGGAAGATATCATTCATCATATGTTGAAACAATATAGGAGGTGTCGGGGTCATTGTACCCCAAGAATTCCACTTTTATTTGATGGAAAAAACACTTCTCAAGTTTGACATATAGTCCTTTTTCTTAGATCTTTTTCAAAACTAATTTTACATGGTGCTCATGCTCCTTTGGATTTTTTGAGAATATCAACATATCCTCCAAGCATATAACTACAAAATCATCTAAATGCTCTTGAAAGATATCATTCATCATATGTTGAAACACTACAAGAGCATTGGTGAGGCTAAATGACATAACAACATACTCGAAGTGATCGTACCTTGTGCAGAAGGCTGTCTTCCATTCGTTTCCTTCTCTAATCCATAAGAGATTGTAAGTCCCTCGTAGATTAATTGTTGTGAATATCTTGGCTTTTCCAAGGCTTTCCAAGAGCTCTAGTATCACCAACAAAGGGTATCGATTCTTGATTGTTATCTTGTTGAGTCCTCGATAATCCATATGCATTCAAAGTGACTTTTCACGAGCAGAATTGGGACTCTAGCACGAAACTTCGAGTGCCTAATGAATCCCTTGACTAAGTTCTTATCAATGTTCTTTTGTAGTTTAGCTAGTTCATCAAGGGATAGCCTATAGATGGGTCCAAAAAGGTGGTTGAGCCCCCTCATGGAGTTCTATAGCATAATCATATGGTTTATGTTTGGGCAAGAGATCTACATTCTTTTTTTTAAAGACATCTTAGAAATCTTGATATTGGCTTGTTAGCTTGACTTACTCATCCTTTGTGGGAGCTTTTTCTCAACTGCCAAGACCCCGGGACCGCTTATTGTTCAAGCGTTCCAAGCGAGCTCTAATGGCTATCTCTTACCTAGCGGACGCGGTGTCGATCCTACGAGTGTAGTGAGCTTACCTTGATATTTGATCGAGTACCCTTCTCTCTCTTGCACTCCGATAGCTCCACGATTCTTGATGCTAGCTCAAGAATCCTGAAGCCTCCTCCATCTCCAAGCTCCATCCTCCATAGCCGCACGTGCAAGAGAAGAGAAGAGAAGAGAAGGGAAGAAGAGAAGAGGAGATGGTGAAGAGCTTCACCCTCTTGATCCCTCACTCCCACAGACACTCACTCCCTCACACTCTCACACTCCCTCTCTCAAGAGCACACACAAGCAAGAAGGAGAGAAGAAGAGAGGAAGAAGAAGACTCTTTTTGCCACACACCAAAGAATGAGATTCTCATTGACTTTTCAACTTTATATACAAAGCCCTAAATCCTTTTTGGGTGGTCATCCCCTTTTCCCTTTTTTACATCATGGCCGGCCGTAGCCTAGGCCCTTTTTCCCATTTCCCATCATTCTAATTTATCCTGCTCCCAATTAATATGTACACTTTGCAGAGGAGCAAGCATGGTGCTCTTTTACAAGAATTTGGGGGCGCTTCCACATTTTAATGGTGCGCCCTTTTACTCTTTTGTTGTCTCGGGGCGACACCAATAATTTCTAAGGGTCATGCCCGAACATTTAAATTTTTCAGGGTTTGGTTACCGATCAAGGTGCCTTTTTTTGCTATTTCCTTAATTTTTCCATTTTCTGCTCCTCTGTGCTGCGGAAAAACCGGTAACATTACCCCCTCCTAGCCAAGTGCGAGCCCCATGGCATTGCGATGGGACGTAGTGGCTAGTTAGGTCGATTGGTAGGCGGAACAGGTAGGTGGATGACACTGCTTCCAAGGTGGTTGTGTGTATGACAGGTGATGGAGTTTAATGATGATGAACACGAGAGATTCCTGCATGCGTTAGGCTCCATGAAGATGCTCGGTATCTTTCACATAGTTGTGGCGTCCGTTATGTAGCCGGTCATCCCTCGAGCATCAGAAATGCTTGAAGCAATAAGCAATCCCTTAGGAGGATGGTATTGGAGAGATTTATTTTGGAGAAGCCCCCCCTGAACTCTATCTTGACAAAGATATGGTTTGTCGTTGCATGGAAAATCTGTGTTGTTGATTTGAAGATCTTTGTCTTTGAGTTGAAGGTCTTCGTCTTTGAGTTGATGGTCTTCAGTACTGCATTGAAAATCTTCAAATCTGCATTGAAATTCTTCAGGATTGTGGAATCAATAAGCGATCTCTAGATCTTGAGGCATTGGGCATGCATCATTGGAAGATGAGGTTCCAAGATCTATGCCAATGGCAGACCTATCGTGACTTGGTTCAATCATGGTAGCCATCAGCAGACAGATGGCTGGACATTAGCATATGGAAAAAGTTTTAGTCATTAAAGGATGCCATGGGTGATCCTCTTCAGCGGAGTAGCCATTTCTTGAAACTTGAACATAACCTACAAGAAAAGTTGTGCACTTCCTAGGGGGTGTGTCTACCTCTCCGTGTAGTGCGTGGTGTCCTGGCAGTGGAACTCGGAGATGGGGCTAACCTTGGGCAAGCCCTTGGTAATGTCCCACACTTGAGGACCCAGTTAGTGTGTTGTTGGAGGTGCGGTGTAGGTCTTAGGGTGACATGTCTGAAGGTCCTGCCCTTGATGTGCCCTAGGCGTGAAGTGGGGAAGGGGATAGGGAGAGCCCTAGGCGCAGTGACGGCGGTGCACGATGAGGCGAAGGGGAATTGCAAGTGGATCTTGCGAAGGTCTCACCGCTTATCTTTGCTTAATGGTAGATGCATCCCTTGGCTTTGCTATGCTTTGCTATCGTCTCTTCTTTCCAGTTCACCTTTTTTTGTTGTCGTGTGGCTTGCTTCTTCTTCTTCTTCTTCTTCTTCTTCTTCCTTTAAAAAAAAAACAATAAATATAAAGAGGCTTATACATGGATACATGTGATACAAGGGCATGACAGGAGTTTACTTCTCGTCATCTGAATGGCGCGGGTAGGGGATGGTGGAGGGCGGGGGGCCTTGTTAAGGAATCTACGACTCAACAAGTAGACCTTGAGGTTGAGGCGAGTTTTGAGAGTGGTGGTGGAAAGGAAGGGGTGGTTGCACTGGGTGAGTTTGCTATCGCTCATATCTTCGAGCAGTGCAACACAGAAGAATGGCAAAAGAGAAGCGTGCATCATGAGGCAAGTCATGGTGCTGCTATCTATGGCATTGGGGTCAAAGTAGAGGGGTGGGATGTGGCGCACTTGAGGTGCGGGCTCTTGGTGGACTAGGACCCTAATTAGTCTAAGATAATTACAAGTGTTTATGAAGGCGGGGTCAGGACAGGAGGTGAACTCACTAAGAAATCTATCTATAGAGCTGTACAAATCAGGGAGAGTAAAGAGAAGGGCGTCCCTGTTCAAAGAGGAGAGAGAGACAGGGAAAACACCATATCCATGAGAGTTCAGGCTCTCAAGCTCATTCCTTCATGTTCCACACACTAAACTGAAAAGCACACACAATACAAAGATAAAGTGACCTAGTGTAAATGTAGACTAGATAGACTAACTCTAGTCAGGTCACTAACTGACTACTAACCTGACTTATTTAATGTAGTCACATGTAGACAGCTGCACACACTAGCTATCATAGATGTTGGTCATAGATAAAGACACATTGATGGTGAGCTTGATTTCTAACACTCCCCCTCAAGCTCAAAAACAAAACTCAAATCATCTGCATCACTCCAAGTAGCTGTCTAAAGTGAATGAACTTATCTTTACCAAGTGATTTGGTAAAGATGTCTGCTACCTGGTCTTCAGTCTTCACATGCTCTAAGTCAATCTGATCTACTAAAACCATTTCCCTGATGAAATGGTAGTGAACCTCAATGTGTTTTGATCTTGCATGATAAACAGGATTGCTTGCTAACACAACACTGCTCAAATTGTCACAGTATAGCTTGACTTTGCTGTCCAAGTGTACTCCTAAGTCATTCAGCAACTTCTGTAACCACTTAGCTTCACAGGCCGCTAAGGCCACACCACGATACTCTACTTCCGTACTAGATAATGCAACTGTAGGCTATTTCTTACTCTGCTAACTGATCATGCTACTACCCAATCTAGATGCATAGCCGCTGGTTGACCTCCTGTCATACGTGCAACCAGCCCAGTCAGCATTAGTGTACCCCATCAAGTCAAGGGGTTTCCCATATGCATAAAACATCCCATGATCTGTAGTACTCTTTACATATCTCAGAATTCTTTTGATTGCATCCAAGTGTAGTTTGCGAGGCTTTTGTATGAGCTGACTAATCAGCCCCACAACATAACTCAAGTCAAGTCTAGTGATCGTGAGATAGATCAAGCTGCCTACCATTTGTCTGTACATAGTAACATTCTCAATCTCTGTCCCAACATCAATCTGCAGCTTGACATTCTGCTCCAAAGGCGTATCCATAGGCTTGCAATCAGCCATACCATATTTCTGTAACATGTCATGAGCATACTTCTTCTATAGCAGCCATATGCCTTGAGGTGTAGAGACAACCTCAATCCCCAAAAAATATTTCAGCTCTCCAAGATCCTTGACCTTAAACTCAGCTTGTAAACATGTCTTTATTTCTACAATCCCATTTTCATCATCTCCTGTAATGATTAAGTCATCAACATAGACAACTAGGAAAACATAGCCACTATCTGTCTTCTTCACAAACAGACTATGATCAACATCTCCCAATCGGAAACCATGTTGCTATAAATAACTGCTGATGCAAGCATTCCATGCTCTGGGTGCCTGTTTCAGCCCATATAGTGCCTTTTTCAGCCGACATACATGTGCCGGAAATTCTGGATGTACATAGCCTTCAGGCTGTTCCATGTAAACCTCTTCCTGTAATTCTCCATTGAGAAATGCATTCTTTACGTCCATCTACCATAGTTTCCAGTCTCTAGCTCCTGCCAAAGCAATCACAGTTCTAACTATAGCCATCTTTGCTACAGGGCTGAAAGTCTCCTCATAATCAAGACCATACTGCTATGCATACCCTTTTGCAACCAGCATGGCCTTATATATTTCCAATGATCCATCTGATTTACATTTTACCTTATACACCCACTTGCATCCAATAGGTGTTTTGCCCTCAGGCAACTGTACCAAATCCCATGTATCATTTTCAGCCAAAGCTGAATATTCCTCATACATAGCAGCACGCCAATTCTCATCTGCAACTGCCTCATCAAACTTACTTGGTTCTCTAAAACCTATTACTTTCGTCATATAAGCATAATGACGAGCTGAATATCCAGTGTAAGTATACCTGTCAACAGGTCGTCTGACCCTCTCTGATCTCCTGAGCTGTGGCTCACTGTAAGCTTGCCTCTCACGAGGCGACACATAACGGCTCTGCCTAGCACCTGGCGTCATAACAGACGGAATCCCCAATTCGCTGTCTAAGCTGTCACTACTAGATGAATCATAACCTGCAGTGAGTGGACCTATTACATCTTCAAAAACCTTTTCTTTTCCCTTATCTGTTCTCCCCCTCACTAACATATCCATGTCAGTGGATGCATAGTGCGACTCCGTAATGATCCTGTCCAAGGACTCACTATAGATGATACATCACCTATCTGACCACTCATGGAAGTACTCTCTACAGGAGTATTTTCAGCATGACTCATATTGGGTGAGCCATCAGTAGGCACTACAACAAGATTCCCATACTAGGATGCTAACTCATCAAATACCACATCTCTGCTTATGAGTGTCTCATGCGTAGAAGGTACATAACACTTATAAGCTTTCCGTTCCTGTGCATATCCTATAAACACACTTTTCACTGCCTTAGGATCCAATTTCTTCCTCTTCTCATCCGGTATATGCACATATGCAATGCTGCCAAAGACCTTCAAGTGTGAAATATCAGGTTTATGACCATACAGTCGTTCATACGGAGTGATATCATGAATCCCTGCTGTAGGGGTTCGATTCAACACATAGACAGCAGTCACCACTGCTTCAGCCCAATAACCATTTGGCAAACATTTTTCATTCAGTATAGCTCTAGCTGACTCCATCAAAACCCTGTTTTTCCTCTCTGCAACATCGTTTTGCTGCAGTGTATAACTGCATGTGAGCTATCTTCTGATCCCATGTTTAGCAAGATACCTGTCAAAGTAGTTTGAGACATATTCACCTCCTCCATCTAATCTCAAGCATGATATGTAACAGCCCAATTCATTTTCAGCATGTTTCTTGAAGTCTTTGAATGCATCAAATACATCATCCTTATGCTTCAAAATATAAAGCCAAGTGTATCTGTGCTGAAATCATCAATAAATGAGACATAATACCGTGCACCGCCAAAAGAAGCATTATGTGAAGGACCCCAGACATCAGAGTGCACCAACTGTAAAGGCCTAGTGTTGTTTTTTACATGTCTCATGAAAGGAAACCGTGCCTGCTTCCCAAACTGACATGCAGGGCATACATGACCAAAATCATTATACTTGAATTTAGGTAATCTAAGTACTACTTCTTTCTGCTGCATAGATTTTAGCTTTTGTACATTGACATGTCCAATCCGCTTGTGCCAAATCTCTACATCTCGAATGGCACTCTCATCATGAGCAAACATGGATGCCTTGAGTCGCGGAATGGTCGCATCCAATGTAAACATCCTGCCATCCCTTTTGCCCTTGGCAATTAACTTGCAGCCATTTCCATACTCCTCAATGAAACACCCATCTTTGTTGAACCTCACTTGCAAATTCTGTTTTGCCATTTGACCCATAGACAACAGATTCTTTGTTATGGTTGGTACATGTAATACATCATGTAGGCCTTTCTTCTTGCCATCAGGCATCATAAGAGGAACAATCCCTTTATGCTTTATGTCATGTTGGGTGTCATCCCCAGTACATACATGACCATGTGTACCTGCAACCATCTCATCAAACCACTCTTCATGTGGTGTCATGTGATTTGACGCTCCAGAGTCAATGTACCATCTGTCATCTCTATCATGTCTCGATGCATTTTTAGATATATGCTGCATGGCAAAGAGTCTATCAACTGGCTCATCATGAGCACCACTAGAAGATGCATAGTGCCCATGTTGTTTGCCCTTTGCCTTCATATCTCCCTGCTTCTTGTAACAATCCTTTGCAATATGCCCATACCAGCCATAATAATTGCAGTCCTTGTCCCTGTTGGATTGATCAGATGACTGCCATGAACCAGATCCACCACCTCTACCTTGGGGTGATCTCCCCCTGCCTCTAAACCCACCAGATCCATGCTGGCCTTGTGTATTTGCACCATGCCAATTACTCTACTGCTGCTGCTGTCCATAAGCATTACGAGTGTCACCACGACCTCGAAATGAACCACGACCTCTAGATCCTCTGCCACACTGGCTAGAGTATAACACAGTGTCTCTACTCTGAGATGCACTGGAACCTGTATTCAAACCAAGTTTGACTTCCTCATGCAGCAACAAGGCAATTAGCTCTTCCCAGCTAGGGGGCTCTTCTTTGACAGAAATGGAAGTGTCAAAATCTTTGTACTCTTTGCCTAAGCCATTCAAAGCAATAGTAATCATATCATCTTCTGATACACTTGATCCAATAGTAGCAAGTTGATCAACTATGGTCTTAATCTTTGTGGTATACGCCTGGATGCTCTTGCCATTCCTAGACATGTTGTTGAACTGCTGTTTCAACTGGATCTTCCTTGCATGTTTCATGGTTCCATAATTTTTCATCAGTATGTCCCAAGCATCCTTCGGAGTCTCACATCCACTAATTTGAATTACCATAGCATCAGATATACATAAAGAAAACCAATGCAGCACCTTGCATGCTCTTTCATTCCATAGCCTTTAGGCTCTTTTCTGTTCATTTGTTGGATTGTGTGCAGGCAACTCAGGAGCAACTTCATCTCCTGTACATAGATCCCAATAACCTCTGCCAACTAGAAAGTTTTTCATTCTGAATTTCCATAATGCAAAGTTCTTGTTATCCAACTTCTCTCCAACTATCAGAGTGATATTGTCAGTCCCATGTGCATTAGCCATGATACAATAGACTATCTATCAAGTGCATGACTCCCTGCAGACCAATAAGTATGACTGACCAAGTTCAGTTCGTAACAGTTTACAACAGTTTTCTGCGCTAAATTGTAGAAAAAAACAGGGTATTTCAGTCCACTGACACCCCAAAACAACCCAAAAACAAGTGGTCTCAACTGTAGATATAATTGTCAATAAATAAGCTATGTGTTTGCTTCAGCTTAAGCTTCTGTAACCTCACTGCCAGGGTACGTACATGCAGTCTGAAAACTGTAAACTGTGAGTAACCAGCAGCAATTTCAAGTCCAAAAATGAGTGGTAATCATGTCATACATGTTCCAAAATCTCCCAGGTAGCTGCTAGTACATTTGGCAGTCAAGACATGAGCATAGAGGCACAGAACAGTGCATAACCAGCACATACAAGTGTCAACAAATTTAGTTGCAGGTTGCAATCAACCAAAATTCAGCATACCAAGCTCCAAGAAGCTCCAAAATTTCTTCCAACCATGTCATACATTTACTTTGTAGTGGCAAGTTCAATACATGAGCATCTGAGTAGGCATAGACAACCTATCTTCATTGACCAATGGCATAAATTTCATGAGCTATTTGTAATTAACCAAGATAGTGTGACTGCATTTACTTCACCTTCAGAATTCAGTTTTCAATGATGCTCATTGCTTCCTTCAATCCTGCATACATTCAGCATGTATAGGTCAGTTCATATAGATGATGGAACCCCCAAGATGACTTGTATTGCTTCAGTAATACACAATGCTTGTCATGGACTCAATGCATGCTGTCCATTCATGTTTACAATAGTTCAAAACTGATTACAGGTCTGTGTCTGTTACTCCAGCTCATAACAGAGCTCCTACACAAGAATTTACCTCTTGTACACTTCAGATACCTTCAAGAGTGAGCATACATGCCCTATGAGTCTTGTCTAGGTGCCCCACTGAAGTTTGACAGGTTGCAGTCCACCTAGATCAACAGGCGCAATTCAAGCTGATTTCCAAACCTTGTAGACAGCTGGTCCTCCTCGTCATGAGGCTTAATGACCACTTACATATGCTCAAGGATGCCCATCAAGGCTCCCAGAAAGGCCTCAACCACTGTGATAAAGCATGGAGTCCAAAATGAGAAAATGCATACCTTGATAGAGTAATGGCAGCCTGTTCTTGTTTTCAAAGAACCTTGTTCTTTAGCTTCTTCAAGTCTTCTTGAGTCCCTCCTACTCCAGAGAGCTCAACCTAGCAAAGCTCTTATACCATGTTCAAAGAGGAGAGAGAGACAGGGAAAACACCATATCCATGAGCCTTTAGGCTCTCAAGCTCATTCCTTCATGTTCCACACACTAAACTGAAAAGCACACACAATACAAAGATAAAGTGACCTAGTGTAAATGTAGACTAGACAGACTAACTCTAGTCAGGTCACTAAGTGACTACTAACCCGACTTATTTAATGTAGTCACATGTAGAAAGCTGCACACACTAGCTGTCATAGATATCGGTCATAGATAAAGACACACTGACGGTGAGCTTGATTTCTAACAGTCCCTATGGGAGGTTCTATTGGCGTTATAGATAATGGGAAATTTGAACTTGCCATGGATGGACGGATTAAAGTTGACCCCTACCCTTCGAGGATACAGCATGAAAGTGGGGTCGTTTCTCTTAGAAGGGAGGGTGTTACAAAATGCCATCCAAGCGTCAAGGTTGACATAAAAAATGTGTCTTCTCCAGGTGGGTTGGCAATTGTAGCCTTCCACCAATCTAGGCACTTGGAGGACTTTATCCTGCCAAAATTTGCGGTCCTCGGCTCCCCAAGTAGTTGGGTTGGCCTCTCGCTCCACTAGCCACTTGGCCTTGAGCCTTGCACCCATAGCAACTATGTCATTTACAAGTTGAATGGGCATTACTCTATTTAATGTAGTGGGAAACTCAAAGCTCAAGTCGAAGGGGTCGCGGTTACATTCGTGCTGTTCCTAGATAATCAACTCGGCATGGAATTCAGCAGGGAGATCTTGAGGGCGTGGTAGGAGAGGGGCAGGCTGTCTTGGAACATGTCTAACATTCAGATTTTTCCTTGCCTTCTCTACCATTTCTTTCGTGCAGTTAGCCTGGGCTGCTTTCCTCTCAGCAGATGTGTCTGGGGGCTGCACTTCCTCTTGTTGTGGCTGAGGGGGTGGTGGGATGTATTCCTCCTCCTGAGGTCCCAGATGAAACTCCGGTTCACCCCCTTCTACTTGCACGTCTTCTTGTGCCTTCGCCTTTGTGAAGCCGAGTTCGTCTATTTCCTGTGCCGTCAGGCCTACATGTGCAAGATATCTTCTTTTCTCCTCCAGGCTCTGCGGTGGGCCTCCTAGCTGCAGTGGCACATGCATGCTTGCTATTAGGGCTTTGCGTGCAATGGCTAGCTTCTTCTATAGCTAATCATTGGCTTCGTTTCCTTTCGGTTTGGTGGAGTGGAGCAGTGTATTGAGGAAGGTGTGCTATTGGGCTATCATGGAGAGCTAGGCCGCCTCTGCTTGATTCTCAACCAGCACCCTATCTCCTTCGGCTTTGTCCAGCCGACATACCAAGTCCCGTATTATCCCCTCATTGTGATCAGCCCATTCTTTTGCTCTTTTTTCCATATCTTCTAGGCTCTCCCCCTAATGGAGGGTCATAGCCATGAGTTGTTGCTGCTGGGTCTCGAGCTCACAGTGCAGGCGGAACTGCTCCTGGCGTTCATTGGCGATCTGTGCGTTGAGCTGGTCCAGCTTCACCAGCATCCTTTGCACCTGCTCTTCTCTTAATTGGTCCAGCTTTGTAGCCTCCTGTCTGATCTTGTCAAGCTGGTTTTGTGCTTCCAGGTTGACTATAGATAGCTAGTCGTTCTTGCGCCGCAGGTGAGCGTTGGTCTCCCTTTCCCCGTTGAGGCATTTCATCAAGATTTTTCTCATTCCTTCCCAAGCAACGTCACGTTCATTCAAGGCCTTTGATTCCTCTGCATCCTTATTGTTGGCTTCCTCCCTAAGCACAGCGATCTCCTTTTGGTCTTCTGTTATCTGCTTTGTTTTCTCCAGGAGAGCGGCTCGTGATTCTCGTTATGTTGCTAGCTCCTCCACGGCTGTTCTTCTTTCTTCCCTGGCCCTTTCTAGTTGCGAGAGCAGCTCCTTAACATATTCGTTGTATTGGCCTGCTGGAGGTGGGGGGTGGAACACAGTGGCGGTGGTGACCGCAGCTTCTGTTTTCTGCCTCTTTAGCTCCAGCCTTGTGTCCATATCATCTCTGGCTACCCTTTTG
Source organism: Lygodium microphyllum (assembly GCF_053477565.2). Lineage (NCBI taxonomy): Eukaryota > Viridiplantae > Streptophyta > Polypodiopsida > Schizaeales > Lygodiaceae > Lygodium > Lygodium microphyllum. The sequence continues at coordinate 53,810,334 of NC_141135.1, read as the reverse complement.
GCTCCTAACGCTGCAGTGGCCCTACCCGCTTCTCTTACTAGCTCACGTTTCACCAAGAATTTCATCCAAGTGACCACGTTGCTCCCATCGACTTTTGGGGTGGAGCCTTGGGTGGTGGTGGCAATGGGTGTTGTCATGATAAGAGTGGCTGGCGTGGAAGGTATGAAGAGGGGGGGAGTTGGCATCATCGATTCTTTGCCTTTTCCCTCTGTTGGGGGCGGGGGTGTGATTTCCAACATGATGGTAATGGAACCAAGTGCCTCTGTTCAGTGTGGGCTCTGTGCGCCTTCCTCGTCTCTTTTGTACTTCTCCTCAATGGAGCGACAAGTGGCCAGTGCTATTTCTTCCTCTTCCTTCCTTCTCAGCTCCTCTTCAGACTTCTTTTTTCTCTACTCCTCATCCCTGACTGACTCCCTTCGAGCCCTCTCCAGATCTTCCTTCTCTTTCTTCTTGTGCTCCTCTTCCCTCTTTCCATGTAGGGCTTTGGTTCGTTGTTCTGCGTGCCTCGTGGGCTGCCCAGGGACTCTCCCTCTTCGTCTCCGTTTTGTCAGGAGACCTACGTTGCTCTTCTGTGTGAGGTGGGGATTGTGACGGTGACTCTTTACTTCCCTCGTCGCCTCCCTCCTTGTTTTCTTCTTCTTGTCCTTGCCCTACTGCTTCTTGGATTATGGCCGTAAGGACGCCTCCAAACCCTATGGTTGCGACTTTGGAGAATGATGCCTTGCGGGTTGATCGAGACGATGGGGATTCCCCTCTAGCGTCTCTTCCTCCTATTGCTAGGGCCTTAGCCAAAGCCTCTATGATTCTCCTCACAAACCCATTAAGGTTCACCTCGTCCAGCGATTGTGCCGCAATGTTGTCGAGCAGAGGTACGTTGATCCGGCTCATTATGATGTTGTACCTCTGGCTTGAGAACAAAGCATGCACCATTTTTGCCTATAGCTCAATTTCTGGGTTTGGGATGTCTGCTAGGCTAATCCCATCAATGGTATGGACCTTCACCTAGTCCATTCCCAACATGGTGTAGATGTCCCTCTTCAGCTTTCTTTCCACCTTATTCGGCAGCCCTAGTTCCCTTTCCACCAACTCCGGGGTCAGCTCAATCTACACTTGCCTCGTGGCTTCATTCTCGCGCACCATGATGGTGCCTCTATTCCTATTAAAGGTGCGCAAGAAGTCAGTGCACTGGGTGTAGTCCACCCTCCGGCCCACTGCATCTAGGTGCTTCTATTGATGGCACTGATCTATGATTTAGCGCATTTCTCGCTCTTCGATGGCCAGGTCTTCAAGGTTGAAGATGTGACAGAACTTCAACTAGTTGAAGGCTCTCATCTCCACCGTGAGGCCGTACTTCTCTTGCTCCTCCTCCGAGAAGGGAAGCTTGCCCGCTTTATCCTAGCTTGCCATGATCTCTACCTGCAAGTTCAGCCATTTCCACTATTAGTGCTTTTTGACACATAACTTGCTGAAAGAATAAAAGCGTAGCAGATTTTATTGAGCATAGCCTTAACTTTTCTTTTCAAACTTTTACCATTACATCTTACCCTTGTATTTTAAATTTAACTAATGTTTCATGCTTGGTTCACTTTTTAGATTCCACCTTATTACCCCTTTCCCCTTTGGAACAAGAAGAATTCGTCCCAGGATTGGAGGTTGAGAGGCCAAGGGCGTTCAGCAGAAAGGGTGTCGGTCTATTTGTGCAGGAGCCAAGCATAGAAGTTGGGGTTATACTCTAGCTGAGCTTCCCTGTCTAATTCGAATGGGTGGATACCGACATGTGTGATGTATGTTGGAACATCGGTTAGGAGATCACCAGAATCGACCCGACTTGCAATGTGGAGCTCTTCCTCTATTAAGAGGCGGTCAAGGTAGGGATGCCCCTTGACATGCTCTTCCATGGGTTGGCCATGGAGAGTGGTTAATACTCGATACGAGGTTGGCACGACATAGGTGGGGTCGTACTATGTTGTTTTGATTGTGCCGCGCTGCTCAGCGTTGGTCATTATGCGGCACCCCTCCACTTCCCATTACAACCTAAGAGTGTATCAACACTTCAAAAATGTGGAGTCCGTATCAGCGAGCTTGGATAACTTGCTGATTTCCTTATCAGTTGTAGCAGAAGTGGTTCGCTGATCGTAGGATGTGATGAGATGTTGTTTAATGGCTTGCTCTTTGGAGATCTCACTACTGAGCAACTCAGCAACAGAGCGAGAGGCTTTTGCAAATGTGAATTCAAAAGTCTCCCAAGAGCAAGGCATATTGCACACTTTCGTTGCAAAGGGTTCTTCTAATAGACCCAAGTCCAAATGGTCATAGCTGAGGGCTAGTGACACGAAGGTGGCATCGAGTCATTTAATGCAGTCGACCACATCATCACCAATGTCCTCGGTAAGGTCAACGGCTAGTGCTAGAAATGATTTTCGTTCATAGGAGGGCGTAAGGCCGACGGGCGGTTGAGGTTTGTCAGAACTAGAGGCCTTGACAATACATAGTTGCGGTTGGGAGTTTCCTTGAGCCTATAGTTGGGCTGTTTGGACTATGGGTAGATTAGTGTCAGCCACAATGTATGGGCTGCTGCTGCAATCAGCTTTGCCGCGGGGAGTCGGCTTGACTTGGTTAAGTGATGCCGCCTGTGACGATGGCTGTTGCTTGGGTTGATAGGTTTGTGCGACTCTCTTGGGCCGAGATGAGCCGGATGGCTAGGGCTCTGGAGAGCACTGCGGCCTATGGTTTTGAGGCATTGGGGGACATGGGCTAATCAAGCTTGAGGGTGGTGTATGAATAGTGCCCTTGGCCGTGGGGATCTTAGGGATCCACAGCCAGGTATTTCTCTCGTAGTAGCCTTGCACATGCAAGAGGGCTTTAGGGACCCATTTTTGCTTGATCACACGGCGCTTCTTGTGATTGCATCTAGGTTTGCTAGGTTTAGAGTCTTGGGTCTTTGGAGGATAGGGGCGTCAACTTCTAGGCAGTTGTTGAGACTATTTAGGCACCCATTGAAGGTGAGGTTGTTGGGCCCTAGCTTTGGCCGCTGTGGGTTGCAATTTATGGGAGCCGGGGAGTGGCGGTTGCGCACTAACCCCCTCCTTAGTCTTGCCCACGGATGTTTCTACTAGTGGCCTTTCGGACGGTGATAGTGTTGCGCAGCCCTTGCTGAAAGCTGTGACAATGCTCACGTTGCCTATTGCTAGGTGGATGTGATGCGACTCAAGTGAGTCTACTTTTTGAAGGTTTACCCTAGCAATGACTCTGTACCTGTGTTTATAGCGCTTGGCAACACGTAAAAAAGCATTGGAAGAGTCTCAAACTCAATAGAAACGTCAACTCTACACTTGCCGAGAAGTGCGTATGATTGAGACCCATATGGGTTTAGCTTGGCAGTTGTGGGTTGAAGTAGTGGTTTGCCATGTTTGATCCAATGATTGTGGGTTAAGACATTGAAGTCTGCTCCCTCATCGATCAAGGCATTGAAAGTGCATGTTTGCTTGGCAGTGATCGTGACACAGAGGTAAGCAGGTTCTACGGCTTCCTCATCATCTTCGTTGATTTCAGTGATTGTAGCTGTTTGTATTTTGACCGGTGGTTCTAACATTGGTGGCTCATGCAAAGGATGAGTGGGAGGGAAGTACTTCTTGACATGATTGCCATTGAAGGAGCCTATTCCTTTACTGTCTAGGGTCTCAAGCTCGACATTGCTAGTTCGGCTGATTGCCTGAACCTTGAAGGGTCCGAGACCTTCGAATTTCATTTTTTGCTTATGCCCTTTAATTGAGTAAAGGAGCACTAAGTCACCGTGTTCAAACTCGCGCTACTTGACATGCTTGTCAAACCAGCTCTTGCATCGGGCTTTCTCACACATAAGTGCATGGGAGGGTAGAAGAAGAGTTTCTGATAGGCGTTCCAGCTCGACCACGCGTTGCATCCATGTCTCCTTCCCTTCCCATCGTTCTTGAAGTGCTATTCGTAGGCTAGGAATGAAGAATTCTAATGGTAGAATTACCTCAGTCCCATAGGTCAACCTAAAGGGTGTTTGGCCGACAGCCGTTTTATAAGCTGTGCGGTAGGCCCACAAGGCTGCCATCAACTTGTTGTCCCAGTCGCTTCGTGAGGCTAAGACTACTTTAGTCAGGACGTTGATAAGAATCTTGTTAGTTGATTCTGCCTAGCCATTAGCTTGAGGGTAGTATGATGAGGATTTGCGATGGATGATGAGAAAGGTGGATAGGAGATGTGCTATCACTTCGTTGATGAAGTGTGTGCCTTGGTCGCTAACCAGTTCGATGGGGCAACCAAAGCGCGAGATCACTTGCTTCCATAAGAACTTGACAGTTGTCCTAGCGTTGTTTTTTCATGTGGCTCTTGCCTCTGCCCATTTCGTGAGGTAATCCGTGGCCACTACGATGTACTTGGCTTGTGAGTATTGCATCGCAAGACTAATGGGTCCTATGAAGTCAATTCCCAATTTTTCGAAGGGTTGGCGAGTAGTAATTGGGGTCAACTCCATTTTATCTTTATGAATCGAGACTTTTGTCTATTGGCACTTGTCACAATGCTTGATGAATTGCTTGGCATCGTGGAAAAGTGTGGGCCACCATAGTTGAGACTACAGCACCTTCCGTGCTATCATGTCTCTACTAAAGTGTCCTCCTGCAATGTCGTTGTGTGCCTTCCAGAGCACATCATGCATCTCATGCTCACACACGCACCTACGTAGCAATCCGTCTTGCCCCAGCCTATAGAGTTAGCGTGCAATCAGCTAGTAGGGCTGGATCTTCAGGATGAAGCGCCTAAGTCGGGCCTTTTCTATTGGTCGTTCAGGTAGTCCGTGCTCGAGCACTTGGACTATGTCGTCTGCCCAATATGGTGTTAGATCAGCCTTAAATAAATCTCTCTCGCTGGACAGGTGGAATAAGTGGGTGTCAGGTAACTTGTCAATGATGCCTTGTCCAGCGGCTTCTCCTGTGGGGGTGCGTGACATGTGATCAGCCATGTAATGTTGTTTTCCCTTTCATACTACCACGGAGAAATCGAACTCTAGGAGCAGGAGGAGCCATCGAGCTATGTGCCCCGTAGCACAAGGTTTGTTCACTAAATAGAGCAGGGCTTGATGATTCACGAAAAAGATGAAGGGTGTGGCCAATAGATAATGCCAGAATTTCTTCACAGCGAACACCATGGCTAGTCCCTCCCTTTCTGTTGTCAAGTAATTCATCTCCATCTCAGTGAGTTGTCTGCTAGCAAAGCTCATTGGGTAATCTAAGTTGTGCTCACTAGGTTGGCACAACACTGTCCCCACGGCAAACTTAGAAGCATCAATGTGAACGTGGAAGGTAATGGTCCAATCTAGGGCTCGTAGAATTGGTGCTGTTGTTAGAGCCTTTTTCAATTCTTTGTATGCTCGTTGGCATGCCTCGGTCCACTCGAAGACAATCAACAGCTTGTATAATGGTCTAGCGATCAGCACATAGTTCAACACAAACCGCCGATAGTATTCGGTATGGCCTAAGAAGCATTGAACTCCCTTGTAATTAATTGGGGGTGGAAGGTCAACAATAACCCTGACCTTCGAGAAGTCAGTGGCAATGCCGTTCTTTGACACCACGTGTCCTAAGATACATCCGTGCTTTACCCAAAATTGACACTTCAAGGGGTTCAAGGAGAGACGATATAAGCGGCACCGTTCAAAGACTGCACAGAGTTTGTCTAAGTGTTCGATCCAGGTCGAATGGATACATAAGTCGTCGACAAAGACCTCTAACTCCTTGCAAAGCATGTCCTTAAAGATGGTGCACATGAGGCATTGGAAAGTAGCGGGGGCATTGGTCAACCCGAAGGGCATGACTATGTATGCAAAGACGCCCCATTCAGTGGTGGCAAAGGTGGTCTTGTGCCTACCGACAAGATGCACTTGCACTTGGTTGTACCCTGAGAAGCCATCCATAAAACTGTAGGCTTCCTTGCCTGCCACCCTCTCAAGCATGTGCTCTGTGTACAGTAATGGATAGTTGTCTCTCTTCGTTGCAGCATTCACCTTCTTGTAATTGACGCACACTCGGATTTTTCCGTTCTTCTTCATCACAATGACTATGGGTGATACCCAGTCTGTGTGCTCAATTTTGTAAATGAATCTAGCTCTCATCAACTTGTCAATTTCCTCTTTGACAGCATGAGCATGTTTTGATTCATAGGGTACAGTCGCTGCTTGACCGGCGTTGCATCCATCATCATGGGTATGTTGTGAGTCACAACACTCGAATCTACCCTCTGTAGCTCTTCTAAGGACCAGGCAAACACGTCTATGTACTCCCGCAAGAGAGTGACAAGACTCATTTCTTCTTCACCAGTCAAGTCATCGACAATGAACACTGGTCAGGGTGTTTTCCCTTCCTGGGCTAGCTCTATCTCCTTGACCTTAACTGGTCCTTCGATTGGTTCACTCGTCTACCCTTGACATTTGGCACCTAACAGAACTACTACCCTATCCCCTTTTTTGAATTTTGTGAAGTGTTTAGGAAGGTCATGCGGCTTTCGCTGTTCTTTTGATCGTGTATCCATGGGGTGTTTTGCCTTAACTGTCTGCGCCTCAGGTGGACAAGTAGGTCCCCCTTGGTGCGTCTGGTCATGGGCGGCCTAGGGATCTCTGGATCACTGTCTGAAGTAAGTTCCGATTCAAAGTCAAACCCTCCATCTTCACTAGAAAAGGTGGTCTCCCTTGGTGGTCGCAATTCAGATGGTGATTCAGTCCTAAGTATTGACGTCGTTCCTGGCTGGGCTAGGCCTGCTTGCTTAAGGTCTATGGCTCCTATGCATTCCAACCAAGTGCGATCACATTCCATGCGCATGACTCCTCGCTATATTCTAGGGGTTTGCCTTCCCTGTGGCTTGGCGTCTGCTCGTATCCGCTCAATTTCTCATCCTTCAGTGTCGTATTCTATGGTATCTATTTCACCCTCGCTCTCTTCACTGAAGGATTGGCAGTCTTTGTATTCGTCACTGGAATCCTTGTCATCCGACTGCTCATCGCCTCCCAGGGCTTGGTATGCCTCGTGTTGTTGGTCACGAACTAGGGCCCAGTTATACATGAGGTTTAAATCGTGCACCCTGGTCCATTGCAACTTGGAATCCTCTAAGAGATCTTGGAGTGGTTTGAAATTTGCAGCTGGGTTGCCAGCTAGCTAGTTCGTTAGGTATTCCAGTACCCCCTGGAGTGCCCTTTTGTTGGATGGTACTTGGAAGGTGACAGGCTTAGGCTTTCAATGGAGACTTGTTGCCATCATGTAGACTAGTGTAGAGAGTGCTTCGTTGGTCTTGCTGATCGTTTTGATGGCTTGCTCGTATGCCTCATGGTCTGAGAATGGCAAGTCGATTGTAGCGAGAACGTGCATCCAATCCTGCTCATCCTGTGGGCATGGGATATACTTGGTCAAGGGCCCATAGGGCTTCTTGACCTAAGTGTTCCCTTTGACCATAGCAGAGATGGCCTCCAAGTTGACTGGTGAGGTCTTCCAAGTGTCCATCTCTATTCTTACGGCGTCCATTCTATTACCAAGGAAGATCAAGCCGTTACCCCAATCTTCGATGACTCTAGCGTTGCGCATCCAGGGTCGGCCTAATAGGACATCGTAGTCCACTCCCTTCATGACTATAAAGTCGACAAAGAACTAGATACCTGCGATCTTCATTGGCCAATTCTTCAGTACCTTGAATGGCTTCACTCTCATGCCGTTTGCTAGCGTGACATTAAACCTAGCAGCTTTGACATGCGGGTTTTCCCAAGTCTGAAGCACTACGTGGCTAAGCACACTAACCCCAGCTCCTGTGTCTACGATTCCCTTTCTTGTTGTGTCACCTAGGGCTAGGACCGGCAGGACAGCGTGCATCTCAGAGCCTTCCCAAAAGGCATTGACGTGCAAGGATTTAGACACGGAGTGCAGCGTCAAACTTGGCAATTGCGTTTCTGCATCCTAGTCTCGAGGGTCTGCCCATGACCTGGTCTTGTGATCCTTCGACCCACTGCTTAAGGTCTTGCCATAGGGTAGGGTGTTGCTTAAGCAGATCTCCCAGGCTAAGTGTTACAAGAGTGGTCACTAGCGTGGTCGAGAGATCATTAGGCACTCGCCCTTCCCCTAGCCTAGACTGTCCAGGCCAATGGCCGCGGCTGATCTGCGGCTCTGTCGCGTCTAGGCTTGGTCTTAGCGGCACTGCTTGTGGCACAATTGTTTCTACCAACTTAGGTTGAGGCAATGATATTGGCATGCTTACGCTGGAGAGATCATCGATCTCCTCCTCTATGATGGGCTCAGCGTCTTTGAGATGCTCTTGAGCCTCCCTCACCCATTCCTTCACCTTTTCTATGGCCTCTAATTGTCACTTCGGATGCGGATATTCCCCTACCTTAGCGCTTCCTTTTTCGGCTATCTTAGGGGCTGAAGTCTCTGCCTCCGCATCTAAAACCTTCTTTCCCACAGGTAGAGTCGTAGCACTCTCTGTCTTTAGTGCGATCTTAGCTTCCGATCTCTTCTTTTTCCGCCTACAGCTTTTCTTTCCTATCGAGGTTATATCAAGATTGCTAGGTCCTGGTAGAGAGATGCCGGCCTGCTTCATTTGGGCTCGGGTCATAACCCGCAAAGGAATAGGTATGGCCTCCCTATCGGGGTTTTCGACACCAAACATCCCCAATGGGACGGATGAAAAGTTGGTCAAGTTAGAGGACGGCTTTCACTTTGGACAGTCTATGAAAAGATGGGTGATTCCGTACTCTCCACACCGTTGGTTATCCTTGTCCCTGTGTTGCTGCTCTCTTTCAGGGCAGCGTGATGAGACATGACCGGGGTGTCCGCAAGTCTAGCAAGTGACCGGATCCTGCGGCTGCCCTCCTAGGCCTCTACCTCGTCCTCGTCCTAACGCCATCACCGGCACGGGTCGATAATCCATGAGGATCGCGTTGCCCTTGTCGTCGTGCAATACATAAGGGTATATATAGGTCTCTTCATCAGTCAGCTCCTCCATGTAGTGTACTGGAGTGTCCCTCGGTGGGTGGGTCACGTAAGGACCAGGCGGTCTAGGAATGCCTGTAGGATTTATGTCCATTCTAGGGGCGGCTGTTTTCATATCATTAGGTGCGGGAAGAGCCAATGGGGCTCCCCTTCCAAAGAATGGCTGCGGCTTGTTCGTAGGTAAGGCTGGCCGTAGGGTTGCGAGTATGAAAGTCTTCTTGGTAATCTATAATGTGCGACATCATGGCCGAACCTACCGCAGTTAGCATGAGGTCTTGACCTAGGGTCTTAACACTTGGCTGACAGGTGGTTTCTGCCACAGTACATGCATTGGACATGCGGGTGCATTGGTCATCTCAACATACTTGGCTAATTCCATCTTGACCTCAGCCAAGCCTTGGTCTGTCTCGGTGGCCTTCCCCTTATCTTGGGATGATGGGATTGACGGCTCACTAGAGGCTGACGTTCTCTCTGAGCTTCACGGATTGGTCTCTTCTAGATTTGAGCTCCTAGAGCTCCGCTCTTTCAGCTGGTCATCAACTCTGATGGCTTCCTCAAACACTCTAGCCACCATGTCCCACTGCAGGCTTGAATTGCATGCCAATGCCTTATATAACTCCTCGTCTCGAATTCCGCTGATGAATACAGTCAAAACTGCTCTGTCAGTCAGTCACTTGCCTAGAGGGATTCTCTTAAAGAGATTCCTCACATGGGTCACGTAGTCGTGAATGTCCTCCTCTTTCTGCTTGACGTTCATCAAGCGCACTAACAGGTTATCGGAGTATCCAGGCTTGGCGAATCTCTTGACGAAGAGATCCTTGAGATTATTGAAGTTGGCTCGCTCTACGGCATCCACGCTTGTATACCACATCCTACCCTTGTCGTCTAGGCAAAGCCCGAATGCTTGCGAACGTTGAGTCCGGTCGTTGAGGCCGTTGGCTTCGCAGACTTGCTCAAACTGCTCAACAAAGCTGTATGGTTCGTCATGAGGTTGGTATTTATCGAGTTGCTTGGCAACAATGGGTATTTTGGCCTAGCTCTTTGAGCCTTGGTTTGCCCCTAATCCTGCAAGCAGAGACGTTGCTAGTGCGGTGGCACTCTACTCTTTTGCGGTGTTATCGAGCAGCCGTTTCATGAGGAGCTCGCTCAATGTCAAGTCTCCCTCTAGTGCTCTCTCATGGTCCGTTCGGTTTCGACCAGCCAAGTTCAGCACTTGCTGCACGTCATGTAGCTCCATGCTTTGCCTATGGCTCCTAGCCTACTGATCCCTATTATAATCAATTATTCCCTGCAATGTCTTGCGGGCTAGCCTTCTCTCCTCCTCCAGGTCTGCAATGATTGTGTCTGTTGTCCTGCCGCAGTGCTCATACCAGGCGTCTTACACACTCTTTCTTGTTTTGAGCCTGATAAGCTTCGTTGCTTAAGTCCTGGCCGTTCTAACGGGTTCTGGGGCCTGTGCTGCTTCTTGTCGTTCACTAGGGGGTTGATCAGAGTATCCTCCGATTGGATTTCTGTTCTCAACGTATTAGGTTGCTGGGGAGTGCTCCAGCACTGTCCCCTTGTCCCTTGATCTTGACACCTACGTCGGGAACTGCCTACAAGGCGTTCGCCATGTTGTCCTGGAGCGGATTGCACTTCTAGTCGATCGTAGGGGTCAATTTTTTATATTCCCCCCCTTTTTTTAAAAATAAACCCTAAGGGTATGTCCGATTCTGAGAATCGGACGTCCGATTTACCAGTGGTCCGATTCTAGGAATCGGACCAGGTGGGTCCAAGTTTGAGCCGTCCAAGTCTCAGAATCGGACGGGGGTTAAGTGTCCAATTTTTAAAAATCGAACGAGTGGTCCGATTGGACCAGGTGTGTGGTCCGATTGCTGACGTGTCCTAATTCGTGAGTCCGATTTCCTCAATCGAACAATTGGACAAGTAGTTTGATCGGACAGGGTTGGTCCGAGTGTTCGAGTGTTCGAGTCTGAGTATTCGAATTGGAAGGGTTAGTCCGATCGGACGGTTGTCTGAACGTCCGATTCTCAAAATCGGACACTGAATCGAGTGTCTGATTCCACTAGCCCGAACGCACTTTTGAGCATAAATTTGTCCAAAATCTTATGATATCGATGATTATAGACTAGAAGATTCACCAGGAATGATATTGGAGTGATGGGGGAGAGATCTATATACCTAGGGATCGCCGATAGCAACGTCACTCCTTGCCCTGATCGATCGAACAGGTCACCCAAGCTCTCTCTCTCTCTCTCTCTCTCTCTCACTCAGCTGGTTGCAAATGAGGATTCCCTTGCCCTTCAAGAACTTATAACCCTACTGGACATTAGCCGGATGTTACGGATCACTCTCCTTGTGTTTCCTACACATTCAAATGCGCATTTCCTCCATTTTTCCCCTGTTTTTCTAGATTTTCTCCCTGTTTTACAGCAGCAAACCCCATGCCTCTCGGGTGTGATTTCCTACTATTAACCTACTCTAAACGCAACACAAAACAAAAGCAAAAAACTGAACTAATTTCTCCATGTTTTCCAATCATCAAACAACCAAAATATCCAAAAATACTTACTTGTTTTGAAGATCAAAAACACCCAACTTCCTACCTATCTCAAGCTCCGCTTCGGGGATGAATACCCTACTTCGATGCTCGATATGAGGCGCGCAAGTGCTCAAGCTTGAATCTATTGGTCCCGACAATGTAACCAAAATGTGGGAGCTTTTGCTCAACCGCCAAGACCCACGGACCACTTATTGTTCAAGCGTTCCAAGCGAGCTCTAATGGCTATCTCTCACCTAGCCGACACGCCGTCGATCCTATGAGTGTAGTGAGCTTACCTTGATACTTGATTGAGTACCCTTCTCTCTCTTGCACTCCAATAGCTCCACGATTCTTGATGCTACCTCAAGCATCCTCAAGCCTCCTCCATCTCCAAGCTCCATCCTCCATAGCCGTGTGTGCAAGAGAAGAGAAGAGAAGAGGAGATGGTGAAGAGCTTCACCCTCTTGATCCCTCACTCCCACACACACTCACTCCCTCACACTCTCACACTCCCTCTCTCAAGAGCACACACAAGCAAGAAGGAGAGAAGAAGAAAGGAAGAAGAAGACTCTTTTTGCCACACACCAAAGAATGAGCTTCTCATTCACTTTTCAACTTTATATACAAAGCCCTAAATCATTTTTGGGCGGTCATCCCCTTTTCCCTTTTTTACATGGCCGGCCGTAGCCTAGGCCCTTTTTCCCATTTCCCACCATTCTAATTTATCATGTTCCCAATTAATGCGTACGCTTTGCATAGAAGCGAGCCTGGCACTCTTTTATAAGGATTTGGGGGCGCTTCCACATTTTAATGGTGCGCCCTTTTACTCTTTTGTTGTCTCAGGGTGACATCGAGACTTTTTGAGGGTCGTGCCTGAACATTTAAATTTTTCAGGGTCTAGTTACCGGTCAAGGTGGCTTTTTTTGCTATTTCCTTAGTTTTTCCATTTTTCGCTCCTCTGTGCTACGGAAAACTCGGTAACATCCTTACTCGATTCTTGAGTTGGTATATGATATGTGGTCTTTTGGAGTTTGGAATTTGGTATCTATTCACAAATCCATCATTAATGAAACATGCAGAGGCCCCGGAGTCAACTAAGGCTTTGAGGGAAAGGGTCTTTCTTAGCTAGATCATCTGGACTGTGACAATGAAAGTTTCCATGGGTGTGGTTGGGATCAAGAGACCCTTTCTTATATCAAGGTCTGATTGTATGCTCTCATTTATAACTAGAAATCCTTGTTTTCCTGCTTTAGGATAGTTGCAGTACTTCTTGGGGCTCTTTCCCTCTTGTTTGAGAAATTTAGGGAGATATGTCTAGGGTTTTCACAATATATGCATATATGATTTTCTCTTTGTCTTTGCTTTTCTTGTGGGGTCAAGCGTTGGAATTTGGTATTATCTATTTGCATCGATTTAGGTTTGATTTCTTGTCTGATTGAGGTTGGGTTCCATTAGCGAGGCCTTAATTCTTCTTGCTTTTCTTGCTTTCTCTTGAATAATCTATTATCACACTAGATGGCTTGCATGATATAATGGTTGAGTATTTGTGTCGTAGGCATAGTGAGCATGAGGTCCTTGATGTCATCTCAAAGATCCCATCTGAATTGGCTGATAAAATGCTCCTCATCCTAAGTGAGGTTACATATTAATTACTTAGATTCAAAAGCATAAGTAGAGGCAGAGTGGTTACCTTGTTGTAGCTTTCAAAGTTTTGCTTCCACTACTCGACCAGCGTTTGTATCTCCTAATGTGGAAGTGAGCTTGCAAAGAAATGCATCATAGTTATGAAGTATTGGCATATTCTTGTCCAAGATTGGGGTGAATCATGATAAAACTTAACCACAAAGCAAGTCCCAATGAATCCCACCTTGGAAGCATCATCTGGATACCTATCCGGTTGCGTGCAGATATAGAGCTTTACTTGTTGCAGGAATCCCTTCAACTTTGAATAATCACCATTGAACTTCTCTAATGTGTTGATCTTGGGTTCTCTTGTTGGGGGTTGATAATGTCTGAGTGCGCAACGGAAGAAGGAATGTGAACATAGAGAGAGAAAGAAAATAATGAAGGAAGAAATAGTGCACTGACTGAATTGTATGCTGAATACAAGGATGTGGATTGATCAGTCCCTGCATGCACCTCAGAGTGTCAGTGAGGGCACCAAATCAGGTTGAAATGAGTGACAACACCAATGTTGGAGAGGAATGAGAGAAGTGTTTTCTGAATGTGCATAAAAAAGTGATGAAGCAAAGAAGCTTCAGGCAAAGGCTTCGTGAAGAGATCAACCGCATTGTCCTCTATGGGACAGTAGGTCACCATCAGCTCTAAATCCACGATCCGCTCTCAAACATAGTGGTAGTAAACCTCAATGTGCTTTGTGTGAGCATGAAACACTGGGTTCTTTGCTAGAGCAAAGGCACTCAACTTATCCAGGCATAGGTGCATAGATTTGGGCTATGAAAAGCCAATCTTTGCCAACATATGATGGAGCCAAACTGCCTCCATAGTGTTCGAACATAAGGCGTGATACTCAACCTTTGTAGAAAAAAGAGCCATAGTAGGTTGCTTCTTGTTGCTCCAAGAGATAGCTCCCAATCCAAGGGAGAAAGCTCCCAATCCAAGACATAGCTCCCAATCCAAGAGATTAATCCAACCAGAGATAGTGACCCTCTCTCCATACATGATCCCATAGGATCGAGTCCCCTACAAATACCGAAGAACATGCAAGGCTGCCCTCTAGTGATCCTAGGTAGGAGTCTTTATGAAAGGGGAAAACAAAGCCACCACAAAAGAAATGTCTGGATGAGTGTGAATCAGCCAGATGAGAGAGCCAACAAGGCACCTATAATGGGTGGGATTGGTAAGGGGAACTCCATCTGCCACAAACTTGGACTTTGGGTCCATGGGGCAAGAAATAGGTCGACAATCGGCCATACAAAACTCCAAAAGAAGCTCAGAGATGTAACTATGTTGTGAAATAAAAATGCCATGTGCCATCTCATAGATCTGCAATCCAAGAAAGAAGTGAAGGATCCCAAGATCCATCGTGTCATACTTTTGCCTTAGAATAGTCCGAGTGTGATCCACCTCTAAGTGTCACTCCTTGTAATGATAAGTTCATCAACATATAAAATCAACAAAACATAGGAGCTACCCTCAAGCCGAAAGTATAGGTTCGGGTCATGATCAGAGTGATGGAAACCACTCTACATGAAGAAGTGGTCAATCCTCTAGTACCAAGCACAAGGAGCTTACTTCAAGCCATAAAGGGCCTTCCACAATCTATAGACATGATCCTCCTTCCCTTTCACAACAAAACCAAGAGGTTGTGAAACATAAATCTCCTCCTCAAGGATGCCATTCAAGAAGGCTGACTTAACATCCATCTGATAGATAGGCCAACAATGGTGTGCTGCAAGAGCCAAAATAACTTGAATAGTAGACATCCAAGCCATAGGAGCAAAGGTCTCAAAATAATCCAATCCTACCTGCTATGCAAAACCCTTGGCAACAAGCCTAGTTTTGCGCTTATCGAAGGGACCATCCGCAAGGTACTTGGTCTTAAAGACCCACTTCACACCTATCACCTTCCGCTTCACATCCTATGCAAGAGCCTCTATGATCGTAGAAGGCTTAGAATCCTAAAGAATCTATGACATTAGAGCATAGTTCACAGAGAGTGAACTATCTTGCTAGGCTTGTAATCAGGCTGATTTGCGTGGATGTGAAGGAGTAGTAAGAAAGTGAGTAACACCAGAATCTTGCATAAGTTGCATGTACCACTGAGGAATCCTAAGAGAATCGTCGTGCTACGAGGGTGATCGAGTAGCTGCCGAAACCTACAAAGCACATGTTTGTGGAAGGGACTCCCTATCACCAAGGGAAGGGAGATCCTCCTCATTGGTTGAGTATCCCTAGAAGACTCTTGAGGGTAGGTTGAAGGGGTGGAAGAATGCGTCAAATTAGTATGCACATCCGTCAAAGGTGGAAGGGAATCCAGAGTAGAGGGTAAAGAAGGAGGACGGGTAGGAGGGGGAAGAGCAGCTGAAGGAGGGGTGCTAAGAGGCAACCTCGAAGGAAGAAGAGGAATAGAAGGTGGGGGAGGGTTAGTTGATGATGAAGTATCACTGTAAGAGAACCATCAATCAAATCCTTGGAAGTCGCAGCCTCATCGAAGTTCACATCCCTACTCACCTCAATCTTCCATGTCGTCAGGTCGTAGAGCCGATATCCCTTTGTGGTTGTGCTATAGCCCACAAAGATAAGATTCTACAACTTGGATTCGAGCTTTGTCTGCCTCTTCTTCTTGTCCACATGGACATAGGCATCACATTTGAAGATCCAAAAGTGGGACACAAAAGGTCTCTTCCCAAAGAAAGCCTCATAAGGAGTCGTCTCGTGTAATGTCAAAGTCAGAGAGCAGTTGCGGATGTGAACTGTAGTAGCCACCGTCTCACACCAAAGGAAATGAGGAAGATTCCTATGCTCCAACATCAATCAAGGCCATCTCCACCATGGTTTGATTTGCATGCTCCACCACACCATTCTCCAATGGTATATTTGGATGGGAATACCCCATCCGAATGTCGTGATCCCTGCAAAATTGGGAAAAGAGGTGAGAACTAAACTTGCCACCATGATCAGCTAGAACATCACGAACTTTGGATGTAGTTTGTGTCTTCGCAAACACCTTCCACTCGCAGAATCGGGAGTACACGTCACTCTTGTACTCTAGGAAATATTAACAACTGAAGTCCTCAACAATCCGCATCCAATACTTGGCAGGGAGATCGTGCCCATAGGGCCATGAAGATTGGTATGAATCAACTCTAACAGTGAAGACACCCTCCTAGAAGAAACTTGGGGATGTGGTTGCTTATGCTACTTGCCCCACAAGCAGTTAGGGCACAAAGTGTTAATAGGAGGGAAATCTGGAAGTCCCTCCACCACCTTCTTCCGAGAAGCCCATCAAATCACATCAAGGTTCAAATGCTTAGGACAAGCATGCCAAAGCAGCCCAAGCTCGTGAGAAGACTGTGCAACTAAGGTTGTGAGCATATAATTTAGCCCACCCTCTTGTGTACCTGTCCAAAGAGCTGCACCTAAGGAAGCATCCTCCATAGTAATTGCATCTTGTGTAAAGATAACGCGGGTACCTAGCTTGATTAGACCATAAACAGACAAAATGTTAAAACCCAAATCTGGTACATAGAGAACCCTTGCAGAAGTAGGCTACCAATCTAGTAGTAAGGGAATAGTCCCCACTCCACGAACGAGAACGGTAGAATTGTCACCAATGGTGATTGTGCCCCTCGGGAACTCAGGTCCCTAAGCCAAATGAGAGCAGAGTTTTGATGCCGATAAGTGCTTAAAAATAGCTAAAATTTACGAATATCAAGGGAAAAATATTCAACGTCGAAGGCAGCAGCTCGACCTAGGATGACTTTAAGCATCAAAGTGCTTTAAAGGCGCCTGAGTGACACTTGTTAATTTTTTATAATTTTTTAGATGGCCGTACGGGCTGTCAAGAGTTATCGGCCAATGCGGAATGTCAAGCTAGACACCTAGGATTTTCCAGAGCTCAATTCGGAGTTCGGACGGGGAAATGGCCAAGAAACCGGGCAAGATACGAAGGGGTGGACAAAATGTGGCCAAAATGGGTAAGTGACCCTTGGGAGCCAAGAAATAAATGTGACATGAAAGTCTTGGGAAAAAATGTGGAGAGAGAGAGAGGAGGATGGCGGTAGCATGCTGGTGCATTTTTTGCCATGATCTTGTTGATCATGATCTCCAGCCTCAATGCAACCTCCCCAATGATTATTGGCAGTAAATCCCCTCTAGATGCTGGACTTATCGCCGACTCTCGCCCGTCAAATGGTGGTCTCTATGGAAATCTCTGATTCTAGTCTTTCTCTCCCCTCCCTCTCTCTCTTCTAGAGGCAGATTCATGTGGGAAGAAGAAGGATCGTTGTCCAACCGAGATGGGATTGCTCCGTGATGCAAGCGAAGGGTAGATTGCTAATTCCGGACTGTCATGGACATTAATGGTTGCTGGAAATCAGCCCCGAAACATTGCAAATGAAAACCCGCAACCCACTGTCGTATTGCTGCGCATTCGAGGTGTGAAAACCACCCAAAAGTTGTGAGTGAGATTTGATACTTTGTACATATTTAGTTGTTGTGTTTATACTTTTGTTCTACGTGGGAGAGGGTTTGGAGAAAGAGGAATTAATCAATAATGCTTTGGTCGACATGTATGCAAAATCTGGTATGCTTGGAAAATCCCAAGAAATATTTGACAATATGTCAGATCAAGAAGTCCTATCGTGGATGACACTTATGACAGGATACACTGAACATGTCTGCCTATATGTGGAATGCTATTATTGCTGCATTTGCAGATTCTAGAGATTCTGAAAAAGCATTTGGTTTGTACCATGATATGTTGAGAAAGGGTCAAGCCCCAAATGAGGTTTCCATGTCCTGCTTCTTGAAAGCTTGTACTACAATAGAGCAAGCGGAAGGTTTATCCACATGCAGGTTGTGAAAAGTGGCTTTGAGCTTGACTTGGTCATTGGGAACTCTCTCATCAGCAAATATACCTTGCATTGTAGTCTGTGAGATGCAGAGTTGGGTTTCAAGAAGTTGTCACAATGGAATGTTGTTACTTGGAGCTCAATGATATTAGGATATGCAACACAAGGTCATGAAATTCATGTTTTAAAAAAACTACGTGCTGTATAGCCAATTTGGGGGGCGCAGGGAATTTCGGAATCGGGGGCTAATGTAAGTCTCTCCGTCATGGAAAAACTATTTTTAGGGGGAATGCGGACAGGATGAGCGGCATCCATGGCTGTCAAATGGGGGAAAAAGCTAAAACTTTGATGGAAATGGACCGGAACAACAGACTGGGGGATTATCTCATCATTATGCACTTCATCCTCGTCACACAGACACCCGCTCTTTCCTACTGATTTAAATGAAGATGCTTCTATGGTTGCAGAAGACCAAACAGTTCCGTCAGATAGGATTGAGGTTGATTAGAACTTCAGGTCGTCCATGTGCCAAAAGTTCATGCTACTTGTCTCTCATACCACTGAAACGCCGCACCCTTGAAAGTGGCGGGGAATATTGCTAACCAATGCTCAGGGGTTCTGGCATTGTTAGCCACACATGCTACCATAAACTCTGCTACATGAAAATCGGGGTCTTCATTGTACTCTCCCTTAAAAATTGGCAACGGGAGTACATTCACTGGCCTGTCATCAATATTTCCAAGATGGATCTAGCTTGGAAGTGGACCTCCAGCAGGAGGAGGAAGGGCTTGATGTGCCATTGGGACTTCTGTAAAGAGTTACGCAAGGGCTTCAATGGCGGCTTCTCCTACTAGCATGTTCTCGGCTCTGATTCTTGCCTTCTCTCTTCTCACGTACCTCTGGACTCGTTCTAACGCTTGCCTCTTTATTGCGTCATTCATCAGGGGGTTGGTTCCACTATGTTGTTAATGCTCCACAGAGGGATAACAGAAGGCTTCAGTCTCTAGAGGACTCTCTTGCCAACATTTCTTCTACTTCTTCCTTTTCAACGTCCCTGAATTCTTCTTTCATGCCATTGCACAGAGGAAGGCATTCGGTTCTAAAGGTGTCAAAATGCATACGTCTAAGCATTGTGGTGGTGCCATCATCATAGTAATGCCAACTTGTGATGGTTTCAATAGTGTATGTTGTAAAGAATACTCTGTCTACCAACTTCCAGTGGGTTGCTAATTGAACAAACAGAAGATTATCAGAACACCAAGCATCCCATTTATCTTGCTATTGAGCGTCTACGAACAAGTCCCAGCTTTGTTCCTTCTTATTTTTATGAACCTCCACAGACCACGACTACTGAAGATTCTTGACTATTTCCCACTTGATGATGTCTAGAAACTTCTCAATGAATGCCAAATCTTCCATGGATGGTCATTCTCTCTGTTTCTGCTCTTCAGTTTGTTCCCAAACAGTTTGCCACCAAGATGCAAGTTTCTGCTACTTCAATAGGAAGAGGAAACTGTCCACCACATAGAGCATGCATCATGATGGTGATATGTTTCCACCATTGTGGGATGAACTTCTTGTGGAAAGTGGCTTTGATTATGAGAAATTCCAACTCTTCAATGGAAGAAGGAACTTTACAAACATCCATTGAAATCTTCTCTTCTTGGCAATGCCATTACCTTCATTTTCAGCCTCTTCTAGTGCTTGTTGATGGCAAGTTTCCCCGGCAGCACACCAAAAACATGGAGCCCCAAGAGGAACACCAAGAAAAAGAGAATTATCTTGCAAGAAAATCTATCTTATAACATCAACAAGATTTTCTTTCATTCTTTTGATCATCAAAACAAAGAAAACAACAATTCTTCATGCAGCATCATAGTAGATTTCTCCCACGGATTTGATAGATTCAACCACATTCTTCAACATCTTCAAAAAGTCCATCAATATAGCAAACAACACAAAGGAATACACCATCTTTGAATGGAAATCAATCACATATTATTCATCTTCAATGTCTTCTTAGTTCTCTTTCTCAATCTCTCATATACAATTACACTGCTTTGATAGAATTGACTATCTCTGGCTCTCTCTCTCTCTCTCCATCAGTAGTACATCATATCCTCACTGAAATACTCTCATAGTAAACCTCAATAATCCTTCTTAGGTCGTGGATGCACCTCCCAAGAGGTATGTCTGATATGAAAGGTCACCAGAGCCACTACAATGTCTTTTCATAGCTCACCACTGTCACTTCACTCCAGCCTTTACTTGAGTCTTCAGTAGCTACTTCTTTGACTTCTTTTAGCTCTTTTACACTTGTATTCACCTCTTTCCAAGGCTAGAAAACTTTCCCAAGCTACACTCTCATCCAACATAACACATACAGAGGCATACAAAAGGTTTACAGAGGCTCACAGAAGCTCAACAAAGAGTTACAGAAGGTCAACAGAAAGCATCAGAACCACATAACTCATACCAAAACCATTCCAAACCATCAAAAATCACTCAATAAGATTTCAAAAAATCTAAAACCCTATCAATAAATACTCCATCCTTCCATACAGAGAGAAAAGAGAACAAAATAGAACAAAACGGAAGCTCAACAGAAGCTATCAAGACCAAACAGAACATATCAGAACATCAACAGAACTTCACATCTCTACTAATAAACATCATGAGCTTAATAAAACCATTCCAACTTATCTAAAACACTCTTAAACCACTTCCAAACCAATCAATCATCTCATAAAATCAACCATTCAGCTCTCAAAAACAACAAAAATCAACCAAAAAAATAGGTCATTTCAACACTCAACAAAAGCTTTGGAGACACTACCTATTGGGTAACAAGTTTACTCTGAAAAATCACCATAAAAGTCTCAAATGGATCTTTACCTAGAACGAGCTCAACATGAGGCAATGTTGGTGGATTGAAGTGTTGGAGGAATATGACTTTGAAATCAAGTACCGACCATGGAAAGAGAATGTAGTTGCTGATGCACTTAGTTGCAAGGCATTCGTAAATTCCCTAATCTTACAGATTCCATCAACGGCTAGATCTCTAGCTACAAAAGTATCTATGCCAAACAACCCTAT
The DNA here is from genome assembly GCF_053477565.2 of Lygodium microphyllum. Lineage (NCBI taxonomy): Eukaryota > Viridiplantae > Streptophyta > Polypodiopsida > Schizaeales > Lygodiaceae > Lygodium > Lygodium microphyllum. The sequence continues at coordinate 53,789,164 of NC_141135.1, read as the reverse complement.
ACTTGAGTTAGCTAGAGATGAAGCATGGCATGATTTGGCCTACCAAACAATGCTAAAGGAGATCTCTACCAAGAAGCAGAACCAAAAGTTGCAGGCTAAGTATCAGGAATTTTCCATTAACAGTGGACTTGTCTACTACAGAACAAGGCTGTGTATACCAGCAAGCAAGTCACTTAAGCAAAAGATATTGTGGGAAGCTCATGATTCTCCTTTCACACGACATCTTGGCTATGCCAAGACTCTTAATGCAGTTAGGAAGAGCTACCATTGGGAGAGGCTCAAAGGTGACGTTCTCAAATATGTCACCGAGTGTTTGTCTTGCCAACGTATCAAAGCTGAACATGTCATGATGCCAGGGAAACTACAACCGCTTGACATCCCCCAAATGAAATGGGAATTCATCAGTATGGATTTTGTTGTAGGCCTACCCCAAGTCCAGGGAGGATACAACTCCATCATGGTTGTGGTTGACATGCTTACTAAGGTTGCACACCTTATTCCAGTAAAGACAAACTATAAAGCTTGAAACATTGCAAGATTGTTTATCAAGGAGATATTCAAGCTACATGGTTTACCCAGAAGAATCATTAGTGACCGTGATTCTCTCTTCACATCACACTTCTGGAGAGCTATCTTTGAAGCTATTGGGACTCAACTCTGTTTTAGCACCGCCTACCATCCCCAAATGGATGGCCAAACAGAGTGAGTAAATCAAGTCATCGAGGATATGCTTAGGGCATACTGCTGTCGAGAGCCGAAGAGGTGGATTCAATACTTGCCTTTGGTTGAATTTTCATACAATGCTTCTTACCAACAAAGCATTAAGATGACCCCTTTCCAAGCATTGTATGGTCATGACTGTCGAAGTCCCCTAAACTTTTCTGATCCAACCTTAAGGGTTGAAGCTTCAAGACAGATGTTGGAAGAGATGGATGACCAAATAAAGTCAATAAGACAGGACATACAAGTGGCCAAGGATAGACAGAAGGCACACGCGGATTGGAAGCGTCAAGAAAGGGTCTTCAAAGAAGGAGACATGGTCTATATTCGCATACGCCCTAAAAAGAGTTCTCTATCCTTAGGAGATTGCAAGAAGCTAAGTCCAAGGTATTGTGGGCCATACAAAATCCTCAAAAGCCTAGGACATAATGCTTATAAATTGCAACTTCTTGAGAACCTAAAGGTTCACAATGTATTCCATATCAGCCTATTGAAAAAGTATGTACCTAATCCTAACCATGTACTTGACGACCAACAAGTTGTAATGCCTAGTCAAGGAGTTCTTGAACTAAGGCCTGATAAGATCTTAGATGTTAGGGAGAGACAATTAAGATCCAGAACCTTGAGAGAATGCCTCGTCCAGTGGAAAGATTATCCTGAAGAGGATGCCACTTGGATAGATGAAGGCACACTCAACCATCAATATCTCCAGTTTATCTCGAGATGAGGAAATCTCGATTCCTCTAAGGGGGAGAGAATGTAAAGTTCTAAATTTCCTCTTCACGTGAACTAACCCTTTTAAGTAATGGGGATAATGAGGTAGCATTTTTTTGAGGATAATGCAAATTTTTTTATCATTTCCCTCCCCAGCCGACTATTGTGCTGGAAGGGGAGGGGAATAGAAAGGAGTCGGAAGCTCCTCGATGGGAGCTCGCAGGGGGTAGTGCCATGAATGCTGACACGAAGGAGAGGGAGGATCCCCCTCCCCTCCCCTATTTAAACCCTGCGTTGCTGCCGCTAGGGGGGGAGGGCGATCGAAATTCAAGAGAGAGTGAGAATAAGGCTTTGTGAGGGAAGCAGAGATTCAAGACACCGTGCTACTGTAAGGCAAGGGGAGGGAAGTCGTCCAACTGACCACCGAGGGGGGAGGGGACAAGGGCTGGCCGATGTGTAGACAGAGGAGGTCGCCGCCCATTTGTTGAAGTGGAGGGAAGGAGTCGAACGTGCCGCTGTGGGAGGGAGAGGTGGAGTGGGACCGCTGCCCCTACGCTGAAGCAATCAACGCTGTGAGAGGAAGGGGCTGAGGTGCTGATTACCGCTGACCCAGGATTGCATCACTTCTATCGTTAGTCCGCATGCTCCCAGTCACCATCATCGATGCCTTCCACACCTACCACGTGCTGCTTCAAGAGGCCTTGGAAGCTTCTTGAAAGCTTCTTGGAAGCTTCCAAGGTTGGGCTTTCCAAGTCCCCCTTTTTGTGCTCTTGATACCCCCACACACCCCCCGTGTTTTTAAAACCCTTAAGCCCCCTTTCCCCTTGGCTTGGAACTTACCCCCCGTGTTAAAATCATTAGGCCTTTATAAGTCCCTTTTCCCCCCGCCGTGCTTAAAACCTTAAGCTCCATTTCCCTTGGAACCACATCCCCCCCCCCTTTGGTTTTTAACCCCCTATAAGCCCTTTTCCTTGGGCTTTGTAAGCCTTTTCCCCCCAAAAAGAATTAAGACCTTAAAGGTCTTATTACCCCCCCATTTTTAATTTTCATTTAGGCCTTTCTCATTGGCCTCGAAATCATCCCCCTCCCCGTGTTAAACTCTATATTTTCCCCAATAAGAGTTGGGCATAGAAGTCTTATTAACCCCGGGTATTTAATCCTTCTTAAACCCCTTTCTTTAGGATTTGGAACCACCCCTTTTTCCAATAGCCTTTAAGGCTTCCCCCCCCCCTTGGAGTTCCTCCCTTAGGATTCTATAAGGCCCTTTTTCCCCAAGAGAATTTGTCCTTAGCCTTTCCTTTCAAACTCGCAAAATACCTTGGAGTTTTGTTCTCTTCCCCACTCGTGAAAGAGAAGAGAGTGCTGAGGGCTTTTTAACACCTTCCTTTTCCGCTCAAAAGCCTCGAGGGAGCCTTCTAAAAAACGGACGGTGCAAGGGAGCGATGGTGGAATTCCAAAGAAAAGTTGTAAAGCTGCTTCTACGTCGAAAGGACAACAACTGCGATGCCTCCTAAGAAAGTTCAAGGCGCAGCCACCGCGGGAGGGTCGTCTCCCAGCATCCACGTGGATATCTCACCTCAAGCCCAGGTTTCCCTTCCTAATTTTTATTTGATATTGTTGTAATTCAATCATGCAAGGTTAATTGTTAGAAATAGGATATATTTTTATCCTAGTTGTTCACGACGAAGGAACTTAGTCATTAATACATTTAATGGAACATGCAAAATAAAGAAAGCATAAATGCATTTCTAGCAAATAGCTTTATGCATTGAAATCAATTATAAGCTAGATTATTATCCATTGAAATAGTATACTTCGATTAAACCTAGAAGCATAACTTGTATCTCGTACTATTAATCCATATCCTCTTTGCAATGAATCATCATGGAAAGTGCAAGCATGAAAGGACTCTTATGATGCATAAACTCTATAACTGCATAACTTAGCAAGGAAAAGGTTGCTTATTTAGCATGACTTTGTTCGCAAAGAAAAGGGAAGATTAGTTGGATTTAATCTAACCTCAAATTGATAAAGTATAGGATTGAAAAGTCAATTGACATGTAGATAACAAATCATACGGAAGTAATCTCAAAATTTTCTTCTAGAGTTAACCAAATTAAACTTAAAAATAACTATGCTGCAGAATATTCATTGGGAATGAGTTAAATTCCAAGAAACGCCTATACCTGAAATACTTTCCCACATTCACTGAATGTAGGGACAATGAATTGTAATCGTAAAATGAACTAGGGTTTGTCCCTGAGAATCTTACAAAGATGAAGCTTGGAAACCCTAGGTCTAACGACGTCAGCTTAAAGAACCTGAAACAGATTGTTTCATGACTCCATAGTCTCATGGTTCGATGCAGCACTTGCGCAACAAGTGCGGAGTCATATGATCTTGTGATTGGACAAAAAGGGAATGGCCAAGTTCTCGCAATGAAGTTGGCATGTCCTTATGCAAGTTATCTTGCTAGAGCATGAATAATCATCCTAATTTAGTATCCTTCTTGAGTAAGGAAGATTGTTTGGAAACTAAAGACCAACCAATAAACTTAAGGTTTGACCAAGTCGGGCTAATAGGATATGCCCTAACCTAGAATATAAGGGATCTTGCCAAGTTGCAAGACACCCCGGATTGAGTGCTGGATGCATTCGAAAGGAAGGATTCATTCCTTAGCAGTTTGCCAACAACAAAAACGATCAATGGAAATGTTTGTGCTTGCTAAAGATTTAGAGTACTATTTGACTTGTTTGACCAACGAATTACAAAATAAATGAATATCTATACTTTAGGTTGAAGGCCTGAAGGGAGAGGCAGCTTCAGTTACCCCCGACTACCTACCTGACCCTAACCAAGGGGGCTATTGACCGCGCCAGGAATGTGGACCGAACCCGTCGCGAGAGGTCTCTCCGTTGAGCGCTACTTGGAGCAGGAGGACGCTTGCATTCCAGGAGGGGCTCTGGCCGTAAATCCCTCGCCTTCTGGGTCCTGCACAAGAGGCTAACGTGACTCGGGATTGGATCTCGAGGCCCGCATACTAGTCTACGGGCGGAAACTTGGAATAGTGATCCCTGTGGATTGTTGGATAGCCTTTGGGCAGATTGTGGATAAGCCTACGGACAAAACTCATTGTATTTCAAAGATAAACATGATGACCTGTTAATAAAAAACTTGTCTGATATTGTTTTTCTATGTCGAGTGATAAGATTACGTGAAGGAACTAGTGCTTAACGGGTTAATTAAAGAAGCTGGTTGTTACATGTCCAACTAATGTGTTAGATAATTACATAACTAAAACAACCCAAGGAAAGTGCGGAGGATGGGCCATGGGTCCGTCCTACGGTTGGGTGGTCCCGGTTGGCCGGGAACTTTTCTCAAAACACAAAGAACAGCGGGATGATCGTCAAAGGACACGAAAAACAAAAGCGTTGACCTAGAGTTATGTCTTAACTCGATTTGCGCTATTTTAGGGGAACAGACTGGGACTATGCCTTATGGCAGAGAGGTTGAGCTTTGCATCCCTCTCATTTCCCATTCTCCTTGAACCAAGTGCAGCGTGAATCCGCTTCAGACCTGGCATTTCTGCGTAAAGTAGTTCGATTGGGTCCAATGCTAGTTGCTGTTAGGAAATGACCAATTTGAAAAACCCTAATTCAGGTCGATCCTAAGTGGGAATGGCCGGAATACTTCCACTACATGGCAGATGCGGAAAGCCCTAGATCGCAAATCCCGTAACATTCCATGGGAGTGCCGGGCGGAGCTTTCTAGACTTCCTTTCCGACGGACTGCTAAGATGTGTCCTGGATGATACTAGTGGACACGTTACAAATCGTGCCTTTAGGACATTAAACATGACCAATAATAAAAATAGCTATTCCGCAATAGCAAGAAATGCATACCTTTTGTGCTCAGAGGCTAGATCCATTCCCCATTTCACTTCATTTTCAAACTTCTTATTTGTCACCTATCAACAAGCAAAGGTAGGATCACATACACTTGACAAGCAGTCATTGCCATGCACATAAAAATATATTTGTGGATCTCTCAACACAAACATAGTAGTATTCCACCTTTTCAAGGATCTCAATTGCATCAATGTATGTAATTCACACAAAAGGTGTAGTCGCAACAAGTCGAAGTCGGTCAATTGCTGTCTTATCAAACATCTTTGCCATGAACTCCATATCATCTAATCAATGGTCAAGCAACCATTTGCATAAAAATCTCACACAATCTGCTGCACAATTTATCATGGAATACCAAAACATTATCTAAGTTCATCAAAGAGGAACTCGTAGATGTATTAGACCCCCTACATCAAACACAAAGAAAGATATAATAATCGTTATTCTGCATGACCCAATGTCTAGATAGAACACAAAAAGCCTCTATAAGAAGCACATATACTCCTCAATAGCAGAAAGTTTCAATTTATCATGCATAGTACACACAATAACTTGCACAAAGACCATCTATTGAATCGAAATGTTTCTTGTTGCCCAAACCTCTCTTGATGCCTTTCAATAGTAGGTGTTAATTACAATAGCTAAGAATCCAAATTCGGACCACTAAAGTCATAAAATTTATGCTTTTGCTATGATTATAATTAGATGAACAAAATATGTTCATAAGGTCAAATATAATAAGGTATTAGATGTACACCACATAGTAGAAGGTGTCAGCGTGGTATCATTACCACCCAAGTGAGTCCAAATCCATAATTATAGTAGATAAACAAAATTTGTTCACAAGGTGAAACATAATAAGGTATTAGTTTAGATGCACACCATATAGTAGAAGGTTCCAGTGTGCTAGTATTATTACCACCCAAGTCAGGCCAGATGCATGCACTATTCATTCAGTCAGGCCAGATCCAGCATGCTGGTATTATTATCACCCAAGTCATGCCAGATCCATGCACCATTCATTCACTCACAAGATTCAGTCTGTCACCTTTTACCTTCCAATAATTGCTCTTTCCTCCAGGTTATTTGGAAACTTAAATCAAAGTGCATTCAGCTCACAGTAGTTTCACTCATGACACATTTGATCTAAAAGTAGTTGGATATTGTTAGAGATCTGATCATCTGGTCATCTCGTGGACATTCGAGAGCAGTTTGTCAGAGATTGTGTGTTGAGTGCCACATGGCAATGCAGGACAGTTTTGCACGTACAATAGTCGGACAGGCCACATTAGCATTCACATTTATTATAGACCAAATCACAGTGATAATGTGGCAGTTTGCCATTTTTAATAGTGATGACATGGCAAATTTTTTCCTTTTTTGGCAGGTTTTTATATAGTTGGCCAAATTTGGCATAGATCAGCCAAATTTGGCAGACCGATTGTTATTTTGGCTGGCCCATATTTTGTGCTATAAATAGCAGATGTTCAGCACACATTCAAATACATCTAATCGCAGATTATGTGCTGAGACCATGCAGAGATCATACTACCTGCTGCTTGTAGACTTCGAGGTGTACAATAGGGTGACATCATTGAAGTGGAGATACACTGACATACGCACTACAACCATGTACATATCTATATTCCTTATTGAGCATTCTTCATAGTGCAGATCTATGTTCTTCTGTCTCATTCTCTCTCTCTCTCTCTCTCTCTCTCTCTTTCCTCTTCGTGTTCACTCAATCTTAGTCGTGAGCGTGTCACCGCTGTACTCTAACATGGTACCAAGGTAGCACAAAGACTAATTGATCGTGTGTAGACCTGAAGAGGAGTTTTCAATGCAACACAAGATTGTGTTTTTAGCATTTGAGGGCGAGCGAGAGGGCTGCACATCGGAACAAGGCTGAGGCAAGCATGGGCATGCAAGAAAGGGGCAATGTTGCTGATTCTACTCCAAATTTTTGCTATTTGAGATGGAGAAAGGCTATTTTTTTTAGCCTTCAAGTGCAGAACTTACCTTTCATCGCCCCCGGTGGGTGAAGAAGGTGTGGGACAAGCTATAGTTAAAGGAGCTTGTTTTGTGTTTTTTGTAGGCATAGTAGGTGAAGATGTATTCTGAGGCCGATATAGAGTTTAGGGAGATTATGGATGTTGTCTGACTGGCTCTTCCATCAAATCAGAAACTCCATAGCGAGAACTATTGCACTTGGCACATTATGATGCTTGCCATCTTGGGAGTCCTATGATTTGGCAGAGCTTGTTACAGAGGCCATTGACCATCCTACATTGAGAGACAAGTCAAACTTTCTACAGACAATCATGCAGATTTGGCAAAGGCTCAAACGCATTGGGACAAGCTAAATGCCCTCATCCACTCATTTCTCTTCTTTTCATGTACTACTATCACGATTTTCCATATTGAGCACTTGAGATTGAGTGAGGACATATGGTTGGAGCTCAATCAATTGTCCAATCGAATGATCATTATGAAATGGGGTCTTTGGAAGTGTAGATGGATGTTGGACCCTAACAAGTCATCTTCTATATGGGAGCATGTGAATAAACTGTCAAGGACATGCCATGATCAAGTGTATGGATTAGTTCTTACTCATGCCATATGAATCCACACCCCATGCAAACGCACCCTTAACACGATATCCTCAAGCCAACCATACGAAACCACCCTTGCCATATCATCATAGAACCTTCTAGAAGATATCCTATGCCATTGCTTGCATCATCAACGATGTCATAGTAAAACCTTATGGAAGATATACCATGTGATCACTTGCATCATCAATGATGCCATCATGGAACATTCTAGAAGATCTTTAGGTGCCCTCCAACAACTATAAAAGGAGGGGCTCACCAAAGAGCTCCTCAGTCTTTCCAATGCTAGTCTTGGGAGCTCAAGGAGTCGAGACCTCCAAGTAAGTAACTTCGAGTTCCAATTCTAGTTCTTGCCTAGTCATGGTATCTAGTCTTGCCTTGTCTTTCATTATACTCCTATTGTCTCGTCGCCTTGTAATCTCATAGTATGAGATATTGTTTAGTACTGTCTTGTATCTTGTTTATCCTCGTTGAGGGAGATCTTGTAATTTTGATATCTCGTATCCATACCTATGGTCCTAGGTTGTGGGATCCTTCATATCCTATCGAGTCTTGTTGTCAATACCTATAGCCCCGAGTTGTGGGATTTTCCGTATCTTGTTATCATTGTATCTTGTGCCCCTATGTGGGATTATCTTGTAATCATAATTCTTGTAACAAATCTTGCATCTAGTCTAGTCTCTTGAGCACACTCTAGTACTCCCATAAGAATTTGGCAAGACTACTTTCTGTTGAGATGACAAGCTCAACACATGTGGACATGGATGATGGACCGCCTCGTTAGATGGGTCCACACGTCTACACTTAGCACGTCGGTGGTCATTATGACTCTCACATGGCCACTGACTCATTACTTATTATATTCAGGTTGTTACACCTATTTACAGCTGGCATAGTTATAGCGCCAGTCGACTAGTGTAGTCGGTTATGCATTGTTTGACTTAGTAGGCCACTTTCCTTTTATGTTGTATCTTATCTATACTTTGTGTACATTGTAAAGTGTGTGAAGAAGAAGAAGAAATCAGCATGAAAACGTTTTGGCCTACATCTCTCTTCTTGTCTCTTGAGTGAGCTTCTCCTTGTGCATTCAGTGTGTGTTCGACGCAGCATCTTGAGCAACCCCCTCCACCACGCAATTCTTGACATGGTATCAGAGCCGCGCCATTGAGAGAGGCTGATTTCGAAGGTTGAAGTGAAGGAGAAGAAGCAAGGTTCGAGCAAGCAAGCTACGGGTAAGAATCTCTCCCATTCCTCCACTCCTTCTCTTGGATAGTGCCTGTGGAGGCACCAGAAGCAGAGCAAAGCAAAAATCTCAGATTGCAGTGAGATTTGGTGTGTGCAAAGAGCATAGTGTATTCTACAAATAAGCCCTTAAGGGCTTGCCCGCAGTTATTTTGGGCATTTGAGGCCGTTTTAGGGCCCGTTTTAGAGCCGCAAGTTGCGGACAGCAGTTTCAGGGTTCACTGCGACTTCAGCTGTATCGACCGACAGTAGGTGCGCAGGTTACAGATTTCAAATCTGTAAGATTAAAGGTGTTTACCAGTGAGTAAACACGAGGTTTATCTGCAAACAGGTTGCAGATTGCATGTATTGTTGAGCAGACAGTGAAAAAGGCTGTCTAGTGTATTGTTGTGCACTACATGTCGAGGATTGTAGAAGATTTGCTTGCTGTTTGGTATTATTCTTATGATAATGGCAGAGAATAGTGGAAGCCCCATCATTGAGAAGCTCGACAAGAACAACTACCCTTCATGGAAGTTCCGTGTCACGAACTTTCTTATTGGAAAAGGCCTCTATGAGTTCGTTTCAGGTGAAGAAAAGGAGCCGGAGGTGAGTGATCCTCCAACTGCAGAAGAGATAAAGGCACGGAAGGAATGGAATGCAAAGGATAAAAAGGTTATGTATTGGTTGTCTGTAGTAATTGACAATAATATGCTGGGACATATTAGAAATGCAGAGAATGCATATGCAGCTTGGACTATACTTGAAAGTATGTTTTCTGTAAATACAAAGGCACGGAAGATTCAACTCAAGCAAGAGTTGAATACATTAAAGAAAGGGAAGATGTCTATAAATGAGTATGCACTGAAGGTAAGAAGCATTGCAGATGCATTGCCAGCGATTGATGCAATGCCTGATGATGATGATTTGGTGTCGTCTACCTTGGGTGGACTTAACAATGAAAAGGCTTGGAAGTCTTTTATAACTTCCGTATATGTCAGAAAGCCATTTCCAGATTTCGATGAGTTGGTCTCCCTTATGATCACTGAAGAGATCAACATGCAAAGTGAGACATCTGAAAGAAGCGGTGAACAGGTCCAAGCTTTCTACTCTAGTTCAGGAAGGGGACGTGGCAGGTTCGCTTCAAGAGGCCGTGGTACAGGACGTGGTAGTGACAACCAACAAAACAGATTGAATCAGCAATTTGGCGATATGCAAGTTTCAGGAGGTCGTGGTAACTTTAGAGGCAGGGGGAGCTTTAGAGGAAGAGGTGGATGGCAGAACAGAGGTTCTAACAACTCTGGTATTGTGTGCCACTACTGTGGCAAAACAGGTCATATTGCAGCTCAATGCTATGCCAAGAAAGATAATATTCGGAATGGTAAGTTGCAGCAAGGAAACTATGTATCGTCTTCACGACACAATGAAGACAAAAATGAACGTCTGTTTGTTATGCAGCATATGCTGAATGCTGTTACAAGAAAGGGAACACATGAAGATGTTTGGTATGTCGATTCAGGTGCATCCAATCATATGACCAGCCATGCAGAATGGTTTGGAGAGATGCAGGATTTGCAGAATGCAGGTTATGTGCAGACGGGTGATGACTCATGCCACCCAATTTCACACATTGGAAAAGTTCCCTTGTCCTTGCATGATGGTAAGACAAAGAGTCTTTCAGATGTATTACATGTGCCATCTATTACAAAGAATTTGGTGTCAGTCGGTCAAATGGTAGAGCAAGGGCTGCAAGTCAGATTTAATGCAAAGGGCTGCTTTGTAGAAGATTTCAATGACAAGTGCAGGTTGGTAGCAAAGGGAAGTAGAGTTGGACGTATGTTCACTCTAGATGCTGGAATTCCTACTATGAATGCTGCTATGTATGCCAAAGGAAAAGGAGTTGTTGCAGACATTGAAATTTGGCACAAACGCATTGGACATGCAAATGTACAAAGGCTAAAACTAATGCAGTCCAAAGGGTTGGTTACAGGTTTGCCTACATTTAGAGTTGCAAAATTTCAAAAGGTATGTGAAGCATGTCAGTTTGGTAAGCAGTCAAGGCAACCCTTTTCACATGATAGAGATGTAAGCAGAAATATTCTTGATGTTGTACATACAGACATTTGGGGGCCTACACAAAATGTATCTCTTGGAGGCAGTTCATACTTTGTCACATTCATTGATGATTGTTCTAGAAAGCTGTGGGTATATTTTATGAAGGAAAAGAGTGAAGCGTTTGAGCACTTTAGAACTTTCAGGGCTGCAGTTGAAAGAGAAACAGGCTTGAAAGTAAAGTGCCTGAGGTCAGATGGAGGGGGAGAGTACCTCTCAAATGAGTTCAATGATTTTCTGAAGTCTCATGGGATAAAGAGACAGTTCACATGCAGGTATAGCCCATAGCAAAATGGGGTTGCAAAAAGGAAAAACAGGCATATTGCAAAAGTTGCACGCGCTTTGATGGCTGAAAAGAATATGCCTAAGCATTTTTGGTCTGAGGTTGTTCATACTGCTGTTTATATTATGAACAGAACTCCCACAGCTGCAGTTCATGGTATGACCCCCGAAGAATGTTTTACAGGTAAGAAGCCTGATGTTTCACACTTGAAAGTATTTGGCTGCATTGCATATGTTCATGTGCCAGATGAGTTGCGGAAGAAACTGGATCCAAAGGCTGAAAAGTGTATCTTTATTGGATACTCTTTAGAGCAGAAAGGGTATCGTTGTTACAACCCTGTCACATGTAAGTTCAGAGTGAGCAGGGATGTCATCTTTGATGAAATGAGCAGTTGGTATGCATCTAGTGGTGATGCATTGGATGTTGATGATGATCATGACACTCATGTGCAGGCTGAAAGGCAAGAATCACGGACTCTTAGTGGACCAGATACATCATTTGGTAGTCCTTGGTCTGGGAGACTAAGGAGTACCTCTACATCTTCAGGTGCATCTAGTAGCACTACAGGTAAAGACAAAGGAAAGAATAAAGTGTCAGAAGGCATTGATGCAGTTCTTGATGGAGACTCCAGTGGCTCAGAGATCTTAGATGATGAGTTTGGCATTCCTTCAGTGAGGACTCCAGGTGTGCAGAGAGCACGTGCTGATGCAAAGACTCCATTGAGTGATCCAGTGGTATGCAGGTCTAGCAGGGTGAGATACCCTGTTAAAAGATTTGGTTTTGAAGGTTATGCAGCTCACCATTATGCTTATATGGTGAAACTAGTTGAGGATGTTGAGCCTACATGCTCATTGGGATGCAGCAATGGATGAGGAGATGGCTGCATTAGAGGCCAATAAGACTTGGGATCTAGTATCATTACCAAAGGAAAAGAAAGCTATTGGATGTAAATGGGTTTATAAGATTGAGCACAACGCAGATGGTTCTATTAGTAGGTACAAAGCTAGGCTGGTTGCAAAAGGCTATGCTCAAACATATGGCATAGATTATGATGAAACCTTTAGTCCAGTTGCTAGGATGGCAACTGTCAGATGTGTGATTGCTTTGGCAGCAGCCAAAGGTTGGAGGTTGCAACAAATGGATGTAAAGAATGCCTTCTTGCATGGTGATTTGCAGGAAGAAGTGTATATGGATCAGTCAGCAGGTTATGAAGATTTAGAGCATCCCACGTATGTGTGCAGGTTGAAGAAGGCACTCTATGGGCTCAAGCAAGCACCTAGAGCATGGTCTGACAAGACTAGAGAGTATCTTGTCAATATTGGTTTTTATGTTTCTGATGCTGATCACTCACTTTATGTGAGAAAGGGAGATGCAGGTTTGGTCATCATAGTCATCTATGTGGATGACTTGATTATTACAGGTGATAGTGATACTGGGATTGCTGAAGTTAAGGGCTGGTTGAAGATGAAGTTTGAGATGAAGGATCTAGGTGAGCTAAGGTACTTCCTTGGCATTGAGGTGGTCAGATGTGATGATGGTATATGGCTATCCCAAAGACAGTATGGCTTGGATATGTTGTCCAAGTATGGTATGACAGCATGCAAACCACTTTCAGTCCCATTGGAGCAGAATGTAAAGCTAAGTGCTAATGTTGGAGATGAGATAAAAGACCCTACTATGTTCAGGAGGATAGTGGGGAGTTTGATTTACATGACTATTACAAGACCAGACTTGAGCTACGCTGTTGGTCTTGTAAGTCAGTTTATGCAAGTACCTAGAAAGCCACATTTGGATGCAGTCAGACGCATATTGAGATATGTGAAGTCCACATTACATTATGGAATTTTCTATGAGGCAGGTACAGATGTATAGGTGTTTGGATACACAGATGCAGATTGGGCTGGTAGTATGTCTGATAGAAGATCTACCAGCGGATACATGTTCTCTCTTGGTAGTGCAACAGTTGCATGGAGCAGCAAAAAGCAATCTACAGTTGCTTTGTCGAGTACAGAGGCTGAGTATAGAGGTGCTGCTGTTGCAGTATGTAAGGTAGTATGGCTGCAAAAGCTATTGGCTGATTTGGATGTCCAGGTGGAAGGTCCAGTTGTCATTTATTGTGACAACATGAGCAGTATACAGTTGGCTAGGAACCCTGTGTTCCATGCCAGGACAAAACATATTGAGGTACACTACCACTTTGTGAGAGAGAAGGTACTAGCAGGTGAGATTGACTTGGTGTATGTCAGCACACAGGATCAGATAGCTGACATCTTCACGAAGGCATTGGGTACAGAGAAGCTTCAAAAGTTTCGAAGCTTACTTGGAGTTGCAGAGATGCAGTTGAGCTTGAGGGGGAGTGGTGAGATGACAAGCTCAACACATGTGGATATGGATGATGGACCGCCTGGTTAGATGGGTCCACATGTCTACACTTAGCACGTCGGTGGTCATTATGACTCTCACATGGCCACTAACTCATTACTTATTATATTCAGGTTGTTATACCTATTTACAGCTGGCATAGTTATAGCGCCAGTCGACTAGTGTAGTCGGTTATGCATTGTTTGACTTAGTAGGCCACTTTCCTTTTATGTTATATCTTATCTATACTTTGTGTACATTGTAAAGTGTGTGAAGAAGAAGAAGAAATCAGCAAGAAAACGTTTTGGCGTCCATCTCTCTTCTTGTCTCTTGAGTGAGCTTCTCCTTGTGCATTCTGTGTGTGTTCGGCGCAGCATCTTGAGCAACCCCCTCCACCACGCGATTCTTGACACTTTCTAGCCCTATTGAGCACCATGGAGGCAATCCTTGAAAGAATCGTGGCCTCCCTTCAAAACCTCCAACAACAAATTCAAGACTTGAATGGACGACAAGTGCAACTTCAAATAGAACACCCTATGCATCTAGGCCCTGCACTTTAAGAGATTCAAAACCAAATCCGAGAACTTGCAGAACAACAAAGGAAGTGATGAGATGATTCTGCATGTTTATATGTTAGCGTGCCCTATTTTGTATGTTAGTTTGTCATCTCCTAGTTGTGAGCTCTTGTCAGAGTTAGGAAGAAGACAGAGGAGCTCTGTCAGTTTGTTCAACATTTATGCGTTAATGCATTTAATTTTTGAGTGGCCGTTGGCCCATTTTTAGGGTGCATTTTCAGTCGGTCCATTTTAGGGCAGTTAGCTAATTTTGGCAGGCCACCAGTTGGTTGGCCAAATTTAGGAGAGGGCTATTTATAGCAGCCCTCTCTTGACTCTCACTTACTCTTTTTTGTAGATTCAACACACACTACTCCTGTTCCTCTTCGACATTGGTGGTACCACTCATTTCAGCCTAATCTAGTGCCCTCACTGGCGCCTCTAGGCTACATGCAAGGATTGATCAATTCACATCCTTGTATTCAGCATACATTTCAGTCAGTGCAATATTTCTTCCTTCATTCTCTGCTTTCTCTCTTTGTGTTCGTGTTCCTTCTTCCATTGCACACTCTCACACGGTATCATCACCTATGTGAGAACACAAATTTGAGATCTTCCGTGGTGACCGCCTTGGCTGCCTAAAAATGTAGCCAAAATCACTTGCATTTTTTGCACTTGTGTAGAGGCGACCCTCTTTGGAGGCAAGGTGGTAGCGTCCACAACTAGGCAACCTCATTTTGAGGCTTGGTGGCCACATTCAAGTGGTAGTCATTATAATCTAGGGCTCTTTCGGCCTCTCCATCAAGCAACCGTCCCTTTCATTGGCTTTCATTCCTCTGTTCTAGTCATCCTCTTCTGTGGACCAGCCATCCCCTTCAGATTCCCTTTCCCTCTGCAAACACAAGATTTATTGGGTGTGTGTAGGATGTCTTACCATTTTTGAAGCTTTGATGACTCAAAGGAGGAGCTTCTTTCTTGACACTCCTCTAAGCGGAGATGCGACTATTGGGAGTTTCGTGATTGATGATGGGAGGAGTCTCCTCAAACCCGTCCCTCTTCTATCCATGTATCTCAGAGGATTCCATCTACTATGAAGGCCCTATTAAAGAAGCTTCCATCGGATGTTCGCATGCCTTCCCTGATTCCCTATTTATAGGTACCCATTCTCCCTTCATTTCCCAAGGATGACAAGTTGGATGGTTCCAAATATTCCCTATGGTTGTGCAAGGTTGAGTGTATTCTCGACACTTTCGATCTATGGGCACATGTTTCTTCACCTATTACACATCCCAAGGAGGATCCTAATGATGGGGTCTCCATGGACCGTGCAACCTTATGTGATCTGCTCAACTCTCAAGCCCATTTCTTTCTCTTTATCAATCTACAAGATTTTGTTCTTGTGCATGTTCGTAGGTTGTAGGCTACAGCATAAGTGTGGAAGAAGCTTGCATCTTTGTATGAACACAAGTCGTTTGCCCACAAGATCTCTCTTGGGAAGAAGTTGTAGTTGCTCAGTCTTGTTCATTCTCCTTGTATGATGGAGCACATCACAAAGATGGAGGGTATGCATGGTGAGCTTGTCTCCCTTGGATGGAAGATCTCCTCATGGCTATGATTCTTTTGACTCAGCTGCCATCTCCTTGGTTCCATGTCTTCAACACCAGCCTTATCACCTCACAGACCCGTGAGAAACTCTTATGGGAGGAGCTTTCACTACTTGTCTTGGAACACGACGAGTAACTTAGAGAAGTGAGGGCAAGTGGTTCTCTACCAAGGCTTTTACTACAGGTACAGGTGGTGGGAAGAAGAAGAAGAAGTAGCAAGAGAAGGTGAAGGAAAAGAAGGATTCAAAGCAGAAGTACCCCCTTTTGAAGTCAAAGGAGAAGGATTCGAAGGCTATTCGTGCTATCACAAAGTTTGCCTTTGTACATTTTTTTGAAATGGAGGATACAACTCTTACTTCTTCTACAGTAGTGAAGCCTTCACTTTTGTGGACAGTGGGGCTTCTTCTCACGTGACCTACCGACAGGATTGGTGATGGGACCTAAAATGGGCCGGCACTGGCTATAGCACTAGCCGGACCTCATGCTCATGACACACAAACACCCTCACGGCCTCGCGGACCAGGAGTGTCTATCAAATGCTGAAGGACAAACTGCCCTAAAGCTTAATTCATGCGTTTATAGTTCATAGTCCAACATTTTCCTAAAACTCCTCAGAGGAAGAACCCTTATACATTGGCATAATGCCTCATCACACACGTATAGGAGGCACTCCACCGACTAATAGTCGGAGCCCCACTGCAGCTCTCCTACATCGCAGGGATTTGCCCTTTGATGCGCTGTTAAACATATAACACAAACGAGCACAAACTCCTCTCTTTCTCACTTCACAGTCCCTTAGGAAACCGACCCTCTACCCTACGGCAAGGGATAACCTCACACTCTCAATCATGGGTCAAAGTCCTAAGAAAACAATTGCTATGCACTCCAGGAGATTTTTCCTTCGATATCATGAACCATGCATAGTGCATAATGTGAATGGTTTAGTGCACAAACAAAAAAAAATCAGCATTGTGCATCGTGCGAAACCAATCTTTTCATGATTTCCATGCTAACGTTTATGTATTGAAACGAGGAGAGACACCAAGCCTTACGCTCATGTTGCCTTTTCCTTTATTTTAAAACAACGTTCTATAGCCATGATGTAATACATAAATCAGATTTAAGATTGTACTTTAATGCTCAAACTCTCCTCTCACCCTACCGTTTAATGTTTTGCAATCAGTGATATGTGTAAGAGTCGTTTTATGTGTATTTCTTTGTAGAGAAAGCAATAAATACGGACAAAAACATAGAAATGAGGGTAAACCGAGGCTAACCTCATGCTCTACCTTCATTATACATTGCACAAACACTTATGTAATTTTTTGGAATTTTCTCTTTATCGTTTCCTAATTTTCTCCCATTTAAAACCCATTTTTCACCGGTTTTTGGTATTTTTTTCTCTATTATTTTCAATAAAAAATAACTAGAAATTAAAATTGATTATGGCCTGTGGCCCTTAGGTTCTTTGACAGCAAAATTTCAGGTTTTATTGATGTTATAGCTCATGTTTCCCCTTTATTTTGCAAAAAGACCCCATTTTACCTCTTAAACGCGTGTTTTACAAGTTTTATACCATTAATTTTAGTCATAACACTTATGATTTAATGATTTTTTGAGCATAAACTGATCAAACTCATAGCAAACAACAACATAATGCATAATCAGCCCATGGGAACAAATATTCATGAAGCAAATTGCTTAAAACATCAATTATAAAATTACCATACTTTGCGGTGCCGAAGGGTTTGTGAAAGCAAAGTCGCGTCTTCAAAAGACCTTGATAAATTTTAGGATAAAAGATCAAACAGGTGAATAAGCAAGATGAGAAAATAATGTCAAGACTCTGTTTTATTTCTGCCAATAAGAGATTCAAGGTTCAAGAAGAAGAAACCCGAGCAGCCTCTGGATTGCATAGATCATCCATACATTTCAAAGAGAATTTCCAAGAGTATGGTCTTCATCAATGAGTGAGAAAGTGGATGAACGTGGATAATCTTCTGATCCAAGTTCCATCATGATGACTATTTACTGATATTGAGATGGCTTAAGGTTAGAAACAGTCTTCAAATTTTCCATATTTATATATTATGTTAGCCTTCAATCTGCCTGTTCCTGGATCGGTCAGACCCAGAGATAGTCATCAGTTGTGGCTAATAAGACCGATCCCAGAGATAGTCATTAGTTGTGGCTAATAAGTCACATTTCTGGCACTCTTTATCAGGAACAAACATAATTTGTGTTGGGGAATATGGATGGTCAAAGGAAAGCTTAGAATCTGCCTTGAAATCTCATGTTTTCTCATCAACCATGATGCACAGGCATAAAAAACAGCAATAACAATCGGTGAGCTGGAAATTTGGATAGCACGACTTCTTTCTTCAAGATAGTTTAATGGTCTGGTTCAAGGACTAATGGTACTTGATGGTTTGGTTCAAGACAAAACTATTGTGGGATGAGCATCTATACACGGCTCTTCATGAAGCATTGACATGCCATCATCAGTTGTAATTACTATTGTTATGTTCTCATTGATGACTGTCCTAATTTTCCCCAGAATGACTGTTTTTCTTCTCCCCAGGATGGCTCTTTTTCTCCTTAGGACAGGTTGTCTCGTGGCTATTGGAAAATGAACCAAGTAGAGATCCAAATAATCCAATTTAAGGTTTCTTAGGCTATCCTCACATGCCTCCCGAACATGTCCATGATCAAAGTTCCAAAGCTTGGTGGTAATGAACAAATCTTCTCTTTTGACTAGACCTTGCCGCAGGGCTTCCGCAAGAGCCTCACGAACTTCCTTCTCATTCTTGTAATCAGCTGCACAGTCGAAGTCGCCTGTCGCTACAGAGTTACATTTAAAGATGAAGGGAGGGGCCTTCCTTACTAAATTCAGGCGTGAAGGTTTTGAAGAGCGGATGCGAGAGGAATTTATGAATTTAAGTCAGTCCTCTAGAGAAAGAGTAGAAGCTTATGTCTCACAAATGGAATCCATCCTGAAGAGATGGACTAACCATAATCTAGATGATGGCATTCAGAAGGGGGTGTTTCTCAGAGGATTACAACCAGAAGTCTGTAAGTTTGTGGAGCTGCAAAGACCAGCTACACTGCAAGCTGCAACAGAAGGTGCAAGACTGTATGATGAAGTGGAAGCTAGATTGGCGATGAATCCAGGAAGAGGAGTCCTACCTCCTCTGATGCCAGGAATGATGTACCCACCAAATGCAGTCCCACGGACAGTCCCCTATCCCTACCAACAGATGTCCCCAGTATCACAGTACAGTGCACCAAATCCACAATGGCCACAATCAATGCCTCAAATGATGGTTCAACCACAACAAAAATGGTCCCAACCAGTTTTCCCAATGCCAAATCAACATCAATAGTGAAACCCCACCAACTGGAGCCAATAGCCAACAATTCAAACAGGAGCTCTGAATCAGAATCAAAACAGAGACCCCTCTGCACCAGCCCAACCTGTTTAAGCAGTGATTATAGAGACTCCTCAAAACCCTACTGCCAGTACCTCATGAGGAGAAAGCTTGAAGGATTATTTATCCAACTTAGTTGCAAATATAAAAAAGGAGCTGATGGATGTGATTACAGAGAAACTACAGACACCGAAAGTGAATACCGCTAGCATATCCAACGTTGCAGGAGCAGGAAGAGATGTGATGCAGTCAAATACTTGGTGTGGTAAGTGTCATCAAGCAAGCCATTTAGCCATTGAATGTACATGAAAGCCAACAGTCCCTAGAGCTTTCTGTCCCTACTGTTTGCAGAAGAACCATAGAGAGGATATTTGCTCTCTGAAGGAGATGCATGAAAGGAGAAGGAAGGAAGAAGACACAAGATTCAACTTGCTAGAATCCAAAATGACAACACAGGATATTGGACCCAAGCCTAGAGAGATTGGTCCTAATTTCGGTCCAAGGAGGTTTCCCTCTCAAAGTTACAGAGAAAGACAATCTGGCGGTGGTCAGAGATCAGAAGTGGAGTGTTACAGATGCGGAGAAAAGGGACACATTTCACCAAATTGTCCAAATCCTAGAAGGTCAGTGGATTATAGGCCCTTATGCAGTCGATGCAAAGGAGAAGGCCACACTACAAAAGACTGTCCAAGCCCAGCCCTAGTGAAAAACAGTGCTACTGATAATTCAGCCAAGGTCCAAGATCCTACCTCCAATTTAGTGGAATTGGAAGTTCCTGCCATCACGCGTGCAAAGAAGGAGCCTGGCAGTGCCATACAGAGCACTACAGTGCCACAGAGGGTTACAGAGACAATTCTAGAGACAGGACCAGAGGTCTAGGAGATAGAAAAGGAGGAAGTGCCACATGTGGCAGAAGAAGTCCCAATGATGCCCTTGTTGGAAGAAAAAAGGAAAATGAAAATGGGTGTCACCCCATTCCCTAACCGGTTAGAGAAGCCAGTGGATCCTATTAAGGAATATAATCTGGTCACAGATCTAGATACCTTTAAACCAAACCTCACATTCCGACAATTATTGATGTTGTCTCCCAGTTGCCAAAAAAGGTTCAAAAGTATACTGACAAGAAGACATGGCTTAAGGATTACTCCCTCAACAGCAACAAAGTCCATCAAAGCTCCAGAGCCTGTAAAAGAAGTGGATGTGGCTAACGCCTTCCTAGATCTAGGTAGCCCAAAGACTGGTGTGTGGATAGAAGGCTGCTTTATTGCAAATGCACTAATTGATGGTGGTTCATCAGTGAACATTATGACGGATGTGACAATGAAGGATCTAGGCCTACAAGGTGTGCAACCAACCCAATGGCTCATCAGACTAGCGAATCAAAGCAGAATCAAGCCTTTGGGTATTCTCCCATATGTGAAGACTACAGTGGCTGGAAAAGATTAGAGCAAAATCAAGCCTTTGGGTATTCTCCCATATGTGAAGACTAACCTGTCTGGTGGTGAAGCCAAACTCTTATGGTACATCCTACCCCCTATTACTGGGCAAACCATGGCTTTTTGAAGCCAGAGCAAGGACGGATTGGTTCAAAGAGACCTTGACCTTGGGTAGAGGACCTAATAAAGTAGTGCTGAAGCTATAGGGTGCTCAAAAAGGACATGGATCCACCTCCTTGGAATTATCTTCTAACTCCCCTAATGAGGCTACAGATGGAACATCAGCAGACGAAGATGCTGTCAAATAGATCCTTCCCAAGAAAACAGTGGCACATTCCTTAACAGTGGATACTGTAAGCCAACTCCCAAAAGATGCAAAGTCCTTGTCAATGGGTGAATACTTCCTGCCTGAACCAGGAAGGATTTCCGAAATCACTTCTGACAGTGAGATAGAAGCATGGATGTACTGCTCTCCTTGTTATATGGCCACAGTAGAGCCAGAGACGGAGGTAGAAGATGAAACAGAGAACCTGTTCTTCTCTTACAGAGCTCCTACAGAGACAGAGACAGAGACAAATACAGAGACAGAGTCTAAAGAGGATGGAGATGATACGGAAGAAGAAGGTTATGAAAGCGAGATGGAAGAATCTATCCCATACGAAGAGGATATATATGAAAAAGAAGTTCAAGAAGCATCGGAAGCAGACGATGCTGTGGGATAGAATGGCAATGGTACCATTTGGTCTGGTAAATGGATCTTCTCATATGCAAAATCTTTATAAGAAATGGTTAAAGAAGACCAAGCCGTCTTTCAGCAGTGGCTCATGCCGCCCTCACCCACCTTTGCCAAGAAAAGATGATGATGATGCACCGTGCCAACAAGTACCAGTCTCACAATTCCAACAGGCATTAGAGGGTCCTCGTTATGTGATGTTCCTAGACGCGTCATCAGAAGATGAGTCTTCAAGACAAGAGGTAACTAATTTTGAAACCAACCCCAAAATGGCTCTAATCCCATTTCAACATCTCAAGGAGCAACCTAAGTCTCCACCTAAAGAAGAAGTCAGTTCTAGTGGAACATTAGAAGAGGACACCACCCCCTTGAAGGAGTCAGATTTGTACCCAGAAGCGGTTCGTGGAACCTTCATCCGTGAAGTAGAAGGTGAAAGGCAGTTAACCTTTGTGGATATAGATGGCACTAAATGCCACTTGAAGGTGGGTAGCAGCCTACCAGAAGAGGAGTTGTCAACTTTGTACAACTTGTTGAAAGAGAATTTCGACGTGTTTGTATGGTTCTACAAAGACCTAAAGGGGATTGATCCCACAATATGTCAGCATCATATTGATTTGGAGCCTCATGCCAAGCCAGTACGGCAACGACAAAGGCGAATGAACCCGAATTATTCCACATTGGTGAAAGCAGTGCTGCTAAAGCTTCTAGAAGCCGAGTTCATCTATCCAGTGGCAAATAGTGAATGGGTCTCACCCATCGTGGTTGTACCCAAGAAGAATGAAAAGCTTTGTATATGTGTGGATTTCCGTAAGTTGAATTCCAAGACCAAGAAGAATCACTTTCCTATCCCTTTTACAAACCAACTGTTGGACACAGTAGCAGGACATGAGCTTGATGGATTCAGTGGATATAACCAAGTGCAGATAACAAAAGAAGACCAATCCAAAACAACTTTCACCACAGAATGGGGGACCTACGCTTACCGAGTGATGTTGTTTGGGCTCTGCAATGCCTCTGCTACCTTCCAGCGAGTCATGATGGCCGCATTCCAAAATCATCTCCATGACTTTATTGAGGTATATTTGGATGACTTTTGTGTTTGTAGTTTGATCCGTGAACACTAGGGACATTTGGAACAATGCTTTGACCGATGCCGGGAGTATGGGATTTCCCTCAACCCCGACAAATACATCTTTGGGGTCTCTTCTGGAGTTCTGTTGGGCCACATTGTCTCTACACAAGGGATATCAACAGTCCCTGCAAAGATCGAAAAGATCGCAGGTCTGACAGCACCCACCAACCTCAAACAGTTGAGGGGATTCCTAGGCCATGTGGGTTACTACAGAAGGTTCATAGCCCATTTTGCAACAAAGGCAACCTCCTTGCACAAGCTTCTGAGGAAAGATGGAGAGTTTATTTGGATGGGAGAATGTAACAAAGCCTTCAACATTCTGAAGTAGTGTCTGATTGGGGCACCCATTCTGCAGCCTCCTGATTGGATGAAGGAGTTCCATGTGCACACTGATGCATCCATTGAAGGGCTAGGTGTTATCCTATGTCAAAAGGGCCCCTCGAAATTAGATCAACTGATATATTATGCAAGCCGAAAAGTCACTGATAGAGAGCGAAACTCCACAGTGATAGAGCTGGAGTGCTTGGCAATGGTGTTTGCCCTAGAGAAGTTTCGCCACTATCTGCTATCTACCCACTTTAAATTCAATGGGATCACAAGGCCCTGTCCTTCCTGATGAACAAAGCACATGTGAAAGGACAAATGATGAGATGGCTCCTTCTATTTCAGGAGTTCGACTTTGAGGTAATTACCAAACCTGTCGTTCCCATGTTCTGGCTGATCATCTATCGCGTATCCCATAGATTGCAGACGAGGAGCAGGATGATCCAGACCTCCCTCATGCTTCCCTATTCCTGGTCGATACTGTAACTCCCTGGTATGCAGGCATTGCCAATCTGCTATCTGGCAACCCAATAGTACCCTCCTGGCATCTCTAGTAGGGAAAGGAAGAAGCTTATGTTAGAATCAGCCCCCTACACCCTGTTAGGCGGTGCACTTTACAAGAAAGGCAAAGATGAAGTGCTCAAAAGATGTGTTGCAGGAGATGAGATTGGGATTGTTTTGAAGGCTTTCCATGACGAGCCATGTGGAGGCCACTTTGCAGGAGAAGCTACAGCCAAGAAAGCTCTGTTAGCAGGTTACTGGTGGCCGACCATCCACAAGGATGCTTATGATTACTATAAGCGATGTGATGCCTGTTCAGAGAATGGGGAAACCCACCAAAACAAGTGCCATGCCATTGCAACCTATCCTCCCCTTGAAGCCGTTCGAGAAGTGGGGCATTGACTTCGTAGGCACAATCGATCCTCCCACCAGACGGAAACAGAATAGATACATCTTGGTATGTACAGATTATGTCACAAAGTGGTGTGAAGCTAAAGCCCTAAAGCAGGACGATGGTAACAGTGTGGCCATGTTCATGTATGAGAATATCATCACCCGTTTTGGCAGTCCCCTAGAGCTAGTAAGTGACAGAGGCACTCATTTCATTAATAAAGTCATGGAAGAGTTGACTGAGCTGTATAAGATCCGCCATCGCAAGTCCACTCCTTATTACCCCAGAGCCAACGGCCAAGTCGAAGTCATGAATCGCATCCTCTACTTGATCCTGACAGGAATAATTGCCGCACATCGTCGTGATTGGGATGATCGACTTACAGAGGCCCTCTGGGCATACAGAACCTCCCATAAAGCAGCAACAGGACAGACACCCTTCCAGCTGGTGTATGGTACAAAAGTTGTTTTCCCTGTTGAACTGGAATTGCCCTCTTTGCGACTGGCTATCAAAGAGCATTTGGGGGATGATGATTCACTGTAACGCCATCTCCTGCACCTTGAATGTTTGGACGAAATTTGCAGGATGGCTCTACAGTGCATGGAAGCCACGCAAGCTCGACGTAAGGCTTACCATGACAGCTTCATCAAGCACAAGGAGTTCAAAGAAGGTGATTTGGTCCTAGCCTATGATTCACAATTTGGCAAGTTTCCTGGCAAGCTTCAACAGCGGTGGATGGGCCCATATAAGGTACTTGCTGTCAACCCTAATGGCTTTGTTCAAGTGCAGACCGTTGATGCCTCTGATGATCCCTTCCTGCTCAATGGATATCGCCTGAAGAAGTACTTCCCTCCTTGGGGATCTTGACAATCACGGTCACCTGATCCTTTTCCCCGTTGGCGTGGCACTATAACTCTTATGATGCTACTTTTGATAGCCGTTCTTCAGCCACTCCTGATGAGGTGGACGCAATCCTCTGTCCTCTCAACCCCACCTTCCGGCCATGATCTCTTCTCCTCTATTTTCCACCAGCAGCGGCAGTGGCGAGGTGGGTTTTGACAAATGGTATTTCTACCATTCCCTTGCTTAATTTGAAAAAAGGAAAAAATATACATATCGGTCATGGGAGAAAAGGACTTCGATCCCTGTCATGCCGACCTATTCTTCGAGAAAAGGTGGAGACACCCTCGGGAATAGGAGAGGGAAAAAAAAACAACAACAACAAAAAGAAAAAAGAAAAAAATACAAGAAAAAAAAAAGAGAAAAAAGAGAAAAAAAGAATGTTATGGGAGAAAAGGAAGAAATTCCCTGTCATAGCAGGCCTTGTTCCAAGAAAAGGTGGTCAACACCCTTGGGCAGGAAGCTGGCTGTGGAAAAGGTGGCAACACCCAGCAGTCCAGAAAGTGGATTCATCAATTGACATCTCCAAGATCCAGTTCCGAAGCTGCCTCCCCTGGTACGCTGTGTCCTGTGCCTTTCTGCAGAGCGTTTGACAGTCCTCTATTAGATGCCATGTTCCTATCTAACCCCATGTTCGACCTGATGGCTACCTCCCTGGGTACGCCTCTTCAACAACTGACGACGCAATCTTCATCGACAAACAATCGAGTGACACGAGCTTTCATCCTAATCGGATGGGGAAGTGAGTATGGTTGCCCTCTGTAACTATCAACAGAGCGTGAGATAGAGGGTGGGGCGAGTGACCAGTCTTTCCCTGTAAATCAAATGAGAGGTGAGAAGTGTGAATGGAGTGTTGCACACACGGGAAGGGCCTCTCAATGCACAAAGCACGATCTGTTTTTGTGCATTGCACCATAAGGCTCCCTGGCCTTCCTTTTCGCACCGTATACCGGCATAGGGCGGGATGCACAGTTGCACCATCAAATGCGCACAAGGCATACAACCTGTGTACAAGTGACCGTGAGGATTACATCAATGGGTTTCAGGACATGGTTGCCCTCTGTATCTTCCAGCAGAGTGTGAGACAGAGGGTGGGCTGAGTGTGACTGGAGTTTCTTCAATCAATTAGCGAGAGGTGAGATTGAGGGACGTTACGACACTTGGAGTCAGGTACGTTCCTGTTTCCTTATGCACCCACGGGGTGGGTCTCTATCGTCATCACAGGACACGCCACCCTGTTCTGTACTTTGCACTATAAGGCTCCCTTGCCTTCCTCCTTGCACTTATGCCAGACGGGTTGGACGCATTGATGCACCATCAACTATGCACCCTGGCATACTTCCTCTGCACCATCCCCCTTTTCAATTCCTAAACCGGGTGTGAGATATGGGTTTCAATCATTATTCATCGAGTGATGTTCGTACTGGGGCGAGTGAATGTTCTCTCATCTCATCTGAGTGCTGTAAGCTGAGTGACTCTCCTTCGTCAGCGACACTGACTCGACGCGATTCATCAACTAGCTACCTCCCTCGGTGCTGCCGCGTGGTCCCTGCCACGAAGGACGTGTGCTGTGAAGATACCTTGGCACTTCCTGTAGAGCCGACAACGACAGTGGACGTGCCATCGGCAGTTAACCTTGATTCTCGACAACATGGGCCAAGTTTTTCTAATCCTATACCTTGTGTTGTCAGTGATGTTCATGTTTTAAGTGTGGGGACATTCATGGATGGTCTGTTGTGTGGTATTAGGTCCCTGTTGCTCGGTCAACCCTATCCGTTAAGGTTTTAAGTGTGGGGATGCGTCCCTGCGCGTCTACATTGTATACCCCTCTGCATATGCCTCAACCTGCTAATGCCTCTATGCCATGACTTGCTTTTACCCTGATGGGGTCCCTTCCCCACCCACCCGTCTCTTGTCACCCCTCCCTTGGGGTTGTTCCTCCTCCATTTCTCTTTCTCCCTTATTTTGCTGTGTTTCCTCGTGAACGCACTCTACGTTCAGTGGCATCCCCATTTACCTTTATAGCCCTGTTCATCCCTTTGAACTGTCCCATTTTCCTCTTTACCCACCCCTGTTCTGGTGCATGGTTCTCGAGTTATTAATTTTTGAAGCATTTTGAGCACATTAGCCGGTTTTCCATGTGAACGCACGTTGCTTGTTTCAAAACCGTGATTTGATGTCATAGCCCTGTCCATACTTTTTCCCTGACATTTTTTCTTTTTCCTCCGTGTCATTTTGATGCACGATTTATCCAATATTAATTTTTGCTGTTTCTCGAGACTTTTTCATGCGTCTTTTTGACATTTTTCCACGTGACCCTACCCTGTTTGCATCGGAATTCCAATTTGATTTGACACCCGTGTCCATCACACTTCCCCCACCTTTTTCCTTTTTCCTCCACCCTCGTTCGACTTCTGGATTTTTAATTATTAATTTTTAAATGTGTTTTCAGGTGTATTTTTTGTGTTTTTCGCATGTGAACCCCTCCTACTTCTGCCGGCACTGCATTCTAACATGATCACCCTATGCCACCACTTCTTGCGGCCATTTTTCCTTTTTCCTACATGTCATTCCAGCTAGCCGTTCGTCCAATATTATTTTTCGATTCCATTTTCGGGTCTATTTTTGGGGTTTTTCCCCAGTGAACACATCTTATCTCTGTCGGAACCATGTTTTGACGTGAAAGAATTGTCGCCACGTCTTTCTGCATATTTTTCCTTCTTCATGCACCTCGTTCCGATGCACGGATCTTCCGATATTAATTTTCGTTTGCGTTTTTGGGGCCGTTTTTCGTGTTTTTGCATGTGAACGCCCTTTACCCCCCTCGGAACCCCCGTTGCACGTTTCCTCTGTCTTCCCCCTGCCATCCTGCACAATTTTGTTTTTACGACATTTTGTTTTTATGCTGCCCGGATTGTGAGATATTAATTTTTCCTTGTTTTTACGTGTTTTGCGCAACTCGTCCCGCACGTGAACGCGACCGTTTTCGATTTTACACATCTCCACACGCCCCGGTTGCGTACGCATGCCCCATACTGACATCCTAGCACCAGTCCAATCCCGTCACGGCAAATTTCCAAACTAAAAATCTTAGAAAAAACTTTTAGAAATTTCTAAAAGTAAAAATTCTTTCAAAAATGCATACAAAATGAGCAAAAATTCATTAAAATTGGTAAAAATACCAATTTAATTGCAAAAAAATTCCTAAAAATTTCATCAACTTCTTTGCTTATTTTTGGCATATTTCCTAAGTTGAAAATGTTATGCTAATTTATTCCATTATTATTTTATGGCAAAAATGCTTCATTAAATGTCTAAATTCATGAAAAATCCTCTTTAATTCCAAACACAAGCTGAAAAATCTGAAAAAATCCAGATACCTTGGTCACATATGGTGGATTAATGCTAAAAATCTTAAATATTTTTATATGTGTTTCATTTTCAAAATTTTGCCATAAAGATCAATAAAAATACGAAAAAAAATATTACAACAAACAAAAACACATAAAAACCAAAATACACAATCAACAATACACAACATTTTAAAAAAAACAACAACAACAACATATAAGCCATCAGTCATCCAAACAAATTCATATACACTAATATTGCTATATCGTATGTCCAATTATTTTTAGTTCGTGGTTTTTCTTTTTGGATTGCTGAGCTATATTTTGGGGATTGAGAAGTGCGCATTCATTGCATACACATACACCCACTTTCAGTTATTTTTCATTTTATATTTTTTATTTTTCCCGCTACCCCAAAATTCACGCTTAATTTTTAACATGAATCCTAAACACCACCATGGCACGCGCGCTCACGCCAAACACACCTTTTTCTAATTAAAATCAACCCTAGCAAAAAAGTGCTCCACATCACCTTAATTTTTAATAAATGAATTTGCATTTAGAGACCCAGTCTGGATATCAAAGTCCAGGTTGCGTTAAAGCACCGTTTCAACTTAATAATTTGTAATTAAAATTTTAAGAAGGAACCGTCATTTTCTTATTAAGATTTATCACTTAATAAAATATTACCCATTGTTAATAATTTATTCCAATGAACCCTTCATTAAATTAATTCCCCCTCACTGCACTTATTTTCCCTTTTTAATGAACTCGCTTCGTGGGATGGGCGCGTACAAATCTATTAGTTGACACTGATGGGTCAAGTTATGGTTTAGTCTTGATGTCCGTTTTTTTTTTTGTAGTCTGATTTGTCCATGTGTTACGATTACAGGTACAGTGTGTAGTTTTTTTTAATTTCTTGCCTGATACGGGGATTTAGGTACTTGCATGTTGCATCGCATGAATTCTTCTAGGCTGTGGTTTGCTTGGGGATAGTTGGTCGAGTCACGTTTTACCACCATGGTTGATATCTTATCCTTGATTTTCATCTATTTTTTTGCAGGCATTCTCTTTGTTTGTCTCTGTTTGTGGTGTGTGTATGTAACCATCTAAATGGCGCCCTCTCGTACTCCTCCCCCGATCTAGTATGTTTCTTTGGCTTTACATGATTATTCTTTGTTACTGGATTCGGACGTTGTCGCTAAAGCGGGCTTGTCCAAGTTTGTGAGCCTTTCTTTCCCACTAGTTCCAGATGATCCTACCATTTGTGACGAGTTTTTAACCTCTTACAGTAAGAGGTCTGGTCCAGTTCGTGGCACTACTGTTCTTCTGACACCGAAGAGTCTAGGCAAGGCTCTTGGTCTACCGTATCGTGAGGAGTCTGTCCTGCTGCCATGCCAATGATGATATTTTGAAGCTGTTGCAGAAGCAAACTCAAGATGTTCTTGATCCGAAGAAGGTCATTACCACATCAGGAGTTGGTGTCTCCATGATTTTCAATCCCCTATGGAAACAGCTATGCCAATTCCTTCAAGACAGGTTCATGCCTGCAAAATCCCCATCTCATTATCTTTCTAAGGAGTTGTTTACAGCTTCACGAATGATTTTGAAAAGCATAACTATTGATTGGAGTACCTACATCCTCTCCAAGATGGATCACCACTTTATCCGAGCTACTCGAGGAAATGTGACTAATGTTACATTTGGGTCCTTCCTCTATGTCTTCTTGCTACATGCTGCCCCTGCAAAGGAAGTTCCTTTACCTCCAATTGATCCTCCAAAAGTTCCTCCTCTACCTCATAATGAAGATGATGATGTGATAATTGAGGATGATGATTCTCCTCCTCCCCTTGTCATTTAGAGAAAACGCCTCAAGAGGGTGGCTGAGTCAGTGCCTATTCCTCCTCCTCCAATTCCAGTGACAGTTCCTGCCCAGTCTTGCAGTACCTTGCCTGCATTCCTTTAGACGCCAAATCTTTTCAAAGCCCATAGAGACGGGATGCTAGAACTTACTATTCCTTCTGTTCATCACCGCCTGGTAACACGAGATGCTATTCCGTTCCTGTGCAAGGATATCCAGAGTTCTATTGAACTTTCGATGACTGCCTGTATCCAGCAATTACATTCTTCATTTTATGATGAAGTTCATGTCAAGATTGTGGGAGAGAAGGAGGGAGTCTCACTTGTAGCTTTCTTACTTGCACAATGGGGGAATACACACAAGGGTGGAGGCTGAAAACAATTTTCCTCTTCTTAGTTGTGTAAGCCAAAAAGAACTCAAATACAAAAGAAATAGAAGAACCCTATATATGGGTTTCAAACCAATTTCAACTAACTAAGGTGGCATACTAACTGAGCCATGAACTAGAGTAGATAAGGATAGCTGTCATCTAGCTATTATTCATGAGTGGTGTACCAACCGCATCTGCAACTGACAAGTCGGTGACATAAATGCACAACGGTCACCCTGGCATATCACGAGTGGAGCTCGATATCTCAACAGTTCAACAGTCTAAGGAGGAACTGAATAAGACCAATACTGCGTTAGCCTCTTCTCAAGAGAAAATCTCTGACCTTTGTATGCAAATGGAGCAGCAGAGTAAACTCATGGATACTCAGAAAGCTAAAATATCTAAGTTGAAAGCTAAGTTGGCAGAAGCTAGGTCTCAAGTGGTTGCTGTAACAGAGGAGAGGGATAAGTTACAGAAGGAGAGTCAAGAGATGAAGGAGGTGATAGCTGCCCAAGCAGAGAAGTTTAGATCCACCACAGCTATCTTAGACCAGAGCAATGCTCAAATCCAGCAACTCAAAGATTAGTTGGCTCAGTCTCGGTCTAATACATAGAGTCCTGTGCAACCAGTTTCTCTTTTATCCCCTGCAGACTTGGCGGCTCTTCAGAGACAGGCTACATTATGTCCCTTATTTCAGGCCAAGGTGGAAAGATTGCAATCTTGCATGGATTTATTATGGTCTTCTTTTGAGCAGTATCAAGAATATGTTCCACCAAATCATTTCTTTTTTGTCCATTATCAACAACAGAAGTTGGCCTTCTATATAAAACTTTCCATGATGGATTTACCTATTCCAAAGGATGGATGGAGTGGGGCCTGGTCATCTAATTTGCTGATAAAAGTAGAGAGGATGGTTTTTGAAGACTCTGTCACTCCAGATATGATGCTTCTGTCCTATATGTATTTGAGGGGTGATTTACTGATTCTAGATGATGAAGATCTGGCTTGGTATGTCGGAGATGTGGTATTGCAAGCTTCTTTGTATGTCCAACATTTGGAGTTGAGGATTGATGAGATGTTCCAGGGACATTCTTCAAAGGTGGCTGAGTGTCCTGAGTTTTCATGGCACACTATAGTTGATGCTGTCATTTTGAATCACCGTCTCAGGTCAAAGCTTCAGCTCATGCCCAGAACATTAACCAACTGAGGGTGGATCTTTTAGCATATCTCTCCAACCAACCCCCATTTGATACTTCTTTCTTTGAAGCCTATAATCGTAGATCAGCTTTAGGTCCGTCCTTACCATGCCTAACTCATTATCAACAAATGGCCCATAGGTATGATGCTTATATTTCCCTTTTTCAATCTAACCCATTTGATACTTCTTTCTTTGAAGCCTATCATCATAGATCAGCTTTAGGTCCGTCCTTTCTTTGAAGCCTATCATCGTAGATGAGCTTTAGGTCCGTCCTTACCATGCCTAACTCATTATCAACAAATGGCCCATAGGTATGATGCTTATATTTCCCTTTTTCAATCTAACCCAAAGGTCATTTTACCCCTTCTTTTCCAACCTCAAGGATCTCCTCAAATTCCTATATTTACCCATTTTTCTTTTATTGAAGATCGAGTTTTTCTACCTCGTGATCCTTGTCCTTCCCCATCCCTTGACATTCTATCAACTTTTCCTGCTTATCTTTTAATGCCTTTGTTAACCAAATCTCCTCAATTTTCAGCAAATCCATCTTTAATCCATTCTTCATTTTATGATTTTGCATATCCATCGCTTCATCCTCTTTCATTAGTCCCGCTTCCCTCTCCTAACACTTCTATTCCTAATCCTCCTCAGTTGGTTAGTGGGTATCAAGGTTTTGATCAGAAGATTCTTCGAAGAAGAGACTGGAGTTCAAATGATTCCCTTACTGGACCTCAAATCAATTGGCCATTGATCCCAGGAGAATGGATAAGTGCTAGTCAGGCTTATCAGAATTATCTGCATTTTGCTCAGCAATATTCTCAGTCTGCAGATCCTTCTGTGCGCTTAACTGCTCATTTTACTTGGTACTTGGCGTATATGCATAGGCATTCCCATAATGATTCAAAATCTATTCCAAAGTTGTGCATGAATGTCAATGTGAGCATTGATTTCCAGCAACTGGATGTCTTGTACTTTCATGCCTTCTGTTTGCCTAGTAGATACCTCATCTTATTGGAAAGGATGTTCTGCCTTCAATTCTTTCAGAATCCTCCCACGACATTTGTAGATGAATCCTTATCCATGGATCGTTTTCGAAATCACCAAGCCTTCAAAAGGGATCATCTCCATTGATACCTTTGCAATGTATTGTGGATGATTTTTAATGATAAATCTCTCTTTTTGGAGAAGTCATTCAGATGGTTGTGTTGTGCGTAGTGTTTGTGTTGTGGGTTAATTTATGTGATAAGATCGTGGTGGTTGCCTATTCGATTTGCTTTTGTGCAAGCTAAATTTTTGGAGAATTGCGATGATGGTGTTGCTGGTTGGATAGTTGAAGATGCTGATGCAGAAGAAGAAACCTCTTATATCCTTTACAAGTTTGTTGTGATTTCCAGTTTGATAAGAAGTGTTAATGTATAAAGGGTTTTCCTTTCGTTGTATTCTTTATATCAGATACAGGTTATAAGTTGGGGTCATGGTTTAGGGTAGGTTGTTTTTGAAGATTTATTAAAGATCAAAGTTGAGCTCTTGAATGAACTTGTATTCCCTTTTTCCTAGGTCACGAGGACGCTTCCTTATTAAGTGTGGGGATATGTTGAGTGTTGAAATGACCTATTTTTTTGGCTGATTTTTGTTGTTTTTGAGAGCTGAATGGTTGATTTTATGAGATGATTGATTGGTTTGGAAGTGGTTTAAGAGTGTTTTAGATAAGCTGGAATGGTTTTATTAAGCTCATGATGTTTATTAGTAGAGATGTGAAGTTCTGTTGATGTTCTGATATGTTATGTTTGGTCCTGATAGCTTCTGTTGAGCTTCTGTTTTGTTCTATTTTGTTCTGTTTTCTCTCTGTATGGAAGGATGGAGTATTGATTGATAGGGTTTGAGATTGTTTGAAAGCTTATTGAGAATTTTTTGATGGTTTGGAATGGTTTGGGTATGAGTTATGTGGTTCCGATGCTTTCTGTTGACCTTCTGTAACTCTCTGTTGAGCTTCTGTGAGCCTCTATAGACCTTCTGTATGCCTTTGTATGTGTTTTGTTGGATGAGAGTGTAGCTTGGGAAAATTTTCTAGCCTTGGAAAGAGGTGAATACAAGTGCAAAAGAGCTAAAAGAAGTCAAATAAGTAGCTATTGAAGACTCAAGTAAAGACTGGAGTGAAGTGACAGTGGTGAGCTATGAAAAGACACTGTAGTGGCTCTGGTGGCCTTTCATATCAGACATACCTTTTGGGAGGTGCATCCATTATCTAATAAGGATTATTTAGGATTATTATGAGAGTATTTCAGTGAGGATATGATGTACTATTGATGGAGAGAGAGAGAGAGAGAGCCAGAGATAGTCAATTCTATCAAAGCAGTGTAATTGTATATGAGAGATTGAGAAAGAGAACTATGAAGACATTGAAGATGAATAATATGTGATTGATTTCCATTCAAAGATGGTGTATTCCTTTGTGTTCTTTGCTATATTGATGGATTTTGTGAAGATGTTGAAGAATGTGGTTGATTCTATCAAATCCGTGGGAGAAATCTACTACGATGATGCGTGAAGAATTGTTGTTTTCTTTGTTTTGATGATCAAAAGAATGAAATAAAAGCTTGTTGATGTTATAAGATAGATTTTCTTGCAAGAGAATTTCCTTTTTCTTGGTGTTCCTCTTGGGGCTCTAGCTTTAGAGCATGGATGACAGCTAGTAATTCCAGATCATGCGTAGCATAATTCTTTTCCTGACTCTGCAATTTCCTTGAAGAGTATGCTACTGGATGACCTTCCTGCATAAGTACACACCCCAAGGCAAGAATGCTAGCATCAGTTACTACCTCGAACTCCTTATTGAGGTCTGGAAGTTTTAGAATAGGTGCTGATACCAAACTTTGCTTCAATCTATTGAAGCTATTTTGTTCAAGAGTTGACCATGCAATGGAAGTTTGCTTCTTCAGTAAATCCATCAGAGGTGCTGCAATCAAAGCATAGTTTTTTATGAAGACCCTATATCATCCTATCAATCCAAGAAAGCTACGTATCTATTTGACGGATACTGGTATTGGCCACTCAAGCACATCTCTGACCTTGGCTGGGTCCACTGATATTCCTTCTACTGATACTATGAATCCCAAATATTCAATCTGACGCTTGAAGAATGCACACTTCTTCATTTTAGCATACAGCTTATGTGACCTCATTGTCTCAAGGACAATTCAAAGTTGAGGTTCATGATCTTCTTCCTGTTTAGAATAGACTAAAGTGTCATCGAATAAGACAAGCACAAAATCATCAAGATATGGCCTAAAGATATCCTACATTAACCTATTGAAGGTGGCAGGTGCATTCGTAAGCCCGAATGACATAACTAGGAACTCAAAGTGCCCATATCTTGTATTGAAGGCCCTCTTTGGGATATCTTCTTCCTTGATCCTTATCTGATAGTAAACTGACGTGAGATCAATCTTGGAGAAGATCTTCGCACCCTGAAGACGATCAAGAAGCTCATCTATTCTAGGAATAGGATACTTGTTCTTGACTGTTGATTGATTCAACCCTCAGTAATCAATACATAGTCGAAGTGTCCCATCCTTCTTTTTCTGGAATAGTATTGGAGCTCCCCATGGTGAACTGCTAGGCCGAATGTAACCCTGATCTAACAGTTGCTTGAGTTTTTCCTTCAGCTCAATTGCTTCTGGTATGGACATTCTATAAGGTCTCTTTGCAATTGGTGCAGCTCCTGGTACTAACCTAATCTCATGATCCACTTCCCTTTGAGGCGGAAGTTCAGTCAACTCTTCAGGGAATACGTCTGCGTATTCCTTTAGCCAAGAAGGTCCTTCATGAGACTCTTGCTTCTGATCTAATTTGTTGAGTTTGATCAAGTAAACAGGTAATCCTTTTATGACTCCTTTTATGATTCGAGATACTTTGGCCAATTGGATTCTCGGCACTCTAGCCTCACCTTGAGTTGTGACTAATTCCCTTTCAGAGTTTCGAAAGGAAACTTGATCCTTTCCACAGTGAATGTGGCATTGTTAGGCTTAAGCCAATCCATTCCAAGTAGACACTCATGGATACCTAAATTCATGACTCTGAATTTGACCGAAGTCTTAATTCCTCCCAGAAGGAATTCCACCTTAGGAGTTTGCCCGGTACAAGTAACCTCACGACCATTTGCCAATTCCACAAGTAGGGTAGGTGCTTCTACTGTGGTTATTCCTAATCTTTTTGCACAATATGTTGGTGAGATAAAGGAATGTGTACCACCACAATCAATCAAGGTCTTGAAACCTTTACCTTGATAGTCTGACGGTGTTTGAATCACCGAGAACTGGCGATTTGGCCCTTTCTTGTGTGAAGCGGCATGGACTGTCGCCCTTTCGAATTCTGCTTCCATGGTCGGATCTTCCTCTTCTTCTTCTTCACACATTTGCCTATTGGCAATGCAGGCGGTTCTTCCTCTTCCTCGAGTAGCGGCTCCTTGACCACGGCCTGTTCCTTGGAAAGGCGCTTGGCGATGTCCTCCCCCAAGCTTGGGACATTGCCTCTTGAAGTGACCAAGTTCGTTGTAGTGGAAACAACGGAGGTTTCGGCCATTACTTTGATTAGGAACAAAGTTGTTGATGTTATTCGTTCTTGCTTTCTTTCTTTGTCCCTGATTATGACCTTGAACTCTCTTCGTTTGAGGACTGAATGCTCCTCTGTGCGGGTCATTGTAAGACCAAGCTTTGTTACCCCTTGGTCTAGACTGTACCTCCTAAATTATAGGCGCCGCTCAAATGAGTGCATCTTGAAGATCTGATGGACGCATAGATTCAAGATGGGTATTTATTGGTGGATTTAAACCCGCACAAAATTTGGACACCTGTTGTGTCATGTCCATCTGTGGCGCATATTTTAAAAGTGAGACAAATTTAGAGTAGTATATGTCAAGAGTGAGTCCTAGATGTTTTAGCTTGTAGAACTCATTCATTTTCTGCGTGCGATATGTAGGTGGCAAGTATCTTCCTTGCATGGCTTTCTTCAGCTTCTCCCAGGTAACGGATCCCTCTGTGATCCCTTGATCCCTGCACCATTGCTTCCACCAAAGTCTGGCTTCGCCGGTGAGCTTTAACTTGGCGAGCATAGCCTGATTGGCGGGTGCAGTACCGGCTGCTTTGAAGTAATCCTCCATGGATTCAATCCAAATTTCAGCATCAGCTTGGACGAATCTGCCTCTCCCGTCAAACTCAGGTGGCTTAATCTACTTGAGAAGGAACTTCTTCTCTTGGATTACAGTAGTACTTGATGTAGGAGGCGAATCAGGAACCTGTACTTGGGGGGGAAAAGGCTTACAAAGCCAAAGGAAAAGGGCTTATAGGGGGTTAAAAACCAGGGGGGAGGGGATGTGGTTCCAAGGGAAAGGGGGCTTAAGGTTTTAAGCACGGCGGGGGGAAAAGGGACTTATAAAGGCCTAACGATTTTAACACGAGGGGGTAAGTTCCAAGCCAAGGGGAAAGGGGGCTTAAGGGTTTTAAAAACACGGGGGGTGTGTGGGGGTATCAAGAGCACAAAAAGGGGGGCTTGGAAAGCCCAACCTTGGAAGCTTCCAAGGCCTCTTGAAGCAGCACGTGGTAGGTGTGAAACACGTCGATGATGGCGGCTGGGCACGCACGGACTGATGGCAGAAGTGACGACGTCCTGGCTCAGCGGCAATCACCGCCTCAGCCCCTTCCGCTCACAGCATCGATTGCTTCAGCATGGGGGCAACGGTTCCACTCCACCTCTCCCTCCCACAGCGGCACGTTCGACTCCTTCCCTCCACTCCAACAAATGGGCGATGACCTCCTCTGTCTACACGGCGGCCAGCCCTTGTCTCCTCCTCCCTCGGCGGTCATTTGGATGACTTCCCTCCCCTTGCCTTACGGTAGCACGGCGTCTTGAATCTCTTTTTCCCTCACAGAGCCTTATTCTCACACTCTCTTGAATTTCGATCGCCCTCCCCCCCTAGCGGCAGCAACGTAGGGTTTAAATAGGGGAGGGGAGGGGGATCCTCCCTCTCCTTCGTGTCAGCATGCATGGCATTACCCCCTACGAGCTCCCACCGAGGAGCTTTCGACTCCTTTCTATTCCCCTCCCCTTCCAGCACAACAGTCGTCTGGGGAGGGAAATAATAAAAAAAATTGCATTATCCTAAAAAAAATGCTACCTCATTATCCCCATTACTTAAAAGGGTTAGTTCACGCGAAGAGAAAATTTAGAACTTTACACGATTGTATTTTTCTAGGCTAGTATTTTCTTGAATTTGTGTGTGGTTTATAAGTGTTGTCTATGGAATGGTGTTATGGCTTGGACAATATGATTAATAGTAAGACAGGAGGTAAATATATCTATAAACCTTTTCTACCAAACAATCCTGTTGGAAGCTTCTAGATGCATGCACACACACTTACATATAAGAAAAAGGGAAAAAGGCTAGTGTTTTATTACAAAGAAACACTCACACTGGGCAAACAAATGTAGAGACATAAATGAGAAAAGAAAATCAAGGTTAATGCTCTTAAACATGGTCTAAAAATTTATTCTACTTTGCAGCATGAAGATACCAATTTGAGACAGCTTGAGTGATCCATGAAAGTGACCAACCATCAACAATATACCAACTTACAAAAAATAATAAGGGTTTTCAAGACTGAGGCCTTAGTCCTTAGAATCCTTATAGGAACTTTGAAGAGGTGTTTCAAGACGGGAACTATTGTTATCTTGTAGTTAGTGCAACTGTAACGTATGGGTTGTCATGCTCCATGGTCCTATTAAGTTCATTTGGCTATTGTGTGCCTTTAACATCTTTATTTGTAGGTATTTGACAGAGGAAATATACAAGAAACCTGTTATAGTGTACAATTATATCAAGGAGATAAAATCATTTTACATGCGTCTCAATGATGATGGACGAATAGTGGCTGCAATGGATGTTCTCATGCCAAAGATATGTGGTGTAACAATTGTTTAACTCAAAAGAAATAGTGATAGACAGTGATGAACTAGAAGAAAAAAATGGGATGAATCATGATGATCTTCTTTCTAGATGGGATTGCATAAAGTGTCTTCACAGAGATGGATTTTAGACAGAGGCTGTGTACAGTTAATAGGCACTGTAGTGAAGAAGTAATTTCACTAATTATCCCTTAAAGACAGGTCTTCGAACTTGAGCACCTTCTATGTTTTGTAGGTTGGAGAGTTAGTTGGTGGCAGTCAGAGGGAAGGGAGGCTAGAAGTTTTGGAAAAAAAGGTATCCTAAGATTATACATTGCCTGTTTTTCAAAAACTATAGATGTGAATATCATAAAGGACAGACAAATGAATGTAGGTGAATGCTTTATGTAAAAATTTTGATATTATTGGAAGCTTCCTAGGGTTTCATGACCTTTTCAAGATCTCAAATATCTGAAACCACCACGTGTGCATATGGATGGTCAATTGAGTTGTGTGGATGCTGCCAGCAGGTTGTCAGAATTGGGGCTTCCCAAAGAACCTTAGGATAGGTACCTTGATTTGCGCAAGTATGGCATTGTGAAGCATGCTGGGTTTGGACTTGGTTTTGAGAGGATGATTCTCTTTGCAACAGGGATTGAGAGTACCAAAATTTTATCCCAGGCTATGGAATCTGTCCATAAGGAACATCAAAATGTTGAGATATTATGTAGATGATCCATTTATAGCATAGAGGTGGGCAAAGGACTAGGTAGCTTTTGTTATTGTTGTGTGCTCCCTTGGATTACTTATAGTACCAGCTATTGGTCATTGCCTCTTGTTTGGGTCTATTTTTTATTGTACCTAATGCATCTGTCTACTCTTTTTTTGTCTTCTATGGGTATGGGCTTTTTTTCTGTTAGTCTTATGTCCAGACTATAGAATAAAATATCTATGGAGGGACATTTAGACCTTTTCATTTACTATTGGTTTTCAATCAGTTAGTGTGCAAAGGAATATGTAGCCCAATGGTTTACATCTGAATCTTCTGTCCTAGCTTTCCCATGATATACAACTCTTGCTTAGATGCTTATTCTTAGAACTTTTTCCCTTAAACACCCTTGCCAAACTCCCAAAAATTTAAATATATGGTTGCTGAATTTTTTCACAAAGGAATGTTTGAAATGTTGGCATTAGATACACATATAGGTTTTCAAGGGAGGCTTATCATAGCAACTTGGCTTGACTTAGATTGTGTGCTCTAATTGATTATCTAATAAAGGTTAAAGCTCCACTATACCATGTTAAACTACTAAAGTCCACATAAGGTCAAAGCTCTCTCTCATATTTTCATAAAACTAGTTTGTTGCATTTCATATGAAATGAAGCAAAAACAATCAAAGTACAAATAAAAGAATCTTGAATCTAAAGATAAAATGGAAAGATGAAAGCTTTATATGTATTTGCCTTAGTATGTGAAAGTCTTACAAAAGATGTTGGCATTGACTATGAACACCTCCTCTTCATCTCCTATGTGCATTTGGTGAAGGACTTAGTACCCCCATTGATAGGCATCTGCACATCAAATACATGAAGAGAGTAGTGTACATAGTAATTAGGAGGACGATCTTGACATAGTTATTCAATTGGGGATAACCTAATGTTTCTAAGCCTTCAACACCATGACACACTTGAAAACTTTTTCCAAAACATATCTATACTTGTACAACACAATGAAAGATTCATATAGATCAAACGAACCTTTGAAGTTGATATCTCACACTTTTTTTATGCACCCCTAATAACATAGGAACAAATGAGTTTACAATACTTCACATCATAACTATGTAGCTCATCAACAACAAACCAACTTTGAGGTTGCTCAATGGACTACTTTTTGCTATTCTTAGCAGAAAAATTTCGAATTCATATTGGAATCCATTACACACACCACGAAAAGGGTGGTACCATTGGATTACAACATCCATGCTTGGATATATATGTCCATGGCTTGAGCTAACACATGTTTGAGTTGCTTCGAAAATATAACAAGGCATCTTCTTAAAGCCATGATATTTGTTCATGGCTACCCAATTGTAAAATGTCCCATGTTTTGAATGTGGTTCATTTCTCAAGTTGTTAGCCACAACTTTCAAATTGGTTTTTTTGGGTATGTTACCTCTAGCCACATATGATTGACCTTCCTCTTTGAGAAAATGCCTCTCCTTTGAGGTAGTTCTTACTTGGATCTTGGTTACATCCTTTTGACAAAGTAGTTTGTTTTCATCATGTTTAGAGGTGATATAAATCTAATGTTAGTCCCAAATATATTGTTATGGATCAACATGCAAAAAAGGGGAGGGATTCTACTTACTTAAATGTCTAAGTTTATATGGTTTGTTGACCCCATTTGATCATTGTTGTATATGGAAATTTGTAGAAATAGTCCATATACTATCTCCATCTAACATTGTTTCATATGGTAATAGAAAACATGATTACAAGCACCATGATATCTACATTGATCATTAATCATGCATTTAGTTTGATTTGGTCACACTTGCTTTCCCACAATGAGATAGGTTTATTAATAGTACACTGTTGTATGCATTCTTGCTTGTTACAACTAACAAGTATAACAAAGGGTTCACCACATTCTCAATATCCTTGTTTGTTTCTATTTGCATATAATATTGAAAGTTTTCATGCAAGCACCATGATATCTAGATCTATGTCATTGCTCTCCCTTGTATGCACCCATCATGACATGATGAACAATGCAACTAACGGTGAACAAGATACTACAACATTGATCATTAATGATATATTTAGTGTGATCTAGTCACAATTGCTTTCCCACAATGAGACAAAAGGTTTATTAATACTACAATATTGTATACATTCTTACTTGTTACAATTCACAAGCATAACAAAGGGTTCACCACATTCTCAATATCCTTCTCTGTTACTATCTGCATATGCCAATAAAAGTTTTCATGTAACTTATATTTCTTATGAGTCGTAGCAATCTATGGGTTCATTAGAACTCTCTTCCATGGCTATAAATGCTAGGGTCTTGTGTAGATCCTAGATTACAATTGTACAGAAATGCTAATCTTGCATTAAAATTTCTAGCTTGAGATATGACAACCTAGCATTTGCATTAGCTAAGCATGCATATGTATGAGAACATAAGGTTTTGGAATGATATGAAAAGTAATATTTGGTTACCATGTTGATTATAACCATAGATACGATGATATGACTCTTGCAACTAAAGGTCCCCCTAGTTGAGAGATCTAAGCTTCCTAGTGTTGCAATGTTCATGAGCCAAGAAAAATTGAGCTCTTGCAAATCAAGTCCCAACCATGTGTTGCATCACATATAAGGTTTAGAGTGCATTATTTTTGTGAGCTTTCAATTTCATGCTTTTGCAATTTAAATTGATTTTTCTAGCTTTTTGAAACAACCTTGGGTTTTTCCTACAAATCATATCGATATTTGCAACATAAAGATATAATGATAATTCAAATACAATAGCCTCACAATACCACACACTACTACTCTTTTTTAACATGGACATATTGGCTGAAGCAACTCATGGACTGCCTAGTAGTTATGAAATAAGATTCGTAATGTCTATGATAAGCAAAGTCTGCCTCTCAAATGTATTGGTTGAAGCAACTCATGGACCTTCATATGGAGGAGGCAACCTCCATGTTTGCCCACTTAAATGAGTTTCATTCTATTTATAGCCACATCTTTGCAGGGGATTGAATTTTAAGGAAAATATTCCTCCCTTCTTCTTGATGATTACGTTGCTTGAGCCACGGGACACATTGCATACTACTATGTGTGGGAATATACCTACTTATGGGCTACAATAACAGGATGTAGAGGGTATGAAGAGGTTAACAGAAAGAATGTGAATATTTCCCACAACTCTCATGCTTTGACAATCAAAGGCGATAATGGTAGGAGCAGTACTGACTACCATGGGAGAAACCCTCATAAGTCTCATTCTCAATTAAGTGGACAATCTCGCAGTAAGTCTCATGGTTGTAAGTCCACATTAAGTTACTACAATTGTGGAAAGCAAGGTCATATTTGGTCATAGTGTCATAAAATGCATGATGAGAAATGCAAAGATAAGGTAAATGATAAAGTGCAGGAAAAGAATGATGATCGTAGCAACATTGTCTCTAGTAAGTCCAATGTCAAGATTAAAGAGATTAATATCATGTAAATAGATTCTGATGATGACTACATACTTGCAACTTCTTCTCTTAACACCATATTAGAGAATTTGGGAACTTTCCAAGTCCCAATTTCAAATGTTTGACCATGTGGCTAAATCTTGATCCATATTTGAAAGTGGGATTTGGAAAGGTAGCTTATATAGCATTTAGGGTAGAGTTCACATTTAAGTAAGACAACAATATTTGACCATATGGTCAAATAATAGGTATTGGGGATTCCCAAAGTGCATGGAAATTTCCAAAATCCCTAATATAGTTTTTCTTGATGTTTCACAATCAATCGATACCTCATCTACCTATGTTCAATGTTAGTTGCTTGATTTAGGGGCTTCATTTCATACCACCCCTTATCAAGAGTGGTTCCACTCCTATTACAGCATGACAGGATCTGTCACATTGGGTAATGACTTGGCATTGGATATTGTTGGTATTAGAGATGTCCAACTATAGTTTTCTTCAAGTGGTATGTTTACTTTGCATGACATACACAATGTTCCAACTTTGACTAAAAGCTTACAGCACCACTTTTGGGCTGAGGCAATTACTATTGTTGTACATTTGATTAATTGATCTCCATGCATTGCTCTTGACTATCACAATATACAATAGCCCAAGGCCATTGAGGAAAAAGGCAAGAAACACCTAGTGTGCAAGTTGAGAAAGAGCCTTTATGACCCTATGATAGCAGCCTTATGATTTGGTACTCTATATGGATGATATGCTCATTGGTGGGAGTGCTCATGATGACCTGGATATCTTGAAAGGTCAGCTCAAGAAGAGCTTTGAGATGAAGGTCATGGGATATGCCTAGTATATTATTGGAATGTACATCATACACGATTGCTCTAAGGGTCTTTTGTACTTATCATAGGACTGCATCCAAAAGGTTGTTGAGCGATTTTATATACAAGATATTAAGCCAATTGAATGTCCTTTACCTTCTCATGTGAAGTTTAGTCATGCCAATTTTCCATAGTCTAATGAGAAAAAGGCCAAGTTAGCCAAAATCCCTTATGCATCTACAGTGGGCAATTTGATGTATACCATGGTAGCCA
Organism: Lygodium microphyllum; assembly: GCF_053477565.2. Taxonomy (NCBI): domain Eukaryota; kingdom Viridiplantae; phylum Streptophyta; class Polypodiopsida; order Schizaeales; family Lygodiaceae; genus Lygodium; species Lygodium microphyllum. Next base: position 53,745,201 of record NC_141135.1, on the reverse strand, counting down.
CTCATTTTGACATAGCATTTATAGTGGGAGTTGTTACATACTATATGGCTACACTTAGCAAGAGACATTGGGATGCCATGAAGGATATCATGAGATACCTTAAGGGCACTGCAAATATGTGCATATGTTATGGTGGCCAGGATACAAGAGTCATGGGGTACCCTAACTCTGATTATGTAGGACATGCATACACTAGGAAGTCCACCTCTTGCAATATCTTCACCTTTGCTAGAGTTGCTATTTCTTGGATGTCCATGGTGCAGAAATGCACTACCCTATCTACTACAAAGAAAGAGTGTGTTGCAGCCACTAAGACTTTTCATTATCCTTATTTGAATTTTCATATTTTTTAATTTTGCTAACATATAATCTCTAGTTAAAAGAAAATCTCAACAAGTGTTAGATTGCAAAAAAAATAGAGAATGCATATTGAATAGTGAATTATGTTAATTCCATCCAATATGTCCCAATGATCCATAAAAGTTGTTGCTTTGTGCTATTAGACCTAAACACTTTCTAGGTATTATGGAGCTTCAAGCATATTAGCAAAGAGACATTGATACTAGTGAAGGGTGATTGGTTGGTGATCACCTTCCCTGTTTCCTACACATGATATCCCAACAAACTGAATCCATCTTCTCTATAAATGGGACTAATGGGTCTAGGTACGAACTTTTGTAGGTAGGTTGGGCTATAATTTGTCAACTTCGGGGTGACTTGAAGATGGCAATGCACATCCTTAGGATTTATGAAAGAGCTATAGGGTTTAAAACCAATTTTTTGAAATCATGTTGGTTGAGTGTCCCGAGGACTACCTTAATATGAGGGTAGATTGGCTTAATAGATGATTAGTAAAGGGAAAGCTTGATGCTATCTTGGATTCTCAATACAATAGGGATATGGATAAGTGATAATTGGAAGACAAGTTGGGAAATGGGCAAATTAAGAAGCAAGGTACACAATTGGAAGTTCCACATCTTGGCCGTTTTATATGTGAATGAAGATTCTCAAGATGTTCCTTTTCTGGCACTCTACTTTTATCTACTAATACCACAATGGAATAATTGAATGCAAAAAATATAAAAATATATGATGGAAACTTCATTTGGGGCAAGCAAGACAACATTAAGTATATTGCCTAAATCAGCATGGAGCATATCAAGAATAACCAAGCAAACAGTGGATTGCAAGTGCTAGGAGTTGACCAAGAATTAGAAAAACTTAGGGCTAAGCTATTTCTAAGGTGGGGAGTAAGAAGCACCTTAGGCAATTACAATTTTAGAAATTCTAACAACAAGAAATATCAAGTTTTGGGAGAAATTGGGCTTAAATAAGAATGCAATCATGTCCACAAGCATTGTTTGTTGTGAAAGTAAAGGGTATTCTATTGGATATGTTGGCAAGATGGAAAAGGTTATTGCTCAAAATAAAAGGAACTACACTAGTCTAGGAATAGATTTGAACACTAACATACTATGGTACTGGGATATTAAATCTCCCATTTCGATGGCCCTTGATAAAAGAGCCTATACTTTGGTCAACAAGGGGCCTATAAAATAAAGCATTGGATTAATGGAAATAGAGAGGTTATGACAACAAATTAAGGGAGTTGCCAAGTGGAGGTAACTAGGCATCTAATCTTACATAAGATCAAATAACTAGATTGTTTTTTTCCCAAGTATTTGCGATGCCCAAAAAAACTAGAAAGACTTGCTCAAATTGTCAATGCAACAATTAAGAACCCCAAAAGTTTCCTCCTCTACAACTAGGCACAAGAAGCATGAGGCATTAAAGAGAAGGTTGGTGAAAAAAATCACATGCCAAAGGGAGAGACCAAAAGGATAGCCAAAGCATGGCACATTACAAGGTCATATTGACAAATTTGTACACTAAAACTTCCTTTCCACGACCAACTGTTTGTATGGGTTATAGTCATGGATGGATGTCATACTGGCAAGCAAGCAAGCCTGGTGAGAGATCTCAAATGGTGTATGCCCATTCGGTGTATTCTAGACAATGAGAAATACATTTTGCTATGGGTGTGTAGCATCTCAAGCCTAAAAAGAAGTCCTAATACATTAGATTTGGTGCTCAAAATAGAGACATGCAAGCTTGTATGTTCAATGAATGTGGACCTTTGTAGGGAAAGATTGGTGAACTCTCATACCAGAGTGATTACCCTCAAAGAAATTCAAGAATTGAAAAATAGGATTTTATTGGAGAGGTTAATTGAGGAAGTAAAATGGCATCAAAGATGTAGTTTTGGGGGATGATGTCTCATAGGTACAATTGGGGTATCCTTCGTCTCACGAGTAAATTGAACAAGTATCTGGCTAGTCTTTCAAACTGGTTAAAATACATCCAAACCAATATGTAATCATATCTTTTAGTATTATTACAATCTTTAGGAGTCTTAGTTACTAACTTGAAATTGACACAAAAAGGGGGGATGCTTATATCATACTCTTTGATCAATTAATATATTAGTCTTCAAATCCCATAAACTTTTAAGAGCCAATTGAAGGGATACTACTAAAATTTGAGGGATATGTTTATGGGGTTCTGAGACTAATATTGTCATACCCTCCATTTTGATGAAAATTTTTCTTCAGCTTTGTCAAAACCCTGAACACCCCTCATCATTCTAACAAAAAATTAGTACACATTATGCAAGGTTTTCTGATCATAATTGTGTTGAAAAGTGTGAGATACTAGATTGAGCAATCAGGAATTCTTATGATACTTGCTCAAAAAATAAAGGCTTTGACTTCGGGGAAGCGTCTGCGAGCGTGTCTATTCTGCATCTCAGACGCGAATATACACGCACCAGGTCTGATAAAAAAGACAAGCTTTTATTTCTAGAATTGTATAAACATGTAACACAATAGTACAGTTTACGCAATATTGCAGTTTAGCAAATTTGTCTTATTCCTGTGTTTTTTTTGCAGATGTCGCATCCTGGTTCATCTAGCAATGACCCAGATTTGGAGCGCATGAATGATACATTGGTCTTGTTCAATAGAGGGCTCAATGCTTTTTTAGAGGTTTTCCTAGTAAGGAAGACTTCATGGGAGAGATGACTAGACACCTTGACGGCTCTTCCACAGCAGACGAGGTGTTCAACATCATGTCTGGAACACCTCTGACGTCTTTGCCTGGCACTACTTCCTAGACACCAAATGTCCAAACCCCAATTGCGGTTACTCCACGTGCAACGCCTGTACATGCATCGACTAAAGCACAAGCATCAGCCAACGCACGTGCATTTGCAGAAGCACATGCATCTAGTGAGGCAGAGGGTAGTTGACAGAGAGGGAGGAGGGAGAGTCAAGGGGGAGGACGACGCTTGTGTGGGGGTTGCCTAGGAGGTGGCGAGCAATCACCCTCACCAAAAGACCATGTAGAGGAGCCAGTACGCCAGTACTGTAGAGTTACAGATACTGGTGGCATCTTCCATGATGATGAAGGAAGGGATGTAATGGCGTACATGAGAAGCATCGTGCATGCGACGTATAAATATTGTTTCATTTACTTTAAGAATCAGAAAAGTGGCTTGTGGCAGGAGGTACTAAGGGTAGTCCATAGGAGGTACCCAAATCTTGAGGGTCAGCGATTCTCAGATGATTGGGGACACACAAAAGTGAGGGATTTGCTTCACAACAAAAGATCCCACCTCATGACAAGCGCCAGGGAGTCACTGCGGAGACAAGAGGAGGGGTGTGGAGCCTATAGCCAACCACCTATGTGCCACCACATAGAGTGCAAGAAAGCTAAGAAGAAATCAGCAGAGAAAGTGAAGAGTCGCCAGTACGTAGAGGCACGATGCATCCAAATGGAAACTATCGGATCGTCGCAGTACAAATCGGGCAGCAGAGAGTCATGGGAGGCAGAGTTTGTAAGTATATTTTGATTTCTAGTTTCTTAAAATTTATATTTTTTTCAATTCTTTATATAATTTGTTCTAATACATTGTGTCTCATAATTTTTTGTATATCATAATTGTTTTGCAGACTACTATTGTTGGTAGGGTGCCTACTCCTAGAGAGGTAGGTTACCATCGAGGCCATAACCGCACAGCCACATGGCTTCACTTCTATGAGGAGGGTCTCATCACTGAGGAGGAATACAACCAGGCTATGAGGATTCCACAGCTAGAGGAGGTATGTTTTTCTTACTTTCCTATTAAAAGTATGGCTAATTATAACTTTTTCTTTGCAATTGTACGTAAGCAACCTTGATCTTTTGTGTGTGTAGGCAAACCTCGATGTGGAGCATAGCGAGGAGGGGGATAGCGAGTAGCGATGGTGGTGCTAGCGAAGATGTTTCTTCTTCAGATTCATAGAGGAGCACCATGCCTCCTCTATGGCCTTGTTTCCTTATTTTTCTATTATCCATATTTGAGCCTACTGCTTGTGGCCACGCTTTAGATTGCAAGCACTTAAACTCCCCATGTAAATGCGTTTTATATATAATGAATACATGGATTTTTGTTTTCAATTCTTGTGCCTTCAAATCCATTGTGTTTTTCCCAAATGCACAATTTGATGTATGGGAGGGGGAAAAAAAATTCTGTGCTACGCATCTATTTGCGCGTCTATACTCGCATCTAGAATACAGAGTACACGTGCCCATAGATGCGCTATATAATTCAAATTTAAAAAAAGAAATTAAATATCTTTTTTTTAAAAAAGGAGATTTTTGGTTTTACGATAGCGTCTACTGGCGCATGTAAAATCGCGTCTATGCACGTGTTTATGTGCCCGTCTAATCTTCCACGTAGACATGCTTGTAGATGCACAAAAGAAATTAAATAAATAATAATTTTGGTTTCCATCTACGCGTTTATTTATGCGTGTATATGTGCATCTAAAGCGCATCTATTGGTGCATGTGGATTTCCTTATACACGTGACTATAGACACGAAATGGTACACACGCATTTAGACGGGCTTATAGACGCACCCATAAGATTTTCTCTCAATTCAAAAATCGCATCTAAGAGCGCATCTAAGAGGCCTTCTTTTGTAGTGAGAGAGAATAGCGCTGGTGCAAAATTCAAATGATACCATTATACATCAGGAGCATGCTTGTTGCACAAGAGCAAGTGCTAAATTGATGCTTAGTTCATACGAAGTGCATGAACTTCATGTACGAATATGTAGGGCCTTATTTTGCAATATGGATGCCAGTAGTTTACATGAGTGTTTCTAAACTGAAAAAATCTTTCAATATGAGAAAAAAAAGAGCAGTTGATAGCTCGATTGTTTGAGCAGGTAACTAACTTTCTGATTCTTCACATATGCAGCTGCATTGATATGCAATTACATGTGAAGGGCCCTAAGATAATTGTCAAAGAAAGCTCTTTGCTTGTGTGATTGAATCTCCATTGCAGGAAAATGCCCAAAATTTCAATTGGAGAACTAAACCTCAATACAAAGAGCTCGCAGTCTTGAGTGACACTACCACAACTGTATAGTACCAAAAAAGGATTTTGAAGGTGTATTGATGTTGCATTGAAATACTACACACTTTTTCTATCACATCTAGAACAGTTGAGTAGAACTGCAAGTTGTAAGCAACAAGCTTCTACATGCGTATGTTCTTCTTGTTGCATTTTCTCAGTTGGTGCTAGACATATAAAAATGCATTAAGACCATTGTGGGTGTAGTCTACTAGGATGTGATTTCATTGGTTTGGGTTGTCTAGCAGGCCTTGCAAAGTTTTAAATAAGTCTTATATCTTAGTCTTGTATGTGTAGGGTTGTAACACTCTTTAACGCCACATTCTGTGTATGTAGAAATTGTAAGACTAGTCTTGTAATTGTAAGGCCACATCTTAAATTGGTTGATTCATTTTGGTAACTTGAATGCTACAGCCCAAAGCGCGTAGCTTCGCAAGAGCTTGATATTCTTAAAGATGTAATATATTCCTAGGTCTTAGAACATGCCATGGCTTGGAAGGTAGAAATGTTCCCTTCATGTGCCATCTTTATTTCCTGGTGGAATCGACTATGTACATGTGTTGAAGGTTTCATAGTTCAAAATAGGAAATATCCAAAGTGGTATGGAGTATTCTGAAATTTTTCAAATTTTAGCAATGATGACCAAAATTCTCGCATCTACTATGCAGAATAGACGTGCTCAGAGACGCGGTACCACCATGAAAAAAACAAAAGCTTTTTCCTGAGCATGGCGCATGTATACTCACGTCTATCATTCAGAATAGACGTGCTTAGAGACGCACCTATAAGCATGATAACAGAAAAAACAGTTGTGCGTCTATATCTGCATCTACTCTGGAAACTACACGCACTCTCAGATGGCTAAGTCGACCGTCGACAACCGCCATGATTTTTTTGTGATATAAGAGCTTCAAATTCATAGAAAGAAAGATCCTAATGCAGAAAGAGAGAGAGAGGGAGGGAGGGGAAAGAGAGAGAGAGAGAGAGAGAGAGAGAGAGAGAGGACTCACCGTGGGTCTTTGGTGTGGATGGGTGGTGGTGCTGCTTCCTTCCCCTTCTTCCTCTCCTTGGTGAGTTTTTCTCCCTTGATGCTTGCTGCTTGTTGTCTCCTCTCTTTGCCTCTTGTTCCTCTTGTTCTCCTCTCTTTTGTTCTCTCTTTCTTCTTCTCCTTAGCTTTCTTCGCTTTAGCTGTCTTCTTTCCCTTCTTGTCTCTTTGAAGTGAAAGAAGAGGTGAGTCATGAGGAGGTCAGTTATGAAGAGACCAGTGGAGGTAGACTGCATGTCGGCTAAACTTGAGCTCCAAACTATGCAAAAAATGCAGGAAAGGTGCAGTTTGGAAAGAAATCACTTGTATCTTTTGAATTTTCACATTTGCGTCTATTTCTGCGTGTATATGCGCATCTAATTTTTTGTAAACGTGCTAATAGACACGTATTTAAACGCGCAAATAGACGCAGACATAGACGTGCACTTAGCGCACTTGCGTTTTTATCATAAGTTTTTGTATTTAAGATAAGTTTTGATAGTAAGTTTTTATGTATTTATGATAATTTTTGTGTATTTAAAATTGAATATCTTAGAATAATTAATACGCCTTGAAGTTTTTATGTAACATATTAATAACAAATTTAATGTTGCCATGAATTAGGTTTAATCATGTCGTCATCATCACCTAGTGCGATGCATGTTGATGAGTCAACGAGCACATCCTCAAGTGAGGATGAAACATTACGTCTTCATAATCGAGATGCATGGCTACGATGAAAAATTAAATGCATGTGTGATCGTTGTCGAGGATGTGTTTTTTGAGCACGTCGAGTTGCAATGTCACACCTTAGCATGTATGGAGAATGGAACCGAGAAAAATCACTAGTATTCATTGTTGAAAATCATCAGATTAATGCCGACAGCCACCCTCCACTTGGCATGAGTCGGTAAGAAGTATATTTCTCTCGATTGACTTTAAAGTATTTAGCATGATGAATTGTTTACATAATATATTGTTTGTTTGTTAGGTTCTGTATATTTTTTTCATCTTTCGTATTGGACTAAACTCAAAATCAATCACCTATTGGACCCCATCCACATATTCAAAAATGTTGTATCTACATTATGGGATCCCTTGATAGGGGCTCTTGAATCAGTCAATGTAAGGGAGGATTTACGTAACATTGGTCGCATGAGATGAGCCTAGCCACGCATTGAACCCAGAGGAAAGATTGAGCTACCCCATGCACCTTGGATGCTATCAAAGAACGATGAAAACATAGTGAAGAAACAAATATATAGCTTTCGAACACCCAAAAGATGTATGAGATGTCTCAAGGGAGCCTTCATAAAGAAAAAGAAAAGAGGTGTGGAGCAACTATCTGGTTTGAAGTCCCACAATTGGCACAAAATGATTTAAGTAAGGGTATCTCTAACCATGAATATAGTAATTAGTGGAGTAACTATGTGTAAACTTTGGGGTATAATGAAATTTTCCTCAACTAATCATTTGATCTATGAATATTATTTATATTCAGTTCGTATTTCCTACTAGCATATCCCATTATATATCCAAAGATGTACATGATATCATTTACAAGATGGGAGAGCTTGTGAGGTGTGTATACATTGTATTTTTTCATTATATATTACATATATCATGTAGTGAGCCTCTTTGAATTTCTACACAAAAATAAACAATTGTCAAATACATCCTGACAGATATGTGAGCTCGAAGGAAATCGCTCCAAACACATTGCAAGATGATCGAGTATTATCTGTTGAGGTGGTTTGTTTGGTGGAGGAAATTTTTCCTTGCTCCATTTTGACTACTCAATTACCTTGTACATTTGATTGATGAAATCGCACTTTGTGGGGCAGTTGATGCAAGGTGGATGTTTCTTCTTGAGTGCTTCATGAAAACCTTGAAAGATTTTGTGAGGAAAAAAGCACGGCCTAAGGGAAGCATGGCTGAGGGTTGGTTAGTGCAATCATCCCTTGTTTATATATCTGAATATCTTGCTGAAGTGGACCCCTCTCAACCGCGACTATGAAAAGACAATGAAGACTTGAGGATGACCTCTATAATACCTTAAGGAAAAGGAAGGAGTAAGTGCTAACAAAAGAGGAACTTCATACATTAAATAGTTTTTGTGTGCTCAATAGTGATGTAATGAGCAAATGGGTGACACTATATAATGAAGCAAGGGCAAGAAGAAAAAGCGAAAGACAAGCATTTCGCACCAGATATGGACGTAATGTCTCATTTCCAAATCATCTAAATGCAATCCCACGTCATATTGATATAGATTGGTTACATGAGGAAATGGAGAGAATGGAAAAAGAGGAGGGAATTAATATATCTCAAGAAGTGTGGGAATACATAGGAGGTTCCTTATCAAAGGTGAGACATACTATCAATTAATTTGTTTCTAGTTATATTTTATATAATAAATTGACATGTTTGATCTTAATCTTTTACTAATAGTGCACATTATTCAATGGTATTTCGTGTGAAGGTAAACATCTTCGAACTCAATGTATAGATGAAAAGAGAAATACCCAAGATTGTGGTGTCCTTGCTCACTTCAAGGATGCCAATGGTACCATGGAAGGTTATTGTGGCTTGATCCAAGATATTCTGAAGCTTGACTTAAGACGATTCTTTATATATGTATTGGATGTGAAGTGGTTTAAAGAAGTGGTAACAAATGGTGAGCATTGCAGAATCAGACGTCATCCAAGTGGTTTTGTGATCATTGACTCTACAAAATTTCACCAAAACAAGAATGACACATTAGTACTACCTCAACAATGCGAGCAGGTATATATGTAAAAGCTAATTTTTTTATATGTATGCATGTGATACATATACACAATATAATAAGTATTTAAGTTTCTTGCTTTTGTTTTTCAAATACAGGTTGTGTATCATCCAATGGTAAAAAATAACCGATGGTGGTATGTCATCCCTATATCTAATCGTTCAAAACCAATATATGGTAATATTACCGACATAGAGATAGCAGATGACAATCCAATAATTAATGATGATATACATGATGACACCACAATGGATGATATGTGTGATATAGTATAAGATGAACCTCGCGAGGATGTTCAAGGAAACGTAGAAGAGGACAATAATGTGGTTGATGATGATGAAGTTATTGAGCAATATAGCAATACATCTGATAGTGGGATAGACTTATTTGTTTAGTTACCTCTTGGTAACATAGACCTAGAAGTAGATAGTTTAGCAAGGACTGATCTCATTGAAGATGAGATGGATCATTCACTCTAACCTACTTAATTCACTTAATGATTCAATGTGTATTCTTAATTCTATGGAAAATATCATACGCACATGTGCATACTCAAGAATCAATAGTCAAGTTTAAAGCTAAATTGAATTTTCCATTATAAAAAGAAAGTATTTTTTATCTTCTTCAAGTAGAGAAATTACGAGATACATGCAATGCTTGCTACTAATTGTATAATAAGGTTTGTGTCGCTTGCCACTAATTAATTATATCAGGCTTGTCAACTGGAGGAACTACCATTCATTAGAGAGAAATGCAAAAATAATTATTAACTCTGGTTTTTTAATTATATTAAGTCCAATTTCAGGTGGTTTAATAATTACAGGTCTGAGATCACGTCTATATTCACGTCTATGTTTGCATTTATCTGTGCGGATATGTAGACCCAAAATTTGTGTCTATTTACACGCTCTTTTACACGCACATATAGACGCAATGATAGTCGCACCCGACTTTGCGCGTCTAACATGCACATCTATGACTCGTTTTTGTTGTGCAGTCTCTCTCTCTCTGCATTTGTGGGTGCCAAAAATTGGTGGAGATGACGCCAAGATCCCCTCTTCTCTCGCCAGTCCACATTCAACACAACATGACGAGCTGATGTATCAACAACCCAACATATCAAGATACGTAGAACAAAGTGTTGCACTATATCTAGCAAGAAAGGCAGCCACGAATAATACGTACCATAGAGACTGCAATAGATTTACATGGATTATCATCACTGACATTCCTTGTTCGAATATGTAGGAGAAAAGGAGCCTCTTTAAAAGTCCAACACATAAAAGTGATGGCTATCCACCAATTTCCAAAGCAATGTCTAAAGAAAATGTAGGGGAGGGTGCAACATTTCTCTCTCTCTCTCACTCACACTCTCTCTCTCTACATTAATCTTACTTGTTTGCATTCAAACACGTCAATAAAAACATCACACACAAATACAACTCCTGAAACACCACACACAAACACAACTTGTCATCGCGCTGGAGTTGGGGCTACCCCCCTTTGTTAGAGGGAAAGAAGAGAGGAGAGAATGACATCAAAATTAACCAAATTTGGAAAAAAAGGGGGGGGGGGGGGAGGGGGTAGAGCCCCCATGGGACGCGGACAATGGTGGGGCTCTACCCCCCTTTTTTAGAGGGAAAGGAGAGAATGACATCAAAATTAACCAAATTTGGAAAAAAAAGGGGGGGAGGTAGAGCACCCCCATTGTCCACGTAGACGTCCGTTGGGAATAAAAAGGGAGGGTAGAGCACCCCTAATGAGAGGAGAGAATGACATCAAAATTAACCAAATTTGGAAAAAAAAGGGGGGGAGGTAGAGTCCCCCCCATTGTCCATGTAGACGTCCACTAGGAATAAAAAGGGAGGATACAACACCCTCATTGTCCATGTAGACGTCTGTTGGGAATAAAAAGGGAGGGTAGAGCACCCCCTGTACCCCCATTGTCCGCGTAGACGTCCGTTGGGAATAAAAAGGGAGGGTAGAGCATCCCTGTGCACCCCCATTGTCCGCGTAGACATCCGTTGGGAATAAAAAGGGAGGGTAGAGCAGCTCCGTGCACCCCCATTGTCTATGTAGATGTCAGCTAGGAATAAAAAGGGAGGGTAGAGTACCCCTGTGCACCCCCATTTTCCACCTAGACATCCGTTGGGAATAAAAAGGGAGGGTAAAGCAACCCCCATTGTCCGCCTAGACGTCCGTTGGGAATAAAAAGGGAGGGTAGAGCACCCCCGTGCACCCCCATTGTCCGCATAGATGTCCATTAGGAATAAAAAGGGAGGGTAGAGCACCCCCTACACCCCCATTGTCCGTGTAGACATCCGTTGGGAAAAAAAAGGGAGGGTAGAACACCCCCTTGCACCGCCATCATCCGCATAGACATCCCAACGGACGTCTACGCGGACAATGGGGGTGCATGGGGGTGCTCTACCCTCCCTTTTTTTCCCCAATGGATGTCTACACGGACAATGGGGGTGCAAGGGGGTGCTCTACCCTCCCTTTTTTTTCCCAATGGACGTCCCTCGTGGTCTACCATCCCTTTTTTTCCCCAACGGACATTTATGCAGACAATAGGGGTGCACGGGGTGCTCTACCCTCCCTTTTTATTCCCAATGGACATCTATGCGGACAATGGGGGGCTCTACCTCCCCCCTTTTTCTTCCAAATTTGGTTAATTTTGATGTCATTCTCTCCTCTCCCCTTTCCCTCTAACAAAGGGGGGTAGAGCCCCACCATTGTCCACGTCCCATGGGGGCTCTACCCCCCCCTTTTTTTTCCAAATTTGGTTAATTTCGATGTCATTCTCTCCTCTCCCCTTTCCCTCTAACAAAGGGGAGTAGATCCCCCATTTTCTACGCGGACAATGGGGGGGCTCTACCTCCCCTTCTTTTCCCAAAAAATTGGTTAAATTCAATGTCATTCTCTCCTCTCCCCTTTTCCTCTTTGTGTTAGCGAGCTTTACAAGGCTAGCATGATTTCCTATGAATCTTTCATTATTGAAAAACTACAAAATGCACAAATCAATGTGCAATCATTTCTACAAGAAAAAGGGGGTGAAGATAGGTCTGCGTCCATGCACATGATGGGGGGGCTTTGCCCCCCCCCTTTTTTCCCTTGGTTATTTTGGATGTCCTTTTCACCCCTCCCCTTTCCCTCCTCATGTTAGCATACCATTCTTGGGAATTAGAACCACTACGCTATCAAATTCTTGTATTGACAAGGCTAGCATGATTGCTTGTGCATTTTTCCTTATTACATAACTAGCAAATGCACAAATCAGTGTGTTCACCACAAGAAGATCAAGATCAAGTCAAGCAAACTACATCAATAACATCCAAAATAACCCCCTCATGTCACATTTGCATGTATAATTTTAAGGCTTTTCCCCCTTGACCTTGATCAATACATGCAACACACATAGATTCAATCAAGCAACCCATCAAATATAGTATATGCTTCCACAATACTTCCACATTTCCCAAAAATGGAAACAAGGCTGCTACCAACAAATGGATTGGATGACAAAATCTTCTGTTGAGCATCAAGATGCAAGCCCCTTACAATATCCAAAGACATGCTTGTGGTCAATTGTCTATTGTTAGTAGCAGGAAGAGCAACTACAAGCCTAAAGAGCAACTACAAGTGTCTGGTGATTTGGACTGCACCCCTCTTCTTGCATCTGTTGATGATACAACTATAGTGCCTTAGGTCCATGGTCTTGCTCAACATAAGCTAAGAGCATTAGACACCAAGTCACAATATCAATCTTTGGCAATGTATCAAACACACCTTTCATTTCCAAAATGCTTCCACACTTCCAATACATGGTCAAAAGGATATTAAATTAAAAATACTATTTGTCATGAGCTTTTTTAGCTCCAAATGTGTGTGTAATTCTTTTAAAATTTTCAAAGACACTACTCTTATCACTCTCCTTTGTTCAAATGAAGCTACTTCTTTCTTCCCTGTTTGCAAGGGAACCACATGCTCAAATAATGATTGCATAAGTCTATTGCCTCAGATTCATTAATTCACTTTGGGTCTGTGTATACATTTGCTATGCCTTGCATCCTTGACCTTGATCAACATAAGCCGATAGTATTGCATTTCATGACACCAAATCATGATCCAAAAACCTATCAAATATATGCTCTACTTCAACAATACTTCCATACTTCCTGTATAGACTTATGAGAGTGTTTTTCACAAAATGTCTTTAACAAAGCCCTTCCTTATACAATCAGCATGCAATGCTCTCCCTATATGTAAAATTGACAATTTGACTCATTGCCCCTTCATATACACAGCTTCCTCATTCTCCAAAACAATGCCGCATGCTTGAAGTGAGATGAGAAGTGCCTATTGATTTGAACTCACCCCTTCCTCTTGCATTTGTCTATACAATTATAGAGCCTACTCTCCCTACACTTGCTCCAAATAAACAACTAGCATTGCATTCCACAAGATCACATTGCCCATCAACAAGTTCCCCAAAGACACTCTCTGCTTCAATAAGGCTTCCATTCTTCCCATACATGCCCAAAACTGCTAGAAAGCCAAGTCTCCTAGCATTATCATGCAGATCTCTCTTAATATTCAGAAACTCCAATTTTCTTGATTGTCCTTATAGAATACTATTTTTCTTCTCTATTCAAACAAGATTCAAGAACTGAAAGTAATTGTAAGTGTCTCTTGAGTTATGATCACCCCTTTTTCTTGTATTTATCTATAAAATTGCAAAGCCTTTTCTTACTGCCCTTGCTCAGAATATGAAGAGAGCATTATATTCAATGGCACAGCACTGCATTCTAACAATCTATCAAACATATTCTCTACTTATAGAATGTTTTTGCACTTGTTATACATGTTTAAACAAAACATTTGAAGTAAATTCCCTCTTTTGGGCATCACTATGTAAAGCCTTTCCAATTTCAACACACACGACAAGTTCAATTGGTCCTCATGGATGGAACTTTGAGCCTTCTTTGCAAGAGTACCACATGCTTGAATTGTCATTGAAAAGGTTTGTTGATCAAATCCATCACCTTGCCATACATTTGTCTAAATAATAAAAAAGCCTTCACTTCTTCATCATCCTCGACATATGCTAATATCCTTGCATTCCATGATAACACATTCTGTTCCACTAAATAGTCACAAAAACTACCTCAGCTTCCACAAGGCTTCCATATTTGGCATAAATAATCACTAAGTTGCTTCCAATAAAAACATTACCAGAAAGGTCCTTAAGCTAGACATGAGCAAATAGATGCTAGGCTTCTTGCAAGTACAAAAGATTTGAACATGATTTGAACATAGTAACATAAGTGTATTTGTCTGGCACAACACCATGGACCATAGAGTGATACACTTCTACTGCTTCTCAACCTTGACTATAATCTCTCAAGCCAGATATCATGGCTACCCATGAAAAGAATATAAGGCTAGATACGCAATGCCAAGTAGAAAAATCCCTAGTTGACTCCGTAGAGGACAACACATGCAACACTATGATCAAATATCTTGTATCACACAGTTCCCTCACTTGCTCCACTGGCGTGATTGCTGTCATTGCTATAATTGCCTTAGTCCCATTGGTGCTATGAACTAAGAAGCTGAACTATCAGACTCGGCTCCTCATGAACTGCAGCTCTCCTAAGGATGCTTGGGACATCCTGGTCAAGTACTATCGCACAACTACAAGTGTCACAAATATACAATTGAAGCATAAGTTCAACAACATGGAGAGAAAGAGCAGATCCATACATGATTATGTCACGGAGATCAAGACCATTGCAGATCAGCTGGGATCTATTGGTTCATAGGTTGAAGATGAAGACATGGTTGCTGTGACTTTGAATGGCTTGGGGCCTAAGTATAAGTCTTTTGACACTTTTGTGTCTGTGCGGGCTAAAATTTACCTGATTTCAATGAGCTAGTTGCATTGCTTATCCATGAGAAGGTTAAAGTTGGCTTGGCTACAGGGTCAAGCATTCTAAAAACAAGGATACACTTTTTTATTCCAATCAACGCAGCCATGACAGCCGTGGTAGAGGCTATGGGTTTGGCAGAGGAGGCCCACAGAGCATCCAATGGAGGTAACAACCAGCAAGTATGGAATGCAAGAGGTGGTGGAAACTTTAGAAGCAGGGGAAGATCTAGCCCTAGAGACAGAGGCTCCTCGCAGCAGCAGCGCCCATCTAAAAATCTGAATAAGGATAAGGATTGTCATTACTACAGGAAATATGGGAATATTGCCAAGGACTGCTTGAAGAAGCAGGGCAATCAGAAGGGCAAACAGCATGGATATTTTGCTACATCTAGTCATACAAATGATGCTTCAGGTGATAGATTGTTTGCCGTGCAGTATGTAAAAGATAGGGCTACTGAAAAATCCACTAATGATGTAGTTTGGTATATTGATTCAGGGGCATCGAACCACATGACCCCTCATAGTGATTGGTTCATTGACATGGTGGCTGAAAAACATGGCTATGTATGTACAGGTGATGACACGCATCATAACATTGAGCATAAAGGTAAAGTGCCTCTTGTGGTTCATGATGGCAGAAAGAAAAATTTGCATGATTTATTGCATGTTCCATCGATTACGAAGAACTTACTTTGTCAGACAGGCAGAACTTGCAGGTCTGATTCAATAAGGATGGCTACTTTATTGAAGAGTTTGGCAATGGATGCAAGTTAATAGCTCGCAGTCATAGGAATGGAAAAATGTTTACTCTTAATGCTACTTTGCCACAGCTGAATTTAGCTATGTTTGCCCATGGTTCTGGCACTATCAGAGATTTGGAAATTTGACACAAGAGAGTGGGGCATGTGAATTTGCAAAGGCTGCAAATTATATAGAAAAAACAACTTGTTACATGTTTACCCAAGTTCCAATACTCAGATATTGGTCATGTATGCAATGCTTGCCAGTTTGGTAAGGAGTCAAGGTTGCCATTTGTCAGGCATGTAAGGCAGAGTACATGTCCGTTGCAGTTAGTGCACTCTGATGTTTGGGGGCTAGCCCATAATGCATCTATGGGAGGCTCAAAGTATTATGTGGCATTTATTGATGAGTACAGTCGCTATACTTGGGTTTACATTCTGACGACAAAGGATGAAGTGTTTGTTGTTTTTCAGCAGTTTAAAAAGCAAGTTGAAAATGAATTTGAGTGCTATATCTCTTGCTTGAGATAGGATAGTGGTGGGGAGTATGTGTCCAATGAGTTTGACAAATTTATAGTTGAAAATGGCATACACAGGCAGCTTACCTGCAGTTGCACTCCTCAACAGAATGGGATAGCTGAAAGAAAGAACGGGGTCCTGGTGGAAGCTGCTCGTGCCATGATGAATGAGAAGAAGATGCCACTCTATTATTGGACTGAGGCTATTATGATAGCCATGTATATCTTGAATCAGACTCCAACTATACATATTCATGAGATGACACCGTTTGAGAAGTTGTATGGCTATAAGTCGGATGTAAGTCACATGAAAGTCTTTGGATGTCTTGCTTATGTGCACATTCCAAATGAGAAAAGGAAGAAGCTGGATCCAAAAGCGCATAAGTGTGTTTTCATTGGATATTCACAAGAGAAGAAGGCATACAAATGCTATGATCCCTTGACCAGGGAGACTTTGGTGAGCAAGGATGTTATCTTTGATGAGATGGGCTCTTGGTATGTATCACCGACTGTAGTGCCATCGCATATGCCTTCCACTCATGTATCTACAGTTGATTCACAACAAAGCACTGCTATGATAGGTCCTAGTAGTCAGACAGTATCCACATGGACAGGGTGATTGAGGAGCTCACCATCCACTGACACAAGTATGTTAGTGAGGGGGAGATATGATGTCTTGGACAACAAAGAAAAAGAGAAAGCTACTGAGGCTGCATTTGGTATGATGACACCTAGTAGAATGACTTCTGGATATGAGTCTACTAACACTTTAGACAGTGAACTTGGTATTTCGATTGTCTACACGCCTGGCATGAGGCAGAGTGGGTACATTTCACCTCATGAGAGAGGGGAATCGATCAATGCACCACAGCCTAGACAATCGCAGAGAGTCAGATATCCTGTTGACAGGTTAACGTTGTTACACGAGCAGTGATCGAGAGCAAGCCTCACTCACAACCCGATAACGTTAAGAAGTGTCGATTGGGGTAATTGACTTTGTCGAATGCACAACACAACTTGAAAAATTCAAATATTCGATAAAACACCACAAAACAAGACTAAAAACAATGTCTCTTATAGCTCACAAAAAATTTAAAACCCGTATGCGGGTAGAGTATCACACAACCACACAATGGATATACTAATAATTCAAAAAAAAACCAAGAGAAATATTGAGAGCAGAATTTAGGTGACGGGAAGTGCTTAAAAATAGCAAAAAATTATGAATATCAAGGGAAAAATATTCACTGTCAAAGACGGCGGCTCGATCTAGGACGATTTTAAGCGTCAAGTGCTTGACAGGCGCCCGTACGACACTCCGAGAATTTTCATAATTTTTCCATGCACCTGTGCCAATCAGTGGAGCTGCCAGTTAGTGCGGGATGTTGAGATGAGCTCACAGAAATTTTCAGACTGACGATCGGAGTTCGTATGCGGAAGATGGCCCGAAATCGGCCGGGGTGCCCACAAAGGGGGCCAAATTTGAAATTTGAAGGGATGTGATTAGTGGGGGGTGCCCTTTGGCCCCTCCACCCCCCTAATTTTTTCGTGGGGGGGAAGGACGTGCCGTGCAGGCAACGGCGCGAAAAAAACGCGCCCCCCCCCCCCCCCCCCCCCCAAATCATGATCATGCTTGACAAACAAGCTATGGAGTGCATTATGCCAGGCTTCTACCTTTATCATACACTCTATGTCACTTCAATCCGCTCCCGCAATGGTGGACTGTAGAGAGAGAGAGAGAAAATCAGTCTTTCTCTCTCCTCCTTCTCTCTCCTCTTAACCCCCTTTTGTGCGTGGAAGAGTAGAATGGAAATGGATGGCCGGATGGATGCCGATTCTTGACGAGACTGAAGGGCAATGCCAAATCATTGTAGATTGCTAATTCCAAGCAAAATTCATGGCTGGAAATCAGTCGTGTGACGTGCCAAATTTAATGGAAAAACCCCCAAGACACGGTAATAATTGTTTTTATAAAGAAAATGGCCTTTTGATGCAAATTTGGTTGATAAAAATGTGTTCATATGGATTGAGTTTTGAGTATGTCGTGCTTTGAGTTGTTTTCTGGCTGTTCATCATTTAAAAATTAGAAAAAACATGTGCGAGATAGCAAAAAATAGAAAACCGAGACACGAAAAACCATAAAAATGAGGGAAAATAGGGTTTTTGGGCTAAAAATGATGCAATAAATTAATCTACACCTACTTAAATTCTTTTTCTGCTGAAATGAACTAAGGGCCACAGCCCATAAACTAAACTTAATTTTCAGCAATCAAAAAATGGGAGAAAATGGAAAAAATTGCAAGAAAGTGGTGAAAAAAAAACCCTTAAAATAAGGGAAAATTATATTTTGGGCTTCGAAAAATTAGGAAAATTATGAGCAATGTCCGTAAATGTATAGTGAGGCTGAGGCATGAAGATTTGCTTCAGATCAGCCTTGCTTCCGTGTTTTAGTTCGGTTTTTTTCCGCTTTTGATATGAAAAATAATGGAAAAAGCCGTAAAATGACATGCAACGAAGCAACACTAAAACGGGGGAGGGTAGAATAGATAAAAAGTGTCTAAATGCTACTTGAAATAATGGAAAAGTTGCTGATTTCTATGCATAGCATTTAGGACGAAAAATAATTAAAATTAAGAGCCTAGTAGCACGAGGATCACCTCGGTGCTAGGCCCATGCAACGAAGCATACAATTGTTAGAAAGAAACCATGTAAGGGATGTTTTTGCACTTGTGCACGATATTGTTTGCTAAATGTTTGAGCACTAGACATCCACGAAATGCATAGATCATATAGAAAGTTAAAAGTATCAGTGACCAGCTCCTGGACATGCATTGCAATTGGTTTATTAGAACATGAACCACGATGAGAGGCAGTGAGGTACCCATGCTGTAGGCTAGTCGTGGGGACTAAGGGAAAGAGAAGTAAGGACAATGGTACATTCCTGGACACGCTTATTTGGTACCTTGAGCGACTTTTGTGCGATGTGTCTATTTGTTGAGCGATGCACTGAGGGGCCAATCCCCAAGGTGTAGGAGAGTCGCAGAGGGTTGGCGGCATTCAGCCGTAGGAAGAACCCCATGTGTATGTGATTCGAGCCTTTTGGCTATGTGAAAGGAACTCCCTCTGAGGAGTAATATTGGGTTAGGATCAGTTGGACTACAACGTATTACAAACGCAATGTTTAGGAAGGTAGAGATTTTGATAGACGCTCTTGGCCGCGAGGCCGAGGGGTTGTCTTGTGCGTAGTGACGAGGTCCGGCTAGTGCATGAGCCAGTGTCGGCCCGTTTTTAGGTCCGTCAGTGGTGCGTCTGCCGGGAGCCGCTTAAAAGTGGCGGTTCTCGAATCCTGGTTGTTTAGGGACCAACTAACAGTTTATGCCAAAGGATACTGAGATTGATCCGTTATTTATTGATAAGCATCGTCTAGCAGAAATCCAAAAGCAAGAAAGAGACGAAAGAGCTAGGCGACGTGCTGAAATTTTTAGGAGATATTCCCCTAAGCGTAGCGGTGCTGAACCCTTACGAGGGAGTGGATCTAGTGGTCTTGGGGCCACAAGCAGCAAGTTAGGAGAAGGTGGAAGCTCTCGTGCTCCCCTTCCTTCTATAAGCCAGTCCACGTCAAGTACGGGAAGTGTAACCCCACTGTCCCCTATTCCTAGTGCAAATCCAATCCTTGTCATGGCGCAGCCTATTGCAATTCCAGCAGGAACGATGGATTTGCCGGCTCTAGGTTACCCGCTACCCATTTTTTAATGGGCTAGTTGAGGAAGATGCGGAACTCCACATTAGGGAGTTTCAAAAGTTGATGTTTAACTGTCGCATCCAAGAAGAAGGACATTTAATGATGTTCTTCAATATGACTCTCAAAGGAAGAGCCTCTATATGGTATCATGGTTTAGAAGCTGGAACCATATTGAATATTGATTCATTTTATGGAGCTTTTCGAAGGGAGTTTGCCCCTGAAAGGGGTGGGCAATATTGGTTGCGTGTACTCAACGTGACCCGTCAAGAACCACACAAGGATATTCGTGCTTATGTGAAGAAGATAAAAGAGGTTTTCCGTAAGTTGGACACCTCTATTCCTATCCCCGCAGCTACCCAATTGCAATATTTCCTACATGGTTTGGACTTTAATATCCAATCTTAGTTGAGTAGTGTCCCCTTGGGGGATATAGATACTGCCATTACATGAGCACAAGAGGTGGAATCCCGACTACAAGCAGCCTATGCTTCTCGAGGCAATTCGAATATGGGTTTAGTATTGGGAAATAATGTGGCAATGGCCAATGGCAGTAGTGGTCAAGGGATGGCGATGGCTAACCCTAATGGGAGAGGGAACATGATACAGAATGTGCCTTTATTACCAACTCCCCCTAGCATATTGATGCCTACGAGCAGTCAAATGGCTCCAAGTGGTGGAAGCCAGGCGGTCAATTCTAACACCATGCCTGTGGTTCAACAACCACTGTCTAATCGAATTGTTAGGCCGATGGAACGACATGGTAATGACCAAGGCTATGAGTCGAGTTCTTCTAATGTTCTTGGCGAGGTTAAGGACATGATGAAGCATTATACCGACATGATTACGGAGCAGTATCGGCAAATAGCCGTTGATGTCAACTTCCTTAAAAAACAACAAAATTTAATAGGAAGTAGATACCCAGAGGAGGGTGCGCCGTCGAGGTGTAGTTGCAAATGGTGTGTTGGGCAGCACTATCCAAGAAATTGCCCAAATATTAACTGCAACATTTGTGGAAAATCTGGCCATTTAGCAGCTACTTGCTGGAGTAAGATCAGCTCTCTCCAGCGAGGAAGTCGGCAACTAGGGCCTGTTAATCATCGTGCCCAAGGAAATGATTCCCAGCGAGAAGATGGGCCTAAACAAATACTTCAACGACCAAGGACTACAGTGGAGGAGCTACCAAGTGGTAGTGGGGTTAGTTTGATTGAGGCTGTACGCGTTAACGATGCTGAAACCTCTAATCTACGAGCTATCCTTACAAGAGGTCAAAAGGGTAGAGAGGCTGACAAGGATAAGCCTGTCGACGGAAACCCTAAACAAGGCGACAAAGGAACGCAAGTTTTGGATCCTTCCCTGGAAGGGGGACCTTTGAAGACCGTTGAAAGTAAAGCCGATAAGGAACCACCAAAGAAGAAGGTAAAAGTTAAGAAAGAGGCAGTAAAGCCAGTTCAGCGACCTAAAGAGCGGATGGTTTGGCGTGAAAAGCGAGCTCTATCGAACTATCATGAATTCGATTTGGCAAGCTATCTTTGTGAAGTCAAACCAGATGTGAATCTTTTACAGCTTATTAAGCTTTCCCCAGGAGTACGTAAGGAATTTAGAAAGATTTTACGTACCGGGTATATCGTAGAACCTTTGGATATTGCACGAGTTGGTTATGACTGGTTCGAGCATACTGAGAAGCATTGCCCAAGGGTTGTAGCCTATGTCGATGGGATATTAGTAGATTATGCCATTGTCGACACGGGATCATCTGTTAACATTATGAGTTCTAAACTGATGGAAAGGTTGGGTCTTGCGATCCAGAAAGATACCTCCACAATTCTCAGAATGGCAGATGATAGTTTGAGACAGCCGGAAGGCTGCATTACTAAGGTCCATGTCATTGTTGCAAATCTAGAATGCCTGTTGGACTTTAGGGTGATTCGTTTTGCAGGCCGGCCAAGTTACCAAGTACTCCTCGGACGACCTTGGATCTTGCAAGCGGATTGCCAAGTAGATATACCTACCGGTTGACTGATATTCGGCAAAGGTGCCCAGCGTGTGGTGGTTGATGCTTATCCTGAGTCCCCGCAGAGTGAGAGAGCTCCTCTATCTTCTACAAAATTGGAGACATTAGAAGATTTATCTGGCAGTGAGACATCATCGAGTGATGAGTCCAAAGAGGGATCCACCACAGAGGACATCTATCAGATCACTTTGAATGAGCCGATAGAGGCCCAAGATCGTATAAGAGATGCAGATGTTATCGAGCTAGACCTTGGTATGCCTGATGAGGCGCGGTCAATCAAATCAGGTTCTATGCTCAGCTCAGCAGAAAGGGAGGACTATGTGGCCTTGATCCAGAAATTCCGTGATATCTTTGCCTAGAGTTATGATGAGTTGAGAGGCATTCCTCCTAGTCTTGTTGTTCATACAATTCCGTTGAAAGAGGGCAGTCGTCCTATACGGCAGAAAGTAAGGCGTATGCCTTTTGAACTGAGGGACGGGCTGTTTGAAGAACTACAGAAGCTTCGAAAAGCGGGTTTGATTTTTCCTGTGCAACACACGGAATGGTGTTCGCCAGTTGTGATAAGAAAGAAGAAGAATAATCAAATCCGATTATGTGTAGACTTTAGGGAGCTGAATAAGCAGACAGTTAAGGACTACTACCCGTTGCCATTTATTGACCAGATTTTGGATCAATTAGCGGGTAGGGAGATATATTCGTTTATGGATTGCTTTGCAGGATACAACCAAATGGCAGTTGCAGAAGAGGATAAGTTGAAGACAACTTTTATCACTGTATTTGGTACTTTTGCGTACCACGTGATGGCCTTTGGTTTATGCAATGCGCCTGGTTCGTGGCAACGAACAGCAGATAAGACATTTGGTGACATATCCCCTGAAGAGTTGAAGGTGTTTATTGATGACTTAGGGGCTACCACCGTGAGAGAAAGGCAGTTGATCATTTTAAGAAAATGCTTTGAGCGCTGTAGACAATTCTGCATTGCCTTAAACCCACGGAAGTGTGTTTTTGGAGTACCTTATGGGCTATTGTTGGGTCATGTGGTCAGTTTGGTAGGAATTGCGACAGACCCCGAGAAGGTCAAAGTTATAGTTGCCATGGGTTCACCACGCACTCCGAAGGAAGCTCATAGCTTTCTGTCTTCGGTTGGTTACTACCGTAGATTTATCAACGCCTTAGCATAAAGAACCTTGCCGCTTACAAATTTATTGTCCTTTAGCTGTTCGTTTGTATGGGGTGACCCTTGTAAAGTAGCATTCGAGGATGTGAAACAAGAGCTAGCAAGAGCACCCGTTTTAAAAGCACCTAAAAGAGGTGAGGTGTTTTATATCAACGCCTAGCAAAAGCTCTTGTTTGGGACTAGCATCGCTCTTGTTGCGAGAGACCCCGAGAAGGTCAAAGTTATAGTTGCCATGGGTCCACCATGCACTCCGAAGGAAGTTCATAGCTTTTGGTCTTCGGTTGGTTACTACCGTAGATTTATCAATGCCTTAGCAAAAAGAACCTTGCCGCTTACAAATTTATTGTCCTTTAGCTGTTCGTTTGTATGGGGTGACCCTTGTAAAGTAGCATTCGAGGATGTGAAACAAGAGCTAGCAAGAGCACCCATTTTAAAAGCACCTAAAAGCTGTAGACAATTGTGCATCGCCTTAAACCCACGGAAGTGTGTTTTTGGAGTACCTTATGGGCTATTGTTGGGTCATGTGGTCAGTTCGGTAGGAATTGCGACAGACCCTGAGAAGGTCAAAGTTATAGTTGCCATGGGTCCACCACGCACTCCGAAGGAAGTTCATAGCTTTCGGTCTTCGGTTGGTTACTACCATAGATTTATCAATGCCTTAGCAAAAAGAACCTTGCCGCTTACAAATTTATTGTCCTTTAGCTGTTCGTTTGTATGGGGTGACCCTTGTAAAGTAGCATTCGAGGATGTGAAACAAGAGCTAGCAAGAGCACCCGTTTTAAAAGCACCTAAAAGAGGTGAGCCCAAATTTGGGAAGAGAAGTGGTACCACCCGATTGCTTTTGCTAGTCGGAAGTTGAGGGTATCCGAAATCAACTATACTTACAAGGAGAAATTGTGTCTAGCGATGGTCTTTGGGACCAAGAAATTCAGGCATTACATTCTCTATGAGAAAGTCGTGCTTTATACGAAGGTGGAGGGGCTTCGATTATTGATGAATAAGCTACAGCCGCCTGATCGTTTAGCGAAGTGGTTGATCACTTTGCAAGAATTTGATTATGAAATCAAGAGTAAGCCACCAAGGTTGCAAGGCATCGTGGAATGTCTTGTGGACTTTGGGGAGCCGAAAGAATCTGTGGCTGAAGGTAGTGACATGGAGTTGTTATTTAAAATAGATACGGCATCTATTCCCTCTGGGTATGCTGCAATAACGCATTATTTATCGACGGGAGAGGCTAGATCCGAATTATCTAAGGCTGAGAAAAGGAAAATTAAGTAGCAAGCGTTAAAGCTTGCTTTGATCACAGGTACATTATACCGGCAAGGGGTTGATGATATCTATCGCCGATGTGTGATGCCTGACGAGGTACCATTCATTTTGGAAGAGTGCCATGATTCTGCTTGCGGCGGCCATTTTGCTGGACGGCTTACAGCACAAAAGGCTTTAAGAGCAGGTTATTGGTGGCTTGCCATCTTCCAGGATGCGTTTGCATATGTTAAGAGATGCGATATTTGCCAACGACATGACAGTCGAGAGAATAGGAAACGACCACTCACCCCTATTATGGCGATACTTCCATTTGAGAAGTGGGGAATAGACTTTGTGGGTCCTATTACTCCGTCGTCGACTACGCAAAAGAGGTACATCATTGTCGCAACTGACTACTTCACAAAGTGGTCAGAAGCACGTGCAACAAGGAAAGATGATGCTAAAGAAACTGCTAGTTTCCTTTTAGAGCAGATAATATGCCGGTTTGGTCCGCCGAAAGAATTAGTGTCGGACCGCGAAACCCATTTCCTGAATAAGGTGATCAAAGGTTTGACAGAGATGTGGCAAATCAAGCATAACAAGACAACCCCCTATAACCCACAAGCCAATGGGCAAGTTGAAAGCACCAACAAGCAGCTTGTGGGCATCCTATCCAAAATTGTGTCGGAAAAGAAACGGGATTGGGATAAAAAGTTATACGTGGCAGTGTGGGCCTATAATACGACCTTCAAACGAGCCACTGGCCATACCCCGTTCAAGTTAGTATATGGGGAGGAGTGTGTCTTGCCTTTAGAAATTGAGCTGCTGACTATTCGGTTTGCCATCAATCGTTCTTTGAGCGATGAAGACGCACTTTTTGAACGCTTGACGACACTGGCACATTTAGATGAGCTTAAGTTGTAGAGCTTATTGCACCAAGAAGTGGCGAAGCGCCAAATGAAGCAGCTACATGACCTCAAAGCCAAGAAATACACCTTCAAGAAAGGACAACTTGTTCTGTATTATGATGCACGACGTGAATTATTTCCAGGCAAGCTAGAGCCTAAATGGGATGGGCCCTATAGGATCGTTAGAATAGGAAAGAATAAATCCACAGTCTTGTTAGATGACCTTGAGGGGATAGAATTTAAAGATAAGGTTAATCTTAATAATATTAAACCTTATTATTTCTGATTGCACTAATGCTATGACTGCCTTGCAGGTCTAGGAGAGATCGATCAAGCATCTGCAAGAAAATCGTGATAGAGGTTGATGGGTCGTCTGATCCCTTATTTAGAACACCCATATTTGGAACAGAGGTATCATCAGGGAAAGCTCATTTGGTGGAGCAAAGGATACAAGGTGATTGAGCAAGAAGGCGGGACATTTATTTGGGAGATCAAGGTCTTCTGCCATCACTGCCTACAAATTTTGACGAGCATCCCTGTTGAATTCAACGATGATGGAGGGATGGAGCCTACAGTCCACCCGTTGAATATGCTGAATTTCGATTACCATAATTACGAGTAGAGTTCAGGATTGCGGGATATGTAAACCCTTTATGGACATACACCTTGTACTTTGATGGGGCGTCCAGGGGTCCATGCAAAAAAGGAAGTGTAGGAGTTGTCATCCGAGACCCCCGACGACGCATTGTCATGAAGTTAGCTGCTTATCTCGAGGTGAATTTTACCAATAATATGGCAGAATACAAAGCCCTGATTATGGGTTTGAATATTGCGAAGAAGGGTGGTATCCGCCAGTTGTTGGTGAAAGGGGACTCTCAGTTGGTTTTAAATCAACTCAATGGGACATACATGGTACGGAATCCCATCCTTTGTATGTACCATCATACTGCCATAGACTTGCTAGACGAATTCGATAGAGTGTCTTTTCAGCTGATTCCACGGAATTGGAATCAGTTTGCCGATTCTTTGGCTAATCTTGCGTATGAAGAGGACCTCTTCTTCAATTGTGGGCCTTGTCCCGATATATCTATTGATGGTGAGACAGGACCTGGTCGTTTGTGGGGTATGCTTTCTGAACATGCCCTCTTTGGCAGACGATGGTTGATTTGGGTGATGCAGAGGGTAAGCGAGACTCATCTGCCTTTATTATCTAGGATGCATAGACTGATTAGACGACACGTGATGCGAACACCTCTTGCGATATACGCAGGAGGGATAGGTCATAATTTAATGCACCTAGTTTAGGGCTACGCACCTTTGTTCCCCTGGGAATAGTATGCTTTGATGTCTATCATGGTTGTTTCCAGGTGGATGTTCTATATAGTATTGTTTGATTTCATTAGGCCAAGAGGGCCGATTCAGTTTTGTAGCAAAGTCATGTCTGACTTCATTAGGCCAAGAGGGCCATTTCCCTGTCTAGTGCAGGTACGTTTAATTGGGTTTTTGTTTTAGTGTTGTGCTAGACAGATTTCGTGGTTCGTGGAATTTTGTGGAGCCTAGAGGAGCCTTTGCTACGATGGAAGCTTCTTGTGGCCAATCCAGGTGATATTTCTCTGTTACGAGTACCTTTCTTGCCTGTTATATGTGTATCTGTACTTGTCAAGGGGGATACATTTTTGTTGGGGACCGGCAACCAAGGCATGAAGTCCCAGGTTTAGGCTTAGTATGTTTGAGGGAGGTCGGAGTAGTCATTGCCTCCTGTAAAGACATTGTCAAGCATCAAAAGACCTGTTTTATAAGGAAGTCCCAGTGGCCCTGTCCTGCTAGCCTGCTAGGCAGCCGTTCTAGGAGTTCTTGTTCGTAGTGAGGCAGTTAGAGAAGCCTGCCAGAAGATCATAATGATGATGCCTAGAAACTCTGTACATCCTAAAAGATGAATATAAATACGAAGGTGTGTAAAAAGGGGTTCTAACCCCTCTCAAAGTAAAGAAAAGAAAAGAAAAGAAAATGTGTAAGCAGTTGATCATTGCCTTGCGAAGGCCTGGTAGGTTCCTGGGGACGAGTCAGACCCAAGGCCGATACCTTGTCTTCCTAGGGGTGGCTTCTTGCCAAATATAATACCAAAACAAGGACGGTTGGAGCGAAAATAAAAGTGAGCGGGAGAAAAGGATTAAGTGTTGCCTTGCGAGGGCTTGGTAGGTTCTTGGGTGCCGAGAGAGGTCCTGAGGCCGATGCCCTGTTCTCCTTGGGTCACTACGCTCAGCTCCCTCCTTTTTACATGCCCAAGTATGTTCATCCAATAACAACCCTAAAAGGAGAAATGTACTAAAAGAAAATACTCTTTGATCAGGCTATAGGAGTCCTCACCTTGCAGGAGCTCCTAGTTGTGTTGTCTTTAGTTGGTAAGTAGTGCAGACTACCATTTAGGGCAACCTCTTTGATAGGTTTTTTTAGTTTGGCTGTGTTAGAGCAGCTAGTTAGTGACTCACTTCGGATCTTCTATTAGATGATGCTAGGCCTACTCCTTGTGGATGTCATGCCTTGGTTCTGTCCAGGGGTAGGGGAAACATTGTGCTGAGAGCGGAATTTAGGTGATGGGAAGTGCTTAAAAATAGCAAACAATTATGAATATCAAGGGAAAAATATTCACTGTCAAAGGCGGCGGCTCGATCTAGGACGATTTTAAGCGTCAAGTGCTTGACGGGCACCCGTACGACACTCCGAGAATTTTCATAATTTTTCCGTGTGCCTGTGCCAGTCAGTGGAGCTGCCAGTCAGTGCGGGATGTTGAGACGAGCTCACAGAAATTTTCAGATTGACGATCGGAGTTTGTATGCGGAAGATGGCCCGAAACTGGCCGGGGTGCCCACAAAGAGGGCCAAATTTGAAATTTGAAGGGATGTGATTAGTGGGGGGTGCCCTTTGGCCCCTCCACCCCCCTAATTTTTTCGTGGGGGGGAAGGAAGTGCCGTGCAGGCAACGGCACGAAAAAAATGCGTCCCCCCCCCCCAATCATGATCATGCTTGACAAACAAGCTATGGAGTGCATTATGCCAGGCTTCTACCTTTATCATACGCTCTATGTCACTTCAATCCGCTCCCGCAATGGTGGACTGTAGAGAGAGAGAGAAAATCAGTCTTTCTCTCCTCCTTCTCTCTCCTCTTAACCCCCCTTTCGTGCGTGGAAGAGTAGAATGGAAATGGATGGCCGGATGGATGCCGATTCTTGACGAGACTGAAGGGCAATGCCAAATCATTGTAGATTGCTGATTCCAAGCAAAATTCATGGCTGGAAATCAGTCGTGGGACGTGCCAAATTTAATGGAAAAACCCCCAAGACACGGTAATAATTGTTTTTATAAAGAAAATGGCCTTTTGATGCAAATTTGGTTGATAAAAATGTGTTCATATGGATTGAGTTTTGAGTATGTCATGCTTTGAGTTGTTTTCTGGTTGTTCATCATTTAAAAATCAGAAAAAACATGTGCGGGATAGCAGAAAATAGAAAACCGAGACACGAAAAACCATAAAAATGAGGGAAAATAGGGTTTTTGGGCTAAAAATGATGCAATAAATTAATCTACACCTACTAAAATTCTTTTTCTGCTGAAATGAACTAAGGGCCACATCCCATAAACTGAACTTAATTTTCAGCAATCAAAAAATGGGAGAAAATGGAAAAAATTGCAAGAAAATGGTGAAAAAAAACCCTTAAAATAGGGGAAAATTATATTTTGGGCTTCGGAAAATTAGGAAAATTATGAGCAATGTCCGTGAATGTATAGTGAGGCTCAAGCATGAAGATTTGCTTCAGATCAGCCTTGCTTCCGTGTTTTAGTTCGGTTTTTTTTCCACTTTTGATATGAAAAATAATGGAAAAAGCCGTAAAATGACATTCAACGAAGCAACACTAAAACGGGGGAGGGTAGAATAGATAAAAAGTGTCTAAATGCTACTTGAAATAATGGAAAAGTTGTTGATTTCTATGCATAGCATTTAGGACAAAAAATAATTAAAATTAAGAGCTTAGTAGCACGAGGATCACCTCGGTGCTAGGCCCATGCAACGAAGCATACAATTGTTAGAAAGAAACCATGTAAGGGATGTTTTTGCACTTGTGCACGATACTGTTTGCTAAATGTTTGAGCACTAGACATCCACGAAATGCATAGATCATATAGAAAGTTAAAAGTATCAGTGACTAGCTCCTGGACATGCATTGCAATTGGTTTATTAGAACATGACCCACGATGAGAGGCAGTGAGGTACCCATGCTGTAGGCTAGTCGTGGGGTCTAAGGGAAAGAGAAGTAAGACAATGGTACATTCCTGGACACGCTTATTTGGTACCTTGAGCGACTTTTGTGCGATGTGTCTATTTGTTGAGCGACGCACTGAGGGGCCAATCCCCAAGGTGTAGGAGAGTCGCAGAGGGTTGATGGCATTCAGCCATAGGAGGAACCCCATGCGTATGTGATTCGAGCCTTTTGGCTATGTGAAAGGAACTCCCTCTGAGGAGTAATATTGGGTTAGGATCAGTTGGACTACAACGTATTACAAACGCAATGTTTAGGAAGGCAGAGATTTTGATAGATGCTCTTGGCCGCGAGGCCGAGGGGTTGTCTTGTGCGTAGTGACGAGGTCCGGCTAGTGCATGAGCCAGTGCTAGCCCGTTTTTAGGTCCATCACATATATTCTCGTACCTTAACAACCTTGATGCGACGCTCAGTGCTTTGACATCCAAAGGCTCTAATTTCCAAATTGGCATGACAAGAGCTCACTCTAGCATGCGACCCTCCACTCTCCTCTCTCACATAATACAATTGTAATCAAGGGGGAAGGCCCTTAACTCTTCAATGTCCTCTCGTTATATAGTTTTCTATCCACACTCACACACATTAGGCTTTTTGCTTTCAGCTTTTGGATTTTGCTTTTCTACTGCTTTTCACTATTTTCGTTTTTTCTGCTTTATGCCTGTTTGCAACTTGTTTGGATTATAACTTTGTAATTTGAACTCCGAATATAGTTGTTTGGGTACTCAAAACGATCGGAACTTTTATCTTGGATGACTTATTCCTTTCCTTGGTCTATTGTTCTTTGTAATTGCACACACTTTCAGCAACATGTCCTTTTTTTCTTCAAGAAATACTCACTGACGATGTAAAACGTACAACCTTTTTCCTTCGATCCTTGAGTCTTCAAAATAAGCATTCTCTGGATATAAACCTGTTTTTTATGCAATGTGCCCTAGCAAGAATATGCTATGAAAGAGAACTCCGTGCACAACCACACATGATTTGTAATAATATGCAATTGATCAAATCCATGACATGCTACCATTCAAACAATGCTCACACAAAAAATATGGATGCATTTAAAGAATTGTGCCTAGCCTATCTATATGTGATCGTACGTCATGCAAAATGCAAACATAGTTTCTTGATTATTTAAATCCTTATCCTCACCTCTCAACTCTCATAAAAAAGATATAACATACTCCGCTCCACCCATCCAAAATCTCACAATCACTCTAGAAAATTATGGTCCTCAAGGTGTTGACCAAATATGAACAAACCTTCTCACAATTGATGGCGTCCTTCACGACCCTCGAACTCTCCCAACCACCTTACACTCTCAACCAAAGGTTCCTAGCTTTGTGATGAACATCCCAAATGGTGTGTGCAAGAATTGTGCATGCTCAATGACAGGTGCTCTCTCATGTGCGTGTGCATTTAAGATTTACTGCATATAGTTGCAGCCGACCTCATGCCGTGCTAGTGCTCAATGATGGTGTAAAACATGCATAATCCCAACCCATGGCATGAAAGTATTTGATAAGGACAGGAGACGACCCCCGAGTGCAGTGCATCAACAAGTGCAACGTGAAGTGCTCGTGAACCCATTATTCACGTGATGTACAAAAGTCTCAATAAGAAAACATACCTAGCTCCACAATGTTCAGTAGCTATTGACAAGCACAAGCTTTATCCTATTAAAAAAATACCAAGCTCGACCAAGGCTATCAAGTTTCACACTCAACAAATTAAACAAAAGGACAGAAACAAATTCTAAGCTAGACAAACATAAGAAATCCAACTACAAAATAACAAAACAAACTCTCACGCAAACAACTAAGTTAGCAGAAATCAAACCTAACTACAATTTGATTAGGGCTTTTCAATTTTCAGATAAACGCTTGACAACGTACAGTGGCTAATCTGAAAACCATTATGCTTACATGACAAAAGAGATTAAGATCAAAGAACCAGGTATATATGCTAAAGTAATGAAAGATGAGAACTGGTATACAGCTATGGATGAAGAAATGAATGCCTTGGCTGAAAATAAGACATGGGATCTTGTGCCACTACCTGAAGGAAAAAAGACAATTGGCTGCAAACGGGTCTACAAGATCAAATGCAAATCAAATGGCAATGTTGAAAGGTACAAAGCTAGGCTGGTTGCTAAGGGGTATGCCCAACAATATGAACTTGATTATGAGGAAACATTCAACCATGTTTCAAAGATGGCAACCATACACACTGTGATTGCTTTGGCTACTGCTAGAGACTAGAAATAATAGCAGATGGACGTGAAGAATGTGTTTCTTAACGGTGACTTGGCAGAGGATGTCTATATGGTTCAGCTGGAAGGGTATGTACACCTTGATTTTTAGCATTATGTATGTAGGCTGAAAAGGCATTGTACATGCTGAAGCAGGCTCCGAGAGCCTGGCATGCAAGGATCAGTAACTACTTGCAGAGCTTGGGATTTGCTGTTGGTAGGGCTGATCATAGCCTATTTACGAAAAAGACTAATAGTGGCTTGGTAGTTCTGGTCATATATATTGATGATTTGATAATCACTGGTGATGATGACTTGGGCATACAACATGTAATGAAGATGCTGAAATCTGAATTTGACATGAAGGACCTACAAGATCTGAAGTATTTCTTGGGCATTGAGGTAGTTCTAGCTGAAAATGGTTTATGGCTAATGCAGAAGCACTATGCCATGGAAATGCTAAAGAAGTATGGCATGGCTGAATGCAAACCATTGGATATACCTCTTGATCAGAACATCAAGCTAGACATGAGCACTGGGCCTAAAGTAGAGGATCTGACTATGTACAGGCAGATGGTTGGCAGTCTGATTTACTTGACCATCACTAGGCCTAGCTTGAGCTATGTTGCAGGGCTCATAAGCCAGTTTATGCAGAAGCCCAGAAAGCTACATTTGGATGTAGTTAGACACATTATGAGATATGTTAAGTCCACAGTAGATTATGGGCTATTCTATGTCAGAGCTAAGCCCTTGAAACTGATTGGATATATAGATGCAGATTGGGCAAGATGCTCATATGACCGTAGATCTATTAGTGGCTATGCTTTTGAGTTCAGTAGCGGCATGATTAGTTGGAGCAGCAAAAAGCATCCTACGATTGCTTTATCAAGTACTGAGGCAGAGTACAAGGGAGCTGCATTGGCAGCATGTGAGATTGCATGACTGCTTAAGCTTATGGCTGATTTGGATATATAGGTGGATGCTCTAGTGACCTTGTTATGTAATAATCTGAGTAAGGTACTCCTGGATAGTATGCCATGCCAGGACAAAACACATAGAGGTACACTACCACTTCATCAAAGAGATAGTTCTTGCAGGGAGAGTTGATCTCATGTATGTGAAGACTGATGAGCAGGTTGTAGATATCTTTACCAAGTCTCTGGGTAAAGATAAGTTCTATGTTTTTAGAGAGCTGCTTGGTGTCCAAATCTTGTCTTGAGCTTGAGGGGGAGTGTTAGACTTCAAGCTCATCTATCTGTCTTCAGTTTATGACTGTACTCGACACTTAAGATGTCCAATTGTACCACAGTATGTGGACATTGAATAAGTCGTTGTTTTAGGATTTAGCAGTCTTTGGTGTGAATGGTCCTTGAGACCTTAGGTTGTACTATTCACTTTAGTTATGTGTGAGAATGGATAATGGAAGTGAGAGAGAGCACACTGCTCTACATTGTTACTCCAACTCTCTGTCTCTATCTCTGACTTTGAACACACCTCGCATCCTCGATAATCATCAAGACTGAGCAATTGCAACTTCTTCTCAAGGGAGATCTTGTGGGAAAATGTCTTGTATTGATACAAAGACACAAGATTTTTCCACACTTATGCTGTAGTCTACAACCTATGAACATGCACAAGAACAGAATCTTGTAGACTCATAAAGAGAAATGAACGGGCTCGAGAGTTGAGCCGATCCTATAAGGTTGCATGGTCCATGGAGACCCCATCATTAGGGTCCTCCATGAGATGCACAATAGGTGAAGAAACAAGAGCCTATAGATCAAAAGTGTGGAGAATACACTCCACCTTGCATGACCATAGAGAATAGTTGGAACCATCCAACTTGTTGTCCTTGGGAAAGGAAAGGAGAATGGGTACCTATATCGAAGGAATCAGGGAAGGCATGCAAACAGCTGATGGAACCCTTTGAGATACATGGTTAAAAGAGGGATAGGTTCGAGGAGAGTCCTCCCGTTGTCAATCACAAAACTCCCAATAGTCACGTCTCCGCTCAAAGGAGTCTCAAGAAAGAAGCTCCTCCTTCGAGTCATCAAAGCCTCAAAATTGGTAAGACGTCTTGCACACACCCAAGAAATATTGTGTTTGCAAAGGGAATGGACTGTGAAGGTGACCATTGGTCCACATAAGAGGATGACTGGTGAAGGAACAAAAGCCAAGGAAAAGGGACAGCCGCCTAACGGAGAGGCCAAAAGAGCCCTAGATTATGACGAGTGCCACTTGAATGTGGCCACCAAGCCTCAAAATGAGGTCGCCTAGTTGTGGATGCTACCACCTTGCCTCCAGAGAGGGTTGTCTCTACATAGGTGCAAAAAACATAGGTGATTTTGCCTATGTTTTGGGGCAGTCGGAGCAATCACCACGAAAGAAGATCTCAAATCTATGTTCTCACATAGGTGATGATACCATGTGAGAGTGTGCAATGGAAGAAGGAACACAACACAAAGAGAGAAAACAGAGAAAACAGAGAATGAAGGAAGAAATACTGCACTGGCTGAAATGTATGCTGAATACAAGGATGTGGACTAATCAGTCCTTGCACGTAGCCCAGGAGTGTCAATGAGGGCACTAGACTAGGCTAAAATGAGTGGTAGCACCAATGTCAGAGAGGAACAGGAGTCGTGTGTGCTGAATCTGTAGAAAAGAGTGAGTGAGAGTGACCAAGAGAGGGATGGTTATAAATAGCCCTCTCCTAAATTTGGCCAACCAACTAGCATCCTGCCGAAATTGGCTGATTTCCCTTAAATGGGTTGACTGAAAATGCAACCTAAAAATGGGCCAATGGCCACTCAAAAATGAAATGCATTAACACATAAATGTTGAACAAATTGATAGAGCTCCTCTATCTTCTGCCATGCTCTAACAAGAGCTCACAATTAGGAGATGACAGATTGACATACAAAATAGGACAGGCTAACTAATAAACATGCAGAATCATCTCATCACTTCCTCTATTGTCCTGAGTGTCTCAGATTTGGTTTTGCATCTCTTAAAGCGCAGGGTCTAGATGAATAGGGTGTTCTATTTGAAGTTGCACTTGTCGTTCATTCAAGTCTTGAATTTTTTGTTGGAGGTTTTGAAGGGAGGCCACGATTCTTTCAAGGGTTGCCTCCATGGTGCTCAATAGGGCTAGAAAGTAGTCTTGCTAAACTATTATGCGAGTACAAGACTGTGCTCGAGAGACTAGACTAGATGCAAGATTTGTTACAAGAATTATTATTACAAGATAATCCCACGTAGGGGCATGATACAATGATAACAAGATACGAAAAATACCATAACTAGGGACTGTAGATATAGACAACAAGACTTCATAGGATATGAAGGATCCCACAACCTGGGACCCTAGGTATGGATACAAGATATCAGAATTACAAAATCTCCCTCAACGGGGGTATAAACAAGATACAAGACAGTGATAGACAAGATCTCATACTATGAGATTATAAGGCGACTAGACAAAGGGAGTATAATGAAAGACAAGACTAGATACCATGACATGGCATATCTTCTAGAAGGTTTTATGATGATATGGCAAGGGTGGGTTCATATGGTTGGCTTGAGGATATCCTGTTAAGGGTGTGTTTGCATGGGGTGTGGATTCATATGGCATAAGCAAGATCTAATCCATACACTTGATCATGGCATGTCCTTGACAGCTTATTCACATGCTCCCGCATAGAAGATGACTTGTTAGGGTCCAACACCCATCTACACCTTCAAAGACACCCATTTCATAGTGATCATTTGGTTGTACAACTGATCAAGCTCCAACCATATGTCATCAACCACTGTCAAGTGCTCAATATGGAAAATTGTGATGTAGTACATGAGGGCATTCAGTTTGTCCCAATGCGCCTGAGGTTTTGTTAAATCTGCATGATTGTCTACAGAAAGTTTGCACTTGTCTCTCAATGTAGAACGGTCAATGGCCTCCGTAACAAGCTCTGCCAAATCATAGGACTCCCAAGATGGCAAGCATCATAATATGCCAAGTGCGATAGTTCTCGCCATGTAGTTTTTGATTTGATGGAAGAGCCGGTCGGACGGGCATCTTCCAATCCATAATCTCCCTAAACTCTAGATCGGCCTAAGAATACATCTTCACCAACTATGCTTGTAAAAACACAAGCGAGCCCCTTTGATTGTAGCTCATCCCACACCTTCTTCACCCTGGATGTGATGAAAGGTAAAATTTGCACTTGATTGCTCAAAAAAATAGCCTTCCTCCTTCTTGAACAACAAAAATTTGTAGTAGAATCAGCAACATTGCTCCTTTCCTACATGCCCATGCTCGCCTCAGTCTTGTTCCGATGTGCAACGCTCTTGCTCACCCTCAGATGCTGAAAATGCAATATTGTGTCGCGTTGAAAACTCCTCTTTAGGTCTGCCCACGATCAATTAGTCTTTGTGCTGCCCTGGTACCATGTCACAGTGTAGCGGTGAGAGGCTTATGACTGAGATTGAGAGATAGAGTGAACACAAAGAGGAAAAAGAGAGGGAGAAAGAGACAGAAGAATGAAAATTTGCAATATGAAGAATGTTGAATAAGGAATACAGATATGTACATGGGTGTAGTGCGTATGTCGGCGTATCTCCACTTCAATGATATCACCCTGTTGTACACCTCAAAGTCTGTAGCAGTTATCATGATCTTTGCATGGTCTCAGCCTTGTAATCTGGGTTCAGATGTATCTGAATGTGTGCTGAACATCTGCTACTTATAACACAAGATATGGGCTAGCCAAAATAGTAGTTGGCTTACCAAATTTGTCTGACCTATGCCAGATTTAGCTAATTGCATAAAAACCTGCCAAAAAAGGAAAAAAATTACAATGTCATCACTGTCGAAAATGAAAAATTGCCACATCATCACTGTGATCTGGTCTGCAATAACCGCCAATATCATAATTTTGTAAAATGATGTCCTTGTAAATTAGCAAAGGCAGGTTCTCTTATTTTATGACATGTGACTGCTGATGTGGCCTGTCATGTTATACGTGCAAAACTGTCCTGCATTGCCATGTGGCACTCAGCACACAATCTCTGACACACTGCTCTCAAATGTCTTGGGGATGACCAGATAATCATATCTCTAACAATATCCAACTTCTTTTAGATTAAATGTGTCAAGAGTGAAACTATGGTGAGCTGAAAGCACTTTGATTTAAGTTTCCAAATAACCTAGAGGAAAAAGAAATGGTCGGAAGGTAAAAGGTGACAGGCCAAATCTTGTGAGTGAATGAATGGTGCATGGATCTGGCATGACTTGGGTGATAATAATACTAGCATGCTGGATCTGGCATGACTGAATGAATGGCGCATGCATCTGGCTTGACTTGGGTGGTAATAATACTAGCACACTGGAACCTTCTACTATATGGTGTGCATCTAAACTAATAATTTATTA
The DNA here is from genome assembly GCF_053477565.2 of Lygodium microphyllum. Lineage (NCBI taxonomy): Eukaryota > Viridiplantae > Streptophyta > Polypodiopsida > Schizaeales > Lygodiaceae > Lygodium > Lygodium microphyllum. The sequence continues at coordinate 53,707,662 of NC_141135.1, read as the reverse complement.
TTTTTTACCTTGTGAATAAATTTTGTTCATCTACTATAATTATGGATCCGGCCTGACTTGGGTGGTAATAATACAACACTGACACCTTCTACTATGTGGTGTGCATCTAATGCCTTATTATATTTGACCTTATGAATAGATTTTGTTCATCTAATTATAATTATAGCAAAAACATAGATTTTATGACTTTAGTGGTCTGAATTTGGATTCCGAGCTGTCATAATTAACACCTACTATTGAACGACATCAAGAGAGATCAGGGCATCAAGAAACATTTCGATTCAACAAATGGTCTTTGTGCAAGTTATTGTGTGTACTATGCATGATAAATTGAAGCTTTCTGTTGTTGAGGAGTATATGTGCTTCTTATAGAGGCTTTCTGTGTTCTATCTAAACATTCTGTCATGCAGAATAACCATTATTATATATTGCTTTGTGTTTGATGTAGGGGGTCTAATACATCTACGAGTTCCTCTTTGATGAACTTACATAATATTTTGGTATTCCAGGATGATATGAACTATGCAGAAGATTGTGTGAGGTTTTTATGCAAGTGGTTGCTTGACCATTGCTTAGATGATATGGAGTCATGGCAAAGATGTTTAATAAGACATCAATTGACCGACTTCGACTTGTTGCGACTACACCTTTTGTGCGAATTATGTACACTGATGCAATTGAGATCCTTGAAAAGGTGGAATACTACTATGTTTGTGTGGAGAGATCCACAAATATCTCTTTATGTGGATGGCAATGATTGCTTGTTAAGTGTATGTGACCCTACCTTTGCTTGTTGATAGGTGACGGATAAGAAGTTTGAAAATGAAGTGAAATGGGGAATGGATCTAGCCTATGAGCACAAAAGGTACTCATTTCTTGCTACTAGAGAATAGCTATTTTTATTATTGGTCATGTTTATTTTCCTAAAGGTATGATTGTATTTTGCCAGCCTAGTATTTTCTTGTATTTGTGGGTGGCTTATAAGTGATGTTTATGGAATGGTGTTATGGATTGGACAATATGATTAATAGTAAGACAATAGGTAAATATATCTTTAAACCTTTTCTACCAAACAATCCTATTGGAAGCTTCTAGATGCATGCACACACACTTACATATAAGAAAAAGGGAAAAAGGCTAGTGTTTTATTACAAAGACACACTCACACTGGGCACACAAATGTAGAGACATAAATGAAAAAAGTGAATCAAGCCTAATGCTCTTAAACATGGTTTGAAAATTTCTTCTGCTTTGTAGCATGAAGATACCAATTTGAAACACCTTGCCTGATCCATGAAAGTGACCAACCATCAACAATATACCAACTTACAAAAAATAATAAGGGTTTTAAGGGCTGAGGCCTCAGTCCTTAGAAGCCTTATAGTGCGGTCTATCATTAGGAACTTTGAAGAGGTGTTTCAAGTCTAGAACTATTGTTATCTTGTGGTTGGTGCAACTGTAACATATGGGTTGTCATGCTCCATGGTCCTATTAGGTTCATTTGACTATTGTGCACCGTTAACATCTTTATTTGCAAGTATTTGACCAAGGAAATATACAAGAAACCTGTTATAGTGTAGAATTATCTCAAGGAGATAAAAGCATTTTACATACATCTCAATGATGATGGACAAATAGTGGCTGCAATGGATGTTCTCATGCCAAAGGTATGTGGTGTAATACAATTGTTTAACTCAAAAGAAATAGTGATAGAGAGTGATGTACTAGAAGAACAAAATGGCATGAATCATGATGATCTTCTTCCTGGATGGGATTGCATAAAGTGTCTTCACAGAGATGGATTCTAGACGGAGGCTATGTACAATTAACAGGCACTGGAGTGAAGAAGTAATTTCACTATTTATCCCTGAAAGACAAGTCTTCGAACTTGAGCACCTTCTGTGTTTTGTAGTTGGAGAGTTAGTTGATGGAGCAGTCAGAGGGAGGAGAGGCTGGAAGTTCTGGAAAAAATGTATTCTAAGATTATACATTGCTTGCTTTTCAAAAACTATAGATGTGAATATCATAAAGGACAGATAAATGAATGTAGGTGCATGCTTTGTGTAAAAAGTTTGAGATAATTGAAAGCTTCCTAGGGTTTCATGACCTTTTGAAGATCTCAAATATCTGAAACTACCACGTGTGCATCTAGATGGTCAATTGAGTTGTGTGGATGATGCCTGCAAGTTGTCACAATTGGGGCTTCCCAAAGAACCTTATGATTGGTACCTTGATTTGCACAAGTACAACACTATGAAGCATGCTGGATTTGGACTTGGTTTTGAGAGGATGTATCTCTTTGCAACAGGGATTGAGAATATCAGAGATTGTATTCCTTTCCCAAGATATCCCGGCAAGGCTGAATTTTAGTTATGATGTCAAAAAGCAGAAAGATTTTCTCTCTTTATTCCACTAAAATGCAGAGTACAGAGTTCTCATGGGAGATATAATCATACAGCCTCCTAGAAAATTAATGGTTAAGTGGTGTGCTCTGATGTCCATGTGACAAGTGGCTTTGCTAAGGGAGTCCACTTCTGAGACATTAGGAATTCCAACACTCGTGTTTAGCTACCTCTTCTTCCTATGACAGGGGTTGAGTACTCCACCTTCTCTTCCTCCTCCCCAAAGATTGATTACTTGGGTAATTTCTATATCCAAGAAATTTTATTCTTAAAAGTGTGGCAACACTAACAAGGCCCTATACTGTATTACAAAACGATAATCAGCTTATTCCACGCTATGGAATTTGTCCATAAGGAACATCAAAATGTTGAGATATTATGTAGATGATCCATTTATAACCTAGAGGTGTGCAAAGTACTAGGTAGCTTCTGTTATTGTTGTGTGCTCCTTGGATTACTTATAGTACCAGCTATTGATCATTGCCTCTTGTTTGGGTCTATTTTTTATCGTACCTAATGCATCTATCTACTCTTTTTTGTCTTCTATGGGTATGGGCTTTTGGTCTATTAGTCTTATGTCCAGACTATAGAACAAAATATCAATGGAGGGACATTTAGACCTTTTCATTTACTATGGGTTTTCAGTCAGTTAGTGTGCAAAGGAATATGTAGCCCAATGGTTTACATCTGAATCTTCTATCCTAGCTTTCCCATGATATACAACTCTTGCTTAGATGCTTATTCTTAGAACTTTTTCCCTTTAACACCCTTGCTAAGCTCCCAAAAATTTAAATGTATGGTTGCTGAATTTTTTCACAAAGGAATGTTTGAAATGTTGGCATTAGATACGCATCTAGGTTTTCAAGGGAGGCTTATCATATCAATTTGGCTTGACTTAATCACGATTGTGTGCTCTAATTGATTGTCTAATAACAGTTGAAGCTCCATTATACCCTGTTAAACTACTAAAGTCCACATAAGGTCAAAGCTCTCTCTCATATTTTCATAAAACAGTTTGTTGCATTTCATATGAAATGAAGCAGAAAAAATCAAAGTACAAATAAAAAAATCTTGAATCTAAAGATAAAATGGAAAGATCAAAGCTTTATACGTATTTGCCTTGGTATGTGAAAGTCTTACAAAATATGTTGGCATTGACTATGAACACCTCCTCTTCATCTCCTATGTGCATTTGGTGAAGGACTTAGTACCCCCATTGATAGGCATCTGCACATCAAATACATGAAGAGAGTAGTGTACATATTAGTTAGGAGGACGATCTTGACATGGTTATTCAGTTGGGAATAACCTAGTGTTTCTAGGCCTTCAACACCATGACATACTGGAAAACTTTTTCCAAAACATATCTATACTTGTATAATAGAATGAAAGATTCATATAGATCAAACAAACCTTCGAAGTTGATATTACACTTTTGTTATGCACCCCTAATAAGATAGGGAAAAATGAGTTTACAATACTTCACATCATAATTACGTAACTCATCAACAAAGACACAGATGTTGAATAATGATGGGACCTAAAACGTGCTGGCATTGGCTCATGCACTAGCCGGACCTCTATCATGTGCTCAACAACCCCACGGCCTCGCGGCCAAGAGCGTGGATGACACATACATCATCTTCCTAAACATCTTGCATTTGTATCACGTCTCGTAGTCCAACTCTAACCCAATTAACACTCCTTAGAGGGAGTCCCTAGCACATTGCCAAATAGCACAAAGTACAAACATAGGAGGTCCTCCCACGGCTGACTGCCGCTACCTTACTGCGACTCTCATACACCTTGGGGATTGGCCCCTCGATGCATCGCTAAACATATATCACATAATATCACACACATTTCCACTCAAGGTACCAATTGATCGTATCCAAGAATGTACCATGCCTCACTTTCTTTCCCTTAGACCCAACGCCTAGCCTACAACTTGGATAACCTTACTCACTCAACATTGGTCACAATTTAGAGAATACATGTGCTATGCATCCAAGAGGTATTGTCTGATACCTTTTATCATTTTATGCTTCATGAAAATTGTGAATGTCCATGTGCTCAAACCATTAAGAAAATCAACATTGGTGCACATGTGGAAAACATTACTTTCAATGATTTTGACTATTGCTCGTATGCGGCATTGTATAAACCTAGCACGGAGAAGACCTCGTACTACTAGGTTCTTAATTTTTAATTATCGACCAACCTAAATGGTATGCATAAAAAACCAGCAAGATTTTCATCATTTCATTCAACATTTAAACACCTTTCATACACTTTATCCCCTCACCCATTTAGGTTGTGCATTATTGATCGGTTTAGGATTCATTTTCCACATTTTTATTGTATGAAAAGCAAAAAAAAACTCACTAAAACATAAAGGCAGGGATGAACTGAGGCTAAAACTCATACTTCAGACCCCCCATACATCCACAAACATGGTTCTTATTTTTCCTTCATTTTCGGCACTCAAAATCCATTTTTCCCTTATTTTATCCATTTTTCCTATTTTTCTTGTATTTTTCCGCAATATTAAATGACTGAAAATTCAAAAAGAATTGTGGGCTGTGGCCCTTAGGTTCCTTTGCAGCAAAAACACAAATTTAGTTGGTGTGTCTTACTATATTTTCCATTTATATCTCAAAAACACCCAATTTTCCCATATTTCGCGTGTTTTACACTACTAATTTCATCCACAACACTTATGATTTTCTGATTTTCTGATTTCAAATAGTTGGAAGATATTGCAAACAACATTATAATGCATAATCATCCCATGGGAACAAGTATTCATGAAGCAATTTGCATAAAACATCAATTTCCTTTGTAAAAATGAGATTACCGTTCTTTGCGGGTTGCGGATTTTTATTTGCCATATGTCAGGACTGATTTCCAGCCACCATTAATGCTCATGGCAGTCCTCAATTAGCAATCTTCATTCCTCTTGAACCACGGAGCAATACGGTCTTCATTGGACAAGCATCCGTCATCCATTCTTCTTCTTCTTCTTCACCACATGAATCTGCCCTTACGGGAGAGAGAGGGAGGAGAGAGAAAGACTAGATTTCCATCTCTGCATTCAAGCCACTATTGGAGGAGCGAAGCATGGCGATAAGACCAACAGAGGGGATTAAAGCCCCATAATCATTGTGGGGGATTGTATTCAGCCAGCATTCTTGATCTCCATGCCATGAAGTGAAAATTGCACCTGCTGCTCCACACCGTTTTTCAGGCCATCCTTCTTGATCACGTTTTGATGTCAAGTTTTTTGTTGCATAAAATTTCTTGGGCTCCCAAAGGTCATGCCCACTTTGGCCAAAAATAAGTCCACCTCTTCAAATCTTGACCGGTTTCATGGCTATTTCCCCGTCCGGACTCCGAATCGAGCTCTGAAAAATCTTGGGCGTCCCGCTTGGCATCCCGCATTGGCCAGTAACTCTTGTCAACCTGCATGACAGTCTGAAAAATTATGAAAAATCAACAAGTGTCGCTCGGGCGCCTTTAAAGCACTTTGATGCTTAAAATCGTCCTAGATCGAGCCGCCGCCTTCGACGTTGAATATTTTTCCCTTGATATTCATAATTTTTAGCTATTTTTAAGCACTTCTCGGCACCAAAATTTCGCTCTCATTTCGACCACGGGATAGGGCGACTCAGCCCGTCGAATCCCACAATAGATATACACAAAAACAGTCAAAGGAAGCATCAAGCTGATACAAAACAAATATGCAATAAAACTCAGCACAATGCTCACCCTACCCCTTCACAAAACCAAGGCATGACATCCACAAGGAGTAGGCCTAGCATAATCTGATAAAAGGTCCGGAGCGAGTCACTGACCCACTGCTCCAACACGGCCAAACTAAAAAGAACTATCAAAGAGGTTACCCTAAGTGGTGGTCTGAACTACCTACCTAACTAAGGACAATACAACTAGGAGCTCCTACTATGTGAGGACTCCTATAGTCTGATCAAGAAGTATTTTCTTGTAGTACATTTCTTCTCTTAGGGGTTATTTTATTGACATACTCGGGCATGTAAAAAGGATGGAGCTAAGCGTAGTGACCCAAGGAGAACAGGGCATCGGCCTTAGGATCTGTCTCGGTACCCAAGAACCTACCAAGCCCTCGCAAGGCGACACTTAATCCCTTTCTGACACTCACTTTTATTTTTGCTCCAACCTTCCTTAATTTCTTTTTTCCTAGCAAGATGCCACCCCTAGGAAGACAAGGCATCAGCCCTGACTCATCCCCAGGAATCTACCAGGCCTTCGCAAGGCAATGGTCAACTGCTTATAAATCTTTCTTTCTTTCTTTTCTATTTTATAGGGGTTAAAACCCCTTTTTACACACCTTTGTATATTTTTATGAGCTTTAAGATATTCAGGGTTTCTTTCCCTTTATCATCTTTATTTTTCTTCTGCAGGCTTCCCTAACTACCTCACAACTAACAAGAACTCCTAGAACGGCTGCCTAGCAGGCTAGTAGAACAGGGCCACTAGGACTTCCGTCTAAAATAGGTCTTTCAATGCTTGACAATGTCTTTACAGGAGGCAATGACTACACAGACCTCCCCCAAACATACTTAACCTAAACCTGGGACTTCATGCCTTGGACACTGGTCCCTAACAAGAAACGAAAACCCCCTTAACAAATACACAACCACATATATCATAAAAACCACGGTACTCATAAAGGAAAGATATCACCTGGATAGGGCCACAAGAAGCTTCCCGCAACAAAAAGGCTCCTTTCAAGCTCTTCTTCAAACCTGTCTAGCACAGAACTCAAACAAGAAACCATTAACCACACCTGCACTAAACAGAAAACTGGCCCTCTTGGCCTAATGAAATAAAGCACTTCGCTACCAAACTAAATCGGTCCTCTTGGCCTAATGGAATAAACCATTCAAAACCTTGCAACACTGGCCCTCTTGGCCTAACGAGAACAAAAAAAATAGCACCTATACATCCCTCCCTGAAATAGTACAGATATACAATAAAATGCTCCTTTCCAAGGAGGAAAAACAGGCTCATAGTCCTAAACTAAATGCATAAGGTTATGACCCATCCCTCCTTTATAGATAGCAAGAGGCGTACGCATAATATGTTTTCTAATCAACCTATGGGTCCCAGATAATAACGGTAGATTGGTCTCGGCCACTCTTTGCATCACCCATATCAACCATCGTCTGCCATATATTGCATGTTCTGATAACATACCCCACAAGCGACCAGGTCCTGTTTCATCATTGATAACAATATCCAGACTAGGACCACAATTAAAGAAGAGGTCTTCTTCATAAGCAAGATTTGCCAATGAATCCGCAAACTGATTCGAGTAACGTGGAATCAACTGAAAAGACACTCTCTCAAACTCCTCTAGTAGGGTCATAGCAGTCCGATGATACATACAAAGAATGGGATTCCGCACTGTGTATGTCCCATCTAGCTGATTCAGGATCAACTGGGAATCCCCTTTTACTAACAACCGACAAATACCACCTTGTTTGGCAATATACAATCCCATAATCAAGGCTTTATACTCCGCCATATTGTTAGTGAATCCTACCCCGAGATAAGCAGCTAACTTCATCTTAACTCTACGTCGGGGAGCTCGGATTACTACTCCAACACTTTCTTTTTTATTAGGGCCCCTGGATGCTCCATCAAAGTATAATGTATACGTCCACAATGGGTTTACACAGCCTGCCATTGTGAACTCCTCTATTCGTAATTATGTTAATCAAAGTTTAGCATGTTGAGAGGATGAACTGACGGCTCCATCCCACCTTCTTCATTGAACTCAACAGGGATACTCGTCAACAGTCATAAGCAGTTATGGCAAAAGGCTTTAATCTCCCACACAAAGGTTCCATCTTCTTGCTCAATCACTTTGTAACCTTTACTCCACCAGATGAGTTTCCCCTGATGGTATCTCTGCTCCAGATATGGGTGCTCCAAATAAGGGATTAACCGACCCATCCACGAGCTTTTAATCTCTTCCGCAGGTCTCAGATCATTCCTAGCATGGACCTGCAATGCATTTTCTTTGTATTAGCATACTTAGAAGTAATAAGGTTTAATCTTATTAAGATTAACCTTATTCTTAAACTCTACTCCCTGTAGATCAGCTAATAGGGCCGTAGACCTATGCTTCCCTAACCTGACAATCTTGTAGGGGCCATCCCATTTAGGTTCCAACTTCCCTGGAAACAACTCCCTACGCGCATTGTAATACAAGACCAGTTGCCCCTTCTTAAAGGTATACTTCTTCGCTTTTAGATCATGCAACTGTTTCATGCGATGTTTAGCCACCTCTTGATGTAACAAGCTTTGCAACTTAAGTTCATCTAGGTGCGCTAAAGTCATAAAACGCTCTAATAGGGCATCTTCACTACCCAAATAATGGTTTATTGCAAATCTAATGGTCGGTAACTCAATTTCTAAGGGTAAAACGCACTCCTCACCATAAACTAGTTTGAACGGCGTGTGGCCAGTGGCTCGCTTGAACGTGGTATTATATGCCCATACTGCCACATACAGGTTCTTGTCCCAGTCTCGTTTCTTTTCAGATACGACTTTCGATAGGATACCCACAAGCTGCTTGTTGGTACTTTCAACTTGTCCATTTGCCTGCAGATTATAAGGAGTCGTTTTATTGTGCTTGATTTTCCAAGCCTCAGTCAAGCTTTTGATGACCTTGTTCAGGAAATGGGTTCCACGGTCCGACACTAATTCTTTCGGTGGACCAAAACGGCATATTATCTGCTCTAAAAGGAAACTAGCAGTTTCTTTAGCATCATCTTTCCTTGTTGCACGTGCTTCTGACCACTTTGTGAAGTAGTCAGTTGCTACAATAATATACCTCTTTTGTGCAATCGACGACGGAGTAATAGGACCCACAAAGTCTATTCCCCACTTCTCAAATGGAAGTATCGCCATAATAGGGGTGACTGGTCTTTTCCTATTCTCTTGACTATCACCTCGTTGACAAATATCGCATCTCTTAACATACGCGAACGCATCCTGGAAAATGGCAGGCCACCCGTAACCTGCTCTTAAAGCCTTTTTTGTTGTAAGCCATCCAACAAAATGACCTCCGCAAGCGAAATTATGGCACTCTTCCAAAATGAATGGCACCTCGTCAGGCATCACACATCGGCGATAGATGTCATCAACCCCTTTTCGATATAATGTACCTGCAATCAAGGCAAACTTTAATGCCTGCTGCTTAATTTTCCTTCTCTCAGCTTTTGATAGTTTGGATCCAACCTCTCCTGTCGATAAATAATGCGTTATTGCAGCATACCAGGAGGGAATAGATGCCGTATCTATCTTAAATAATGACTCCATTTCACCACATATTCTTTCAGCTCCCCAAAGTCCACAAGACATTCCACAATACCCTGTAACCTTGGTGGTTTACTCCTGATCTCATAATCAAACTCCTGCAAAGTGATTAACCACTTCTCTAGACGATCAAGTGGCTACAGCTTATTCATCAATAATAGAGGCCCCTCCACCTTCGTATAAAGCACAACTTTCTCATAGAGGATATAGTGCCTGAATTTCTTGGTCCCAAAGACCATCGCAAGACACAACTTCTCCATGTAGGTATAATTGATCTCTGAAATGCCCAATTTTCGACTAGCAAAGGCTATCAGATGATGTCACTTTTCCTCCCAAATTTGGGCTAAACAGCAGTAGCTGATACTATGCATGGTGGCTGTTGAAAATATATAGAACACCTCGCCTCTTTTAGATGCTTTTAAAACGGGAGCTTTTACTAGCTCCTGCTTCACATCCTCGAATGCTACCTGACAAGGGTCACCCCATACAAACAAACAGCTAAAGGACAATAAATTTGTAAGCGGAAACATTCTTTTTGCCAAGGCATTTATGAATCTACGGTAATAACCAACCGAAGACAGGAAGCTATGAACTTCTTTCGGAGTGTGTGGTGGACCCATGGCAACTATGACTTTGACCTTCTCGGGATCTGTCGCAATTCCTACGGAATTGACCAGATGGCCTAGGAAGAGCCCATAAGGTATGCCAAAAACACACTTCCGTGGGTTTAGAGCGATGCAAAATTGCCTACACCGCTCAAAACATCTTCACAAAATAATCATCTGCCTTTCTCTCACGGTGGCTGCCCCTAAGTCATCAATAAACACCTTCAACTCTTCAGGGGATATGTCACCGAATGTCTTATCTGCTGTTCGTTGCCATGAACCAGGCGCATTGCATAAACCAAAGGCCATCACATGGTACGCAAAAGTACCAAAGACAGTAATAAAAGTTGTTTTCAAATTGTCCTCTTCTGCAATTGCCATCTGGTTATATCCTGCAAAGCAATCCATAAACGAATATATCTCCCTACCTGCTAATTGATCCAAAATCTAGTCAATGAATGGTAACGGGTAGTAATCCTTAACCGTCTGCTTATTCATCTCCCTAAAATCTACACATAATCGGATTTGATTATTTTTCTTCTTTCTGATCACAACGGGCGAACACCATTCCGTGTGTTACACAGGAAAAATCAAACCCGCTCTCTGAAGCTTCTGTAACTCTTCAAACAGCCCGTCCCTCAGTTCGAAAGGCATACACCTTACTTTCTGTCGTACAGGACGATTGCTCTCTTTTACAGGAATAGTATGAACAGCCAGGCTGGGAGGAATGCCTCTCAACTCATCATAACTCCAAGCAAAGATATCATGGAATTCTTGAATTAGGGACATATAGTCCTCCCTTTCTTGGACACTGAGCATGGACCCTAATTTGATTGGTCGCGACTCATCAAGCATACCGAGGTCTAGCTCGATAACATCTGCATCTCTTATACGATCTTGGGCCTCTATCGACTCGTTCAGAGTGATCTGATAGATGTCCTCTGTGGGGGATCCCTCTTTGGACTCATCACTTGATGATGTCTCAATGGCGGATACATCTTCTAATGTCTCCAATTCTGTGGAAGATAGAGGAGCTCTCTCACTTTGCGGGGACTTAGGATAGGCATCAATCACCACGAATTGAGCACCTCTGTCGAATATCAATCGACCGGTGGGTATATCCACTTGGTAGTCTGCTTGCAAGATCCAAGGTCGTCCAAGTAATACTTGGTAACTTGGACGCCCTACAAAACGAATTACCCTAAAGTCCAACAGGCATTCTACATTTGCAACAGTGACATGGACCTTAGTAATGCAGCCTTCCAGCTGTCTCAAACTATCATCCGCCATTCTGAGAATTGTGGAGGTATCTTTCTGGATTGCAAGACCCAATCTTTCCATCAATTCAGAGCTCATAATGTTAACAGAAGATCCCGTGTCGACAATGGCATAATCTACTAATATCCCATCGACATAGGCTGCAACCCTTGGGCAATGCTTCTCAACATGCTCGAACCAGTCATCACCAACTCGCGCAATACCCAAAGGTTCTACGATTTACCCGGTACGCAGGATCTTTCTAAATTCCTTGCGTACTCTTGGGGAAAGCTTAATAAGCTGTAAAAGGTTCACATTTGGCTTGACTTTGCAAAGAGAGCTCGCCAAATCGAATTCATGATAGTTCGATAGAGTTCATTTTCCACGCCAAATCATCCGCTCTTTAGATCGCTGAACCGGCTTTATTGCTTCTTTTTTAACTTTCACCTTCTTCCTCGGTGGTTCCTTATCCTTCTTAGCATCGCCTTTACTCTCCACAGGCTTCAGAGGTCCCCCTTCCATGGCAGGATCCAGAACTTGCGTTTCTTTTTTGCCCTGTTTAGGGTTTCCATCGACAGGCTTATCCTTGTCAACCTCTCTATCCTTTTGACCTCTTGTAAGGACAGCTCGTAGATTAGAGGTTTCAGCGTCATTAACATGCACAAGCCTCAATCAAACTAACCCCACTACCACTAGACAGCTCTTCCACTGTAGTCTTTGGAGTATTTTGTTTAGGCCCGTCTTCTCGCTAGGAATCATTTCCTTGCCCACGATGATTAACAGGCCCTGGTTGCCGACTACCTCGCTGGACGGAACTAATCTTACTCCAGCAAGTGGCTGCTAAATGGCCGGATTTTCCACAAATGTCGCACTTGACATTTGGGCAATTTCGTGGATAATGTTGCCCACCACACCATTTGTAGCTAAACCTCAAAGGTGCATCCTCATCTGGGTATCTACTTCCTATCAAATTTTGTTGTTTTTTAAGAAAGTTAACATCAACAGCTATTTGTCAATACTGCTCCATAATCATGTCGGTATAATGCTTCATCATGTCCTTAACCTCGCCAAGAACATTGGAAGCACTCGACTCATAGCCTTGATCATTACCCTGTCATTCCATCGGCCTAACAATTCGATTAGGCACTGGTTGTTGAACCATAGGCATGGAATTAGGATTAACTGCCTGGCCTCCACCATTTGGAGCCATTTGACTACCCGTAGGCATCGACATGCTAGGAAAAGCTGGTAATAAAGGCACATTGTGCATCATGTTCCCTCTCCCATTAGGATTAGCCATCGCTATCCCTTGGCTACTACTGCCATTGGCCGTCACCATATTATTTCCCAATGTTAGACCCATATTCGAATTGCCTTGAGAGGCATAGGTTGCTTGTAGTCGGGATTCCACTTCTTGTGCTCGTGTAATGGCAGTATTTATATCCCCCAAAGGGACACTACTCAACTGCAACTGGATATTAAAGTCCAAGCCATGTAGAAAATATTGCAATTGGGCTGCTGCGGGGATAGGAATAGAGGTATCCAACTTACGAAAAACCTCTTTTAGTTTCTTTGCATAAGCACGAATATCCTCGTGTGGTTCTTGGCGGGCCACGTTGAGTACACGCAACCAATATTGCCCACCCCTTTCAGGGGCAAACTCCCTTCGAAAAGCTCCGTAAAATGAATCAATATTCAATATGGTTCCGGCTTCTAAACCATGATACCATATGGCAGCTCTTCCTTTGAGAGTTATGTTGAAGAACATCATTAAATGTCCTTCTTCTTGGATGCGACAGTTAAACATCAGCTTTTGAAACTCCCTGATGTGGAGTTCCGCATCTTCCTCAACTAGCCCATTAAAAATGGGTAGTAGGTAACCTAGAGCCAGAAAATCCATCGTTCCTACAGGAATTGCAATGGGTTGCACCATGACGAGAATTGGATTTTTACTAGGAATAGGGGACGGTGGGGTTACACCTCCCGCACTTGATGTAGACTGGCTTATGGGAGAAAGGGGAGCACTAGAGCTTTCACCTTCTCCTAACAAACTACTTGTGCCACCAGGACCACTAGATCCACTCCCTCGTAAGGGTTCAGCACCGCTACGCTCAGGGGAATACCTCCTAAGAATTTTAGCACGTTGCCTAGCTCTTTCGTCTCTCTCTTGCTTTTCGATTTCGGCTAGACGATGCTTATCGATGAATAATGGGTCAATCTCAATATCCTTTGGCATAAAGTGCTAACTGGTCCCTAGACAACCAGGATTTGAGGACCACCACTTCTAAGCGGCTCTTGGCAGACGCACCACTAATGGGACCTAAAAAGGGCCAGCACTGGCTCATGCACTAGTCGTACCTCTATCATGCGCTCAACAACCCCACGGCCTCGCGGCCAAGAGCGTGGATGACACATACATCATCTTCCTAAACATCTTGCATTTGTATCACGTCTCGTAGTCCAACTCTAACCCAATTAACACTCCTCAGAGGGAGTCCCTAGCACATTGCCAAATAGCACAAAGTACAAACATAGGAGGTCCTCCCACGGCTGACTGCCGCTATCTCACTGCGACTCTCCTACACCTTGGGGATTGTATTCTTGTATTTTTCCGCAATATTAAATGACTAAAAATTCAAAATGAATTGTGGGCTATGGCCCTTAGGTTCCTTTGCAGCAAAAACACAAATTTAGTTGGTGTGTCTTACTATATTTTCCATTTATATCTCAAAAACACCCAATTTTTTCATATTTCGCGTGTTTTACGGGTTTTACACTACTAATTTCATTCACAACACTTATGATTTTCTGATTTTCTAATTTCAAACAGTTGGAAGACATTGGAAACAACATTATAATGCATAATCATCCCATGGGAACAAGTATTCATGAAGCAACTTGCATAAAACATCAATTTCCTTTGTTAAAATGAGATTACCGTTCTTTGCGGGTTGCGGAATTTTATTTGCCATATGTCGGGACTGATTTCCAGCCACCATTAATACTCATGACAGTCCTCAATCAGCAATCTTCATTCCTCTTGAACCACGGAGCAATCCGGTCTTCATTGGACAAGCATCCGTCATCCATTCTTCTTCTTCTTCTTTACCACATGAATCTACCCTTACGGGAGAGAGAGGGAGGAGAGAGAAAGACTAGATTTCCATCTCTGCATTCAGGACACCATTGGAGGAGCGAAGCACGGTGATAAGACCAGCAAACAGAGGAGATTGAAGCCCCATAATCATTGTGGGGGGTTTGTATTCAGCCAGCATTCTTGATCTCCATGCCATGAAGCGAAAATTGCACCTGCTGCTCCACGCCGTTTTTCAAGCCATCCTTCTTGATCACGTTTTGATGTCAACTTTTTTGTTGCATAAAATTTCTTGGGCTCCCAAAGGTCATGCCCACTTTGGCCAAAAATAAGTCCACCTCTTCAAATCGTGACCGGTTTCTTGGCCATTTTCCCGTCCGGACTCCGAATCGAGCTCTGAAAAATCTTAGGCGTCCGGCTTGGCATCCCGCATTGGCAAGTAACTCTTGTCAACCCGCACGACAGTCTAAAAATTTATGAAAAATCAACAAGTGTCGCTCGGGTGCCTTTAAAGCACTTTGACACTTAAAATCGTCCTAGATCAAGCCGCCACCTTCGACGTTGAATATTTTTCCCTTGATATTCGTAATTTTTAGCTATTTTTAAGCACTTCTCGGCACCAAAATTCCGCTCTCATTGGCAACCACGGGATAGGGCGACTTAGCCCATCGAATCCCACAATAGATATGCACAAAAATAGTCAAAGGAAGCATCAAGCTGATACAAAACAAATATGCAATAAAACTCAGCACAATGCTTACCCTACCCCCTGACAAAACTAAGGCATGACATCCACAAGGAGTAGTCCTAGCATCATCTGATAAAAGGTCCGGAGCGAGTCACTGACCCACTGCTCCAACACGGCCAAACTAAAAAGAACTATCAAAGAGGTTGCCCTAAGTGGTGGTCTGAACTACCTACCAAACTAAGGACAATACAACTAGGAGCTCCTACTAGGTGAGGACTCCTATAGCCTAATCAAGAAGTATTTTCTTGTAGTACATTTCTTCTCTTAGGGGTTTATTTTATTGACATACTTGGGCATGTAAAAAGGAGGGAGCTGAGCGTAGTGACCCAAGGAGAACAGGGCATCGGCCTTAGGACCTGTCTCAGTACCCAAGAACCTACCAAGCCCTCGCAAGGCGACACTTAATCCTTTTCTGACACTCACTTTTATTTTTGCTCCAACCTTCCTTAATTTCTTTTTTCCTAGCAAGATGCCACCCCTAGGAAGACAAGGCATCGGCCCTGAGTCTGACTCGTCCCCAAGAACCTACCAGGCCTTCGCAAGGAAATGGTCAACTGTTTATAAATTTTTCTTTCTTTCTTTTCTATTTTATAGGGGTTAAAACCCCTTTTTACACACCTTTGTATATTTTTATGAGCTTTAAAGCAATCAGCAACAAGTATATTTTTACACACCTAAATGGAAAAATCAGCAAGTGTCGCTCGGGCGCCTGTAAAGCACTTTGACGCTTAAAATCGTCCTAGATCGAGCCGCCGCCTTTGAGGTTGAATATTTTTCCCTTGATATTCGTAATTTTTAGCTATTTTTAAGTACTTCTCGGCATCAAAATTCCACTCTCAAATAGGGATGCAGATCTGCAATATGAAGAATGTTGAATAAGGAATAGAGATATGTACTTGGGTGTAGTGCATATGTCGGCATATCTCCACTTCAATAATATCACCCTATTGTACACCTCGAAGTCTACAGCAAACACCATGATCTGTGCATGGTCTTAGCCCTGTAATCTGGGATCCAATGTATCTAAATGTGTGCTAAACATCTGCTACTTATAGCAAAAAATATGGGCCAGCCAAAATAGCAGTTGGCCTACCAAATCTGGCTGACCTACCAGATTTAGCTAATTGCATAAAAACCTGCCAAAAAAGGGAAAAAATTACCACATCATCATCGCCAAAAATGGAAAATTGCCACATCATCACTGTGATTTGGTCTGGAATAACCACCAATATCATAATTTTGTAAAATGATGTTCTTGTAAATGAGCAAAGCCAGGTGCTCTTATTTTACGGCATGCAACTGTTGATGTGGCCTCTCCGACTGCTATACATGGAAAATTGTCTTGCATTGCCATGTGGCACTTAGCACACAATCTCTGACAAACTGCTCTCAAATGTCCTGGGGATGACCAGATAAACATATCTCTAACAATATACAACTTCTTTTAGATTAAATGTGTCAAGAGTGAAACCGTGGTGAGCTAAATGCACTTTGATTTAAGTTTCCAAATAACCTGGAGGAAAGAGAAATGGTTGGAAGGTAAAAGGTGACAGGCCAAATCTTGTGAGTGAATGAATGGTGCATGGATTCGGCATGACTTGGGTGATAATAATACCAACATGCTGGATGTGGCATGACTGAATGAACGACGCATGCATCTAGCTTGACTTGGGTGGTAATAATACCAGCACGCTGGAATGTTCTACTATATGATGTGCATCTAAACTAATACCTTATTATGTTTTACTTTGTGAACAGATTTTGTTCATCTGCTATAATTATGGATCCGGCCTGACTTGGGTGGTAATAATACAACACTGACACCTTCTATTATGTGGTGTGCATCTAATGCCTTATTATATTTGACCTTACGAACAGATTTTGTTCATATAATTATAATTATAGCAAAAACATAGATTTTATGACTTTAGTGGTCTGAATTTGGATTTTGAGCTATCATAATTAACACCTACTATTGAATGGCATCAAGAGAGATCTGGGCATCAAGAAACATTTCGATACAACAAATGGTCTTTGTGCAAGTTATTGTGTGTACTATGCATGATAAATGGAAGCTTTTTGTTGTTGAGGAGTATATGTGCTTCTTATAAAGGCTTTTTGTGTTCTATCTAGACATTCTGTCATGTAGAATAACCATTATTATATATTGCTTTGTGTTTGATGTAGGGGGTCTAATACATCTATGAGCTCCTCTTTGATGAACTTAGATAATGTTTTGGTACTCCAGGATGATATGAACTGTGCAGAAGATTGTGTGAGGTTTTTATGCAAGTGGTTGCTTGACCATTGCTTAGATGATATGGAGTTCACGGCAAAGATGTTTGATAAGACATCAATTGACCGACTTCGACTTGTTGCAACTACACCTTTTGTGTGAATTACGTACACTAATGTAATTGAGATCCTTGAAATGGTGGAATACTGCTATGTTTGTGTGGAGAGATCCACAAATATATTTTTATGTGGATGGCAATGACTGCTTGTCAAGTGTATGTGACCCTACCTTTGCTTGTTGATAGATGACGGGTAAGAAGTTTGAAAATAAAAGAAGAAGAAACCAGTATGAAAACGTTTTGGCCTCCATATTTCTTCTTGTCTCTTGAGTGAGTTTCTCCTTGTGCATTCTATGTGTGTTCAGCGTAGCATCTTGAGCAAGTCCCCCCACCACAGGATTCTTGACATGGTATCAGAGCTTCACCATTGATTGAGGCTAGTTTTGAAGGCTAAAACGAAGGAGAGGAGCCAAGGATTCGAGCAAGCAAGCAATGGGTAAGAAGCTCTTCCATTCTCTACTTCTTCTCTTGGACAATGCATGTGGAGGCACCGAAAGCAGGGCAGAGCAAAAATCTCAGATTGCAGTGAGATTTGGTGTGCATGAAGAGCGTTGTGTATTATGTAGACAAGCCCATTAGGGCTTTTCCCGTTGCTATTTTGGCCATTCGAGGTCATTTCAGGCCCCGATTTAGACTTACAAGGTTGCAGAGAGCAGTTCGAGATACCCTACAATTTCAACTATGTCTGCTATATATAGGTGCATAGGTTACATATTTTAGATCTGAAGTTCAAAGGTGTTTACTAGAGAATAAACACAAGGTTTTTCTGTGAATTGATTGTAGATTTCATGTATTGTTGATCGGACAGTGAAAAAGTCTATCTGGTGTATTGTTGTGCACTACAGGTCGAGGGTTGCAGAAGATTTGCTTGCTATTTGGTATTAGTTTTGTGCTAATGTCAAAGAACAGTGGAAACCCCATAATTGAGAAGATCGATAAGAACAACTACCCTTCATGGAAGTTCCGTGTTACGAACTTCCTTATTGGAAAAGGCCTCCACGAGTTTGTTTCAAGTGAAGAAAAGGAGCCGGAGGTGAGTGATCCTCCAACTGTAGAAGAGATAAAGGCATGGAAGGAATGGAATGCAAAAGACAAAAATGTCATATATTGGCTATCTGTAGCAATTGACAATAATATGCTGGGACGTATTAGAAATACAGAGAATTCATATGCAGCTTGGACCATGCTTGAAAGTATATTTTATGTAAATACAAAGGCACGAAAGATTCAACTCAAGCAAGAGTTGAATACATTGAAGAAAGGGAAGATGTCTATCAATGAGTATGCACTGAAGGTAAGGAACATTGCAGATGCCTTGGCAGCGATTAATGCAATGTCCGATGATGATGATTTGGTGTCATCTACCTTGGGTGGACTTAACAATGAAAAGGCTTGGAAGTCTTTTGTAACTTCCGTATATGTCAGAAAGCCATTTCTAGATTTCGATGAGTTGGTGTCATCTACCTTGGGTGGACTTAACAATAAAAAGGCTTGGAAGTCTTTTTAACTTCCGTATATGTCAGAAAGCCATTTCCAGATTTCGATGAGTTGGTCTCCCTTATGATCACTGAAGAGATCAAGATGCAGAGTGAGACATCTGAAAAAAGTGGTTAACAGGTCCAAGCTTTCTACTCTAGTTCAGGAAGGGGACGTGGTAGGTCCTCTTTAAGAGGCCGTGGTAGTGAAAACCAGCAAAACAGGTTGAATCAGAAATTTGGCGATATGCAGATTTCAAGAGGTCGTGGTAACTTTAGAGGTAGGGGGAGCTTTAGAGGAAAAGGTGGATGGCAGAATAGAGGTTCTAACAACTTTGGTATTGTGTGTCACTACTGTGGCAAATCAGGTCATATTGCAACCCAATGTTATGCTAAGAAAGATGATATTCGCAGTGGTAAGTTGCAGCAAGGAAACTATGCATCATCTTCACGACTGAATGAAGACAAAAATGAACGTCTGTTTGTTATGCAGCATATGCTGAATGTTGTTATAGGAAAGGGAACACATGATGATGTTTGGTATGTTGATTCAGGTGCATCCAATCATATGACCAACCATGCAGAATGGTTTGGAGAGATGTAGGATTTGCAAAATATAGGTTATGTGCAAACAGGTGATGATTCATGCCACCCAATTTCACACATTGAAAAAGTTCCCTTGTCCTTGCATGATGGTAAGAGAAAGAGTCTTTCAAATGTATTACATGTGCCATCTATTACAATGAACTTGGTGTCCCAGTCAGATGGTGGAGCAAGGGCTGCAAGTCAGATTTAATGCAAAGGGCTGCTTTGTAGAAGACTTCAATGACAAGTGCAGGTTGGTTACAAAGGGAAGTAGAGTTGGATGTATGTTTACTCTGGATGCTGGAATTCCTACTATGAATGCTCCTATGTATGCTAAAGGAAAAGATGTTGTTGAAGATATTGAAATTTGGCACAAACGCATTGGACATGCAAATGTACAAAGGCTGAAATTAATACAGTCCAAAGGGTTGGTTACAGGTTTGCTTATATTTAGAGTTGCAGAATTTCATAAGGTATGCAAAGCATGTCAGTTTGGTAAGCAGGCAAGACAACCCTTTTCACATGACAGAGATGTAAGCAGAAATATCCTTGATGTTGTGGATACAGTTATTTGGGGGCCTACACAAAATGTATCTCTTGGAGACAGTTCATACTTTGTCATATTTATTGATGATTGTTCTAGAAAGCTATGGGTATATTTTATGAAGGAAAAGAGTGAAGCATTTGAGCACTTTAGAACTTTCAAAGCTACAGTTGAAAGAGAAACATGCTTGAAAGTAAAGTGCTTGAGGTCAAATGGAGGGGGAGAGTACCTCTCGAATGAGTTCAGTGATTTTCTGAGGTCTCATGGGATAAAGAGACAGTTCACATGCAGGTATATCCCACATCAAAATGGTATTGCAGAAAGACAAAATAGGCATATTTCAGAAGTTGCATGGGCATTAATGGCTGAAAAGAATATACCCAAACATTTTTGGTCTGAGGTTGTCCATACTATTGTCTACATTATGAATATAACTCTCATAGCTGCAGTTCATGGAATGACTCCTGAATAATGCTTTACTGGCAAAAAGCCTGATGTATCGCACTTGAAGGTATTTGGCTATGTTGCATATGTTCATGTGCTAGATGAGCTACGGAAGAAGCTTGATCCAAAGGCAGAAAAATGTGTCTTTATTGGATACTCTTTAGAGCAGAAAGGGTATCGCTATTATAACCTTGTCACATGTAAGTTCAGAGTGAGCAGGGATGTCATCTTTGATGAAATGAGCAATTGGTATGCGTCTAGTGGTGATGCATTGGATGATCATCATCATCATCACACTCATGTGCAAGCTAAAAAGCAAGAATCACGACTCTTAGTGGACCAGAGACATCATCTGGTAGTCCTTGGTCCGGGAGACTAAGGAGTAGCTCTACATCTTCAAGTGCATCTATTAGCACTACAGGTAAAGACAAAGGAAAGAATAAAATGTCAGATGGAATTGGTACAGTTCTTGATGGAGACTCCAGTGGCTCAGAGAGGTTGGATGATGATCTTGGTATTCCTTCTGTCATGACACCAGGTGTACAGAGAGCTCATAGTAATGTAAAGTCTCCATTGAGTAATCCGATGGTACGAAGATCTAACAGGGTCAGATACCATGTTAAAAGATTTGGTTTTGAAGGTTATGCAGCTCACCATTATGTTATATGGTGAAACTAGTTGAGGATGTTGAGCCCACTTGCTTTGAGGATGCTGTTGGTCATACTCTTTGGGATGTAGCAATGGATGAGGAGATGGCTGCATTAGAGGACAATAAGACTTGGGATCTAGTATCATTGCCAAAGGGCAAGAAAGCTATTGGATGTAAGTGGGTTTATAAGATTAAGCACAATGCAGATGGTTCTATTAGTAGGTACAAAGCTAGGTTGGTTGCAAAAGGGTATGCCCAGACACATGGCATAGATTATGAAGAAACCTTCAGTCCAATTGCTAGGATGGAAACTGTCAGATATATGATTGCTTTGGCAGCAGCCAAAGGTTGGAGGTTGCAGAAAATGGATATGAGGAATGCCTTCTTGTAAGGTGATTTGCGGGAAGAAGTGTATATGGATCAGCCAGCAGGTTATAAAGATTTAGAGGATCCCACGTATGTATGCACGTTGAAGAAGGCACTCTATGGGCTCAAGCAAGCACCTAGAACATGGTCTAACAAAATCAGAGAGTATCTTGTCAATATTTGCTTGTATGTTTTTGATGCTGATCACTCACTTTATGTGAGAAAGGGAGATGCAAGTTTGTTCATCATAGTCATCTATGTGGATGACTTGATTATTACAGGTGATAGTGATAGTGGGATTACTGAAGTCAAGAACTTTTTGAAGAAGAAGTTTGAGATGAAGGATTTAGGTGATCTAAGGTACTTCCTTGGCATTGAGGTGATCAGATGTGATGATGGTATATAGCTGTCCCAAAGATAGTATGGCTTGGATATGTTGTCTAAGTATGGTATGACAGCATGCAAACCACTTTCAGTCCCATTGGAGCAGAATGTAAAGTTGAGTGCTGATGTTGGAGATGAGATAGAAGACCCTACTATGTTGAGGAGGATAGTGGGAAATTTGATCTACATGACCATTACAAGGCCAGACTTGAGCTACGCTGTTGGTCTTGTGAGTCAGTTTATGCAAGTACCTAGAAAGCCACATTTGGATGTGGTCAGACACATATTGAGATATGTGAAGTCCACATTATATTATGGACTTTTCTATGAGGCAGGTATAGATGTATAGGTGTTTGGATACAAAGATGTAGATTGGGCTGGTAGTATGTCTGATAGAAGATCTACCAGCAGATACATGTTCTCTCTTGGTAGTGCAGCAGCTACTTGGAGCAGCAAAAAGCAATCTACAGTTGCTTTGTCGAGTACAGAGACTGGGTATAGAGGCGCTGCTGTTGCAGCATGTGAGGTAGTTTGGCTATAAAAGTTATTGGCTAATTTAAATGTGCAAGTGGAAGGTTTAGTTGTCATTTATTGTGACAACATGAGTAGTATATAATTGGCTAGGAACCCTGTGTTCCATGCTAGGACAAAACATATTGAGGTACACTACCACTTTGTGAGAGAGAAGGTACTAGCAGGTGAGATTGACTTGGTATATATCAGCACATAGGATCAAATAGTTGACATCTTCATGAAGGGATTGGCCACAGAGAAGCTTCAAAAGTTTCGAAGCTTACTTGGAGTTGCAGAGATGCAGTTGAGCTTGAGGGGGAGTGTTGAGATGACAAGCTTAACACATGTGGACATTAATGATGGACCGCCTGGTTAGATGGGTCCCACGCGTCTACACTTAGCACATCGGTGGTCATTATGACTCTCACATGGCCACTGACTCATTACTTATTATATTCAGGTTGTTACACCTATTTACAGCTGGCATAGTTATAGCGTCGGTCGACTAGTGTAGTCGGTTATACATTGTTTGACTTAGTAGGCCACTTTCCTTTATGTTGTATCTTATCTATACTTTGTGTACATTGTAAAGTGTATGGAAGAAGAATAAGAAACCAGCAAGAAAACGTTTTGGCCTCCATCTTTCTTCTTGTCTCTTGAGTGAGCTTCTCCTTGTGCATTCTATGTGTGTTCAGCATAGCATCTTGAGCAAGTCTCCCCACCACGCGATTCTTGACATAGCTCAATAGATTCCATTTTTCAAATACTTTCCAATGATATGTCACATCATATGGTTTTGAGAAACTTATGGGCATGTTATCCGAGTGCCACCTTTTTAGTATTCAAAAAATGGGAATTCGGAGATTCCCAAACTCACAAATATTGTGTTCTTGATGAAAATATATAAAATATCTCACATTTTTTAGGTGTTTTTGGTAATTTTTGCTTCACATCCTCAACGGATACTTGATATGGATCACTGCAAAAAAATAGATAATTAAAGGGCAATAGATTCATCAATGGTAATGTCTTCTCAACCAATGCATTAACAAAGTGTCAATAATATCCAATTGATGATAGAAAGCTATGCACTTCTTTAGGAGTCGTGGTGGACTCATGTTGATGAAAACCTTTTTTTTTAAAGGATCGATCACAATATAAGCTGAGCTAGCCACATGACCCAACAACAATCCGCAGGGCACTCCAAATATGCATTTTCTTGAGTTAAGAGTAATGTAGAACTACCTACACTGCTCAAAAAATTTTCTCAAAATAATCGGTTGTCTCTCCCTTGTGTTGGCTCCCCCCTAGATCATCACATGATACACAAAGATACCAAATACTATGATAAATATTGATTTCAATTTATCTTTCTCTACAATAGCTATTTGGTTATAACTAGCAAAGTAACCCATAAACAAATAGATATGCTTACTCACTAACTGATCTAGAATATGATCAATAAATGGCAGTGAATACTAATCTTTGATTGTCTATTATTGAGCTCTCTAAAATTTACACAAAGCTAGATTTGATTATTTTTCTTTTTTCTAGTAACTACTGGCAAACACCACTCTGTGCGTTAAACAAGAAATATCATGCTAGCCTTACGAATCTTTTGTAGCTTCTCAAATAAATCATCCTTTAGTTCAAAAGGCATATGCCTCACTTTTTTTCAAATAGGATGACTACCTTCCTTTAGAGGAATAGTATGCATAGCCAGATTAGAAGAAACACCCCTCAGATCATCGTAGCTTCATTCAAAAATATCATGGAATTCTTGGATCAAGGACATGTAGACCTTCCTCTCTTCCGTACTAAGCATAGATCATGAATTAAATCGGTCGTGGATCATCCAACGTATCGAAATCTAGCTCAATCACATTCAACACCTCTAATTCTATCTTGAGCTTCTATTATCTCATTCAAAGAGTCACCTCATAGACATCTTCTATAGTGGATCCCTCTCTTGATTCATCACTTGACAAAGTCTCACTGCCAAAAGGATCCTCTAAGACATCTAATTATGTTGAAGATAAGTGTACTCTTGCACTTTTGAGGAGATTCAGGATATACATCCACTATTATACATCTAGCACCTCTGCCAAAAGTGAGAGGACCAATAGATATACCAACTTGACAGTTGGATTGCATGATCCATGGCCTTCCTAATAATACTTGATAGCTTGGCCACCCTAAAAACCTAACAACCCTAAATGGTCTAAGATGCATTCCACATTAGAAACAATCACGTAGGCTTTGATAATACAACCTTATTATTGCCTTTAACTATCATCAGCCATCCAAAGGCTTATGGAAGTATCCTTTTGGATTTTGAGTACCAAGCTTTCCATCAATTCTGAACTCATAATGTTGATGGAGGATCTTGTATCCACAATGGCATGATCCAACGATATGCCATCAACATATATTGCCACCCTTGGACAATGCTTTTCAGCTTATTCAAACCTTTCATCTCCCACACCAGTTATTCCCAAGGGCTTGATGATAAGTCTTGTGCAAAGAATCTTCTTAGACTCTTTACGCACTCTTGGAGATAACTTGATCAACTGCAGGAGATCGACATGAAACTTTATCTTGCAAAGAGAATTGGCTAAGTCAAATTTATGATAATTAGTGATGGTTCTCATTTCTTCCTAGACCATTCTTTCTCTTGGTCTCTGAACAAGTTTTGCTGCTTCTTTCTTGGCTTTTATCTTCTTCTTTGGCAGCTCCTTATTGGAGTCAGCTTTTCTACCAATATCTTTTAAAGGACCAGCTTCCACATCAAGGTTAAGGACTTGCATCCCCTTATTTTCATATTTAGTGTTTGCCTTAACACATTTTGCATTATCTGTGATGCCTTATTTAACCTTCTGTCCCCTTGTAATTACTCGTAAATTGAAAGCCTCAATGGTATTGATACGCACAACTTTGATAGGACTCACATCACTACCACTGGGCAGCTCTTCTATAATAGCTTTTCCTCTATGCAATATTTTTTTTGCTTCCTCATCCTGTTGAAGGTTATTTCCTTGTGCTTGATGATTAATTGGACTTGAATGCTTATTCCCTTTGCTAAATAGAGCTAATATTACTCCAAAAAGTACTAGCTAGATGGTAGGACTTCCCACATATGTCTCATATGACATTAGGAAAATTCCTCATAAAGTATTAACCACCACACAATTTACAACTAAATCTTGATGGACTACCCTCCTCAAGGCATTGACTTCCTATCAAATTTTACTACTTCTTTAGGAAATTAACATCTATGGCTATTTTTCTATACTATTCTGTTATCATATTGGTATAATGCTTCATCATGTCCTTAACTTTGCCAAGAATATTTGATGCACTAGACTCATCACGATGATCGTTCCCTTTTTGTTTAGCTGGCCTAACCACCTAATCGATCATTGCTTATTAATTGGCATAACATTAGGGTTCATCATTTGGATTCCATTGTTTAGTGGAACTATTTGGTTAGCCATTGGCATAGAAATATTAGGAGGAGCCCACAACATGGACACATTCTGCATTGTGCTTCCTTTTACATTCAAATTGGTCATAAGTGTACTAGTCACCCCTTGATTTCCTTTGTTCAATGCCAAATTATTTCTAAGACCTAGACTAGAATTTAGGTTTACCCTAGATACGTTGTCGAAGGGTTTTCGAAAGCAAAGTCGCGACCATAGAGGTCCTTGAGAAAATAAGTAAGATGAGAAAATGATGTCAAGTCTCTGTTTTTATTTTTGCCAATAACTAAATACGAATAGAAAGCCAAATTAGCTTACAGTGGCAACCTCCACAACGTTCATGTTTACATTCCAACAACTCTTCAGAAGAGTGATGAGACAAATAGCTTTCTAGCTTAGCAACTCCCTCTTTTACATCAGAAGAGCTGAATTCTGTTGTGACAACATGATCTTTTAATTCGGACAGGTAATTATTGCCTATGTTCAAATCCATAGCCTCACGTAGCTTCTGAGAATTCTGAACCCAATCTGGGACAACAATTCTGTATGTCTCAGCCTTCAGAATAGCATCAGCAGCAATAATATCATTATCTGTAATTATAGTAGCCACACACTCATGTAACTCTCTAAAGTTGCCAATGCAAGTGGTGCACCCATAACCTACAAGAGTGAAACCTTGCAAATCCAAGTACTTGTCTAGCTCATCTTGTGAGATAGTTGACAGCTCCAATTGAGGCTCCTACAAACAGAAACACCAGGAAACAAGCCCCATTCTGTACCTATGATGGATGTCATCAATATGATAGAACCTCCAATACTGCTCTATTGCATCCTCTTTGCTACTACAATGCTAATCAAGCATAAATGCTTGAAGTTTTTGTTTACTGCCTCATCTAGCTGCTGTCCACTTGTATCTAGGAATGGTGTGATTTGGCCTGTGTATGAAGAGGAGATCAAAAGCAAGTCCAGGCCATCCCATATTTGAGAAGCTACTGAGGCTGCAGTTTTGACTAACTACTGGTTACAATCTTGGAGATCCAAATGCACAATTTGAATGTTGTGAGGCCTGATTAGGCTGCTAGATGCTAAAATTCGCTGGGCTTTCTGTTTAAGGGTGTCCTGGTCCCCTATTAAAACTACTCTCCATCCGTGGGAAGCCAGGGCTATGGCAACATTGCAGGCTGCTTCATCATCGGACCCTAATGTCAGGAAGGCCCTCTTTCCCCACACATCTAGCAACTTCGTCTACTCTATTGTAGAAATCATCAGCATCAGATTCTGAACCAGATGGTGCCCCTTCTCCTTTGTGCATTCTTGCACCTTCTATCATCAATCTTTCATCAATCTACTTACAAAATAGCATCTAACTCAAACTGTGATTTTCCTTTCAGGACCTTTCCATACTCTCTGTCCTTGTATCTTCCTTGAGGAGGTGTAGCCTTCTTTATCTGTGCCTTACTGTCACCAAAACCACCTCCCTCCCTCTGCCCTTCCTTCTGATCTGCATCTTGCTTATCATTATCAGTGGCAATCACTTTAAGATTCTTCAAAATGTTGCTAAATACAGTGGTATTGAAAATCCAATTGCTGGTAGCTTTTTACTGTGCCTCAACACCTCTACCTGAGTTATCCTTTTTCTTGGTAACATGAACATGCTCCGAAAATGCCTTGCTTTCCCTTCCTAATTTTGTTTTCCTTGCTTTTTCTCCCCAAGCCGAGTTTTTCCTAATGCCCTTTTCTTAGCATACCACATGCAGCTTTTGCATACCGAAAAGCGGCCTCCTCTTCTTTTCCTCTTTGTCTTTTTCAGAGAAACAGAAAAATAGAATCCTTTTTCCACATGTGCACATCTGTACAGATGCTTGACATAAGTAGATAACCAGCAGAGTCATCAAGATCTAGTCGAGCAGCTTCATCAAAGCATCGCTATCCAAGATCCATATTCCCATGTGTTTTACAACTGGTTGACAACCACTTCCACCCAATTATATCTGGAGATGCTGGCATTGTCTGCAGCAAAGCTTCACAACCTAAGCGGTTAAGAAGATCAATGATGTAGTTATAGTGTGTTGTACTTGGAACTATCTTGCCATCTTCAACCATGGTCCTAAAATGCCAAAAACCCTTCTCAAGGTAGCCAACATGACTAAGGGCAGTAAGAATACTAGTTAAGATAACAACATCTGGCTTTGTCCCTTCCTTCTGCATGTCCTGAAGGAATTCTACCACTTGCTGATAATCACTATAGTGAGCATACCCTCCAAGCAGTGCACCCCATGATACAACATCTCGCTTTGACATAAGATAAAACATCTTTTGCAAATCCTCCAAGCTTCCACAATTTGCATACATGTCTAGTAGAGAACTTTCCACAAGGGGATCTGATTGCAATCTGTGTTTAATGATCTGGCCATGTATCAGCCTGCCCTTCAGTAGAGCTCCTACATTCCCACAAGCTTTCAAGATGAACAAAAAGACAACCTTGTTGGGAGACACACTTTCCTCTTCCATCCGTCCATAAAGTTCAATATTGGCTAGATCATGACCTTGTAGAGAAACACCAGCAATCATTGCACCCTATGATCCTACATCTGGATTTACCAGCTCATTAAACACTTCATATGCTTCAGTAGGTTCTCCATGTTTGGAGTACATATCAATGAGTGCATTTCCTACTTCTACATCAAAATCGGATTTTTTCCTGATTATATGATTGTGTATCATTCTACCATGCCTTACGGCCCCAATGCTACTACAAGCTTTTAGAACACATGTCAATATGAACTTGTTTGGCACAGTGCCCTCATGCTGCATAATATCATACAAATGGAGAGCCCTCTCTCCCTATACTGTCCACGCAGAACAAAATGCAAACACAATGACTAAGTATGTACAAAGTAACAAATGTCACACACACAACTTTTTGGTGGATTCCACACCTCGAATACATAGCAGTATGACATCCACCCCCTCTGATCCTGCGCATCCTGCGGATAGGCCAACTACCCATGATCATTGTTGTCAAGATCCATGAAGAGATCAATCTCTTGATTGTGTATTTCTAGTATATCAGCAATATTATCTGTCATATCATCTGTCTCTTCTAGTGGAGTTTCTTCTCGTTGCTCTTCTCTTGCAAATTCTTCCAATGCATAATCCTCATAATCTCTTTTCTTGAAAATCTTGATTCTTTTTCCTGCAATGGGCACTCTAAGCACTATCCCATCCAATTCTGTTAGCTCATATGTTGCATTGTCAAATACATGTCTACGTACGGCCCAAACCATCTTTTCATCATCTTTCAAAGTGTAGTATGCTGATTTTCAAGGCTGCTATCAAAGACTAATACCCAGTCTCCCTCTTCTATTGCTCTAGGCTGCAAGCGATGCTTGCTATCAAACCTGTCCTTATTTCTAAGTCTAGCAACCTTCAACCTATCAATAGCTAGCTAAATATCCTTTGGTCTTCTCTCTAGCTATCAGATCCGAAGAGCTAAGAGCTCCTCTCTTGTCAAATCCTCCTGCCAAGGTAAAACTGACCAAGTCAAAGCACAAGTCTCAGTCGGCATAACTAGTTTCTGACCATACATCAACTCTGTGGGCATATATCCTGTGGTAACACTGTGAGTTGTACGATTAGCCCACAAAGAAAATGGTAGAAGCCTCGGCCATTCTCCAATTTGTCCTCTGCATGCTTTGGCTAATGCTTTCACTATCGGCGGATGCCCTCTTTCACTCTTCCCATTTCCCTCTAGATTGTATGCTGTGGTTAGAACCAACTTGATTCCTAGTTTAGAGAAAAACTCCCTAGCTTCATTTGCATCTAATTCACCATGATCTTCAGTGACCTTACCCACATAGCCATACCTACAGAAAATTTCTTCCAATAAGAACTTACACACTGCACTAGTGGTTTTCGTTCTCAAAGGTCTGCCCTCAACATGATTGGTAAGATCCTCTCTAGCCAATACAATATATCTCATCTGCCATAGACCCATAGGCATAATAACCAAGTCAACTACCCACTTATAATGAATGCATAGCGGATAGGTCGAATGAAGCTCATCTTGATGACGCACTACGGAATACATCTGATAGTCTCTGCAAGTCTCTACAAAGCAAGAAACATCTCTGTACATGCCTTTCCTCCAATATTTTTCCATGATTTTCTCATAAGTAGCCCAAACTCCTCTATGACCAGTCCAAGGACTCTCATGAAACTCTCTCATCACGTGTAATTGGGTCTCTTTATTGCAGACAACCCCCAAGGGTAATCCACCTCTTTTCTTCAGGTGCTTCCAAATAAATCCGTCCTTGAGAAAATAACCATAGGCTTTTCTTCTGATCTTCTTGAACTCTTCATCTGTCCATTCATCTCTTTTTCTTAGTGTACTAAGGTACTTGCCAATCTGCAACCAATCTCCAACACAGAGTTCTTCTATGAAAGCCACAATATCATAGACATGGCAAACATGATCAACCATAGCGGCTGAAATTTCTGCATCATTATCTTCTGCAAGTAGTGTCTCCTCATCATCATATCTGGCTCTAGACAGCATATCCGCCACCACTGGATTATCCTTCCCTGCTATGTGTTTAAATTTTGGATTTAATGACTTGATGTATGCAATCCATCTCAGCATAGCTATATCCGGAGTAGAGCAACTTGTAATCATACCTATCAATGGCAAGCAATCTGTCTCTACCACAACTGGGGCTCCAATAAAGTACTCCATGTCACATTTGAGAGGCGTAACAATTCCAAGTAATTCCCTCTTGATTTGCAGATACCTCCTTTGTCTCTCATCTAGGACTTTTGCCCCAAACCAAATAGCGTACATGTTTCCATCTGCATCATCTTGACCCACAGCCCAACCTATGCCAATTGGACTAGTGTCAACTGTCAATATAATAGGCCTTCTGCAATTATAATCCACTTTTCTGAAAGTAGGAGCAATCTGCAATAACTTTTTCGATTTCTGCATGGCTCTCATCCAATAAAATTTCTGCCCCTTTCGAAGCAGCTGATATAAACAATCTGCTATGTGTGCAAAATGGGGTATCCAAATCATGTAAAACACACAGGCTCCAATGAATCTCCGTACCTCTGAAGTGGTAGAACAATACCCCGTAAGCTTGCCTATAGCATCCACCTTATCATGTGAAGGTTTCCTACCATAATACCCACACATATGTCCAACAATGACAACCTCATTTACTCCAAAAACAGATTTTTGCCCTGATAGTGTCAAGTTCACTTCTTCTAACCTGGCCAAAATATTTTCACAAGCCGCAATATGATCAACCACAAAGTATATGCATCCCTACTCATTGAGACTCTCATTCTTCTCTTCTTCTACACACCCCTTAATGGGCACATCATCCAAGAAAGGCATGGTAAGCTAAGGTACGTACTCATGAAGGATCTTATGCATGGCATTCATCATATGCGCAATAGAATTAGTGGCACCTTGAGGCAAGGTACACATCCTGACAAGCCCAACAGGAGTTCTCATAGTGGTTAGGTCTCTGCTTTCCAAGGCCAGCTGAAATTGATCATATCCCGAATACAAGTCACCTAAAGAATAGATGGCACGTCCAGCAAATGCTTCTACAAACTCATCCACAACTGGACCTATACCAACATTCCTGATAGTAACTCTGTTTATTGGCAGCATGTTGTGTATAAATAGGAGAGTACCATTCTTCTTTAGAACCGTAAACCGCCTATTTGAGTATGGTGCAAATGACGGCTCTAGGATTCCCATCCTGATTTTCTCATTCAACAAGTCAACTAGCTTTGGAAAGTGTGCCCTAGGCACTGGAATAGGTCGGAGGTTCCATGGAATATGAGGAGTAGTAAAGATCACCATAGGGGCAACAATATCCGAATTCACACATTCAATCTCATGCGAAAAGAAAGCAAACCCCTTTCCATGTCGCTCAAGCATATCTTGAAAGCACTACTTCTCTGAAGGTAGCAAGAAATCACCATTTCCAATTTTTAATTCAACAAGAGTCTCTGCTGAAAATTTATGGCCTATATGCTTTGGATTCCTCAAAATTGGTTGCTTGGCAGCCCTCTGTATTTGCTGATCACTATCAGGTGGAAGCAGTCTACCTTACCGGCTTCACCTTCTTATCCACAGTCTTGTATTTTGTGTCAACCCTAGCTTCATTATGATCCTCTGCATTACTCAATTCATGTTGTAAATCAGCAATTCGGCCCTCTAGTGGCTGAATATCCTCAGCCCTCTGCTCTATGGACTGCATAGGAACAGCCCTAAACTCTGGATGCTGAAATATTTCAGCAGTAAACTCTGTTGGCTGAAAGTTTTCTGCCCTCTGTGTCTCTGCAGGCTGATCATAATCAGCTGGAAACTCTGTTTGCTGAATTTCTTCAGCACTCACACTTTTTGCTGAGTCACCTCAGCCTCTGACTCTATCTGTGACAAAAAATCTGAAATTTCATGAAACATGTCCAGTGACTGCACTGATACATTACTGTGACAACTCTGCATATCAGTTTTTAGCATATTTTCCATCTCTGTCATCGTATTTGCACAAAGCATACTATCATACATCCCATCTATATGCTCATCATCCTCTAAAATACATGCATTTTTCAAATCTTTCTCCTTCCTGCATATGAACTGCCTGGCAGCTCTAGGCAACTTGGAAATCTTTTGATAACTCATCGAACTGTTTGCTGAAATTCCAACAAAATTGGAGGAGAAAACACTGCTGCCAGGAGGCGAGAACTCCAATCTCCTTTGCTCTATACCACCATTGTCTAGTGGAACAACGGTACCTAATGAAAACCCGAATCCCTCACAGTGGCCAAAGGTGCATCTCGAAGAGTATCCCTATTTCTAGTATGATTTACACACACAGCCATAAACTAGACTGCTCTCATACCATCTTTACTGTGAATCCATGCATAAGCAGATCCATCATCCATTACTTTCGTCTCCATGCGCATCTATGTAATGAATGGCTGTCCTAGGATTATGGGGTAAGAGCATGAATCCTACACAAAGAAATGGAAATCCTCCTCTACATCTCCAATAGAAATCCTGACACTAGGACATGCAGCATACAAATCACCTGCAGTGTTGTTGGCGGCTCTCATACACCACCCATGCTCTACATCCATAGGCCATCTATTACTTTCATAAACTCCAGGAACTATGAGATTAATCTCTGAACCATGATCCACCAAAGAAACATAAGGCACCTGTTTCTCTCCAATTTTTACCATTGTTTTTGTAGTTGCCCTAGCCCAATGACTCTGCGAAAAGTGACTGTGCGGTGCCAAGATAGGCTCATCAGTTTCAGCATAATGCATAGGCTGAACTCTCTTCTCTGTCTGCGGAAAAATAGAAGCATTCTCAACCATAACCTCATCCTCATCCTCATCCAACTCCCCAATCAAAACTCCCTATGTATCAGTAGTAGGCAGTGTATGTCTTTTCCTCTTCAAGACTTCTTGGAACTGATCTTGAAACACTCTTTTCGAGATCCCCAAAACCTCAGAAATAGTAAAAATCACCTCACTGTCAAGTATCTTGTCATTAAAGATTTTCTTCATGTCCATAGATGTCTCAATATCGGACATTAATCTAAATCCTGGCTACTTTCTCTGTCTAGGTTCCTGCCTCTTCTCTTTCTTTTGAGCATCATCCATTTGTCGTTCTGGCCCTAGTCTCAAAGACGGCCCTACAGTAGTAACAAACTCACCCCCTCTAGTCTTTTTAGCTGCATTTGTATTCTCTTCATCTCTCTTACGCTTCTCCTCAACAAGTACATCTGCTCCTTGAGACTTAGCCAAGTAGGCATAAATAGTGTACCTGTCAACAGGTGAATCCCAACCTGTCTCAGATCTGATGCTAGAACCTGCACTAGTCAAAACAGTCTGCTGAATTTTTCCTTTGTTTGACGTCTCCATAGCATAGGTCCATAATGCTGGCTGACTCTCTGAACCTTTCTCAATCTGGACTCCATATGCAGAAGCATCTCCTCTAGCTGCCACATTAGAAGTACGCGCAACCATATCATCTACTAATTTCTTCATTCCGCCTTTCCCAAAATTGGTAGCAAGCGAAGCTCCTATTTCAGTCAACCAGATATTGCCATCTCGTCCCCAAAATACCAAATTCTTCCTCCTTGTATCTTGAAAAGATTCGCAATCCCTACAATGTTGATGGTCCGTACTATCACACCAAATACATCTTCAATCTCTCCTAGGTGCACTAGGAGCAATAGAAGAAATAGTAAGCACGGTCAAAGTAAACTGCTCTTTCAACTTTCCCACCAATTCTGATTTAACTGACTCTAGTGTCAAATCTGTTATGCCTTTGATCATGTCATCAAGAGAGAAAGGAACCGATGGAGTGGATGGTTTTGGAGCAGAAGGAGCGAGCATCGGTCTTGGAATAGGAGGAACAGAAGGATTGGAAATAGTAGGCACTGGCATAGGCCAAGTAACTAGTTGAGGAAGAGAAGAAACGACAGGGGTAGAAGCAGACATAGGAGCTGAAGACGGTGTTGGTGTCATAGATCCATTCTGTAGGCGGGTCTTCCATATCTACCTCTTGGTCAAAGTCGAGACCGCATCTTGGGCATCTTGCCAATCTGTTTTAAGACCCATAGGCTTCGTGCGATCCTCAAGAAGCTCTCCTAATTCACCCTAAAGAGCAGGATTTGCAGCTTGCAAGAAAAGCTCAACTTTCTCAACATTCAATGCTCTTTGTTCAATGGCATCAAGCTGACTATACCTCTCTTCAAATTCTCGTATCAATTCTGAAGTAGCTAGACCTTTTTGGCATGTAGATCCACTCTCGAAATGACCACCATGTAGCCATCCCAAAGTCCTCAAGAAAATACTCCTCTTCTAGGGCCTTCTTAAAATCTTGCCAATGCAAATTTTGAAGAAAAAAATCAGTCACTTTTACCCTCAAGGCAGGTGTGACAAGGCGAAGAAAATATTTACTCATAAGTCCTGTTGGTACTCCAAAAAATCCCATGTTAATCTTATACGTCTTCAAATAGGCCAATACATTATGGTCATCAAACAACTTCTTTTCCTTTTCAACTGCTTCAATCGCCTTTAGTCGCGCTAATTGAATTCTCTTGCTCCGAATATAGTTGCCTTTGCTGAGACAACTGTTGTTGATGTAACTGTTGTTGCTGCTGCATATACAATTGTGTCTGCTGATTTTGAAGCTGCATATACATAGACATATTCTACAAAATTTGCTTTAACTCATCCGTAGAAATACTTGAAGCAGAAGTCAATGATGAAGTTAAAGTAGAGGACAAAGCAGGAATCGTAGAAGAGGCTGAAGTTGATGCTGAAGTATCTCCCATCCTGAAATTTTTTTAAATGCGATGCTTTCACATCGGGTTCACCAAAGATGTCGAAGGGTTTTCGAAAGTAAATTCGCGACCACAGAGGTCCTTGAGAAATTCCAAGATAGAAGATCAATCAAGCGAATAAGCAAGATGAGAAAATGATGTCAAGTCTCTGTTTTTTTTTCTGCCAATAATTGCAGACGAATAGAAAGTCAAATTAGCTTACAGTGGCAACCTCCACAACATTCATGTTTACATTCCAACAACTCTTCAGAAGACTGATGAGACAAACAACTTTCTAGCTTAGCAACTCCCTCTTTTACATTAGAAGAGCTGAACTCTGTTTTGACAACATGATCTTTTGATTCAGACAGGTAATTATTGTCTATGTTCCAATCCATAGCCTCACGTAGCTTCTAAGAATTCTGAACCCAATCTGGGACAACAATTCTGTATGTCTCAGCCTTCAGAATAGCTACAGCAGCAATAATATCATTATTTGTAATTGCACTAGCCACAGACTCAGGTAACTCTCCAGAGTTGCCAATGCAAGTGGTGCACCCATAACCTACAAGAGTGAAACCTTGCAAATCCAAGTGTTTGTCCAGCTCATCTTGTGAGATAGTCGACAGCTGCAATTGAGGCTCTTGCAACAGAAACACCAAGAAACAAGCCCCGTTCTGTACCTATGATGGATGTCATGAATATGATAGAACCTCCAATACCACTCTATTGCATCCTCTTTGCTACTGCAATGCTAATCAAGCATAAATGCTTGAAGTTTTTGTTTACTGCCTCATCTAGTTGCTGCCCACTTGTATCCAGGAATGGTGTGAGAGGGCCTGTGTATGAAGAGGAGATCAAAAGAAAGTCCAGGCCATCCCATATTTGAGAAGCTGCTGAGGCCGCAATTTTGACTGACTACTGGTTATAATCTTGGAGATCCAAATGCACAATTGGAATGTTGTGAGGCCTGATTAGGCTGCTAGATGCTAAAATTTGCTGGTCTTTCTGATTAAGGGTGTCCTGGTCCCCTGTTAAAACTACTCTCCATCCGTGGGAAGCCAGGGCTATGGCACCATTGCAGGCTGCTTCATCATCGGACCCTTATGTCAGGAAGGCTCTCTTTCCCCGCACATTCAACAACTTCGTCTACTCTATTACAAAAATCATCAGCATCAGATTCTGAACTAGATGGTGCCCCTTCTCCTTTGTGCATTCTTGCACCTTCTATCATCGATCTTTCATCAATCCACTTACAAAATAACATCTAAGTTAGCTTGTGATTTTCCTTTTAGGACCTTTCCATACTCTCTATCCTTGTATCTTCCTTGAGGAGGTGTAGCCTTGTTTATCTGTGCCTTACTATGACCAGAACCACCTCCCTCCCTCTGCCCTTCCTTCTGATCTGCATCTTGCTTATCATTATCAGTGGCAATCACTTTAAGATTCTTCAAAATGTTGTCAAATACAGTGGTATTGAAAATCCAATTTTGGTAGCTTTCTGCTGTGCCTCAATACCTATACCTAAGTTGTCATTTTTCTTGGTAACACGAACATGCTCCGAAAATTCCTTGCTTTCCCTCCCTAAGCCTATTTTCCTTGCTTTTTCTCCCTAGGCCGAGTTTTTCCTGGTGTCCTTTTCTTAGCATACCACACGCAGCTTTTGCATACCAAAAAGCGGCCTCCTCTTCTTTTCCTCTTTGGCTTTTTCAGAGAAACAAAAAAATAGCAATCCTTTTCCCACACATGCATATCTGTATAGATGTTTGACATAAGTAGATAACCAGTAGAGTCATCAGGATCTAGTCGAGCATCTTCATCAAAGCATCGCTGTCCAAGATCCATATTCCCATGTGTTTTACAATTGGTTGACAACCACTTCCACCCAATTATATCTGGAGATGCTGACATTGTCTGCAACAAAGCTTCAGCTTCAGACAAACAACCTAAATGGCTAAGAATATCAATGATGCAATTATAGTGTGTTGTACTTGGAACTATCTTGCCATCTTCAACCATGGTTCTAAAATGCCAAAAACCCTTCTCAAGGTAGCCATCATGACTAAGGGCAGTAAGAATACTAGTTAAGATAACAACATCTAGATTTGTCCCTTCCTTCTGCATGTCCTGAAGGAATTCTACCACTTGCTGATAATCACTATAGTGAGCATACCCTCAAAGCAGTGCACCCCATGATACAACATCTTGCTTTGGCATAAGATAAAACATCTTTTCCAAATACTCCAAGCTTCGGCAATTTGCATACATGTCCAGTAGAGCACTTTCCACAAGGGGATCTGATTGCAATCTCTGTTTAATGATCTGGCCATGTATCAGCCTGCCCTTTAGCAGAGCTCCTACATTCCCACAAGCTTTCAAGATGAACAAAAAGACAACCTTGTTGGGAGACACACCTTCCTATTCCATTCGTCCATAAAGTTCAATACTGGCTAGATCATGACCTTGTAGAGAAACACCAACAATCATTGCACCCTATGATCCTACATCTAGATTTACCAGCTCATTGAACACTTCATATGCTTCAACAGGTTCTCCATGTTTGGAGTACATATCAATGAGTGCATTTCCTACTTCTACATCAAAATCGGATTCTGTCATGATTATCTGATCGTGTATCATTCTACCATGCCTTATGGCCCCAATGCTACTACAAGCTTTTAGAACACATGCCAATATGAACTTGTTTGGCACAGTGCCCTCATGCTACATAATATCATACAAATGGAGAGCCCTCTCTCCCTATACTGCCCACGCAGAACAAAATGCAAACACAACGACTAAGTATGTACAAAGTAACAAATGCCACACACACAAATTTTTGGTGGATTCCACACCTGGGATACACAGCAGTACGACATTGTAGGCCAGTTGTAACAGAGACTTTACCTCCTCTGCTCATGTAATAATATTGTCTACATTAGCAAGAGCAACACTATTCAATTGTACTTGGATATTGAAGTCTAATCCATGTAAAAATTATTGCAATTGTGCAATAAGTGAAATAGGAATAAGATTTGCAATTTGCAAAACACATAGTTCAATTTCTTGGCATAAGCTTGAGCATTCTCATGGGGCTTTTGAAATATCACACTGAGAACACACAACCAATATTTTCCACCGCTCTCAGGAACAAAATCTCTTTAGAAGGCTATAAAGAATAAGTTGACAGTGGTTATACTCTTAGCTTCCAAGCCGCTAGACCACAATGTTGCATCTCTTCCTTTCAAAGTCATATTAAAGAACATCGTAATATGTCCTTCATCCTAAATTCGGAAATTGAACTTTAATTTCTAGAACTCACTAATGGGAAGCTCTGCATCTTTCTCTGCTAACCCATTAAAAAAGGGTAGAGAGAAACCTAGGAGTTGCAAATGCGACGTTCCTACAAACATTGTAATCGATTGCACCATCATGACAACAGAGTTTTCTCTAGGGGTTTGTATCAGAGAGGGGTTATACTCCCATTTAAACTAGATTAACTTTTTAGGAAAGGGAAATGCTAGAGCTTCCTCCTCCCACTAACGAATTGACTAGGATATTGATTGGGTCAACAAGCCCCTCTTTCTCAAGGATATAGAACCACTACACTTAGGAGAATATATCCTAATGATTTTAGCTTGCAATTAGCCCTTTTAGCTCTTTCTTACCATTGAATCTCACCTTAATGGTGTCCATCAGGAAATAATGGATCTATTTTAATGTTCTTTGGCATATACTGAATAATTTGTCCCTATTAACCAAGATTCAAAGAAGGCCACTTATTAGTGGCTCCTAATAAATACACCACCTCTGTCGGGATCTAAAACGGGCCGACACTGGCTCTAGGGCTCTAGCCGGCCTCCTATGATCACTAAACCACCCTAATAGCCTTGCGGCCAGGAGCATCTGGAGGCTGTATACTACTCTAAATAAATAGCGCATTTGTATCGATTGCCCTTCTCGATTCCACTAGAGGGAATATATAAACATACAATTGATCAATACCTCAATTCACATACATAAAGTCCTCTCCCCACAATAGAATTTTATGGCTCCCACAACTCTCCTATACTCCAAGGATTGGCACAAGATGCACCATCTTACACATATCATAATGTAAACGTAACAATCTAGGAGATTGTATATATTCCTCACTTAATCCATTTCCTAAGATATTGCACTACCCTATATCAAAATGAAATCTTACACTCTCAATGTTGGTAGTCACCTAAATATACAATTGCAATGCATCTAAGAATTTATATTTTGATACCATATTTAGATTGCATATCCAGAGTGTATGGTGTTGGAAACTGCGAGGAAGACGAGAGATGAAAGGAAGAGAGGAGAGAAGAGAGATATGAGACATCGGAAGTGGAACCCCAAAAGTGTGTCAATTGAGCACACATGATAGGAATATATAGAGGGGACCTGGGGCACTATATATAGATAGACTATATATAGCTAACACCCCCGCTCAAATAAAGGTCCCTTACTATGGATGAAAAAACCCTTGGGGGCTCAAGGGAAAAACCCACAGCTCTATATAGGCCTACCATTATATTAATATTCAAAATATAAAATTACAAAGTTGAACTTACAAGAGCCTATTCATAGACATCAAAGGAGCTACATCACTCCTGAATTACAACAGCCTATTCAGAGGCATCAAAAGAGCTTTATTACTCCTAAATATACAACATGTAAAATAAGGATAAGCGACATCACTGCAAAAGATAAAATCTCCAAGAAATTCCTTCAACTGAACTTGGGATGTAAGTAGTATATCTGTCACACCAAAAGAAAAAAGTTACAGTGACATTAGAACAACACAAGGTCTAGAGAGATGGTTCGTGACGTCGCTCTATAGACAACATAACACATGTGGGGCCCCATGAACAGAATATAAATAAAACAATTTTTCATCAGCTAGAATATAGACACTCATCAGCTGGAAAGAATATAAAAGAAATAATGTGTGATCAACTGGAAAATAGACGCTCATTAGCTGGAAAGAATATAAACAAAATAATGTATCATCAGCTGGAATATAGACGCTCATCAGCTGGAAAGAATATAAACGAAATAATATGTCATCAACTGGAATTTAGATGCTCATTAGGAAAGAATATAAACGAAATAATGTGTCATCACGTGGAATATAGACCCTCATGAGCTGGAAAGAATATAAACGAAACAACGTATCATCAGCTAGAA
Source organism: Lygodium microphyllum (assembly GCF_053477565.2). NCBI lineage: Eukaryota > Viridiplantae > Streptophyta > Polypodiopsida > Schizaeales > Lygodiaceae > Lygodium > Lygodium microphyllum. Next base: position 53,666,825 of record NC_141135.1, on the reverse strand, counting down.
TATAGACGCTCATCAATGGAATAATGAACAAGGACGATGATGAAATATAAGCTATGAAACATATGAAACAATGACATGACAATGAATCCATAACATAAGACATGACATTGCTATTGTTGGTTCTTTTTGTAATGTCGATGCTATCTTGCGTATAATAGTAGGTCAGCATTTCAACATTAACATCATCTCGCTTATCAATAACAGAATAGGGTAGTGTTTCAACATCAACATCGTCTTGTTTAACAATGTCAGTATTGAGGAATAGGAATAGGATGTTCTAGAGAATCAAAAGGCGATGGCAGTAGGCTTCGCATTGTATCCATGAATAATGTGCATGCTTTTTCATGAAACACTAATTGGAGAGGAAAGACGGGCAACCGGTACTCTAAGAGAAAAGTACAGGCAAGCCGTTGAGTAATAGTGGGATGAAAGTGCTATATTTGGACGATGGGAGGAATTCAGCGTGACACCCAGCGTGATGAACATGCTTCTGTTCACTACTTGGGCATCTCTTATGCTTTGGCAACGAATTGATGAACACGCTTCTGTGACATCAGCGGATCCACTCAATCCCGCCCACAAGCATTGCTTCTCGAGTGTTCTCAGGCGGCCTACCATGACAAGAATTTTAGAACCAGAAATGTAAAAGCAGACGCTCAAAAGTAGGCACGGCACCACGAGGGGGGATTAAAAACAAAGAAATCCCCATCGACGTACAGAAAACGTATTTTCTTTTATTGCTAGGAGATCCACCCCGTGAGCACACCCCTAGGGGAAATATTTGACTGCTCTTACCTTACGTTACTGGTGATACATAGATACATCAGGTAAACTTGGTGTAGTAGTAACAGAAAACCTCCATCGCAAAGGGTCTGCTGTTATACAGAGGTGCACGGCAAATCAAACCGATCTCCTCAATGCGATTATGTCGTCAGCATCACAGGAGGTTTTGCAAACCCAATTGTCGTCGCTACTTCCATCTAGCCTCCGTTCCTCGCCCTTGCTCTTGTGCTTTCTTGCTTTCATTACTGTTAGATTCTGCCATCCTCTCTCTCTCTTCCATGAATGTCCTCTCTCTCGCTTCCATCAATTAAACCATGAGGCATAAAACATCTCTCTATTCCACAAAGCAAACCACGAGGCATAAAACATCTTAACAATCTCTCGCTCCTCCACGATTCAAATCATGAGGCATAAAACATCTAAACAATCAGATGGTGTGGGTAGAGAAAGCCTTTTAATAGCTTGACAAGAGATATGCAACACGAGCTGCATGAAGCATAACTCAAGCCTAATACCATGACGGGCTTCACTCATATCTCAAGCTTCATAACTTATAACAAAAGATGAAAAACTATTACCTCAGCTTGAAAACAATTACCATGATCGAAAGTGGCATGACCCATCAATAAAATTGACAAAATGTCATGAAACAAAGGTCTGCTAATGAGCAAAGAAATAAAATAATAAAGAAAATTTATCTTTTTGATGTTGTAGAACCTCGCTCTAATACCATGTTGGAAACTGTGAGGAAGACGAGAGATGAAAGGAAGAGAGGAGAGAAGAGAGATATGAGACACCAGAAGTGGAACCCCACAAGTGTGTCAACTGAGCACACATGATAGGAATATATAGAGGGGACCTGGGGCGCTATATATAGATAGACTATATATAGCTAACATATGGCACTCTATGCTCAATCAACTTAACTAAAAAACAACCAACATGAAAAGCACATACAATCTTTTCATTATTTTCTTTTTACTAATAGCATTGCGTTAACTAGTGCTACTGAATACTTTAGAACTTATATGAACCATGGCCTATATGCTAAGATATGCAAAGAAATCAATAACTTAATCAAATGTATTTTTATTTTAGTCTCACACCCCCTATTGTTTATCTTTAGATTAATTGCATAAATGTAGAGAGATTTTGTGATAATTTTTCATATAAATAAGTCTTAAAATACACACCTTCAATACATAAATAAAGGCAACCTAAGATAAAACATCATAATTTACCTTCATTATACATTCACAAACATTCTCCTAATTTTTTATGTGCAATTTTTTTAAAAAATTTCCTTCATTGGACTATTTTTCATGAAATTTTCTATTTATTTCAATATAAATTATTAAATTTTCTAACATTTTTTATATGTATGACTTATGTGAAGTATGATCCATCAGCATATTCATTTTCATGCCATATGAACATCGTGTGATCCCTAAAACCTAAGAACAATCTCATTTTCCATTAAATCCCGTGTTTTGAGTTTTGCGATCTCATTATTTTTAATATACGGAAAGGAGAATGAATGAGTTTTTGAAATTGCAGACATCATCTTTCAATCAGCTACAACCATATTTCCATTATATGTACTAATAATTTATCATAAAAAATTAAATACAATTTGCTTACTCAAAACTTTGTATATGTAGATCTTGTATTTCGAGACAATGGAGCCGTTGATGCAATTTTCCAAAAACTAATGCATCCAAATCACTCAATCTATAGCTGTTATGCTTCAAAATCATCATCCATCACTGATTCTTCAAATCAGCCCTCCCTCTCTCTCTCATAAACAACCATGTGAACAAGGAATAAAGATCAGGAGAGAAAAAGACTGAATTTTGATCTTGTTGATTATTACACTTTTCTTTCCAAGGATCAAAGTAATGGAGAGTGAGAAATTGATGCAACCTAAGTCTAGGAGGAGGAAGATGATAACAATTCAAAAAATGACATTTTGAAAATGGAGAAAGGGACACCAAAAAAATGCATCACTCTTCCTCCCTCCCCCCCCCCCCCCCCACGTTGTGTGAAATTTTGGTGACTTTTGGCCTTAAGCACGGTTAAGTCTCTAACCTACAAACTATTTAGTTTACATTTTTTACTATCACACTTGACCTGAAGTGGTTTTGATCTAGTTGGACAGGACCTCAGAATCATGATCTAAGTGGACAGGCGGCTTTTTCACATCAAAATCTATCATCTTGGCCTTTGTCATATGTTTTTCGGCTTTCAAATCCAGTAGCTACTTCATAATGCCAAACCTTATGGCCATTAAATGGAGGGTCAAATGAACTCTGATATTGATGAATGGACACTTGTGGTTGGATTCTCGATGTCGAAATGCATCTAGGATAACTCTAGCTCCTTGATCCATAACCATTTTCTTTTGCACCAAAAATGCATCTTTTATGGGTCTCGACCTTCTTTTACACTTAAATTTTGGCCTTAAAATCTGCTCTCATTTAGCACTCGAAAAGCTCAATAGCATTGTTTGGGGGTTGCCAAGGGGTCCTAGGTGTGTTGGATGAAAACATCCTGCCACAACACATGATTTAGCTAGACAACCACTGTGGTGGGGTTTTTATATTTATTTATACAAACCTTCATAGCAATTATCATTAAGAGTAGTACGACAAGTGTTAAGTGCATTCGATTGATGTAAGTGAAAGTACGTATAATTACTAAAAACTCATTATCAAATGGAAACAATATGTACAATAAAAAAGAATTACATTTCATTGAAGAAAAAAAAAGGCTCTGTAAATGGATTACAAGCTAGGTTCATCATAAGAAAATTTCAACTAGAATGACTCTAGTCCTATTTCCCTCTAATCCTCCTACCTAATTACATATATTTGTGCATGATAGTCATATGCTTTGCATGTACCATACATATGTATCCATCATCACACAAGCTTACTATGTAGGCCTCTATTACCTCTTGCAAGTCCTCTAGCACTGCATGTTGCTTCCACTTGTCATCTCCATAGCTCCATAGAATTTCATTTATAATTCGGGCAAACAATGCTTTGTGTATTAGAAGGTCTAAGCTCTTCTAATATTTCCTTATCTATCTAAGTGCCTTCACGTTGTAATTCCTCCTCCTTCTCGTCTATTGTCATAGCATTTGTGTTGTCAGAGGTCTTCTTTAGTGTCATTGGGGAGGTGGTGGCCTTGGTGCAACCATGAGGGCTAGTTGTTTTTGCTGAGGGGGTTGCTACTATGGTGCAGGAAGTCCTACAAATTGCTACATAGGAGTGGGGCCTTTACTCCTAAGCATTCACTCCATGAGACCTCATATGATGCAAGGAATGAAAATCTCTTATTTTAGTATTTCTCTCTCCTCTTTGCACCTTGTTCCTATGGCTCAATCTATGTGAGAGAGGGTTGGATTGAAGCGATAGATTTTGGGCGTGTGATGATGTTGAAGTGTTATGGAGCATAAAAAAAAGGTTGAGGATGCATCACAGAACATGGAAGAGTGTCAACGGCTTCTCAACATTTAAACATGTGCAGATTCGCATTAAATTAAACACGTAAGTACTCAATTTTACAATTTTATGATGAATTTGTTGCACATATAATGGAAAATGGTCTAGAATGTTTGAATATGATTCTAGTGCTTGAAAAAAAAGAATTCTTAGTTGTTTCTTACTGTTTGTATTATAAAAATGAAAATCAAGAAAACTTGCAATGTGAGAATTGTGGGATTTTGGAAAATTTGAGGGTTTTATGTGTTTTTATGGTTCTTTTGGTGTACACATGGAGTCATATGAAGCATAAAGTTGTATCTTGGTTCATGAAAGCTCTACATGTTTGAAAAGCAGAACAATAATTAATAAATAATAAGAAAAGTCAAGAAAAATTGAGAAAAATAGGTTTATATGGGACAAAATAGATTTTATGTGCTAGAAAATTATGAATGTATTCGTGAATGTATGGTGGGGCTAGGCTGTGAGGTTTAGTCTCAGTTTATCCTTGTTGTTATGTTAAAGTGTATATTTTTTGCTTTTTATTAAAGTGCATATTTTTTTCTTTTTATATTTGAAGGACACATGAAATATACTCCTTATATCCACCAACAAATGCAAAACCATAACAGTAGGAGAAAAGGGTTGTGAGGAGTTAAGAATCCATTGAAATTTGATTTTATGCATATCTTGACATATAGGATTCATTCATTTCAAATTTTTAAAGGAAGGATAGTAGCTCCAATCACTTTGGTGTTGCCTTAGCGACAATGACACACTCTATTAGAGTGAAGTCAGTAAAACAATTATTTGTGCACAATGCATGCTGTTTGATCTATAAGTTTACATGTTTTTGCACTTAAGAGCATTGACCTTTGCATTGTATTACATATACATGGTATCAAAAAAACAAATTCTAGATGCATTGCACTTGATTGTTATAATCATTGACCCGCGTTGAGAGTGTAAGGAGTCCCATATTGTAGAATAGTACGCTCGTTTGCTTTGGGGCTTGATTTGGTAAGGATTGAATTATCTAATGGAATGAATATAAAAAGATGACTATGTTTTGCATGTGCTTTATGTTGGAACGGTGCATCCTGGGGCTAATCCTCCTGGGGTGTAGTAGAGCCGTAGTGGGGCCACAACAATCAGTTGTGGGGGGGTGCCCCCTATGTATGTAATATGAGGTGCTAGTAAGACAGTGACCTGTTTGGGTACTCCAATTGCTTAGAGTTGGGAAGGGCAATACGTTTTCTAGTATTTAGAAATTTAAGCTACAAATGCATCCTTTGGTAAAATTAGTTCATAGTGGTTATACGCTCCTGGCTGCGAGGCTATTGGGGGGAGGGGGGTGTTTTGGTTGAGCATAGAGGCTAGAGCCCTAGAACCCGTGTCGAGCCCATTTTTTATCCTGAAATCCTTTATGTATTATCGCCAAACGGATAAGGGAAAAATTTTTCTTCTTTAAATTAATTATCCCCTCCTTCTCCCCCAGTTGATGTTGCACTCCAAACAGATAAGGGGAAAAATTTTCTTCTTTAAATTAATTATCCCCTCCTTCTCCCCCAGCTGATGTTGCACTCCAAACAGATAAGGGGAAAATTTTTCTTCTTTAAATTAATTATCCCCTCCTTCTCCCCCAGCCGACGTCGCGCTGGAGGGGAGGGAGGGAAGCCACAAGGAATGAGCAGCACGGTGGAGCTCATGAAGGCGCCGAAGCCATGCGTGCTGCCGCATAGACCTCCCCCTATTTAAATCGCTGCTAGGAGAGGCTCTGGGGAGGGCATCGTGAGGTAGAGAGAGTTATCACGCCGTGCTGCTGCCATTAATACCAGAAGGGAATGCAAGCAAAAAAAGGAGTGGAGGCGCTGAGTATCACTGTATGCCAGGCCATTGTCGATCTCTGCCATCGCAGTCCGCGTCCCACCTCGTCAGCATGCCGTCGAATCAGCTGTTTTTTCCCTCCCTGCCCACATGTAGAAGCTTCTAAAGGGCTTCATAAGCCCCATTTCACCCCCCCAAGGTCCTTGTTATTCCTTTGTTTTTTAAAAACCCCCCTAAGGACCCCTTAGACCCCCTTTCCCATAGCCTTTAAGGCTACCCCTTTTCCCCCTTGGAAACTTCCCCTTAGGCCTCTATAAGATTCCCCCCCCCCCCAAAATTCTCCTTGGACGGGCCTTTAAGAGGTCTTAGGCCTTTTTCCCCCCAAAAGTTTTTTTCCCTTAAAGGGCCTTATTTCCCACCCCTTAGCCCTTTTTCCTTTCCCCCCCCAAATTTCCCGTTGAAGCTCTATAAGCCCTTTTTCCACCAAAAGATGTTACCTTAAAGTCTCTTCCTTCCCGGATCTTAAATCCTTTTAAGAGCCCCCTTAGGCCATGCAAAAATAACCCATCTAGCTCTCCCATACCTTGTTTTTTTCTCCCACATGTAAAAAAAGAAAGAGAATGTTGAGGATCTTTTGACACCTTCCTTTCCCACTCAAAAGCCCTCGTAAGGGATTCTACACCTTTTATTCCCCGTTCGTGCAAGTCTTTATAAGGCCATTAAGTCTTTCCCATGGCTTTAATGGGTATTGCAAAAGGGAGCCACGGTGGAATTTCAAAAAAGGGTTGTAAAGCTGCATCCATGATGGAAGGACTGCATTTGCGATGCCTCCTAAGAAATCCCAAGGCACAGCCACAGGAGGGTCGTCTCCTAGCATCCACGTGGACATCTCACCCCAAGCCTAGGTTTTTCTTCCTAATTTTTATTTGGTATTGTTGTAATTCAATCATGCAAGGAAAATTGTTGGAAATAGGATACATTTTTTTCCTAAATGCTCACGGCGGAGGAATTTAGTCATTAATACTTTCAATAAAAAAAGCAAAATAAAGAAAGCATAAATGCATTTTTACCAAATAGCTTTATGCATTGCAATGAATTAAAATTAGATTAATGTCCATTAAAATAGTATACTTCGTTTAAGCATGGAAGTATAAACTGCATATCTCACTATTAACCCATATCCTCTTCGCAATGAATCATCATGGAAAGTGCTAGGAATCCTTAGGAAAGTGAAAAGCATGAAATGATTCTTACGATGCATTACTCTAGGAAATTATCGTTTGTCAACTGCATAAATTATCAAGTAAAAGGTTGCTTGTTTAGGATGAATTTTTTTCGCAAAGTTATAGGAAGATTAGTTGGAATTAACCTAACCTATGCCTGGCCTTAAATCCATAAGTTAGGGTTGAAAAATCAATTTATGCATAGACAACGAGTCATGTGGAAATGATAACGTAATTATCTTCTAGAGTTAAACAGATTGGCATAAACCTAAAACACCTAAACTGCAGAGTACTCGTTTAGAATGAGTTAAATTCCAAGAAATTCACTAGGAAATTAATATGTGACCTAATCGTACGTATTGCTAAAATTGAAACTCCTATACCCTAAATACTTGCCCACATTCACCGAATGTAGAGACAATGAAACATATTTGGGAAATGATCTAGGGTTTGTCCTTAAGAATCTTACAAGATGGAACTTGGAACCCTAGGACTGACGACGTCGGCCCAATGTAATTCGGAACAGATTATTTTGTAACTCCACTCCATGAGTGGAATAGTCTCATAGTTCAATGCGACACTTACGCAACAAGTGCGGAGTCATATGATCTTGTGATTGGATCACAAGGGAATGGCCGATTCTCGCAATGAGGTTGGTAGGTCCTTACGCAAGTTATCTTGCAAGATGATGAATAATCATCCTAATATAGTATCTTTCTTGAGTAAAGACAATTATTTGGAAGCAAAACACCAGTCGATAAACTGAAATAATCTATGAACTTAAGATTTGACCAAGTCGGGTTAATAAAGGTACACCCTAACCTAGGTTATAGGGGATCTTGCCAAGTCGCAAGCCATCCCGGGTCGAGTGCTGAACGCATTCGAGAGGAAGGATTCATTCCTTAGCAGTTTGCCAACAAAAACGACCAATGGATATGTTTGTGCTTGTTATAGATTTAAGAGCATTATTTGGCTTTGTTTGACCAATGAATTAAAAGATAAATGAATATCTAATACTTTAGGTTGAAGGCCTGAAGGGAGAGGCAGCTTCAGTTACCCCCGACTGCCTGCTTGACCCTAACCAAGGGGGTTGTTAACTGTGTCGGGAAAGTGGACCGAACCTGCCGCGAGAGGTCTCTCCGTTGAGCACTACTTGGAGCAGAAGGACGCTTGGGTGCCAGGGGGGCTCTCGTCGTAAATCCCTCGCCTTCCGCGCCCTGCACAAGAGGGTAACGTGACTCGGGATTGGATCTCGAGGCCCACATAGTAGTCTATGGGCAAAAACTTGGATTAGTGATCCCTGTGGATTGCTGGATAGCCTTCGGGCGGATTGTGGTTAAGCCTATGGACTGGAGTTTTTGTATTTCAAAGATAAATATGATAACCTGTTAATAAGGAACTTGTCTGATATTGTTTTTCTATGTCAAGTGATATGATTACATGAAAGAACCAGTGTCTAACGGGTTAATTAAAGAAGCTGATTGTTACATGTTCATCTAATGTGTTAGGTAATTAAATAACTGAAACAACCCAAGGAAAGTGAGGTGGATGTGGCCATAGGTCTGTCCTACGGATGGGTGGTCTCCGTTGGCTAGGAACTTTTCTCAAATCACGATGGACAACAGGAAGATTGTCAAAGAACACGAATAACAAAAGCGTTGACCTAGAGTTATGATTGATCCTGATTTACGTTGTTTTAGGGGAACGGAATGGGGCTATGCCTTATGGTAGAGAGGTTGAGCCTTGCATCCCTCTCGTTTTCCATTCTCCTTGAACCAAGTGCAGCGTGAATCTGCTTCGGACCTGGCGTTTCTGCGTAAAGTAGTTCGCTTGGGTCCGACGCTAGTTGCCGTTAGGAAATGACTAATAAGAAAAACCCTAATTCGGGTCGATCCTAAGTGGGAATGGCTGGAATACTTCTGCTATGTGGTAGACATGGAAAGCCCTAGATCGCAAACCCCGTAACATTCCTTGGGAGTGCCAAGCGGAGCTTTCTAGACATCCTTTCCGATGGATTGCTAAGACGTGTCCTTAAGATACAAGTGGACACATTACAGTTGGTATCATAGCCAACCAACAACAGAATTGTTTTTATGAAATCTCAATAAGATCAAGTAAAGCAAATGTTGATGTTCCAAATATTTTCTTACTTCTAATGTTGTCTTACAAAATTACGAAGCGTGAAACAAGTTCTTAGTGTTCCGAGTCATGTTTATGACTGCAATGCATTCTCCGCATTATCGACAAAGGGTTGAGATGATGAACATCCTAGTGCAAATCTATAATCCATCACTCTTGTACATGGAACAAAGATGGACGGGTGCCTTAGGAATCTACTATATAGCTGCCCATTGGTTTGCTTACCTACAAACCAACCTAAAGAGGATCAAGTGGTTGGAAGACCTGAAAGTCGTGAAGCTGTTCATTTTTGTGGAAGCTCACGTAAACTCAACTTTACATATTCGAGGTCGGAGGGTTGAGATGAACTCATATGTATATGAGGAAGTAAGCCGTGTGATCCCCGCTGACAGGATTAAAGTGTTGGGGCACCATGAGAAGAATGGATTCCAAAGGAAAGGATACCCTGAACTTCCAATGACTTACCAATTCCTGAAGATCCATGACCCGAAACCATACTATTATACAATTCCTATAGATAAATGTAATACAACATTGTTCTCCCCAAACTAAATGTAACAGTTGGCTTATCATCGCAAGAAATGTTGTATTCTGAAAGGGCTATGCCCATATAAATACAAATAAGACTTATTTTTATCAATGTCTGATTGTGCATGAGAATTGATAAAAAATTAAGTGGTTAGATTGCTTAGGTGATAGCGGAATTGAAGATGTAATATAAATCAATAACGTTTATCGTATAATAATGTTAAGAAACCTTTATCTAGGCACAACCCCAGGTACAGGTTCCTAGTTTGCCTCCTACATCAAGTATTGCTGTAATCCAGGAGAAGAAGTTTCTTCTCAAGCAGATTAAGCTGCCTGAATTTGACGGGAGAGGCAGGTCCATCCAAGCAGATGTTGAAATTTGGATTGAATCCATGGATGATTACTTTGAAGCAGCCGGTACTACACCCGCCAATCAGGCTACGCTCGCCAAGCTAAAGCTCACCGGCAAAGCCAGGCTTTTGTGGAAGCAATGGTGTAGGGATCAAGGGATCATGGAGGGATCCGTTACCTGTGAGAAGCTGAAGAAAGCCATGTAGGGAAGATACTTACGACCTGCATATCGCACGTAGAAAATGAATGAGTTCTACGAGCTAAAACAGCTGGGACTCACTCTTGATGTATACTATTCAAAATTTATCTCACTTCTTAAGTATGCGCCACATATGGACATGACACATCAGGTGTCCAAATTTTGTGATGCTTTATATCCCTGAGTAAATACCCTTCTCGAATCTATGCATCCGTCAGATCTTCAGGACGCACTCATTCAAGTTGTGCCTATAATTCAAGAGGTGCAGGCTAGACCAAGGGGTAACAAAACTTGGTCTTATAATGACCCAGACAGAGGATCATTCAGACCTCAAATGAAGAGAAATCAAGGTCATAATCAGGGACAAAGAAAGAAAGCAAGGACTAATAATGTCAACAACTTTGTTCCTACTCAAAGCAATGGCCGAAACCTCCATTGTTTCCATTGCAACGGGCCCGGTCACTTCAAGAGACAATGCCCCAAACTTGGAGGAGGACAGTGCCAAGCGCCTTTCCAAGGAACGGGCCATGGTCAAGGAGCCACTACCTGAGGCAGAGGAAGAACCGCTTGCGTTGCCAATAGGCCAATGTGTGAAGAAGAATAAGAAGAAGATCCGACCATGGAAGCAGAGTTTGAAAGGGCGACAGTCCATGCCACTCTACACAAGAAAGGGCCGAATTGCCAGTTCTCAGTGATTCAGACACCATCGGACTATCAAGGTAAAAGTTTCAAGACCTTGATTGATTGTGGCAGTACACATTCCTTTATCTCACCAGCTTGTGCAAAAAGACTAGGAATAGCCACAGTAGAAGCACCTATCTTGCTTGTGGAATTGGCAAATGGTCGTGAGGTTACTTGTACCAAGCAAAATGCTAAGGTGGAATTCTTTCTGGGAGGAAAGAAGACTTCGGTTATATTCAGAGTCATGAATTTAGGTATCCATGAGTGTCTACTCGGAATGGATTGGCTTAAGCCCAATGATGCCCACATTCATTGTGGAAAGGGCCAAGTTTCCTTTCGAAACTCTGAAAGGAAATTAGTCACAACTCAAGGTGAGGCAGGAGTGCTAAAAATCCAATTGGCCAAAGCATCTCAGATCATAAAAGGAGTCAGAAAAGGATCACCTGTCTACTTAATTAAGCTCAACAAGTTAGATTAGAAGCAAGAGTCTAGTGAAGGATTTTCTTGGCTAAAGGAATTTGCGGATATATTTCCTGAAGAGTTGACAAAATTCCCACCTCAAAGAGAAGTGGATCATGCAATTAAGCTAGTACCATGAGCTGCACCAATTGCAAAAAGACCTTATAGAATGTCTATACCGGAAGCAATTGAGCTGAAGGAACAACTCAAGGAACTGCTAGAACAGGGCTACATCCGTCCTAGCAGCTCACCATGGGGAGCTCCAGTACTGTTCCAGAAAAAGAAAGATGGAACACTGCGACTATGTATTGATTACCGAGGATTGAATCAATCAACGGTCAAAAACAAGTACCCTATTCCTAGAATAGATGAGTTTCTTGATCGACTTCAGGGTGCAAAGATCTTCTCCAAGATTGATCTCAGGTCGGGTTACTATCAGATAAGGATCAAGGAAGAAGATATCCCCAAGACGGCCTTCAATATGAGATATGGGCACTTTGAGTTCCTAGTTATGTCATTCGGACTTACCAATGCACCTGCCACATTCAACAGGTTAATACAAGATATCTTTAGGCCATATCTTGATGATTTCGTGCTTGTCTTCTTCGACGACACTTTAGTCTATTCCAAACAGGAAGAAGATCATGAATCCCAACTTCGGATTATTCTTGAGACAATGAGGGCACATAAGCTGTATGCTAAGATGAAGAAGTGTGAATTCTTCAAACGTCAGATTGAATATCTGGGATTCATAGTATCAGCAGAAGGAATCTCAGTGGATCTAGCAAGGTCAAAGATGTGCTAGAATGGACAATACCAACATCTGTCAAAGAAATACGCAGCTTTCTTGGATTGATAGGATGGTATAGGGTCTTCATAAAAAACTATGATTTGATTGTAGCACGTCTAACGGACTTACTGAATAAGCAAACAGCCATTGCATGGTCAACTCCCGAACAAAATAGCTTCGACAAATTGAAGCAAAGTTTGGTATCAACACCTATTCTAAAACTTCAGGACCTTAATAAAGAGTTTGAGGTAGTAAGTGATACTAGCACACTTGCCTTAGGATGTGTGCTCATGCAGGAAATCCATTCTGTAGCATACTCTTGAAGGAAACTGAAGAGTCATGAGAAAAATTATGCTACGCATGATCTAGAATTGCTAGCTGTCATCCATGCTCTAAAGCGTTGGAGACACTACCTATTGGGTAACAAGTTTACACTAGTAACTGACCATAAGAGTCTCAAGTGGATCTTTACCCAGAACGAGCTCAACATGAGGCAACGTGGGTACCTTGAAGAAGATTATGAAGAAAATTGGCTGAAGATTGGCCAATATTTGAGCACAACGAAGAAGGAGGAGTCTTGGATTGATGAAGAGTTTAAGCATATTAAGAGGAAATCTTATGACTTTTTTCTTAAAGAATGGCATCTATGGAAGCACACAAAGAAGAAGAAAGGAGTGCATGTCTAAGTTTTAGGTAACAAAAGATTGCAACAACAGGTAATGAAGGAATTTTATGAAAGCCTATGGGCTAGCCATAGAGGCATATGGGAAACCTTTAGTAAAGTTAAAGAAAAATATTGGTGGAAAAACATATATCGGGACATAGCACATTTTGTTGAAACATGTTATGTGTGTCAGATGTATTCTATGGTCAAGCATTGAGATGGGTTACAACCAACTTATCCTTTGTCTATACATTATAGATGGGTTATTGATCTTATAACTATGCCTACATGAATATGGAATATGAGATATTTAGTGCTTGCAAGAGAGGATCTAACCAATCAAGTTCAAGGTGAAACCTTAACAACCAAGACCACTCAAGCTGTTTGTCATTTTTTTCTTGAAGAAGTGTTTTGTAGATATGGTTATGTGGGTAAAGTAACTGTAGATAGAGGAGAGTTGGATGTTGATGAGACACACAATTTCTTTTCTCAATTGGGTATTAAGTTGGCTTTAACATTAGCCTACAACCTTGAAGGCAATGGGAAAAGTGAGAGAGGGCACCAACCTATTCTCAAAGCTCTAGCAAAGTCTTGTAGAGGAAAGATTAAAAAATGGCCTAAAATGCTACATTTTGCATTATGGGCTGACCAAACTACTCACAGTACAGTAACTGGCTATATGCCAGCTAAAGTTATGCATGGACAACAACCAATTATGCCAATTGAAGAATATATTCTCACATGGAGTCTTCTCCCTTGGGAGGAAGGCATCAGTAGAGAAGAGTTGTTGACTTTGCACATATGGCAGCTAGAAAGAAGGCTTGAAGATGTTCAAGCTGTTATTGAGAAGCTAAAGACAACAAGACTAAAGAACAAAAGAAGATTTGATAAGTGACATCGACAAGAGCGATTTAAGAAAATGACTGGGTGCTTTTCTGTGACAGTTGCCTAGACAATCAATATAGTACTTCTAGGAAGATGGTAAAGCGTTGGTTTGACCTGTATGTGGTAAAGGTCATTCATGACAATGCCACATATTCATTGGTTGAATTGGATGGGACAAGCATGAAGATACCCGTAGTAGCTGGAAAAAGAATCAAGCTCTTCAAATGAAGAGAAAGTTCAACATATGAGTTAGAATACTTGGATGTAATTCAAGAGCATGAAGACATAGAGGACGAAGAAGAGGCAGAACATGAAGACGTGTGACATGGCAAGAGATACTTCTTCTAACACTGCAGATCCGTAAGACTTTGGCACGTGCTAGAGGATGTGTAGGTTAGGAGGGGGTGGATGTCATGCCGCTACTCGCACACTGTGTAAAAAAATCTAGAGTGTGGCTTTCTTATTGATTTAGAGAGCCAATGACATTTTAGACATTAGTATTAGTGTCCATGGTTCAAAAATAGTAGCTTTTTTGACAAGTTTTAGCCAATTTTTGATATTCTAGATATTATCTCTTGTAAAAATCCATAAGACTATAGACAACTTCTAGATTAGGGTGACATGTAAAAGAAAGCATGTAGCTTTCAACCAATTTGAAAGGATTTTATGTAAAAATAGATATTAATGAAATCGTACGACGCACGATCGCTGTTTTCAGGCAGTGAATAGCACTTCGAAGGGGGAGATGAAGAAGGAGTGATCTAGTAGAATTTTGGGCAAGTGTGCTGGTATTTTACCCCCCTTTCAGAGCCCATGGAAGCATCAGATTGGCGATCTAAGTAGCATAGAGGAAGGAACTCAATTTGAAGCTCCCTTAAAGGAAGTCTCTTTGCCCTACAAGCCTGTAACTAACTCATAAGCTTTTGTCCCTAACAATCTACATTGAATGTAATCATTCAAAGTCGATTTATGCTATGGTATCATGTATGAATGATGGGATGCAGAGTTGTTTATGATACATGACAGCATATTGTACTTGATTTTATAATTTGTGACTACTCTTACAGTCAAGAAAACAAGCTTGATTTGAGATAATACTCTTGTGATATTTGCTAAGGACATGCAATTGGAAGCTCTATTAACATCTTCAAGAACTTGCCTTGAAACCTTCAACCCTTCTCTTATCTCTACCATCTCCAGAGTTTAAGCTCTTGAACCCCCATACATTCTTCTCTTTCAATCCCCTGTGATTGACCATGAAGTACCTCTTGAACCTTTAATCATTCACATTGTAATCTACTTATCTCTTGAAGACACATCTCCATCTATCTTGTCCGATTTTCTTGCCAAACCCCTGTGGTGACCTTCAACCCTACATGTTGCGACACCGTACCAAGAGTTGTCTTATGGAAAAATATGCAAGAATTAGGAATTTCAAGTGTACTCCACTTCCCCATCCTACCCCCACTACACTTTTTCACACTATCCATCTCCAAGCACTACCACTCCTATTGCAATGGCCAAGAATGCCTTCACGGATAAGACACATTTTAACAGGTCAAATTTCACTACTTGGTTGAATTTCATGCAACAAGTGCTTGAGTCTCAGGGTCTTTGGGACCTCATCATTTGTCTAGAGCCTATGTCGGCGGACCCTCGACTAGCTCACCCTGACTACATCTATCAATGGAGAGTCCGCAATGCTATAGCCAATGTTGAGCTAATGCAGGGATTGCTTCCTGAGTTCCACTCTCAGTTGCAGCACTTCCTGCTGCCGTCAGAGTGTTGGAGTCACCTTCTCGACCGCTATGCGGCTCGTGATCATACTCAATGCATCAATCTTGACTTTGAGCTTCAAGAGTTCTCTATTAAGGAAGGGGATGATCTCAAAGTCAAGCTGGCTAACTATAGGGGTGGTTACTTGCCGAGTTCGCCACTACTGGCTCTCCAAAGTTAGATGACGATCATGTTACATTCTTCTTGAATAAGTTGCTCGCAAAATACTTTGATTTCATTCAACATATCATCTCCCAACCTTGATTGCCAACCTTTTATGAGTTTGAGTGCCAGTTTTTTTTTACGCAAGGCCACATGATCAAGTCCATAAGAAATCCTCATCACAGCCTTATTCAAAGCAGAGGGGGTTGGTTGCCTCTTCTTCGGGAGGGAAAACCACTAGTGGCAAGAACTCACTAGATGAAAAGGCAAGCCAATCAAAGGGTGACTCCTCTTCCTCCGATGGAACCAAAGAATCAAGACCTATTTGGCAGTAACTCCCTAAGAAAAACCAGATTTGCACACACTACTAGAGAGCAAGCCATGTGGACGAGGAGTGTTGCTCCAAGGCCCAAGGTCTTCCACCTAAAAAGCCTCAGCAAACCGCTACGTCTTCACAATCCACTGGGGCTACGCCTTTCACTGTTGCTCCATCTGCTCCTCTAGCCCCCACAGTGAGTGCTGGACATGTGGCACCCGGACAGCCTCAACGGCCATCCTTCTCTACTCCTGAAGGATTGGTTGATTAGTCTGTAGGTTCTGATCCCGTTGCACTTCATGCATCTATCTCATCTTCCTCCCCACCTTGTTAGGCGTTCCCTTGGTAGAGACCTGCTATTTGACGTACGCGATGGTGGCCGCCTTAGACTAGAATGTCTATAGGTCCTTTCGGATACCCTAGGTGAGTCTAGCATTCATTTTTTGCACTCTTAGAGTCGGGCCCATAGGATTTTTGTCTCTATATTTTAAGTTTTCCGCTACATTTACTCACACACACATACACATTTGCATCTTTGCACTTGTTCCTTCAGTTAGCTTTTCATTTTTGTTTTGTTTTGTTTTTGGAGCATCTCACTACTTACCTCTGTGATTGCACACTTCGATCTCCTTTGCAGGTTTTGTTTTTCAGTATAGGGCTAACATGCAGGTTTGCCCAGTCCTACCTGGTTTGGAGACTTGGGATGCGCGTCATTCCTTCATGGTTTCATCATCCTTGGAGTTTTTCTCTTCTACTAGCATGGAGGCTTCCCCTCTCGAGGTAGATCATGCAGCATCTCTCTTGATGCTATCATGGCGGTGACTTCTACCTAGCTCTTCTAGCTGGGATGCTTCCTCGTCCTCTTCATTCCTTATGGTTCTCGGCACCACATGAAGACCGACATCATGCTCCTCTTCCTTCTTCGGCATCTATATCCAGGTTGAGAGGGGGTTCCTACCCTTCTTGCTATTCTACAGTCTTCATCACTTTATCTTCGACATCGGCTTCTTTCCCATGTTGTACCTTACCCTTTGCATTGCATGATTTCATCATCTTTGTACTAGGGCTCTTGGGTAAGTGAACAATTTTCCCATGAGGGACACTGTCCAAGTGGCACATGCTGCATGAGCATTCTTCAGCATGTAGCATACTTTGCATCTCATTGTGCAGAGCACCACTTGAGCGGATCCTAAGCTGTTTCCATCGGGCGGTTGTTGTTACCACACCACCATCCTTCTTCATCACATGGATACCTCATCACCTATTTTTCCTCATCATCGACACCTTGAGTGGCTGGGTTAGCTTGTACTGTTTTGTGATGTGTTAGGTGTACCCTCCCTACTCCCGTTCTTCTATGTCACTATTACTCAATCGGCCGCATCCCATAAAATTTACCACAATTATTCACAAAAGAAGCACACAAAAAGTTCAATGTGGTTCCATCCGCCTTTTAGGACTTGGTAGGCCATTGGGCAGCCAGGGAGCGATTCGAGAAAGTTTAGTAGAAACCCTAAATTTTGGGGTGCCCTTCCACATCTATAAGTAGATAGGCTACCCCCATTCAACAATCATCCTTGTTTTGCGGGTTACACTAGTCCACACACCCTCTGCTACTATTGGCACCCAGTTTCCAGCCTGTAGCCCACCTCCATCTACTATCCATCCATCATCGACTGCAACCACATCATCTTCAGCCTATCCATTGCTATAGGTGACAGCTCTCAGCTGCTAGCGACTACTCCAAACTATCCGAGACTACTATTCAGCCTGTTATCCATCATCTCCAGGGTCAGCCAACCTGCGTTTTCAGCATTACAGGCCTTGATACTCTCAGACACTATTTCAGCCTGCTATTTATAGTAGACTGTGCACAGTTTTTAACCCTCGATAAGTGATACACTACTGCATTTATCACTTTCCAGCCTCCAGCCTACTGCATTTTGGTGACCAGCCTACTGCCATTCCCTATTCAACACTCCTACACTCCGACTTGTGGTCAGAGACTTGGGATCTGCCTTTGGTAGACGTCACACTCTGACATTGCTCTGCCCTTGAGCACACTATACACTCTTACATTCATTTACATCATTCATTCACTTCGGAGTTGTGTTCTCTCTCTCCCTTCTTCTGTTTGTGTTTGAGTTTTGAGTTTTGTGTTTAGGGTTTGAGTTTTCCCCTCTGTGTTTGTGTCTATGTCTTTGTGTTTCTGTCGTGATCGTACACTCTGTGTGCCCTTAGTGCAAACCCTAGCACTCTTCTTAACACTAGTTACTACATCAACTCTTGATCCCTTCAATGGACTTGGATGGTGGTTTTGCATCAGAGAGGGAAGCTAACCTCTCCTATGGCATGGATAGGCTAGTCTAGTGCTTGATAGGTTTGTCCATGAGAGTTTTGGCATTCCTTGATTTTCTTTAGTGTGACATCTATTGTCCTTTAGTGTGTCTTGGCACGGAATGGAGAGATCCCTGTCCTACAGTAGTGGAGGTGTGATTCTCATGTATCCCTATGCCAAAGAGGGATGATTGTGAGAGGGCAGAAGTAGGGCATATTGGTACCTACCATACATTCATATTATGCATTGTGAAACTGATCTTTCTTTTTAGAAAAGGGTTATAGAGCTCTAGAATGTATAATTTATAATCATTTACAACAATTTGCCACATTGGGCTGGATTGCCCTTAAGCAAATTGAGACGAGTTGATACTTGATTGGGCCCAAAACAATGGCGCTTCTTGCAGTATTTCTTTTTATATCAATTCTAAAATACCTCTTGTACAACTAAGAATTGATTAAGCCAATCTTGTAGCAAGATTTGGAATAATAAGGTATCCTTTGTAATCAACAACCACCACCAAGGTCAACTTGCTCCTTGATCTTATGTACATCTGAGCATAGATTGAGTCAAGAATACTTGCATGCAGATTTCAATGAAAAATTGCATCAAGCCCGAATTTCCCTCGAATAATAAGCACATGTAAGTGCAAATTAGGTGTTGAGCACTTGCATGCAAGTCCCAGAGTCTAGGAATATCAAGCCCAAATTGCCCCCTAGTTGTTGCATGCAGGTTTTTCCAATTGTATCTCACCTAGTTGGCTATCCACCATTAACTGAATTTACAGTACCAACCTTCTTGAATCATTGAGGTTGGCATGCAAACATTCTAGTGTTGTCATGCAAACCCTAATTCTTATTGGCTACCTATCAATGCACAACAAACTACTCTATTTGATGTTGGGCTACCCAATGGAGGAGAAATCAACTACACTGCTGTAACACAAGTTTATGATGCTTTGTACACTTTGTAGAAGGCCCAAACAACATAGAAAATCAGCATTCTTCACCACAAATCTACACCAAATAGCTAGTAGAGTGTGGCCTCCTCTTTGCAGAATCTCTAGGTCCTCTCTTTTGGCTCTAATACTATGTGAGAGTGTATAATGGAAGAACATTAATACGGAGAGAGAAGGGAAGAGAGAGGTTGATGAAATACAAAGAATAGAATGAGAAATTTGCATTTGATTGAAATGAAATGCTGAATATAAACAAGGAGTTCATGCACGAAACCCAAAGCATGAATGAGTGCACTAGATTAGGCTGATGATGGAGAATGCATCAAATGATGGAGAGAGCTATGTTAGTAGATTAGTTAGCTCAAGGTGAATCTGTGCTGCAGAGGTTGTGGACTTTTTATAGTATTTTTTCTAGCATTTTTCGGTGCCCTTTTTAGGGCTAGGGAGCATTTAATGCTAGTCGATTGCATTTAATGCTCCCCCCATTTTATGCCTATATATTGCTAGGGCTCCTCCTCCTCTTCAGTACTTCAGCCATCATTTGTGGATTCTTTTGAGAAGAGAGGAGTCAGTGCCAGGGTGCTGACAAAGCCAGTGCCTCATTGTTGTATGTTGCTATCTTGTGTTCGATATGGATTCCGTTTCCGGGGCATACATTTGAGTTCTCATATGTATTTGAGTTTATTTTTTCTTGTCTTTTGTTTCAACAGTTTATTTCAGCATGTTGTTTATGCTTCCATTGCTGCACCACTTCTGACAAGCTATTAGATGATGGAGAATGTGAAGATCTGCAAAAGAGAATAATAAGCCATATGTGGGGGTCTACCTTAAATGGGAAGTTGGCCAACTTGACATACAAAATCTGACTGGTTCAATTGGTTTGAATGTCTAATTGTCCCAAATGGTTTGAGTAGTTAGATAGTTTGGTAGGTCCAACTATTCAATTGGACAATTGGTTTGATTGGACCATCTATTTGACTAGTAATGCAAGGGTGCCATCTTTGTCAAAACATATAAAATGATAGATAGACTAAATGTTAGAGCTCCTAATAGACTCATCTGGCTTTAACTAAGGTTCACAAGTTGTAGATGATTGTACATGATAGAAATGTGCACTAATAGCCAGCAATGTCCACTAATAGCTGCCTAGCTTGCAATTATGATATGGTGCTTTTGGGTGATGACATCATGGTGGGTTTGGTTGGTGATGTCAGCAATGATGTTAGCATAAGCTTTTTATGTTGCATGAGAGCATGGTCTTGTATAAGGAGAGAGACTTCTATGTATGCACTTACAACTAAATATTCCAAGGTAGACCAAATCCCTAACTTAACTCAAGTTAGCTAACTCTAGAACTAATTCTAGAAGTGGTGATACAACTCATTAATGCAGTCTTGTTCACACTACAACTAACAAAAACATTGGGCATTGCAAATAGAATTAGCAAATTCTAACACCTCTTATAGTGCTAATGTAGACATAGAAATACATGAAGATCAATCACCAAAGGGTAGCAAGCCCAAGGACTTTCAAAAAGCCTCAAATTTCTCATGAGGAAGTGCTTTGGTGAAAATGTTTGCAACATTCTCTTGTATAGGGACTTATATCAAACTGATCTCTTCTACATCTGACCATTAGAAAGAATGGGTGTAGAACCCTCCAAAGAAATCTATAGATCAGCCAACAATTTACATTAGCTATACACATTCCACTGTAGCGGTGAAGGTTGCCATGTATTTAGCCTTTATCTCCCATCCACGAAATAATAAAGCATATGACTAAGTACCTTGCAAATGTTTGAAGATCTGCTCGATAGCTCGCCAATGTATTATTTGTGGGCTGTGCATAAATGTGCTCACTTGAGATATTGCATATTGTATGCCAAGTCGTGTGTTTCAAAGATAAATAAGAGAGACTGTAAATTGTATCATTAAACATCTCTTCACCATTATGCGTGGACAGCTTGACTGTTGGCTCCATAGGAGTGCACATAGGCTTGCAATCTTGCATGTTAACCCTATGCAAAATCTTATCCACATACTGCAATTGTGACATGGTGATGCTGATCCAAGAAAATCACAAAAAAATATTTGTCTAACACTTTGTTGATTTTTTGTACATTTGGAGCTTTGAAATAAAGAAGAGGGTGGGAATAACCTCTTGGGACCGGTTTACCAAGGGGGGGTGAAGAGTAAAGATCAATGAAGAAAGGTGAAGGAAAAATGTATAATGTGAAAAAAAAAGATATGAAATGGATTTGGAGCCATCCAAAGGGCCTGTGAGGCTCATAATGTCATGACTTAGGAGACTTATAATAATTCAACCAAGTGGGACCCTTCTTGGAAGCGTTAGTGGAAGAAAAATCAGGCACATGATCTTGTAAGATTTTTAAAAAATAATTCGACTTTGATCCAAAAAAACTCTTCAATATGAAAGTTGTAGCGCGTGAGTAAAGTTTCAGCTGATATTTTTTTATAACTTTTTGGAGCTACGAGTTGGGAGATATGGCCAAAATGGTGGATGCCAACTTTTTCCAACTGCGGTGGAGAGCACCTCCCAATTTTATACACGCCCATACTTTCTTCTCCACACTTAACACTTCTATAAAACATCATTCATTAGACTCCCAACCCTTTTCCCTCTCTTATCCTCTCTCTCAAGCTAGTAAACCATTAGAATTCTCCTCCTAAATCACCCTCAAATCATCCTTAATTGTAGTAGTAATGTATGAACTCCCACTACTCTCTTTCTATTATTGCTAGATATGATCTTATTCTATGAAGATTCTCTATATTTTTTTTATAGGAGAGCTCTTGGACTCAAGCTATGGGGGGTAAAATGGAGACAAATCACCTATGATGGAGCTTGATTAAGTACAAATTGGTCAACAAAACATCTAGATGGAGCTTCAATATTGGTGGAACCACCTTAATGCAGCTTTGATGGTGTTAATTCCTATTATATCTTAACCTCCTCCCTAAACACCCTCAAGACCTATATAAAGAGGCCTTCTCCTTTGTAATTTGCAAGAAGAGAGAGAGCCAAGAGGCCTTCTTCAGCCCTATTGAGCCTTTCTCTCTCATGAGCTTATGCAGTTCATTCCCTTACTATAGCTCATGCATGCTCTACAGTGTAATAAGCCCATGATTTTGGTATCCATATTGTGTATATTGGTTATGTCTTGAGGGTTCTCCATCTCTTGTGCCCTCTTAGGTTTTATTGATTCATCTATCTCTTGTAGTTCTCTCTCTCTCTCTCTCTCTCTCTCTCTCTCTCTCTCTCTCTCTCAGTTTTCCTCTCTTCTCCCTCACAAGCTCCTCTCCCTCTTGCATAGCATCCTAGTCCGCTCTTCCATGACTAGGTGGTGCCCTTACCTCATTCACTTTGTGGTAGAAGGGAGTTTGGCATAGTATAGAGGCTACCATACCGAATTTCCTTCGTCATAAATTGGTGCCCCCACTAAGGACATTCTCATCCACAATTCTCTACCTCCTTATGCGGGACGATACAACACATAGTGGTGTATCCTCTACAAGAAGTGCTCCAAGTGGCTCTTTTCCAATGCCTTCACCAACTCTTTTTGAAGCTGGTCGAAGTCCACGACTCTCACAATGGTCTCCCAAGGAAGGCCAAGAAAGGAAGTATGTCTATCGGATGAGGGCACGTATGCAGGTAAAAGGTATTCACCTTAGAAATTCCATTCTCTCACAATAGAAAAAATCATGTTGCCATCAATTACTAGGTTCTAATAATTGTGGTGAGTGTTTTGCAAACAAAGTGAAGGCCCTTCCGGGAGGTCCTCGTCTTCAAATCATCAAATCCCTCTCTCTCTCTACATCAAAGGAGGACAACTATGCATGAATGGTGTAGAGTTTTGTAGAGGTGCAAAGTATGAAGACTACCTTCAACTATTGCTAGCTCGAAGGTTGGGTGTGGTTGAAAAGGTAGCCATCACACCTTATCAAATATATGTCACCGAAGAATGGACACATTAAGGCAAGAACAATCATTGGTGAGCAAATTCTCTGTATAGCAAAGTTGGTGGGCTCCAAAAAGAAACACTCTCGGGAAAATCCTTTATAATTCAAGAAAGTGCATTCCCTCTACTCCCTTAAGTAATCTCCACTGATGAATAATAATAATGGCCTGAATTTCTACACCTTCCACTCTGTACAAAACATCCGAGCTAATGTATACATCAGTAGGAAGATTTTCTTCCAGCAATGTCTTGTCATGTACTTTGGGGCTGAAAGATTAAGGGAGATTCTTGTATCACCAGAACCTATAATCTTCCCAATGCTAGACTACAATTCATCCTTCAATGTACATGTCTTTATCTTGTTATAATAGTTTCTCATGAATCACCATGACTTGTATGGACCTATCCGTCCACTTGCTATGCAAACTGGGCATATTTTAGCCAGCACAAAGCTTAGATTCCAATGCATTATTAGAAGCATACTTGGGCCTAGACGTCTTGCTGAAATCAACTCATCTGTGAACCCATTCATCCTTCCCCTCATAAAATACAACTTAAGTCTAGACATGTTCATCTTTGTACTCTACTAAAGCAACATGGCATTTCCAAGCTTCTTTGGGCGCAATGGGAAAAATGCAGTGGATTTTTTGGACAACCTTGAGATGGCCTTCCTTGTCTCTGGGAGGGATGATGAAGCATTAAAGTTGAGAGCTTTTCCTTTGGTGCTCAAGGAAGAAGCTAGAATGTGGTTCCAAACTCTAAATCCAGCCCAAAGAGCTGAATGGGAGGGATTGAAGGTAGCTTTCTTACAGAGATTTCAACAAACTAACTCTGCTAAAGAGTTATGGAAACGGCTTTTGGCCCTCCATCAAAGTGATCCTTATGGTTATGCAACTTATGAGGAAGGGTTTTTGAAGCTTTGGGAGCATTGGTCAGACTCACTGAACCCTGGAGAGAGCTCCAAACTGCCTTCAAAAGGATCGATTTATTTAAGGTTTGTATCCCTTGCTCAAGGAGAAGGTAAAGGTGAAATTTCCAAAAACTTTTAAAGATGCTTTGAGAATCACTAGGGAAAAGAATCGAAAGATTCTCTACCAAGCCCAAGCTAGCCAAGCAGTTTTGGGAAACAACATCACAACTATGGAGGCCTCTCAAGCTCCCCCAAATGTATCCAACCCACCAAGCCTTGTTAGAGGTCAAGAAGACATGATCCAACAAATAAACAATCTTACTAATCAACTAGAGGGTTTGAGAGTGAATCTTGTGCAAGGTGCAAGAAGACCTATCAAGGGGAATGGTGGGAATCGACCATAAATGCGGCGACAAGCAAGGGAGATGTTGTGTTACAACTGTGGAGAAAATGAACATGGCATGTATAATTGTCCTTAGCCTAGAAGATATGATCACCCTGCCAGAGGTCCTCGACAACAAGTAAGCCCTCCTCGTACTAGGACTCAAGAGCAAGAGCAGTCACGACGTGCAATTTTACAACCACCTTATATTCAAGTTGAAACCCCTACTATTCAGCCAAATGTTAATGTCATAAAAATAGAGGAGGTGGTCAGGGATAGAAGGCTCTAAGAAGAAATAGCGAGGTAAGATGAAGGTAGATGTAGTAGAGACCATGCCTATCAAGCGGGTACGTGTCCAAACTGAGGCAAGAAAGGAAGCAATCAATGAGGCAAGTACATCACGGGTACCTAAAGATGAAGGGAAGAAGAGAAAGACTCGAGCTAGGTCTAAAATTGATATCTCCGACTTCCCTTTGGATTCTCGGACACAACCTTATGATCTAGTAGCATATGTGAGCTCTCAAGGGCCAAAAAATTACTTGGCCACAACTACTTCATGTCTCTCCAAAGCTACGATGACAATGGTAAAAAATGGTAAGCACAAGGGCAAGGCAAGGTAAAATGGTTAGTGCAATCAAGGCATATGGCCTCAAAGATATAGTGCCTTTAGTGGAGGCTCAAATCAAAGGTGAACGGATTCGAAAAACATACATCGATAATGGAGGAGAGGTTTGTGTCATGACAAAAAAGCTTATGCATCAATTAGGTTTAGAAGTAATGGAATCCTCAACCTTTAGGGCAAAGATGGCCAACAATGATGCGGTCACATGTGTGGGTGTAGTGAAAGCTTTGAGAGTTTCTGTTTTTGGAATCACTGCAGCAATGGATGTTTATGTGATGCCAGTAAAAGGAGAATGATATCCCCTCATCCTAGGGAGACCTTGGATTATGGGCATCAGAGCTAGGAAAGAGGGCAATAGGAGATCTAGAGTTGAGGCCAGGTAAAGTGGATAGCCGATCAAAAGGGGGTTTACAACTTGAAGAGTGGGCGTCAAGAGAACCTTGAACTAGAAACGTCTGCCAATGAGTGGAGCTCAAGTGGATGTTCCTCATCGGTAGAAGAGGAAGAGAGTTCAAGTGGAGAGAGTGATAGCACTCTCGAAGTTATGGGCATCACCTACCTCATCAGAAGACCACCCAAGAATCCAAGGAGAAGATGTGTGGGATGCTAGCCTAGAGAAGATGATATCCAAGGATATAAAGGATAAAGAAAGGGAGGGTTATGTGAATGTTCGCAAGAAACATGTATCATTGTTTATTTTTTATTATACTCACGTTACAGGTGTTACTGCAGTGAAGCATCACATCCAACTCAAAGAAGGAAGCAAACCTATAGTACAATGATTGAGAAGACTGGGAGTTGTGCAACAGGATGCACTGTTGATGGAGGTGAAGAGACTCTTGAATGCAGGATTCATATACCCAGTGGAAGATTCAAAATGGGTCTCCCCAGTAGTAGTGAGGCCAAAGAAAAATGGTAAGTGGCGAGTATGCATAGATTACAAGCCACTAAATGCTACAACAAAGAGGGACCACTTCCCTCTCCCATTTCAGGATGAAATCTTGAATGAAGTAGCGAGACATGAGCGGTATACGGTGTGTGATGACTACTCTGGCTACTTCTAGATTCGCATTGCAAAGGAGGATCAAAAGAAGACCACTTTCATCACACCATGGGGCTGTTTGCCTTTCGGGTCATGCCCTTTGGTCTCACAAATGCCCCAGCAACCTTTCAACGATTCATGAATATGGTATTCCAACCTTACTTTGGTAAGTCCATAAGGGTTTTCATAGATGACTTTTGTATTTACAGCTCAAGGAACATATATCTACGCAAGGTTGATAAAGGATTTACTCACTTAGCTAGGTTGGGTGGACAACTAAATAAGGATAAATGTCACATTGGGGAAAGCAAGGTTACACTACTAGGGCATGTAGTGTCAGTTGAAGGAATTGAGGTAGATCTAAATAAGGTAGAAACATTTCTAGCTCTACCTTCCCCAACCTCCATCAAACAATTAGTCTCCTTCTTACAAAAGCTAAGATATTTGGGTAGATTTATACACTTACTCTCTCACGCCATATATCCTCTACAGCAAAACTGACACACCAAGAAACACTTGTATGGAGTGAACAAAGTGAAAGACATTTTAAGGAGATAAAGAAAATGTTGGGGTCACTTCCTATAATCCTCTAGCCTTGTTGGGAAGAAACATTCTTTGTAAACCCTAGTGTGGCAGAAGAGGCCATTCGTGCTGCTCTCCTACAAAAAGATAAAAAAACATCATTCATGAGGCCTGTGTATTTTGCCAGTCACCTCATGAAAGCCTCAGAGAAGGCTTACACCTCCATGGAACAACTAGTCTTGGCCCTCATGTTTGCAGAAATCAAATTTCGGCCATATTTGCTTCCAAAGAGGTTTGTGATCATCATTGTGGAGGATATGTTTCCCTATGCACTACAACATATGGAAATCTCTGACAAAATAGCAAAGTGGGTGGTCTGACTTCAAGAGTTTGATTATACAGTGCAGGTTGAAAAAACAACTCGGGCATGCTTGGCTGATATTTTGACAAACATGTGCTATGAGAAAAATCTGAGGGTGAAAAGAAAGAACCTTCCACCACCCCCATCCATAAAGACTCTTGTAGATGCTTATAGCCTCTACTTTGATGGTGCATACAAGAGAACTAAGGATAAGGCAGTCGCAGGCATCGTTGTTTTCTCTCCTTTAGGAGAGAAAATCTATGGTCAAGGAATCATATTGGAAGGTGTCCACTCTAACAATGAGGCAGAATATCAAGATTTAATTCGTGGTCTTTGTTAGTGTCTTAGTAACTTAATCGAGAGATTGAATGCTTTTGGAGACTCCATGCTATTGGTAAGGCAGATGCAAGGTACATGGGCATGCAAAAATACAAACCTCTCTAGTAAAATGAGAGAGGCCAAATCTCTTATGAGAAGATTTAGGGAGGCACAAGTACATCATGTGCCAAGAGACCAGAACAAAGATGCCGACCATCTAGCATCATCAAAGCTAAATGAGTCAATGGTGGGAGCAGTGGCTATCAAATCCCCACTTCGACAAGGCAAGGAAGACTTAGAAGATATTTCTACATCTCTTAGAGCAAGGAGAAGCTCCTAAACACCTGACTAAGGGAGAAAGAGAGTGGCTAGCTCGGAAGGCTACAAGATATCGCATGGTAAATGATAATTTGTATTGTCTTGGTAAGGATGGTGTGCTTAGAAAAGTGCCTTCAAAATGGAAAATTGAAGAAATGTTAAAAGCTTTCCATGATGATGTGTGTGGAGGCCACTTTGCACATGACATCACAAGTAGAAAGGTTCTACAAGCCGGCTTTACTTGGTCCAAGTCTACACCGAGATGTCAAATATTGGTGTCAAACATGTGAAGAATGTCAGAAATCAGGACCACGACAGCTCATAGTAGAACCCCAAACCCTAATCAAGGTCTATGGACCCTTTGAGAAGTGGGAAATTGATGCCATAGGGCCTCTATCACACACTCCATCAGGAAAAGAGTATATTATAATGGGGGAGATTACATGACTAGATGGGCCGAGGCTATGCGAACTAGAAGAATCACTGCTAAGGAAGTGAGTAAATTCATCTTTGACCACATTTGTTTTAGGTTTGGTACCCCTCTTGAAATACTATCAGATAGAGGACCAGGGTTTAGAGCTAATGTGGTGGGTGAACTTATGCAAAAACTAAATTTTCAACAACGATACTCTACCCCTTACTACCCTCAATGTAATGGATTAGTGGAAAATGTAAATGGAATGATTTCTAAAGTCATCAGCAAACAGGTACATTCAAGGCCCTGGGATTGGGACAAGCACCTTACTGGAGCTCTATGGGCTTACAGAACCTCCTTCAAAACCATGTTAGGGTTCACACCTTTTCATCTATTTTATGGACAAGATACTCTTTTGCCTATTGAGGTGAAATTAGCTAGTCTTTGGGTATTAGGTGGCAGAGTAGGCTCTCAAAAGGAGAAGTTACATCAAAGATTACTGGACCTAGAGAGGCTACAATTGGATTGTGAAGAAGCCATCAACCACTACTCCTAGGAAGCTGAGAAGCATATAGAAAAGTTCAACAAGAAGCTAACAGATAAAAACATCAAGGAGGGATCTTTAGTACTTCGATATGACAATCGCTTTGATAAAAGAAAGGATGGCAAGTTTCTCTATCGGTGGGAGAGACCATTCTGGGTCACAAAAAATTCAACAATGGCTCCTACAAAATTCAAGACATTGAGGGAAAAGTGCACAAGACCAGGGTAAATGGATGGCGCTTAAAACCCTATCATATCAGGGTGGGGTCAGCTCAAGATACCAAAGAGTGTCTAGAGGCACAAATACCTCTAGCCAGGTTGGGGGGGCTATATGATCCGAGAAAATCACAAAAAAAAAAAATTTCTAACACTTTTTTGATTTTTTGTATATTTGGAGCTTTGAAATAAAGAAGAGGGCCTTGGGAAATCCAAGAAATCACTGGATGGAAATATTTCATGGACCGGTTTACCAAGGGGAGGTGAAGAGTAAAGATCAATGGAGAAAGGTGAAGGGAAAATGTATAATGTGAAAAGAAAAGATATGAAATGGATTTGGAGCCATCCAAAGGGCATGTGAGGCTCATAATGTCATGACTTTGGAGCCTTATGATAATTCAACCAAGTGGAACCCTTCTTGGAAGCATTAGTGGAAGAAAAATCAGGCACATGATCTTGTAAGATTTTTTAAAAATACTTTCAATTTGATCTAAAAAAACTTTTCAACATAAAAGGTGTAGCGCCTGAGCTGAAGTTTTGACTGGTATTTTATTATAATTTTTTGGAGCTACGAGTCAGGAGATATGGCCAAAATGGTGGATACCAACTTTTTCCAACTGCAGTGGAGACCACCTTCCAATTTTATACACACCCATACTTTCTTCTTCACACTTAACACTTTCATAAAACATCATTCATTAGATTCCCAACACTTTTCCCTCTCTTCTTCTTTCTTTCAAGCTAGTAAACCATTAGAATTCCGCTCCTAAATCACCCTCAAATCATCCTTAATTGTAGTAGTAATTTATGAACTTTTATTACTCTCTTTCTATTATTGCTAGATATGATCTTATTCTATGAAGATTCTCTATATTTTTTTATAGGAGAGCTCTTGGAATCAAGCTATGGGGGGGAGAATGGAGACAACTCACCTATGATGGAGCTTGATTAAGTACAAATTGGTCAACAAAACATCTAGATGGAGCTTCCACATTGGTGGAACTGCCTTAATGCAGCTCTGGTGGTGTTAATTCCTATTATATCTTAACCTCCTCCCTAAACACCCTCAAGGCCTATATAAAGAGGCATTCTCCTTTGTAATTTTCAAGAAGAGAGAGAGCCAAGAGGCCCTCTTCAGCCCTATTGAGCCTTTCTCTCTTAGGAGCTTATGCAGTTCATTCCCTTACTATAGCTCATGCATGCTCTACAGTGTAATAAGCCCATGTTTTTGGTGTCCATATTGTGTATATTGGTTATGTCTTGAGGGTTCTCCATCTCTTGTGCCCTCTTAAGTTTTATTGATTCATCTATCTTTTGTAGTTCTCTCTCTCTCTCTCTCTCTCTCTCTCTCTCTCTCTCTCTCTCTCTCTCTCTCTCTCTCTCTTAGTTTTCCTGTCTTCTCCCTCACAAGCTCCTCTCCCTCTTGCATAGCATCCTAGTCCACTCTTCCATGACTAGGTGGTACCCTTACCTCATTCACTTTGTGGTAGAAGGGAGTTTGGCATAGTATAGAAGCTGCCATACCGAATTTCCTTCGTCAATGCCATGCTGATTTTGGATCAATTGAATCCCCAAATAGTAGTGTAAACAACCCATATCTAACATAGCAAAAGTATGTTTCAGTTTAGCCTTGAAATTTGAAATTTTATGCTCTTTTGGTCTGGTCAGTAGCATATCATATACATATAAAATGATAACCAATAGGTCATCCCCTTCATTCTTAGTGTAGAGATTGGGTGTAGTTGGACTATTTATGAACCCAATGCTAGCCACAAATAAGCATCAATTTAGTGTACCATGCATAAGGAGCTTGTCTTAAACCATAAAGAGCTTTATGCAACTTGCAAACCATGTGCTTTTTGCCTTTCACCACAAACCTTGGAGGTTTGACACAAGCATCCTCATGTAGGTCACCATTCAAGATGTTGTATTGATGTCCAACTGATGTACTTTCCATCCATAATTTGCAGCCATTGCAATAATATATCTAACTATACTCATATGGGATGTAGGAGCAAATGTCTCCTCGTAATCAATGCCTTTTTTTTGGGCATATTCATTGGCTAACAAACATGCTTTGTACTTGTCTATCGTATCATCAGCCTTGCGCTTTAGTTTATATACCCATTTGATTCTAATGGCTTTATTGCCATGGGGCAACTCAACAAGATTCCATGTATGATTGGTGGAAATAGAATCCAATTCTTCTTGCATAGCATTTATCCAATGCACATCTTGCTAGGATTATTCAAAGGAAATAGGCTCTTCATCATCTCATAATGAGATCATCAATGCATTTTTGTCACAATGATCATCTGCTTTCGAAAAATCAGGCAAATGAGCCCCTTTGCAGGATGTGTTGAATGTTTAGTAGCCTTTCAAGTGTTTGAGGTAAGGAAGCATCCATTTTACTGTCTTTGAGAGTTTGTAACAACCATTTGGAGACTATTTTGGCTGCATTTATAGCAGCCCTTTCTTGTTGTATTGCATATTCCACTATTAGAGGAAAATCGTCATCAAAACCATGTTGTTCGGAAGCATCTAATGCAGCAATTTGCAATAGCTTATTGCAATAAATCTTTTCAGTCTATTTCAGCATGCTTCAACCCCAAAGAAAGTGGTAGGAGGCCTTCAAAT
Source organism: Lygodium microphyllum (assembly GCF_053477565.2). Lineage (NCBI taxonomy): Eukaryota > Viridiplantae > Streptophyta > Polypodiopsida > Schizaeales > Lygodiaceae > Lygodium > Lygodium microphyllum. Next base: position 53,634,999 of record NC_141135.1, on the reverse strand, counting down.
ATATCGCCTGAGTCATAGTGCTTGGCATTTCAAATTAATCATGTGATAAGGCTGCATTTCAACAAAGATCATATCCCTACCGACAAGCACTTTTGTCATGAGTGTATCATATAAACGATAGCCTTTGCTTTGTGAACTATAGCTAATAAAAATACATTTTATGGCCTTGTCATCGAGCTTGCCATGAAGCTCCTTCGGTACATGGGCATAAGCTTTGTATCCAAACACTCCAAAGTAATCAACTTTTGGTTTCTTGCTATGCCATGCCTCAAAAGGTGTGATAGTCTTCAGTGCGTAAATCACCCTTGCTCTTAAGCATTCATTTGGTCATCTCCATGAGAGTGCAATTCTTTCCTTTAGCCACTTCATTGTTTTGATGTGTCATCCTCACAATGGCTTGATGTGTGATGCCATGCTTAAGAAAAAATGCCTCGAATGCATGAGCCATATACTCCCCTCCCCTCTATCCATGTGTAGAGTCTGCACCTTTTTTCGGCTTCCAATTTTGCAACCAAATATTTGAAATGCATAAATACATCTAATTTTTCATTCAATCCATATACCCAAGTGTACCTAGAGTTGTCATGGATAAATGTAACAAACTACAAGTGACCACTAAGTGCTCTAGTGCTAATAGGATCACACACGTCAAAGTGTATGAGCTGCAATTTTTAGACCACACACATTGCACCATCCTTTTTAAAAACAATTTTATGCATTTTTTCGAGAATGTAACCCTTACAAGCATGGGGAGGTGGAGTATCCAAAGTAGGCAAAGCATCAAACACCTTTGAAGAGTCGTGAGATTGCCAAAGCTCATGTGACCATAGCTGGCATGCCAAAGCTCAACATTCTACATAGCGGGCGTAAGAGTGCTAATTGCTAGAGCATCATGAGAACATCGGTCCTATGTATCAACCAAAAATAGGTCCTTATACAAGGTACCTGACAATCGAAGAGCAAAGTTCGTGTCTCTATCTTTGACAATGCACTTTTTACCTTCAAAGATGACCTAAAATTCTTGCTCATTAAAAGTTAAAATGGACAATAAGTTCTTTATGATACCAAGTGCAAACAAAACATCAAGAAACATGAAATATGAACCATCGATAGCTATGATCAACATTGAACCAATGCCACATACATCATAATTGTTGTTATTAGCACATGTAACACACTTCCTTGTAGGGGTTGAATGCAAAGATGTGAATAAGCAGTTCCATGAAGTGACGTGCATAGATTTCCCACTATCAAAATATCAAGTATGCTATGTTTCAGTAGCATTAAATGCACTATTAGCCATGGATGTGTCATAATTGCATGTCAAGAAAGCATAGTCCTCCTCTACAAAGTTAGTTGTAGGATCCCTCTTGAATAGCCAAGCCGGAGTCATTTTTTTTCTCCTTGGCTAACCTTTTCCTCTGTTCATCAATGTAATGTCTTGGTTTCTTACAGTGCTTTGCCCTTGCTCCCAACTCAACAAAAGTAGAGGTTGCTACACCCACCATCCCTCTCCCCCCTCCCCCCCTCCCAAAAAAAGAAGAAGATAAATTCAATGAGTTGTGGAATCCAAGATAAGACTTAGGGAGCGACTTCAAAGTGACATTCTTCATTTTTGAATCCATAATAACCCCATCAATATTCAATAGGTGCTTATAGTGTCATGCTGCTATGTGCACACAGTGTGAAAAACTCTAGAGTGCGGTTTTCTTATTGATCTAGAGAGTGAATGCCATATTAGTCACATTAATATCAGTGTTTGTAGTGTGGATGATCCAAAAATATTAGATTTTTGAACAAGTTTAGCCAATTTTTAATATTTTGGATATTATCTCTTGTAAAAATCCAAAAATTATAGATAACTTCTACAATAGGATGATATGTAAAAGAAAGCATATAGCTTTCAACCATTTTGGGAGGATTTTACGTAAAAAGAGGGATTGGCAAAATCGTGCGACGCGTGATCGCAGTTTTCAAGCAGTGAATAGCACTTCGAACTAGGAGATGAAGGAGTGATTTGGAAAAATTTAGGAAGGTGTCTTTGTATTTTACCCCCCTTTCGGAGCCAATGGAAGCATCAGATTAGCGGCCTGAGCAGCATAGAGGAAGGTATTGTTTTATGCATGTTTTGTCTACAAGAGATTTATCTTCTCATAATGCAGAAATAAATTGACAAGCTTCACCTTTGTGAGTATTCTTCTACATATTCTATTTCTTTGAGTTCCTTCTCTTCCCTCTACTCCTCTCCATGAATCTCCCTTCACCACCCTGCTGTCTCTTACCCCCGTGGTAAACTTTTGACCCCAAACACTTCGATGGTGGTGAACTCGACGTGAAAGTCGGCAACAAGTGTGTAAACATGGGCAATTCTTCAAGTTCAAGTGGTGGTGGTGATGCTTTACAATAGATGATTGCTTTGTTGCAGTAACAACAACAACATCAATTGTTGTTACAAGAGCAGATGCAAACTTGGCAAGAAGTAGACAGAATTGATTTCTTAGATGTGAATGCATTGCAGACAGTGGGACAAGAATTGAAGCAATTTAAGGGTCAAAATGCTTTGGCCTTCATCTGCTTGTATGAAGAAAAGATGTTTCATGGGGTACCGTAGTATGCATGGAGTCGGTATTTCTCTTGTTTGGCCATACATGCTTTGGACGATCGGATTGATGAGTTACATAGAAGAGATGCTGATTGGACAACTTTTAAGAAAGCTTTGAGAGAAGAGTTTTTCTTGGAAGATGTAGGATTTGTAACTAAAAAGAAATTCATAGATTGGATTGAAAAGCCCAATAAAGGGTTGGTTGCTACAGCTTTTCTCTACAAATTTGAAAGTTGATATGCGTAGTTGGATGCCAATGAGCAACATCATTGGAGAGTTAGAAAATTGATTGTTTTTGAAGGCTACAGATCCTATCTTATAGGAGAAGCCGACTGATCATTTAGAAGATGCCTCTTCTGAAACATGACTGAAATCAAATTGGGCTAATGTAACTGAAGCAGTACATATGTTGGTAAAGAGAGAGTGGATAAAATAAAGATGGGATACAAGCACCACACCTGCTAGTGCTCAGAAGGGGGCTGAAATTGCAGCCAAGGCGCCTATAGCTATGGTGGAATAACTTGCTATACTTGTTGGATCGGCATCTTAAAGGTGATGTTGTGGATGAATTAATCAAAGGCATGCATGATTTGAGGTCGGATTTGACAGAAATCTATATAAAGGTCGAAAAGTTGAACGCTAAGGTAGAAGAGAAGGCTTGGGAAATAGCCCAAAGGCCATACAAAGAAGGATACAAGAGGATATGCATTTGGCGTGATAGTTTACAGCATGAAAAGCAAGACTATATACCTACGGTGAGGTGGAAGCAAAAATATTAGTCTTTTGGAAAGATGGAAAAATACATGAATAGAAACTGGTCTTCCAATAGAGCCAAATTTTGTAAATGGTGGCATACAGAAGAGGTTAGAAGATATGGATACAAGGACATCATTTGTTGCCATAGATGTAGTCACATATGGGTTGAGAATTGAAAGGGTTGATGGAGCTTGTAAAGAGGCATGGCTGAAGCAAAAACTCGCGTTTGGCTGCAAGCATTAGATTGCATGGAAAAGGGCAAAACAACAAAGTATTAATTGGCTCATACAAGTCAAAGTATACAAGGGAGAACAAGATGGAGTGCACCAATGGATTCATTTTTAGCCTATGCTTATTTGGTTGAGGTTCATAATCAAGAAGCTCTTGTGGAAGAAAAGAGAAGAAGAGACGAGGACACTGCTGGTCCTTCCTCTTCAGGCCCATCTAAACGCATAACACGAAGTAAAATGAAGTAGCAGAAAGAGGCTGAAAAAGCCATACTGGAGCATATTATGAAGGATGCATCTCAAGAGAAGAAACAAGAAGGGAAGAAAAGGGGCAAGTAGCCTGATTACAAGTTACAATTGGATCTTGAGATCGTCACAAACCTTAAAAAGGTCTTGGAAGATCACATACTTGGCAATAGAGTGGAATTCACACTTGGTGAAGTTCTTAGAATCGTGAAGCGTGAATTTCATAATGCAATCATTGATATGTTGAAATGAAAAAGACAGTTTGATGGTGAAGTTTTGCAAGCATTGATGCAAGTTGACAAAGACATAGAGAAAAAACTTCATAGGGAATATGATGATGCATGTAATGTTGATTTGGAGTAGGTTGACGTTGAAAATGGGTTAAATGGGAGTGACAAGTGTAGACAACAAGCTTGTTGCTAAAATTGGTCTTATGGGCAACATTAAGCATAGAGAGAAGGCTATGTATAATGTGGATGTCCATCAACAAGCACATGAAGAAGAGATGCTCATTTTATTCCAAACAGTCATTATTCATGAATACATTAGGCTCATGCTACAACAGAGACAGTTGTTAAAGTGAGAGAAAGAGAGACGCCTTGCATAGCTCTCTTGGATCATGGTTCTGAAATCAATGTTATGGTATGCAATTTGTATGATAATGGAGGTTGGCTGATTGATGTAGATTCGAGAAGGTGTATGCAAGCAACATCAGGGGATCTTTATGTGGCTTGTCCGAATGTACCCATGACTATTGGAGATGTTAGGGATGAATATCATTTTTTGTGCAGGATACATGTAGTTATCCTGTGATTTTGGGGGCAGCTCGATATTTCGAAATCAAGGTTGGATATAAAAGCCTTGGATGATGGTTCTTCATATGCTTGGATTCGAAGTAAAGACAATACAAAGACATTACAATTTCTCACTATTTGTGTGAATCATCCCTGCAATTGGGATAGGCTACAGGATAATCCTATGCCACCTAATGCAAGAGAGTTTAAGGGTTTTTAGACAGCATTGTTGTAAGTGGAGGCTATGGCAGTGCCTATAGGAAGATAATTATGCTGCCAAGAAAGGGGGAAATTGTGTTTGTGCTTGGATTGCAGGAATGGACAACATGTAGTCTTGGAAGTTTAAAGAATATTTCAGCCATGTGCAAGGTTGAAAAGAAATATGTAGGATGGGCTGAAAAGACCTGAAGACATATGGTTTGATGGCTGCAAATGAAGGTATTTTAGGGCTATTTTCAGGCCTGGTTGATGTTGATACAATGGCTGAAATTTCTGCAACAATTAACGCTGAAAATAGGGCAAAAAAAGAGGTTATTCAAGAGTTTGCTAAGCATGAACATGAGAATATAGAAGAGGAAGAGGTAGAAGATGAAGACATTGACATGGCAGAGGATACTTTTTCTGACATTGCAGATCCATTAGACTTTGGCAGATGTCAGAAGATGTGCAGGTTAAGAGGGGTTGAATGTTACATGCACACAGTGTGAAAAACTCTAGAGTGCGGCTTCCTTATTGATCTAGAGAGTGAATGCCATATTAGTCACATTAATGTTAGTGTTTGTAGTGTAGATGGCCCAAAAATATTAGTTCTGGAATAGGATGACGTGTAAAAGAAAGCATGTAGCTTTCAGCCATTTTGGGAGGATTTTATGTAAAAAGAGAGATTGGCAAAATCGTGCGATGCGCGATCACAGTTTTGAGGCAGTGAATAGCACTCCGAACTGGGAGACAGAGTGATCTGACAAAATTCTGGTCAGTTGTCTTGGTATTTTACAACACTTTCGAAGCCAATGGAAGCATCAGATTGGCAGCTCGAGTAGCATAGAGGAAGGTATTATTTTATGCATGTTTTTGTTTACAAGAGATTTATCTTCTCATAATATAGAAATAAATTGATAGGCTTCACCTCTGTGAGTATTCTTCTACATCTTCTATTTCTTTGAGCCCCTTCTCTTCCCTCTACTCCTCCCCCTGAATCTCCCTTCACCCTGTTGTCTCTTACCCCCTGTGGTAGACTTTTGACACCAAATGCTTTGACAACGGATATCCTGCAAGTGTGTAAGGTGATCAATCATGTTGTCATCCTCATCTATATGTGCGTTAGCTAGTCCTCTGTGTAAGTAAGAGATTCTAGCTTCATTAGAGTTGCGAACATGCACTTCAAAATAGCCCAAGCAGCTTTCGAGGTCTTGATGAGAGCGTATATGATGTATGATGGGTCTCTTCACCAACAAGGCAATCAGTGACTTGTGCATTTGTGGAGTCCCATCTCCTTTGATCTAGTGGAGGAGAAGTAGGGGCAGCAGCTGGAGCAACAACAGGAGTAGCTGATTATTCTCTAGCACCATGTTGAGGTGTTTGAAGAGCAAGCTCACTTGGTCTCGGTAAATCACTTGTAACATAATCCCGAAAATCCTTTGCAAGAAGGAGATTGTGCACCATAAAACTCCTTGGAGGATAATGGAAGCCATCTAGCTTGTCCTCTTGTGTGAGGACTCCCAAAATGTTGCTTTGATATTGGGTTTTGTGATTTGATATTGCTATAAGTTTGCACAAATTGAGTAGCCAATCACTTCGAAGTTGAAGTGTGAAAAGTGCACTTGAGTACCAAAATTCCAATAATCGATACTAAAGCAAGTGCAAAACTATCAAAATTGTCTCTCTTCTTGAAAAACATGCCCAAACTGCAATTTATAGCAATTTAGTAATGTACAATGGTATAAGCCTCGATATGCGTGTCCAACATTAAATGTAGCAACTTAATGTTGAAAATTCCCAAATTTTCAATGAAGCTTTTAAATTTATAGATATTTCTTTATCCAATGTCACATAAATAACAATATAATGTATATGCCATACGTGTTCAGTGCTGTGGGATGTGTACCATGCAAAAGCCCCAAATCTTGATTTTTTTTTTGAGAAATTTTAGAGATTTATACTTATAGCTTGAAATCTAATGGAGTGTTGCCTTTGGATGTATATCAACAGCAACTAGCAACTTCAAGGCAAACTAGGATGTGGGTCGTATGCGCAAGAATAAAAAAAGCTCCGAATTTCTCACACCAATGTTGAAGATGTTGTGCAATCTTTGCAATTTCGGTAAGAGATTCACGCATGGGAGCTCAAATTGGACAAAGCCCCTACATTTTCTCGAAGAAATTTCAAGAAATTTTAGAAATTGAAAAATCAGTTGAAAATCTTTAAATTTCTTAGCATTGAGTGTAAGAAATTGAAAATTTTTGAAATTGGGAATGAGATGTGTAAGATGAATGAGAAATTGCAAAAGTTTTTGAAAACCCCCGAATTCAAAAAAATTAGGGGTTTTGCATTTTTTCTTTCCAAATTAGGAGAAAATGGTTGGCAGGGTTGAGAAAATGGCAAGCAAGATTGAGAAAATGGCGGGTAGGGTTGAGAATATCACAAATAGGGCTGAGAGAGGCCATGTATATATAGGGTTGCATATAAGACTGTGTACAGGACAATGCGTAGGATGAAAACATCAATATCACCTCCTCCAAAACAACTTCTCTTCCAAAACAATAACTCCTCTTCCTTCATTGGTTGAGTAGACTTCACATGGGTGGCATTGGTTGAGCACTAGAGAGATGGACCCCACCTATCTAGCTCTGATACCAAATGTTGGAAATGTGTGTGTGTGTGTGTGTGTGTGTGTGTGTGTGTGTGTGTGTGTGTGTGTGTGTCTCTCTCTCTCTATGCCTGTGTGTGAGCAATAGTAAACATGGAATGGGGGATGGGGTCAAGGAATGGGGACGACAGGGGATGGAATGGCATACATAAATAGCAAAATGTATACATGTGATGTGGTGGGTGGATGTGTGGATGAATGTATACTACTAAAGAACATAATACATACGCATGTGCATGCATGCATACATGTATTTTCCATTGTAGAAAAATTGCATGTGTAATGTGGGCTGATTTGAAATGACTTCATACAAGAGTATGCTAATTTTGTATGTGTATGTGCAATAAAAGGGGAAGTCCTTGGAAGAATTCTAAAAAACTCACCCATAAAAAAAACCCACAAAAGAATCATTCCCCTTAAGACCCCACCAAGCAAAACCCCCCCCCAAAAGAGGAACCTTAATAGGGGACGTGACAAGGGGACGAGGTAGGGGATGGTTGAGATGGGGGAACAATTGTTATGGATAGGACAGCAGACATTATGTGTATGTGTGATAAAAGGGAAAGTCCTTGGAAGAAGTTTGAAAAACTCGCCCATACAAACAAACCCACAAAAGAACCACCCCCCTAAAGACCCCACTAAGCAAAACTCCCCCAAAAAAGGTCCGCTAATAGGGGAGGTGACAAGGGGATGGGGCAGAGGACCGTCGAGATGGGGGGACGACTACTATGGACATGACAAGGGATAGCCCCTATCCCATTTCGGTGTCCCCTTCAGCACATTCATTTGGGATGGCCATTCTGGGGACATGGGACGGCCGTTCCTTGTTCCTATGGCATGAGCTGAAAAAAAAATAGATTGTACTTGGTGAACTGAAGGTGATAAAGTACAACCTTAGGTCTAAGGTAGACCAAACCCCTAACTTAACCCAAGTTAAAACTCTAGAACTACCTCTAGAAGTGGTAACACAACTTATTAATGTAGTTGTGTTCACACTACAAGCCAAACAACTAAAACATTGGGCATTGCCCATAGAATTAGCGAATTCTAGTAGACTCTCTTGAGAGTCATTTCTTGGATGGCCACGTCAACAGTGCCACGTGGTAGGCTTCCACGTAGCAGCAGTCAGACAGTCCACAGTTGTCTATGTTTAATGCAACCAACCTAATTATTGCTGGGCATTATTTTTAGCCTTTAAATAGGCTCAATTTCTAGCAGTCTTGACACATCGTCTCTGATAAAATTTAGCTTGATGACTGTAGAGATTGCTCTCGGGGCTGATGGAGATCGAGATCCTCGAGGTAGAGATATACATAGATGTTTTCTCTGGACTTATGTATAATTGTGCATCCTTATACAGCATTCTTCATTGCAGATTTTTTGCGTTTCACTATCTCTTTCTCTCTCTCTCTCTTTTCTCTCTATTCACTCTTTGTCATGGTCATTTACTTCCACATTGCTTCACTCTGACATGGTATTAGAGCATTGAAGGACTAACGTATCTGAAGAGGAGTTTTTAGTGTGACACAAGGCTGCGTTTTCAACGTTCAAGTGCGAGCAGGTGAGCTGGGCATCAGAACAAGGCTGAGGTGAGTGTGGGCATGCGGGAAAAGAGAAGATTTGCTGAAGCTACTACTGTTTTTGTTGTTAAAGAAGGAAGAAGGTATAAAGGAAACTGCTAGGGTTTGCACTGAGGACAGAGAGAGTGTATGACCACGACAGAAACACAAAGAGACAGACACAGACACAAAGGGCAAAACTCAAACCCTAAGCGCAAAACTCAAAAACTCAAACCCTAAAGGCAAAACTCAAAACTCAAACACAAAAACTCAAACACAAACAGAAGTAGGGAGAGAGAGAACACAACTCTGAAGTGAATGAATGCTGTAAATGAATGTAAGAGTGTACAGTGTGCTCAAGGGCAGAGCAATATCAGAGTGTGATGTCCACCAAAGACAAATACCAAGTCAGTGACCACCAGTCGGATTGTAGGAGTGTTGAATATGAATGGCAGCAGGCTGGTCACCAAAATGCAACAGTCTGGAGGCTGAAAACTGGTAAACGCAGTAGTGTACCACTGATCGGAGGCTGGAATTTGTGCATAGTCTGTTGTCAACTGTAGGCTAAAATAGTGTTTGAGAGTGTTAGGGCCTGTAATGCTGAAAATGCAGGCTGGTTGACCTTGGAGATGATGGACAACAGGCTGAATAGCAGTTTGGATCAGTCGCCAATAGCTGAGAGCTGTCACCTACAGCAATGGACAGGTTGAAGATAATGTGGTTATAGTCGATGATGGCTAGACAGCAGATTGAGGCGGTCTGCAGGCTGGAAACTGGGTGCCAACAGCAATAGAGGGTGTGTGGACTGGTGTAACATGCAAACAAGGATAATGGCTGAATGGGGGCGGCTTGTCTATTTATAGATGTGGAAGGGTGTCCCAAAAATTAGGGTTTCCACTAAACTCTCTCGAATCGCTCCCCGTTTTAGGGTTTCCACTAAACTCTCTCAAACTACTCCCCATTTTAGGGTTTTACTCTAAAAGTGCATTTTTAGTGTGTTTTGGGCTGTTTAAGAGGCTGACCAACAAGTAATGCATATTTTAGCTCAACAAAAGGCTGTGTTTTTGGCATTCAAGTGAGATTTTACCTTTCCATCGACTCAGGCGGGTGAAGAAGAAACGAGACGAGCAAACCTCAGTCCTAGCAGGCTATATTTATATAGTTAGAGGGGGCTGCTTTTTGTGTTTTGTGCAGGCATTGTAGGTGAAGATGTCTTCTGAGGCCGAGATAGATTTTCAGGCGATCATGGACTGGAAGGTGTCCATCCTACCGGCTCTTCCTTGAGATCAAAAGCTCGATGGTGAGAACTACCACATTTGGTTGGTCAGGATGCTTGCCATATTGGAGTCCTATGATTTGGTAGAGCTTGTTACGGAGGCTATCAATCGTTCTTCGTGAGACAAGTACAAACTCTCTTCCAATGAGAAGGTGGAGTTGGCAAAGGCTCAGGCACATTGGGATAAACTCAATGCACGCATTCGCTCGTTTTTATTTCTCTCATGTACTATAGTTGTTATCTCTCATATAGAGCATTTGACAGTGGCTAGGGAGATATGACTGGAGTTGGATTAGATGTATAATCGGATGACCATCATGAAATGAGTTTCTTTGGAAGTGAAAATGAGGACTATGAGTGTCAACAAGTCATCATCCATGCAAGAGCATATCAACTAGCTAAGGTAGCTTCAAATGCAGGTTCAAAATGCAGGGAAGGTGATCACTTCTGAAGACATGGCAATAACTCTCCTTTCACAATTACCACCTCGCTTCAGTGGTCTTTATTTTGCCTTGATTGCTTCAGGGTGGTCTGAGACTCTTCGGTGGGAAGAGTTGGTTTCTATGGTCTTGAACCAAGAGGAGCAACTCAAAGGAACCAATGCTTCAAAATCTAAAGCTTTGATTGGTAAATCCTCTTAGAAGAAGGGGAAGGACCAAAAGAAGAAGAAGGAAGACAAATCTAAGAAGGACAAAGATAAGGAGTCTACTTGTTACATTTGTTGTAAAATAGGTCAATGGAAGAAGGATTGCCCTAACAAGGAGAAGAAGGAGAAGGAGAAGAAGGAGAAATCTTCAAAGGATTCCGGAGTGGCAGCTGCTCCCTCATCAGCTGCATTTCTCCATTTGGAGGTGGTTGAGGATTCAACCCTGCCGGCTTCTGATGCTACGTTGATGGTCCCATTTACTCAGGAGTGGATTGTTGACAATGGTGTCTCTAGGCACATGACCCCTTCTTTGCAAGTGTTTCTCATTTGCGGCCTTCTCACGGTTAAATTCTTATTGGCAATAGTTCATCTATTCCTATTTAGGGATGACACAACATGCATCTTATTCCAGATGGGTGTGGTGATGTCCATGCTTCTGAGGTACTTTATGTATCGGCTTTGGGGTATCATCTTTTCTCGGTGCACAAGATTTGTGCCCTTGGCCTCTTGATCATATTAGATGTGGATTCTTGATCGAGGGATCGCAAGCGGTTCTTTCTTCAAGTTATGAGGAGAATGGAGTCTACAAGTTGCGGTCTTCTTTTGTATTGACTTCTCTTCTTCTTACCTCCCAAACTCAGTCTGCTTTGGCATGCTCGGTTTGGTCACCTCAATTATGAACACCTTCGGAAGGTGTCTAAGGACCGGTTTGTTGTTTGAGATTTTCCATATATTGTGGTGAGTCAGCAACCTTGTGTATCCTGCATTTGTGGGAAGCAGACTCGTATTGTTGTTCCTAGCAAGGCTTCGAGGTAGTCTTCAACACCCTTGGATCTTGCTTCCACTAATCTGTTTGGACCAATGCAGACGGAATCCCTTCGAGGGAGTTTGTATTTCATGCTCATTGTAGATGATTAGAGTAGGATGACATGGACCTATTTCTTGAAGTTGAAGTCGGAGGCTTTCTCCAACTTCATGGATTGGTTGCTCTTTCAGGAGAACTGATCGGGGCAGAAGCTGAAGACCTTTTGATCGGATAAGGGTGGAGAATTTGTTTCTAATGAGTTTTCTCGGTTTCATGCAAATCGTGGCATACACCAGGAGTTTGCCAAAAGAAAAGACCCTTAGGAGAATGGCATTTTGCAGCAGAAGAATTGCAGTGTGATCAAGATGGCCTAAGTATCGTTAGACACCTCAGTGTCTATGGGCTGAGGCTGTGGCTACTTCAGTTTACATCCTTAATCATTTCCCTAATTTTGCTATTGTTGGTATGACTTCTTTTGAGGCATACTTTAGATCAAAGCATAATCTTTCTTATTTTAAGGTTTTTGGATGTGATGCTTATGTTCACATCTTGAAGCTCGCAATCTCAAGGGTAGTGATTGTATGATCCTATTAAGCGGGATGTCTACACGAGCCATGATGTTCGGTTTGTGGAGGTTCTAGCCCTAGAGGGGGGTTTGGATCACCTTGTACTTGGAGATCTTGGTGATAGCTAGTGGCTTTTCCTCTCGAGCCTGTGTCTCTTGAGGACTCTTCTTCGGATGAGGAGCCTACTTCCTAGCCACCAGATTCACTGCTTGGTCCTCCATTGACGATGGACCTTCCAGAAACTTTAGTAGATGGAGAGCGCCAAGGCGAGATTCGGCCTCCTCCTCGTTGGGCCCGTGACATGCTCCAAGATTTAAGGATCGAGGGGGTCCCTGAGGAGTGGCAACCGCTAGATGGACCGCACAGGTCATGGCGGCACTAAGCACATATTATGGAGCTTGTTTGCTCTAACTATTGTTTGATGTCTTGTGTTATGCAGGATAGAGAGCCTACATCATTGAAGGAGGTTTTACAGTTTGATCATTGGCAGAAGGAAATGGAAGCCGAGTTGGAAGCTATTGAGTGAAATGGCACTTGGTACCTTGTGCCTCATCCCTCTCATAAGAAGGTGATTGGTGTCAAATGGGTCCTCAAGACCAAGTACCATAGTTATGGCTCTTTGGACAAGCACAAGGATCGACTTGTTGCTAATGTTTTGCATAGCGCCCATGTGTTGATTTCCATGATACTTTTGCCCCTACTGCTCACATGGTGACTATTCGAGCTATTCTTGCCTTGGCTAGTCATAGGAGATGGCTTGTTTTTCTATTGGATGTGAAATCGGCCTTCTTGAATGGTGATTTGAAGGAGGAGATCTATGTAGAGCAGCCTCTTGGATTTGGTTCCTCAGATGGGAAGGTTTACAGGTTGAAGAAGGCCTTGTATGGCCTAAAATATGCTTTGCATGCTTGGAACGAGAAGATTGATTTATTTCTCCATGCCAAGTTGGGATATCAACGCTCTAGGGCCAGTCCGTAGCTTTATGTGCACACTTCTGAGGGTGGTCGTGTGTTGTTTGTTTTGTATGTTGATGACTTGATTGTTATAGGTGATCATGCCTAGCAAGTTGAAGAGACAAAGGCAACCCTACATTGGAAGTTCAAGATGATGGATTTAGGACTTCTCCATTTCTTTTTGGGCCATGAGATTTATTAGCCTCAGAGGGGGATTTTCATCTCTTAGTATAGATATGTATAGGAGCTCTTGGTGACTTTTAAGATGGAGGATTCTCCATCCATTTCTACTCCTATGGATGTGAACTCGAAGGCCATTTCACACAAAGATTCTTCTTTGGTAGATGCTACCCGCTAGTGTCAGCTGATTGGATCATTGATTTGGCTCCTCAGCACACGGGTTGATCTACATTTTGCTGTAGGTCTCTTGGCTGGGTTCATGAGTGCACCTTAGCAGGTGCATTGGCAGGCTGCTCAGAGGATACTTTGGTTTCTGAGGGGGACCTCCGACCTTGGGGTTTTCTATCTAGTACGTACAAGTGCTTCTGATCTTGGTCTTGTAGGTTGGAGTGATTTGGATTGGGTTGGTGATGTGGACCAATGGCGGTCTACTATAGGTTATTGTTTTACCTTGGGTGCTGGTGCTATCTCTTGGAGTAGCAAGAAGCAGCCCACGGTAGCCCTATCTTCGATAGAGGCAGAGTATCGGGCCGTGTCTTCTACCACATGTGAGAGTGTGTGGCTTTAGCATTTGTTGGAGGAGCTTGGATGCCCCCAGACTCGTCCTACTATTTTGCGGTGCGACAATGAGAGTTGCATTGCCTTGGCACAGAATCTCGTATTCCATGCCTGGACGAAGCACATAGAGATCTAATATCACTTCATCAAGGAGAAGCTTGTGGATGAGACCATCAATGTGGAATACTGTAATACTGAAGACAAACTTGCAGATTTGCTTATGAAGGCACTTTCCCAGGCTTTACTTTATGAACATTCCAGATCCCTCCATCTGCTGCCTTGTCCAGGATCTGAGAGGGGGTGTTGAGAGTCATTTCTTGGATGGCCATGTTAGCAGTGCAACGTAGCATGCTGCCGTGTGGCAGCAGTCGAACAGTCCACGGCTACATTAAATGCAGCCGACTTGACTATTTCTAGGCATTATTTTCAGCCTTTAAATAGGCTGAGTTTCCAGTAGTCTTGACACATTGTCTTTGACAGACTTCAGCCTGCTGATTGTGGAGATTGCTCTTGGGGCTAACGGAGATCAAGATCCTAGAGGTGGAGACATACACATATTTTCTTTGCACCCGCGTATAATTCTGCATCCTTATACAGCATTCTTCACTGTAGTTTTTCTGTGTTTCACTGTCTCTTTTTCTCTCTCTTCTCTCTCTGTTCACTCTTTGTCACAGTCATTTGTTTCCGCATTGCTTCACTTTGACAGACTGGAGGCACTACTGTTGGTCATCATTTTGCCAGTACCCTAATGGCATTGTATTGTACATCTCGTACTTCATCTCATGGATTCCACTACTATTTATTCTAAGTCCTTATGTTCACGCTTTCTCTTTTTGGATTCTAATCATTTGCACATTCTCACACCCAAAATAAGTGTCACTATTTGGGTGTGATAGGCTATTCTAGAGAGAAACTGGGTGAATTGGCTCTTGTATTTTAGATAAACTATCTACTCATAATGCAAATTAAATTTCCACTTCAAGAATGCACATTGATTATAAGTGGAAGAACATGCACATGTATTCTGAATCAAGTCGTGTCTTTCTTTGAGTTCGTATTTTTGTTGTGATGGTGATAAACTGCTACTTTGGGCTATGGATGAACAAACATAGTTTCAAAGAAATCATTAGCATTTGCAGAATCTCTTACTTGGGACCAATTTCAGTCAGAAATGTGTGTATAGTTTCGGATTTTTTGTACATTATGAGAATGTTAATAACTTATAAACAAGAATTTTCATAATTTCTAGATTTTTGTTAGGTAGTGATATGAGACTAATATGCTTTTTACTTGAACTTTTTATGGTTAGTAGTACAATGTTGATATTTTCAGACTTGAAATGCTTACTAGCTTTTGCTGACTACTCATCACTGCAAGAGAATGATGTTCTTTGTCTTGTTAGGTGACACAATGGGAAATGATGACATACTTTCTTATGAGCTTCATGAACTTTCTGTAGATGGGGATGAATGCTTGCAATCAAAGTACTCTAAACAGGTTTTGATCAAATCAATGTTGGGATGCAAAGATCGTGGTGTTGGCCTGATCGGTCAACATATGGTTATAGGAGGTTGGGTTAATGGTCGGGAGCAGGGCAAGGGTACATTTGCCTTTCTTGAAGTGAATGATGGATCATGCCCTGCCAATCTCCAAGTTTGTATACATGCCACTTACAACATTCTTTCGCTATAAAGGATGAGAGGGGAAATTCACAGAGAGAAACTTCACACACACACACACACACAGAGAAAAAAAAGGGGGGGGGGGGGGGGGGGGGGGGGGGGGGGAAGAAGAGAATATCCAACACAATTGTGGTAAATAGATCTGAGCATGTATCTAATTATGTTTCAGGTTCTCGTTGAGGCATCTGTAGCCAACAGGAACATGTATTTTGGTTGCGGGGGAGTTGAAGAAACCACCTGAGGAAGCAAAGCGGGTGGTGCTCGTACTAATACGGTATGGGAGCCAAGAGCGAACCTGTGGTAATTTTTCTTGGGCACTGGAGTCTGGTTTGGAATCATTTGTTGCTCATACCCTCTGTTGTTATGCATGCAGATTTCAGCAGTTGCACGGATATGGAATGCTCTTGGATTTGCTATTCATACATTTTTCCAGCAGCATGGCTTTCTGTATGTTCATACACCTATCATTACAACAAGTGACTGTGAAGGAGCTGGGGAGATGTTCCAAGTCACAGCCCTATTCAGTGAGGCAGAAGAGAGGGAAAATGAAGCTAAAGTTAATCCATCACCTTCAGACGCTGAGCTAGAAGCTGCTAAGAATGATGTACTGGTTGAAGGTGAAGCTGTGAGAGAGTTAAAAAAGGAAGGCAAGAAGAATGCTACTGCAGCCGCTGTTCAGAAGCTCAATAAAGGAAAGGAACGGTTGGCGCTGCAAGCTGAAGCCTGGCCTTCCAATGAAGGAGGGACACATTGATTACTCTTCTGACTTTTTTGCAAGGCAAGCTTATCTCACAGTATCTGGTCAGCTGCAGGTAGAGACCTATGCTTGTGGGCTCAGCAATGTCTACACGTTCGGCCCTACTTTTAGAGCTGAAAATTCTCATACAACTCGCCATTTAGCAGAGTTCTGGATGATTGAGCCAGAAATCGCTTTTGCTGATATTGAGGTAATGCAGAATGAGCATTTCTGGTTTTGATTGCTAAGGCCTTATTTAAAGTGGAAGGAGGGTCTGCCGGAAATCATCAAATGTGCTGGTATTGCACGGATTAATGCTTTCCCTTTCAAAGTTGCTGCTATCGAATACCTGATAAGAGCATCAAGAAAGCACCATGATTACATTATTTAGCATTGCAACAATTTTCTAGCAATGCTTTTCTATGAAGAAATTTAAAGAAGTTTTTTAACTTGATATTAAAGGTTGGTCAAACTTCTAGTAGACACAAACGAACATGATGATATATCTGTCAGAGTGCAGTGGTGCAAAAGCATATGACTGAGACTAAGAGATAGAGTGAACATGGAGAGAAGAGAGAGAGAGAGAGAGAGAGAGAGAGAGAGAGAAGAACACAGATTTGCAATAGAGTGCAGTGGTGCGGAAGCATATGACTGAGACTAAGAGATAAGAGTGAACATGGAGAGAAGAGAGAGAGAGAAAGAGACAGAAGAACACAGATTTGCAATAGGAAGTGCGGAAGCGTATGACCGAGACTAAGAGATAGAGTGAACATGGAGAGAAGAGAGAGAGAAAGAAACAGAAGAACACAGATTTGCAATAGGAAGAATGTTGAATAAGGAATACAGATATGTACACCTTGATGCTGCCACCTTGCTGTACATGTTGAAGTCTGCAGCAGTCTGCACGATCTTAGCCTGTAATCTACGATCAGAAGTATCTGAATGTGTGCTAAACATTTGCTATTTATAGCAGTAAATATGGGCCAACCTAAATAGCAGTTGGCTTGCCAAATCTGGTCGACCTATGCTAGATTTGGCAGACTGCATAAAAACTTGTGGAAAAAGGGAAAAAACTTGCACGCCATCACTATCAAAAATGGCAAATTGCCATGTTATCATTGTGATTTGGTCTACAATAAATGCGACTACTAACATGGCCCGTCTGACTGTTGCGTGTGTAAAACTGTCCTATGCTACAAACTGCTTTCAAATGCATGAACACGTGTGTCTAGGGGATGAGCACCCCCTCAGATATTGGGCATGGCATGAGGCTGAGGGATCTGGAATGTTGTCTGAGTAAAGCTTGGGGAAGCGCCTTAATAAACAAGTATGCCAAGTTGTCCTCTGTCTTGTAGGAAACCACATTGATAGTCGCATCCATAAGCTTCTCCCAAATGAAATGGTATTGGATCTCAATGTGCTTCATTCTAGCATGAAACATTGGATTCCAGGCCAAGGCTATGCCGACTTTCATTGTTGCAATGAAGTGTAGTAGGACTTGTTGACTGGCAGCCAAGCTCATCCAATAACCTTTGAAGCCACGCTGTCTCGAATGTGGTGGAAGATGTTGCTCGATACCTTGTCTCAATTGAAGATAAGGCAACCATGGGTTTCTTCTTACTGCTCCATGAAACAACACTTGCACCCAAGGTAAAGCAATAACCGGTCATGGATCTCTTGTGGTCCACATCACCATCCCAATTTGAATCGCTTCAACTTGTAAGCACAAGACTTGAGCCATTTGTACCTGTTGGATACAAGATCTTGAGATCGGGGGTTTCCCTTAGGAACCGCAAAACCCTCAAAGCAGCCTATCAATGTATCTCTTTGGGCTTAGTCATGAACTTGCCAAAGGTGAATCAACATAGGTCGTGGCCTTCCAGTTTCGATCCATAGGAGTCGATAGAAACTTGCATCTTGCCATCTCAAACGTAGGTAAGAGCTCTTGCACATACCACTATTGGGAGATGAAGATCCCCGATTGAGTTTGATAGATTTCAAGCTCTAAGAAGTAATGGAAAAATCCCATGTTTGTTATCTCGAACTTCTCGCGAAGTTCCGCCTTGGTTGCCTCGACCATCTGTACATGATCACTCGTCAAAATCAAATCATCCACATAGAGCATAAACAAAGTATGTGTCCCCTCTAAAATGTAGACATAAAGTCAGGGATCGGCCATGGAGCGCCCATATCTCAATCGTTGTTGGAGGAATGAGTCTATCTTCTCATTCCAAGCACATTGAGCCTATTTGAGGCCATAGAGGGCCTGTTTTAACATGTATATTTGTCCATTGGATGAGGAAAATCTAGGAGGTTGCTCAACATAGATCTCCTCCTAATCACCATTGGGGAAGGTAGACTTTACATCTTTGTGATAAACCAGCTAGTTGCTATGACTGGCTAAGGCAAGAATAGCTCTAATGGTAGCCATCCGAGCTGTAGGTGCAAAGGTGTCATGGAAATCCACCCTTGGACATTGTGTGTAACCCTTTGCAATGAGCTGCGCCTTGTGCTTATCTAGAGTACGATCCCTATGATATTTTGAAACGAGCCTTCCTCCTCGGATAGGGGGGCAGATAATCTAATTTAGTACTAATTACAACAAGCATAAAATTCAAATAAACCAAAAATGTGCACTTTACCACTTTAATCTTGGACATTGAATATCTTGTTGGTCCCAAACTTGGCGTCTCTTACGGTATTTCTTTATCTTATATTACAAATACAAGATGACAATTGAGATCCTCTGATCTCCTCTGCTAATCCAAGTGCCTCTTGTCAAAATTGACTAGTAAGTTTCCAAACCAATGTGTCCCTTGGTTTGCTAGGGGATGGTCTTCACCTTGCTCCTTGAAAGACAAATTCAACCCCAAGTCTCATATTGACTAGCTAGCCTCTTGGATCTTCTTGAAGTTCCTCAATTTCAGCAGTTGGAATTCAATTCCTAGATGCTTAAGTTTGAGCATACATCCCCCCTCTTATATGTTGTCATTTGCTCCTGGAGGGCTCTAAATTGTTGTCACTTGCTGTAGGATTGATCCATGGTGGTTGTAAATCACATCAACCATCTCTACTTGCTCTCTAACAATCTCCTTCTTTCTCACAATGGCTAGAATAGACTCCGCCAGTCCCTAAAAACATTTTTTCCTCTTGTATGGGCAAGTTTTGTCAAGTGGTAGCCTTCTAATCTCATTTTTTAGCATTATCCAACTTATTAAATTAATTTTTAGAATATTAATTTTAAAATTAATTTACTAATTATTCTAGTGTCCATAAAATTAATTTCACTAGCCAATAATTAAATTGGCTAGGCCAAATTGTCTCCCAAGTATCAATGAGCAATTATTGACTCTTAAATTGGCATCAATTAATTAATTAATGCCTAGTCTCTAATGTGGCCATTAATATTAGTGGCCAATAAATTGGTCTAGGCCCAAATTTGACACTGGGTACTACCTAGTATATGTTAGACATAACTTCTTACAACTTTTGCCTTTGACACCCGCTACATCATTGGGATCCTTGATCCGTTACCATGAAATAACTACCATGTGTATCATATGTGCTAAACAACCCCTTGCACATTAGATTAATACCTTAATCAAATGTTATCAGTAAGATTCAAAATTTCATGTCCTCTTAACAAAAACAACCCTTCCCTCCCCAACCCCCCCCCCCCCCCCCAAAAAAAAAGTAAAATCCTTGCATTCATCCTCGACTGCATTGCATTGTGCCAAAGAAAAAGCATAGTGCATTGAAATTTCCATAAGGCATCATAGTCACAACATTGACCATTGTTGTCTAACCATGCCACATGCCATAAATATTGTTGAAAATTTCGAGCTAGCATAAACATGACATAAATCTGAAAAACAATCGAGAACTATTGCTAGAAATCCATTCAATACATCCATAAGTCAAATTGATTCCAAAAGTGATCATAAACGGTTCTCAAGCTAATCAAAAACTGAGTTGAAACGGACCAAAATTTGATCTCAAAATTGAGGCAAAAGCTCATGCCCAACTGATCATGAACTGATCCCAAATTGATGTAAAAGTATAATCTCAGAGATGTGGTAACAACCATACTCATTTGTATACAGTGCAGTACCTTGGATGCATGTTGAATACATTCGAGATCCTATATATGAGAGCTGTCCACAACTAGAGAAGTGGAAGTGCTACCTCCCCCTTGAGCATCAGGCAATGGTTTGGACCCTTGCTTTGTTGAATCTTATTGAGCTCGAACTAAAGTCGGCTATAACTGAAAGGCATCTCGGTAAAGTTGCAACAACTAAATATGAACTACCAAGTCGTCCTCTTCCATCCACTTTGCATCTATTGGTGAAACAATGCTGAAGCTTCACCAAGAATTTTATGGAAACTTTACCTCTTTTATTCTCCTTGAGCATTGCGATATTTTATACTTTCACATTGTTGCAATTTGAACTTAACTAATATGCAATATTGCATCCAGTTGACTAGCTCCTCATGTGTATTTGACATGCTAGGAGCACCAAATACATAAGGAAACATTCTTGTTTGCATACTCTTTAGACCATTGCAATGTGATTGTGCATGGGAATTTGCATAGTACCAGTCATATCAATATACATTTTCCCATACATTGCATGCAATACTAGCTGTATTTTTCCTCATGACCAACACTATACAAAGCATTTGCATGACCAACATTAATACCACGAGTCCCAAACATAGTGGGCTGCATATAGACGTTGCCAAACTTGCCACTTTGTGCCCTAGCATCATGCCAACATTGTTATACATAAGGTTATGCATATTACCAGCCATACCCAAATACATTGGTGTTAGAAGATGCGGATCTAAGCATGACACAAGCTATGGTGGATGAAAGATGAAGACCAAACTTAAATGACATGGATAAGTAGAGACAAACTATTACACAAGTGAATTAGGTTCCAAGATGGAAGCTCGGACTCGTAAACACAATCTTGTGTAGGATCAACAATGACAAGACAGTTAATTAAAAGTACAAAGCATCATGACATTGCATTCATTTCATATATAAGTGATAGTCAAGTACAATGCTTTATAGAGTTTTGGTTGTTCCACTTTCCTCACTGTGCATATGGGATTTAGGACAGCTCTTCCTGGAGCATACATTATTTGTTTATTTCTCAACACCCCCCCTCAAATCATGAGTCTCTACCCTTGCTCGCTTCCCCCCTTGCATGTGTACATGGACTAGGAGACTAGCTCTTTGGCAGTCTAGTCAAGTTAAGGCTTGAAACTTTACATCTTGGTAGGGTTTTTACATCCACTATGGGAACCAAATTCCTTAGAACAATCTATCAAAGTTGTTGATGGTAGCAAAAGTATCTTTTTCTTCTTCTTCATTCATGAATTGACCTTGGTGGTGATCGATTTGCATATGTTGTGCTCTTTTTTTGTGAAAACACTCACTAGCAATATGGCTAGTCTTACCATAATAATGACATTGCATCTGACTTCTATTGTCGGTGTTGAATCCTCGACCTCTTCCTTTGGGTCCAGTAGCTTCTTTGGTGTATAGGAGATTTTCCCTTGAGTTGGTCTCTTTTACATCTTTGCTTTTAAATTTGCTTTCTCCATCAAGCAGTGAGTGCTCAATATCTTTGAGTGAGATACTGGGAACATTACTTAGAGTGGACACAAGGTTCTCATATGGATCCTTGTTTACACTTGCAAGCAGTACGGCTATTGCTTCGTCTTCATCAATATTCTGCGGGCACTTCCAAAATCTCTGACCGTCATATCAAATGGGCTTCCTTTATTCAAAGTTTTCATCCTATCATTCAATACCAACCTGGAAAAGAAAATGTAGTGGCTGATGTATTGAGTAGAAGACCCGCCATTCATAATATTTCTGTCATATCATTTGATTCTTTGATTGCTATGAAATATACATATCACCAGGATATTACTTTTCATTCTGATTGGAATAAATTAGTTCAAAATAATTTCATTCCTGTTGATTCATTGTCATATAATGATGGATTTATGTTTTATGAAAAGAGACTGTGTGTTACTATTCCATTCCGATCTTTTGTTTTGAATGAAATTCATTGTCCCCCATATCAAGGTCATAGATGTATCATATCTACATTACGTATGTTAACTGAAGATTTTTATTGGCCGCATATGGATGCAGATGTATCTAATTTCGTTTCTGAATGTTTGATTTGTCAAAGAGCTAAGAGACATCATGGTAAACAATATGGATTACTCATGCCTTTGTCTATTCCATCTAAACCTTGGGAACAAATTTCTATGGATTTCATAACTGGTTCTAATCATGATATGATTTGGACAGTTGTAGATAGATTTAGTAAACAAGCATATTTCATTCCATGTAAGAAAACTTTAACAGCATCACAAGCAACACAATTATTTTTGAAAACGGTTTTTACTAACCATGGATTGCCAAAAGTTATCATTTCAGATCATGATTCTAGATTTTGTAACAATTTTTGGATTACACTGTTTGCTAATCTAGGCACAAAGATTGATTTCTCATCTGCATTTCATCCAGAAACTAATGGACAAACAGAAGCCACAAACAACACCATTCTAGATCTTTTACGTGCATATACTATCTCTAAACCTCAGACATGGGACACTCATTTGCATTTATTATAGTTTGCATATAACAATACACCGCACACATCTACAAAGAAAGCACTGTTTGAAGTCATTTATGGATATAGATTATCTACACCTGTTGCATCTTTGTCTACTAGAATTCAGAGTGCTGATGATATTGCTAGTATGCATAACGGTATTTTTGATGAGGTTAAAGATATGATTGCTAAAGCCCAGCAATCATATACCAAACAAGCCAACAAGAAAAGACAAGCCATGAATTTCAAAGTTGATGATTATGTTTGGCTGAGAATAGAAAAACGTAGACTGCAAAGTGTAGATAGACATCCAGTTGTCAAATTAGCTCCTAGATTTTATGGACCATTTAGAATCATTCATAAAATTAATGATAATGCATTCAAGTTAGAATTACCATCTCATTGGAAAATTCACAATACATTTCATATTATTTTATTGAGACCATTTCAAGGCCAATTACCTGTCCACCCTCTTTATGAAAACCCACCTTTATTAGAAGAAGAGACTGAAATACTTGAACCAGAAGCTATCATAGACACTGACTTTATGACCACTAGAATTGGCCGAAGGTATTCTAGATATCTAGTTAAATTTAAGAACCATCCTGTAGAGGAAGCACAATGGATGCACGCTAGAGACTTAAATGCTTTCCCCACTCTGTTAGCTCCACATTGAGCTAATAGCAATTGAGGTCAATTGCTATCCCACCCTAGGGGTATGATGCTAGGAGGCATATTTCACGGTGGATTCCGTGCCACGGTGGATTCGTGAGGTTTTACGGTGGATTCCGTAAACTTTGATGACCGGGGCTCATACACAAAGTGGATTCTTTGTGTGAGAAGTTGATGGGGATGCCTGTCCTTTTCGAGCGTTTCATTAATTTAGTGTGTACATGGGTGTTTCCATAGCGGGTGATTCCGCAAAATGCATATTAAATTAATAAACGTTTATGAGTTTAGAGTGCGCACTCGTAATAAATTAAGGTTAGGATTTATTTCTAACCAGTTGATTTATTTATGTAGCTGAAGACTGCTAGGTATTCACTTTTGTCGGTTTAATTGTATTATTTTACTAACGATTGTGAATGTTTCAGTTGATGTGTAGAGATAGCAGCAATGGCGGAGGAAAGCATTGGAGTCTAGCGAGTATTCGACTTATGGATTATATTTTGATAGGCGTCACGCCTATATTTTGTCATGTCTATTGAGGCATCGATTATTTATTATTATTTTGTATGCATCTATGCGCACGGATATGTTATTTCTATTTGGACATTGAGATTGGGCGTGCCAGACTCTATGGGCACCGTCCATTAGCTTTATCTCCTATTTTTGTAAAAGCAAACTCAAAAGCTAAAAGCTTGTCATATTTTTGTAAATTGGGCTATTATTGAGCATGAAGATGGAAATATACATAAAATACATGCTTTCTGAAGCGCTCACACAAGGCATGGGGGGAGATTGAACCCAATTGGTCTCTTGCTCTTGTCGTTCATGTTTTTTACATTGTATTTTGTGCAAAAAGGTAGAGTTCATTGTTCTTGGGGACCTTCCGGGATTCACTACGTGAGCATACTGCGACCGATCTGCGCACCTATTTCTCAGTGATTAAAATCATTGTTGATGACTTCAGTGAGAAGAACCTATGAAGAATGTCAAATTTTGAAGCTTTGGCTATGGCTTCTTGGATTAGGGTTTAGACACAAGTCTGGTTTTTTATTGATTTCATGAGCTACAGTGAATCATTTCCAAAAGTTTTTTTATGGCAGTGTAGCTCACTTCAAGATCTTTAGAACCCCTATGGTCTCGGCATGAATCACATTGTGTGGAGAGAGAATCAAGTGTTTAAACGAAACTAGACGTAGATCAGCCAGTGTCTTCCAATTTCTACAACGGTGAGCAACTGAGGAGCCAATGTCTCACTATAATGTGCCAGGTAGGAGCGCTTGAAGTTCACGAATGTTTTCCTAGAAGAGACCTTGGAAAGATATGGCCTCTATGTGGAGATACAACTCCTCCAAGTTAGGTGGGTGCTACGGTCCACAGACACAGATATGGCAGCAACTTCAAAAAATAGGCAATGCTGAGGCAATAGTTGCCCAATGTCAATGATTGAGGTGCAAGAGAGGAGCTTTGGAAGCAGGAAACACTTCTCTAGAAGGAAGTCCAAAGAAATTTGGCCTGTGGGGAGAGATATAAAAGCTTCAAGCTGATAGGGTATTATTGGCTATGGCTACCATGGAAGCTTTATTGAAGGTAGATTTGCAAATGAAGTTGGAGATTCGATCCAACACTTGGGAAGAGATGGAGATGAGCTAAGCCATGCCCGAGTGGGCTCTGATACCGTGTTAGAATATGTGGATCTAGAGCATGACACAAGCTATGGTGGATGAAAGATGAAGACCAAACTCATAATGACATGGACAAGTAGAGACAAATTGTTACACAAGTGAATTAGGTTCCAAGATGGAAGCTTGGACTCATAAACACAATCTTGTGTAGGATCGATAATGACAAGACATTTAACTGAAAGTACAAAGCATCATGACATTGTATTCATTTCATATATAAGTGATAGTCAAGTACAATGCTCTATAGAGTTTGGGTTGTTCCACTTTCCTCAGTGTGCATATGGGATTCAGGACAACTCTTCCTGGAGCATACATCAATTGTCTATTTTTCAACAACTAGGCCTTTCTGCACACTAGGCATTGGTTGCTACATACCATAAGGAGTAGTGTCATACATCCCCATATGCGGTCTTTGACCCACCATATCATGGAAACTAGTGCCATTACCAAAGTATCCTAGCTGCCCAATCATTGCATGCATGTCTTGCTATCCAAAAAGCATTGGATTGGCACTTCCAAGTTGGCCTTGCATATGCATCTCTTGCCCCATAGGTACCAATACCAACTGTTTTTCTTCATTAGTATCTTTGGGAGTTTCAAATGAAGGGTTTGGCATTACCTTCGGTGCACCTTGTTATCCCGAGGGTGTAGAAGATGTCTACTTCTTCTTGCTTTTACTGTTCTTATTCAGAGCATTCAAAAATGAGGTAATAGAGGATCCTTTGCCAATTCAACAAAGAGATTTGTTGTTGTCCATCTGATATTTCAGCTAGTCATCAAATTCCTCTTCAATTTGTTGGTCATCAGCCTCATTATACCTTGAAGGCCTCACAACTTGCCCAACAACAATTTGAGCTTGCTGCCCACGGTTTGAGCCTTGTCCAAGATCACGCATTGCATTGTCTTCATTCCCATGTGAATGTTCATTGTCACCATGTGGTGATATTTTTTGAAGTTGCTTTCCTTATTTATTTATATAAACATTTTATTTTTCTTTTTTGTAGTTGATGTTACTTTTTAACCCCAGAGTTCTCTTAGATTAAGCCGAGATTTTTGCATGGCCAGAAGAGGCAGCCATTGGGAAAAATTGGACTAATGGTTTGTCTGAGCCTTGGGACCAGGTTACATAGGCACTGAAGAATAGAATGCGAGTGGTTTGGGACCGCGTGCTTAGCCATTGGAGATGGTGCATGACAATGAGCTTGGCCAAGACAGAAGATGCACATGTGAGAATGCCCACGGAACAAAAGTCACTGTAACCGAACCACATTACTTTTTGATGTGGTTGCAATTATAAAAGTTTCTCAGCACAACTTGAGGAATGCAGGGGTCACCATCCCGAAATTTTAGGGAGTTACTATTTTTGGACCCTAAAATCTGTTTGCGTCATTATCTTTGTTTTTGCATAAGGATTAATTCTCTGTTTTGTGTCGAGGTCAAATTTTGCACCGATCATGTAGAATTTTAGACCGGAAGGTTTAAACACAAAAATTGTTACATGTATGCCATGTGGCACAAATTCCCAAAAGAGAGAGAGAGAGAGTATTTTAAAAAAACGTAATAGGCATGAGGGGTAGATTTGAGAGTGAAGTTTTGAGGATTTGAGGGCAGATTGTTGCAAGTACATCAACTATGGAGAGTATTTTTTTGTCTTTGACTCATGTACGGAGGTAGAGCTTGCTTCCTCTGGTCAAGTCTCTCTCTATTCTCAGAGGAAATGCTTTGCATGATGGGCTAATTCCATCGAATGTATAGTTCTGTGTTTTCTTTGCACTTTTGTTGAGGAAAGAGCCTCACTGTCTAAGTTCAGGAGCAGTTGATGGCTTCTCCAATGCACGAACTAAAGAAAGTGATGACCATACCACATAGAGACAGGGTTTTTCAGCTATGACTTAGTGCTGTTTGTGGGACAATTTTATTGCTGGAATGATGTTAGGGTAAAAAGGATGTAGTTTTGGATATGATGGACAGTAAAAACAGTAAATACAAAGTTTTGCAGACTGCAATTCTGCACGTGAATCGTTGAGTTATGGTCACAGAAAGTGTTTTCTTAAAAGGGATGTTGTTTTGGATATGCTGGATAGCAGAAACAATAAATACAAAGTTCTGCAGACTGCAATTCTGCACATGAATTATTGAGTTATGGTCATAGAAAAACTGTTCATAGGTTATGTATTTTGGAACATTTCATTTTTTGTAACTTTCCATCATTTAATTAATAAAGAAATACTAAGAGGGGCGTCAGTCTTCGCGGCAAATCTGGTGTTGAGCGAGGGAGTGAGGTCTCTGTTTGTGTGTGTGTGTGAAAAGACCAAGTATTAATTGAAGGAACTACCACTTTATGTGAGTCATAGACCAGTTTCAGTTCATACGAAGAGGCATCATCACTACTTGATTGCATCTCACTGTATGAAAACATATTGTTGTAATTTCTCAGCTGAGAGCAAAAATTAGCATTAACACAAAGCTTCGTCTTACAATTAGGTGCCTCAGGTCCACCAAATCAAGGGATTGAAAGGTATCACAGTAATGAAACCATGAAAGCAAACCTTCCTTCTCGTAGAGGGTGGTAGATAACCTGATTTAGCACTAATTACAACAAGCATAAAATTCACATAAACTGAAAATGCACACTTTATCACTTTGATCTTGGACATTGGACACCTTGTTGGCCCTAAAACCGACGTCCCTTGTGGTATTTATTTATATTATATTGCAAATGGAGGAAGTACAGCTGAGATCCTCCAATCTCCCGTGCTAATCCAAGTTCCTTGTTGTCAAAACTAATCAGCAAGCCTCCAAATCAAATTGCCCCTTGGTTTGCTTGGGGATTGGCCTTTACCCTGCTCCTTGAAATACTAATTCAACCCCAAATCTCATATTGGCTAGCTGGCCTCTTGAATCTTCCTAAAATCTCTCAATTTGAGCTACTGAAATTCAAGTACTAGGCCCTCAATTTTGAGCAAGTATCTCGAGGTGCTTGTTAAAACTCTACTTTTTGTTGTAAATTAGGGTTTATAGCAAATATTGATTGAGGTCTCTTCCTATGATGGCTCAAACTATCTGAAAATGCTGAGATAACTTAAGAAATGGTTGGGAAATGAGAGAGAATAATGCAGAGAGAGAAATTTCAGAGTTTTATCACGAGAAACATTGAAAAACTGCTACTACCTTGCTCAAACAGCCATGGAACCTATCACCTACAACTTAGGTATGCTACAAAAACTGATACCCCCTCCTGTATACTGTCACTTACACCAAAAGGACCTTGGCTATTGCCACTTGCTCCTAGAGGGCTCCAAATTGCTCTCACTTGTTGTAGAACTGATCGTTGGTGGTTGCAAATCATATTAGTATTACTAGCCTCTCCTTGCTCTCTAATAGTCTCCTTTTCTCTCCCAATGGCCAGAATATACTCTAGTAGAGACTAAAAACATTTTTTCCACTTGCACAGGCAAGTGTTGCCAAGTGGCAGCTTTGTAATCCCATTTTCTAGCATTATCCAACTTATTAAATTAAGTCTGAAAATTAATTTAAATAATCTTATTAGCCAATGAATAAATTCGCTAAGCCAAATTGTCTTCCAAGTATCCGTGAGTAGTTATTAGCCCTTGGATTGAAATTAATTAATTAATTAATTAATTAATGCTAAGTCTCTAATGTCACCGTTGACATTAGTGGCCAATATATTGATCTAGGTCTAAATCTGACATTGGATACCACCTAGTACATGTTAGTTATAACTTATTATAACTTTTACCTTTGATACCCAATGCATTATTCTAGTCCTTGGCATGCTATCATGAAATAACCGCCATGTGCATCACATGTGCTAAACAATCTTGTATATTTAATTAATATCTTAATCAAATGTTATCAGTAAGATTATAGGATCTCAAAATTTCACGTTCTTGTTAAATATTTGGTATTGAAGATCCATTTGACACCAATCACCTGTCTATTAACAAGCCGAGGCACAGGATTCCAAGTGCCATTCTGCTCAATAGCATTCAACTCTTGCTCCATAGCCTTCTTCCAATGCGGTGACCACAAAGCCTCCTTCATGGAGATAGGCTCTTAGAATGTGCTGGTTCCTCTAAGAATGCCGGCCATTTTGCGGATGCCACTCCTCAAGAACCTCCTCAATCCTTGTATCACAGAGTAAATTACGTACCCAACGAGGAGGAGGACGGACCTCTCCCTGTCACTCTCCATTTATTGAAGTTTGTGAAATATCCACCAATAGTGGCTCAAGTGGGGTGGTCGGTGGTGAAGTAGAATCCTCATCTGAAGAAGAAGCATCCCCAAGAGACATTGTTTAAAAGGGAACAGCCTTTCCACCCAAATATCTTAGGGATCTCCAAGTATTGTGTGCTTCTCACCTCTAGCTCCACAAATCACACATTGTGACTCGTGTAGACATCTTGCTTAACGAGATCATACAAACGGTAGGATTGGGATTGCAAGCTATGGCCCACAAACATCTGTTTCTTTGAAGCCACTTCAAACTTGTCCTAGAGAGTCTTTGGGACATAAACATAGGTGTCACATCCAAAGGTCTTGAAATAAGAAACATCTAGCTTGGCTCCAAAATAAGCCTCATAAGGGATCATACTGACCATGGTTTATGTAGGTGACCGATTGAGAATGCGGACAGTAGTAGTCACAGACTCAACCCATAGATAAAGCATATAGACACTGAGGTATCTGACGATGCTCCATCATGGTGTGAGCCATCTTGATCACATCCTTGTTCTTCTGCTCTAATGTGCAGTTCTCTTAAGGTGTGTTTGTGTTTGCAAACTCTTGGTGAATACTACGATCTACACAAAATCTAGTTAGAGATGAACTCTTTTCCCTTGTTTGACCGCAAGGTCTTCAACTTCAAGCTTGATTGGTTTTCCTCACAAAGCAACCAATCCTTGAAGTTGGAGAAGGCCTTTAACTTTAGCATCAAGAAGTACAGCCTTGGGAACTTGCTAAAATCGTCAACAATAAGCATGAAATACAAACTCCCCTTAAGGGTCTCGGTCCCCATAGGTCCACAAAGATCTGTAGAAACAAGTTCCATTGAAGACCGCCTCAAAGCCTTGTTGGGAATGGTATCATGATGCTGTTTTTTACAAATACAGGATACACAAGGATGTTGACTCGCCACTATATTTGGGAAACCTCGGACAAATTGCCCACTAGATGCCTTTTGAAGGTAGTCATAATTAGGGTGGCCAAACCAAGTATACCAAAGCTCAGACTATGTTTGTGAAGTAAGAAGAAGAGGAGTCAAGGCACTCATTTCGAAGGTAGTCATAATCGGGGTAGCCAAACCAAGCATGCCAAAGCTTGGACTCTGTTTGTGAAGTAAGAAGAAGAGAAGCCAAGGCAAAAGGAGATCTCAATTTGTTGACTCCATTCTTCTCATAACTTGTAGAAAGCACATTTTTTAATCCAGGTCCAGAATCCTAAAAGAATTTATATTAAACTCAACCAACAGGCACAAGAGTACAAATCTTGTGCATAGAAAGAAAATGGTAATCTGAGCCTGACACATAAAGCACTTTGGATATATGATTACCACCTTGTCCTTTTGGAATCAGCTGCATGTCACCCCTACCATGTATGAAAATAGAAGAGCTATCTCGAATGAGAATTTGCCAATGCAAAGGCTGTAAATGGGCAACACTTGCAGAAGAAGGAGTTGTGTATCGAGAGGCATCACTGCCAACAATCCATTCATGGGGGTGTGGGGCCATCAACGTAGCATCATAAGCATTTGGAGTCGATGTCCGAACCACCTCAAATTGGAGTAAAGCAACTATGAGGGAGCGGCTACCACTTCGGAATCCTTTGAAGCCTTTTTTTCTTGGTGTTCTTCTTATCATTGTTAAAGCGACTTAGTAATTGTTACGTTGCAAGCTCTCCCCCCTCGCTCTGTCAGATCACACCTGCCTCCTAGATCGATCGCGCGTGACCCCCCTCAACTCTGTTTTATCACATCTCTCTCACTCCGCCTAATCGCGGCCACCCCCCAGACCAAGCGCGCCATCAGCAACTCACCACACTGAGCCCTTTGTCAAGAATGTGGGAGAGAAGGAAGGAGTCTCGCTTGAAGCTTTCTTGCTTGCACAATGGGGGAAGACACACAAGGGTGGAGGCTGAAAACAGTTTTCCTCTTCTTAGTTGTGTAAGCCAAAAGAACTCAAGTACAAAGAAATAGAAGAACCCTCTATATGGGTCTCAAACCAAACTCAACTAACTAAGGTGGCATACTAACTGAGCCACGAACTAGAGTAGATAAGGATAGATATCATGTAGCTATTATTCATGGGCGGTGTACCAACCGTGTCTGCAACTGACAAGTCGGTGACATAAATACACAACGGTCACCCTGGCGTATCACGAGTGGAGCTCGATATCTCAACACTCCCCCTCGAGCTCAATCCCAATTCCTACACACCAAGCAGGTCTCTGAACTTGCGCAGCTTCTCTGCACCCAATGCCTTCGTGAATATGTCAGCTACCTGATCCTCTGTGCTGACATAAACTAGATCAATAAGACCTAGTAAAACCCTCTCTCGCACATAGTGATAATGCACCTCAATGTGCTTTGTTCTAGCATGATAGACTGGGTTATTTGCCAAGTGTATACTACTCATGTTGTCACAATAAATGACAACTGGTCCATCTGTAGACTGATGCATATCATAAAGTAGCTTATGCAACCAAGCTACCTCACATGCAGCCATTGCTGCACCCCTGTACTCAGCCTCTGTGCTCGACAAGGCAACTGTAGGTTGTTTCTTGCTGCTTCAAGTGACTGCAGCACTCCCAAAAGAGAACACATATCCACTGGTAGATCGTCTATCAGAAATACTACCAGCCCAATCAGCATCAGTGTATCCATGCAACTGTATCTGAACCCCAGTATCATAAAATAGTCCATACTGCAATGTGGACTTCACATACCTGAGTATGTGTCTAGCCGCATCCAAATGTGGTTTCCTTGGAGCCTGCATAAACTGACTTACCAATCCAACAGCATAGCTCAAATCTGGCTTGGTAATAGTCATATAAATCAAACTTCCTACTATGCGTCTGTACATAGTAGGGTCTTCTAGAAGCTCACCTGCATCTGTGCTCAACTTCACATTCTGCTCCAAAGGAACTGAAATAGGCTTACAGCCTGTCATCCCATATTTGGACAGCATGTCCAATCCATACTGCCTCTGCAAGAGCTGTATCCCACTTGGTGATCTAATCACCTCAATGCCCAAGAAATAACGCAGCTCTCCCAAATCCTTCATCTCAAACTTCTGCTTCAATAGCATTTTCACATGAAGGATATCTTCATCACTGTCACCTGTCATAATCAAATCATCAACATAAATGACAAGTAGCATAATACCTTTCTCTGTTTTTCTCACATAAAGTGAGAAATTTGCCTTGGAAATCTGAAAGCCAATAGTGACAAGATACTGTCCTATCTTGTCAGACCATGCTCTAGGTGCTTGCTTCAAGCCATAGAAGGCTTTCTTCAACCTGCAAACAAACTCAGGATGAACAGCATGCACATAACCTGGTGGCTGCTCCATATAGACCTCTTCTTGTAAATCACCATGCAAGAAGGCATTCTTTACATCCATCTGATGTAAAGACCATCCCTTTGATGCAGCCATAGCAATGACCGCTCTTACGGTTGCCATCCTTGCAACCGGACTGAATGTTTCTTCATAGTCAATACCATATGTTTGTGCATACCCCTTGACTACTAATCTTGCCTTGTATCTGTTCACAGAACCATCTGCATTGTGCTTCACCTTATAAACCCACTTACAGCCAATTACATTTTTACCTTTAGGCAAAGGTACCAATTCCCATGTAGCATTAGCTTCCAAGGCATCCATTTCTTCATCCATGGCTTTCTCCCATTTTTCTTTTCCCATGGCTTCCTCAAAAGAAGTGGATTATGGTTCCTGTATCACTTTGACCATATATGCATAGTGAATGGTTGTAAATCCATCATATTTCAGCCTATCCACAGGATACCTAGCTCTCGTAGACCTGCGCAAAGTAGGTTCACTCCCAGATGCTCTCAAAACATCCCTGGTCTTCCTTACTCCAGGTGTAACAATAGAAGGAATACCCAACTCATCATCAATGCTCTGTTCTGAGCCACTGGATTCACCATCCACATAAGAGTGACCTACATTCACATCAAACATAGGCTGATCAACCTTCCCTTTTCCTTTTCGTGATACATGCATACCACTATCTAAATTACTTTGAGAAGATTCTCCTGATCTCAATCTGCCTGTCCATGGCAAAGAATGTGAACCACTGCTAGAGGACGCTCCAGGTCCACTAATATTTTGTGACTGCTGCTGTGAATTCTGTGCAGCATTACCATTTTGTGCATCTACATCATCAATCACATTTACTGGTTTATACCAGCTACTCATCTCATAAAAAACAACATCTCTGCTCACTGTAAACTTATGAGTAGAAGGGTTATAGCATCTATACCCTTTTTGCTGCACAGAGTAACCAATAAAGATGCACTTCTCAGCTTTTGGATCCAACTTGGATCTCAACTCATCTGGCACATGTACATAGGCAATGCAACCAAAAATTTTCAAATGAGAAATATCTAGTTTCCTACCAGTATACCTCTCCTCTGGAGTCATTCCATGTATTGCTGCAGTGGGAGTCCTGTTCATTATGTAGATTGCTGTAGCAAGTGCTTCAGCCCAATAAAAATCTGGCAAGTCTTTTTCATTGAGCATGGCACGAGATACCTCTCCAATATGCCTGCTTTTCCTTTCTGCAATTCCATTTTGTTGTGGGGTATGACTGCATGAATATTGCTGCTTTATGCCATGCTCCTGCAGGAACCTTGCAAACTCATTTGAGAGGTACTCTCCCCCTCCATCTGACCTTAGGCATTTTATCTGCAGGCCTGTTTTTTTTTCAACCATCGCTTTAAGAGTTTTGAAATGCCCAAAAACTTCACTTTTCTTTTTCATAAAATACACCCAAACTTTTCTGCTATAGTCATCAATAAAACTGACAAAATAATGACAGCCTCCAAGAGATGCAGCTTTAGTTGTCCACACATCAGAGTGGATTAATTCCAATGGCTTCTTACTCTCTTGAACATGTCTAGGAAATGGTTTCCTTGCCTGTTTTCCAAATTGACAGGCTTCACATACCTTATGCATTTCTGCAACCTTGAATTTCGGCAAACCTGCAATAATATTTCGGGCCTGCATTGATTTAAGTCGCTGTACATTAACATGACCAATGCGTTTATGCCAGATATCAATATCTGCAACTACACCGGTCCCATGTGCAAACATTGCTGCACTCAATTCAGACATGTCTGCATCCAATGTAAACATTCTGCCCTTCTTCTTTCCTTTTGCTATCAAGCGACCTTTATTTTTCATATCCTCAACAAAGCATCCATGAGGATTAAATCTGACCTGCAAGCCCTGTTCAACCATTTGACCAACAGAAACCAAATTCTTGGTGATATTCGGGACATGAAATACATCGGACATGTATTTCTTTTTCCCATCCTGCATAGACAAGGGAATTTTTCCAATCTGCACAATAGGATGTGCAGTATCATCAGCAATCTCCACAAATCTTGGTTTTTCCATTTTCCTTGTATCCTCCATCCATTCTGCATGACCTATCATGTGGTTTGATGCACCTGAGTCAACATACCATACATCATTGCTTTCTTCTACATTTGTCACAGAATTGTTCATGTGCTGCACCATAAACAGATGCTCATTTCTATCATCACCCTGTCTACTAGAGGATGCATAATTTCCTTGTTGCAGTTTTCCATTCATGATGTCATTCTGCTTTTTATAGCAGTCTTTAGCCATATGACCCATTTTACCACAATAGTAGCATTCAACATTACTGTTTGCATTTTGGCCTCTTTGCCATCCACCACGACCTCTTTGGCTCCCCCTGCCTCTAGAGTTACCACGTCCTCCTCCATAGGACTGGTTTTCTTGAGTTTGCCGCATATTCTGATTTCTACCATGGCCTCCATATCGGCCTCCTCTACCTCTACCTCTACCTCTTCCAGCATTTGAGTAGAAGACAGCTTCTTTTGAAGTTCCTCCTAAAGAAGATGCACCACCATTTCTTTGCTCCTCAGAAATTAGAAGAGCAATCAGCTCCTCAAAATCAAGAAATCTTTCACGAACTGAAATGGATGTCCGAAATTGTGCATAATCCTTTCCTAGACCATTCAAGGTCACAGAAACTAAATCATCATCTTCCACTGGTGACCCAATGGAAGCAAGTGCATCTGCAATCTTCTTCACCTTCATGTGGTAGTCGTTGATGCTCATATTTTCTCTTTGCACATTGTGCAACTCTTGCTTGAGCTGCATTTTCCTGGCTTGCGTATTTGTGCTATACATTTTTGACAAAGTATCCCATGCCTCCTTTGGCGTACTTGCATCCTGAATATGCACAATCATAGAGTCTGAAATGCTGATAGAAATGCTGATAGCCATTACAGAAGACTGCAAAAAATTATGTCACTGCAAAAACCACAGCTTCACCCTCACAAGGGAAAATCTGCAAAACTGGCGAAAGTGGTATTTGACCACACAGTCACTTCCTAGTGACGATTTTGCATCAACAGGCAACAGGGATGATTCTGTAACTCCCAATGTCTCTGCGCACAAGCATACAATGCAATTTTTATAGTAACTATTCACCGACCTGTAGAACAGTGGCTGCACAGCATAAAACTGAGCCTTTTCTTGAGTGCGTGCAGAAAACTTCCGCCTCCAAAACAGGCCCCGAAATCGCCTCAAATAAAAAAAACAAGGTCGCCGAGGGCTAAAGCCCTCGCCCGCAGCATATACTGCCCTCTTGCTTCACCGCGAAGGGCGTCTCAACCTGAGACAATGCACTCCTGCACTTTCAGACTGTGCTATCTGCAGAGATCTGCTCCCAAAACAGAAGATGAAAGCAACACTGCTCCTCTTACTAGAACACCGCGAGCTTGGCTTGCTTTCTTGAGCTCCTTACCACGAACAAGGCTCTGATACCATGTCAAGAATGTGGGAGAGAAGGAAGGAGTCTCGCTTGAAGCTTTCTTGCTTGCACAATGGGGGAAGACACACAAGGGTGGAGGCTGAAAACAGTTTTCCTCTTCTTAGTTGTGTAAGCCAAAAGAACTCAAGTACAAAGAAATAGAAGAACCCTCTATATGGGTCTCAAACCAAACTCAACTAACTAAGGTGGCATACTAACTGAGCCACGAACTAGAGTAGATAAGGATAGCTATCATGTAGCTATTATTCATGGGTGGTGTACCAACCGCGTCTGCAACTGACAAGTCGGTGACATAAATACACAACGGTCACCCTGGTGTATCACGAGTGGAGCTCGATATCTCAACACCCTTGCCCCAACGATTTGCAACTGCCCACCCCCATCTGCCGTTCCCTCCCCCCCCCCCCCCCCCTGGCTGTTTCCCCCCAACATGTCTGTCCTGCCTGGCCTTTTGCGATTGCCCCCTCCCCCCACCAAGCCTTTCTCACCATTGATCTTTCGCTAGGCCTCCTTCCCACTGAAAGACATCAGTTTCCTCCCCCTCTTCCTCCCCAAACAAGGTAGTAGCGCGACGTGATTGGTTGTTCTTGCAGAAGGGATGCGCAATGAAAACCTTTGGTTAGACGCTGGCGCACTCAGCAAGTGCCCCCCAATCAAACATCTTGTGGGTTGTCCTCTTTGAGAAGCAGCTCTTAGCCATCCCAGATAAGGAGCTGGAGCTAAAGGAAACAACGATTTATGGTCAGGTAGTAGGACATTCTCCAGCCAGGGCCCAGCTTTGGGGTTGGCTTCACTCCATGCTATGCATCGGCACAGAGCAGATCGTGGAGGCGGTTCTAATGGGCCAAGGGATTTTCATGGTTTGGCTTAGTTTGGCGGACACAGCTTGCGAGTTACTTACCAGTTCACCATATGCGTCCACGAAGGGGATCATATACATGGTTCGCTGGTACAGTGGCTTTACTGTGGAGGCATTTGCACTCCATAACAGGTTTCTTTGGCACCTGGTCACCCTTATTTTCCCTGACCTGGCGATAGAGTATCACCAGCTCGTGGTAGACTTTGGACGTCTCTTCGGCACTGTCCTTCCTGTGTCTTTTGTATATGTAGTGACAGCAACAAGAGTCCCAAAGTTACAGGTGGCAGTGAAAGAGGTCAAGAATATCCCTGAGGTCCTAGAGAATGAGGTGGGCGGGCACTCTCTTTAGGCAACAGGTCATTGTGAATGGGAAACCAGGGCAATGCCTACGCTGCCATGACTTTAGGCATCAAGCAGCAGTTTGTATGCGCTTTGATGCCAAGGCGGCTCCGCCGACAGGCCCATAGGTGGACGCTAACAGCTTCACATAGGTCTAGAGATGACAGAGAGGGAGACGATAGTGGGGAACATCTAGCCCCAGAGACCCAACCTTGGTAGTTGAGAGCAGGTGGGCGTGCGACACCCCCTAGATAGAGCACTCCACAGCCCCCTTGCCCACCCCACCCGGTAGGACTGCAACCCCCCACATCCACCACCCGCGCCACTGATTACCTCGCTTGAGGTCCCATAGCCTCCACCCACAGTCCTCCCTTTTCAAGGCCACCAACCCCCCCCCAACACTTGCCTTACACTGCTGTCCATCCCACCATCACTCGATCCTCCTTCCCCCCACCATCTCCCCTACCAAGCACTCCCCCTGACCCACATCCATTTTAGATGATCCCCCCTATACCCACTCCCCTTTCTCCTATAGGTGGTGATGAGCCATACATGCCTACATCCTCCTCGCACTAGCAGTCTTCCACCTTCCATACAACTACTAGCTCATCCGTCCCTACCGCCCATCACACTTTCCCGAGATAGGCACAACTGCTGCCACAGGAGTTCTTTCGCAGTGGCCCATGGCCCTACTTGAGAGTTGTGGAGCGTGGAGAGTTCCCACTGCCACTAGAGGTGGGGATCTTTGTGGTTCGTACGTCAAGGAGGGGCAAGGTCCATCTACTAGCACCACCGAATGGACCAAATTATGCCTTTTTTCTTCAGTCCTCTCACTTAGGGGAGTGGATGACTACACAGGTAGAGGAGCAGTTGAAGAGTTAGGTGGCAGACCACATCTCCCAGTGGATGGGAGAAGAAGGATTAGCGCCATTTGCACAGCAGTGGCTTGGTTGCATGATGGACATTAGCTGGTGGGCTAGCGCTGAGGTTCCACAATGGAGCATCATCTTTTGAGCCCCTCCATAGTGGAGAGCTCCGAGGGATGTGATTGAGTGGCCCTTGGCATAGGTGGCCTGATTCTACTAGTGTACAGAGTCACGACTCTCAGCATGGCTGGTAGATGCATTGATAGTACCACCTGGAGCATCTATCACCCCTATGGTCCGACAGAGGGCCACCATGGGGGATTTGAGCTTGCCATCCAGACTAGTGGCAAAGCGTAATTGCATGCCCCATAGTTTCTCCTCCTCATTAGCAGCCTGCACACTAAATAAATGCCTATTCGGTCACTCATAGGTTTCCCCATGAGCCTACACCTTGCATCCTAGAATGTGAATAGTCTCTACTATAGTGAGGCACTTGGTTCTAGGAAGTTGATTGTTCGGCAGGAGCTGTAGCTTGCCCTTGGCAGACGGATCGATATCCTACTTCTACAAAAGCACAAGCTCACCCCCACCAAGGCCCAACAGATATGGAAGGTACTTTCGGGCTGCTCGCACACTTACTGGAAGCACTCTATAGGTGAAACTAGCCTTCCTTGTTGGAATGGGTGGTGATAACTTGATTTAAGAGTTAAATATATGCACATAAAATGAAATACACACTTTACCATAACATTCTTGGATAGAAGACTCCTTGTTGGCCCCAAAATTGGCGCCCCTTGTAGTATTTCTTTAGCTTTCATTCGATTGGAAGGAGTACAACTTGGGATTCTTCAATCTCCTCCTGCTAACCAATTGCTCTTGTTGTCATAAATGACCAGCAAGCCTTTTGGGTCATTTTCCCCTTGATTCACCCAGGACTTCTTCTCCAATATGACCCTTGGCTGGCCAAATTCTATCCCAAATCAATTCAGAATGGGCTAGCTCCTGAAATCCCTTGATAATCTTCAATTATTAGCTGCTGATTTCAGTCCCTTGAGCCTTCAATCTCTGGCATAGATCCCAAGTTGGCTGCTAAACCCTAATTTCTGCTGTAAATTAGGGTTTACTGCAGAAAGTACATATCAACCCACCAAAAATGACTGAGATCTCCTCCGAATGGCTAAGAATTGTTGAGAATTGCTAAGAAAAGGTTGAAAGAGATTAGAGAATGCTGTAGAGAGAGAAAATTTTGAGATTTATCATGAAGAATTGATCAAAATTTGCTCTGCTGCCCTGTTGTACCAGCCCCAAAAGGATGCACCAACAACAATAGGAGCATCAAAGACAATGGCCTTCAGGAGAAAGTGCATCAGTAGCAATTGCCAGCTTCCCAAGGTCAACAATATGCAATCTCCATCACCAAAGTGGTCTCCAATGGTTGAAAATGGCCCCAAAAGCTAGCCACAACAGTCCAACACCTCTTCCCAATAGCTTCAAAATGAAAAAACGAGATTTCCCTCTCCCTTCAGCCCTATTTAGCCTTTTCCCCACTTGCATGGGAAATTTTTGCCAAGTGGCAGCTTTCTTAATTTATTTTCAATAATTTTCAGCCATTTAATTAATTTTTAGAATTAATTAATTCTAAAAATTATTTCAGCCCTTAATCCATGCCCAAAAAATTGACCTTGCCTATCCAAAAATTAATTGGCTAGGCCAATTGCAACCCAAAGTGATCCCATGCATTAATTGACCCTTGGACAAGCATTAATCCATTAATTAATGCCTAGTCTCTACTGTCACCACTGACACTTAATGGCCAATTAATTGTCCTAGGGGCAAACTGACACCAAAATTCACCTAGAATCTAACAAGTGTAACTTGTTAAAACTTTTACCTTTGACACCCATCTTTTACACAGGGTCCTTTGGCCTTCAACTGTGAAAAAGTAGATTGCACCTCACATGCGCAACACATGTGCATCTTTTAATTGCACATTTGATTAATCCTTTAATCAAATGTCAATAAAACATAAGCAAAGCATCAAGTTTTCATGTCCTCATGACAATAGGTGCCAACATTAGGAGTGGAGGCGTATGCACCTCTATTGGCTCGAGCCTCACTGCTTGTGTACGAGATCATGGGACGATAGTAGCAAGGAGGATTCTTTGTATCAAATTGGATATTGGGGACTCATGCCTTGGAGTCCTCAATGTCTATGCCCCTACGGAGGTTAGGGCACGCAGCAAGTTTTGGGTGGAGATCGTGGATGGACTCCCAGAGGTGGACTCCTAGATCGTTGGAGGAGACTTCAACAACTTGGAGGATTTGGAGGACTAGCAGGGCAGAGGCAGAAACTACCAGGGCATGGCTGGGAGGAGCAGGAGGCATGGGAGGTCTTTTTGCTAGTAGTAGGAGCACGTGACGCTTGGAGAGACCCTGCTTTCCATAGGAGGGTGCAATAATTCCGGTTCCTAAAAACCGCATTCTTTATAAGAACCTCCTCTTAGGAGGCCAAAAGGATAATGTGCAATAAGGGAATTTTTTTAAAATTATCCCCTCCTTCCCCCCAGCCGATAGTCCTACTGGAGGAGAGGATGGGAGGGGAGGCGTGATGACTGAGCACCATGCTGGAGGTCATAAAGGGGTAAAGGCTATGCGTAAGGCTGCGTGGGGAAGGGAGGTTCCCCTCCTTCCCCCCAGCCGACAGTACTGCTGGAGGAGAGGGAGGGAGGGGAGGCATGATGACTGAGCACCAGTTGGAGGTCATGAAGGGGTAAAGGCTATGCATAAGGCTGCGTGGGGGAGGGAGGTTCCCCTCCACTCTCCCTATAAAAACCATGGCCAAGGGAGCTGGAGGGGACAGTGAAACGCTGATGGAGAAGGAGAGAGGAGGAGAAAAAGGCAGTGACAATCATACACTACCATTGAGAGGGAGAATTAAAGCCGCTAGTTGTCTGCTACCATGCCTTCGCTTGAAGCTGAGGCCGCCCCAGCCCTGTCCACATAGCTGCAGCTGAAATCGTCTTCTTTCTCCACGTGGGCTCTCCACATTACCAGAAGCTTTCTAGAAGCTTCTTGAAGCTTCTAAGGGGGCTCTTTAAGCCCCATTTTTCCCCCTTTTTGTCCACCGCGTGCATTTTAAAACCTTCCCCTCCCCGGGATTTAAACCCCATTCCCATGGGTTTCTCCCCTCCCCCACAAAAATCCCTCTAGAAGGTCTTTTACACCCCTTGCCCCTTTTTTTTTCAAACCCCTAAAGTCCATTTAGTACCCCCTTTCCGGTGGAGTCCTATCCGAGGCCTTTAAAAAGGCTCATTAAGCCTTTTTTCCCCCTTGGATTTCCCACAAGCTCCCAATAGCCCGAGTGCTAAACCCCCTTCCCGTGGGCCTTCCCTATTGCCCTCTCAAGCGGGTTCTTGTTACCCAAGATCTTTTAAAATCCCCTTCTAATTGCCTTCACAAAGAAAATCTTTTACACCCCTTCTTCCTTGAAGTTTAAGGAGGAATCCTATAAAGCCTTCTAAAGTTGGTTCCAAAAGACGGAGAAATTAATCAAGGAGGCCAAATCACAAATGAAGTTTTGTGTGTGAAGGAGACGGCCAAGATCATAAATCTGCATCCAAGACAAAAGGGCCGAATTCCCAATGGCCCCTAAGAAGGCACAAGGCGCAACCGCAAGAGGATCATCTCCTAACATCCATGTGGATATTTCACCACAAGTCCAAGTTTTTCTTCCTAAATTTGATTAACGTCATAATATTTTCGATTGTGCATGGATCATTTATGAAATTAGGATGCACTTTTTTGATTGAAATACTCTGGATAAATTAAAAGGAAATAGCTTACGATCAAGGAAATTGGTCATTTGTATTTTTCCAATGGAACGAATGAAATGACATAAGATGTTTATGCATTCTTAGCAATTTGTTATATGCATTACAAGTAACAAATTTAGATCAATTAAAGATCATCTTTATAAAGTCGAAATTATTATTGTGCACTTCAATTAGGCATGGAAAGATTAAATCGCATGTCGCATTATTATAAGACATCTCTTCTTCACAATGATTCGTTATAGAAAGTTGCTAATAATCTGTAGGAATTTGCAGGGCATGAAATGGTTCTTGAGCTGCATAACTCTAGTCAATTAGTATAAATATCGTTTCAACCGCATAATTGTTAAAAAAGGCTGCATGGTTCAAACATAAAACCCTAAATCTTAGTAGCATGAAACTTGATTACATATTATAGAAGGATCACTAGGAATTATGCCATAACTTAACTTACGCTTTGAACTTAGTCAAAAAAGTTAGGGATTGTAAAACTACTCATACATAGGCAATACATCATGTGGTTACGAAAATGGTATCATAAATATCTTCAAGAATAGACAAGTAAATTGGTTTAAACCTAAATACCTAAAACCGTGAGATACTCATTTAGGAAGGGTTGATTCAATGCAACATATCCCAAAGAGCTAACTAGGGTTTAGCATGTTGAGGTCGTAACCTAATCGCTCTTATTGCCAAAGTTGAAACTCTTATAACCTAAAGACTTGTCCACATTCATGGAATGGTGGGACAATAGGATGTACTTGCGAGAGACG
This sequence comes from Lygodium microphyllum, assembly GCF_053477565.2. Taxonomy (NCBI): domain Eukaryota; kingdom Viridiplantae; phylum Streptophyta; class Polypodiopsida; order Schizaeales; family Lygodiaceae; genus Lygodium; species Lygodium microphyllum. The sequence goes on along the minus strand of NC_141135.1, from coordinate 53,591,800 downwards.
ATCTAGGGTTTTTACCCTAAGGACCGCTCGTTAAAAGGATGAAACTCGACTTGATTTTGGGACCCTAAAACCAACAATGTCGGCCTAATGCAATCAGGAACGGATTGTTATAAAGACACCCTAACCCTGGTTCCTATCTAATCATGATACCGTGATTACAAGATGCCATTGATGGGTAAAATAGTCCCATGGATTAGATGCGACACTCATGCAACGAGTTGCATAGTCACATGATCTTGTGATTTGATCACAAGGGAATGGCCAACTCCCCTGAATAAGATTGGCAGAATTCTTACACAAGTTTATCTTGCAAGAGGATGAATAATCATCTTGATATAGTATCTTTCTTGGGTAAAGTGACCAAGATACGGGGATTAGATATTTGCTTGGAAGCAAAGGACCAATCAATAAATTGGAATAACATATATACTGCTAATTGAACTTAAGGTATTGATTAAGTCGGGTTAATAGGGTACAACCCTAACCCAAGGATATAGGGTTAACAAACAAGCCCTTGGGGATCTTGCCAAAGTCGCAATTGATCCCGGATTCGCTCCTTAGCAGTTGGCCGAAATAACGACCAATGGAAATGATTGTGCTTGTAAGAGTTTTAAAAGCACTGTTTTGCTTTGTTTTCTCAAAGAATTAAAGGATGAAAAGATATCTAATACTTCAAATTGAAGGCCTGAAGGGAGAGGCAGCTTCAATTACCCCCGACCACCTGCCTGACCCTAACCAAGGGGGTTGTTAACCGCACCGAGAAGGTGGACCGAACCTGCCGCGAGAGGTCTCTCTGTTGAGCGCTAGTTGGAGCAGGAGGACGCTTGGGTTCCAGAGGGGGCTCTGGCTATAAATACCTTGCCTTCCGGGCCCTGCACAAGAGGCCAATGGAACTCGGAATTGGATCTCGAGGCTCGGATACTAGTCTACGGGCAGAATCTTGGATTAGTAATCCCAATGGATTATTGGATAGCCTTCAGACGGATTATCGATAAGCCTACGGGCTAGACTTTATGTATTTCAAAGATAAATATGATAACGTGTTGAAAAGGAACTTGTTTGACATTGCTTTTCTATGTCAAGTGCTATGATTACGTGAAGGAACTAGTGCCTAATAGGCTAATTAAGGAAGCTGATTGATGCATATAAAACTAAATGTGGTAGGTAATTAAATAACTAAAACAACTTGAGGAAAGTGCGGTGGATGTGGCCATGGGTCCCGTCCTACGGATGGGTGGTCTGAGTTGACCGGGAACTTTTCTCAATCATGATGGATAGCAAGAAGATAGTTTCAAAGGACACGAACAGCAAGGGCACTGACATAGAGTCTAAGTTATGATAATCCCGATTTACGCTTATTTAGGTGAACAAAATGGGACTATGCCTTATGGCAAAGAGGTTGAGCTTTGCATCCCTCTCGTTTCCCCTTGAACCAAGTGCAGCATAAATCCGCTTCGGACCTGGCGGTTCTACGTAAAGTAGTTCGCTTGGGTTCGACGCTAGTTTTCGTTTAGGAAATGACCAGTAGGGAAAACCGATCGGTCCTAAGTGGGAACGGCCAAAATACTTTCACTATGTGACAGACACGGAAAGTCCTAGATTGCAAACCCCGTAACATTCCATGCGAGTGCCGGGTGGAGCTTTCTAGACATCCTTTCCGATGGGCTACTAAGACATGTCCTGAAGATAACAGGTTGACACGTTGTCAAGTGTTTTTCTGAAAACTGAAAAGCCCTAGTCAAATTGTAGTTAGCTTTGATTTATGCTAGCTTAGTTATTTGCGTGATAGTTTGTTTTGTTGTTTTGTAATTGGATTTCTTGTGTTTGTCTAGCTTAGGATTTGTTTCTGTCATTTTGTTTAATTTGTTGAGTATGAAACTTGATAGCCGTGGTCGAGCTTGGTATTTTTTTGAACAGGATGAAGCTTGTGTTTGTCAATAGCTACTGAACATTGAAGAGCTAGGTATGTTTTCTTATCGAGACTTTTGCACATCACGAGGATAATGGGTTCACGAGCACTTCACATTGCACTTGTTGATGCACTACACTCGGGGGTCGTCTCCTATTCTTATCAAATAATTCCATGCCATGGGTTGGAATTACGCACATTTTGCACTATCATTGAGCACTAGCACGGCATGAGATCCGCTGCAGCTATATGTAGTAAATTTTAGATGCACGCGTACATGAGAGAGCACCTGTCATTTAGCACGCACATTTCTTGCATGCACCATTTGGGATGTTCATCACAAAGTTGGGAACCTCTGGCTGAGTGTGTAAGGTGGTTGGGTGAGTTTGAGGGTCGTGAAGGATGCCATCAATTGTGAGAAGGGATGTTTATATTTGGTCAACATCTTAAGGACCATTATTTTCTAGAGTGTTGGTGAGATTATGGGCAGGTGGAGCGGAGTATATCATATCTTCTTATGAGAGTTGAGAGGTGAGGATAAGGAATTATAAATTAATAAGGAATTTTGTTTGCATTTTGCATTATGCACGATCACATATAGATAGGCTAGGCACTGTTCTTCAGTGCATCCATACTTTTTTTATGTGCGCATTGATTGATTGGTTGCATATTATGGATACAACATTGCATATTTTTCCAAATCATGAATAATTCGGCACGGTGTTCATTTCATAGCATATTCTTGCTAGGGCACACTGCATAAAAAAGCAGGTTCATATACAGAGAATATTTTGAAGACTCAAGGATCAAGGAAAAGATCATACGCTTTACATCGTCAGCAAGTATTTCTTGAAGAAAAAGAAGACATTGTGTCGAAAGTGTATGCAATTACAAGAACAATAGGCCAAGGAAGGAAATAAGTCGTCCAAGATAAAAGGTGAAGAAAAATGATGCGATTTACAAAAATCAGTATTTTTCCCCGCATTTGATGGATTTTTGTAATTCTACTTGCATTGGCTTGTCCACTAGATATGTTCCGATCGTTTCGAGTATGCGAATGACTATATTTGGAGTTCAAATGACTAAGTTATGATCCAAACAAGTTGCAAACAAGCATAAAGCAGAAAAAACGAAAATAGTGAAAAGCAGTAGAAAAGCAAAAGCTAAAAGCTGAAAGCAAAAAGCCTAATGTGTGTGAGTGTGGATAGAAAACTATATAAGGAGATGAGATTGAAGAGTTAAGGGCCTTCCCCCTTGATTTCAATTGTATTATGTGAGAGAGGAGAGTGGAGGGTCGCATACTAGAGTGAGCTCTTGTCATGCCAATTCAAAAGTTGGAGCTTTTGGGTGTCAAAGCGCCGAGCATCAGCTCAAGGTTGTTAAGGTACAAGAATATATTTCTCTTGGTTTGTTTTCAAATTATTGGTATTTCCATTGTGTGGTTGTGTGATGCTCTACCTGCATACGGGTTTTAAATTTTTTTGTGAGCTATAAGAGGCATTGTTTTTAGTCTTGTTTCATGGTGTTTTGTCAAATATTTTAATTTTTCAAGTTGTGTTGTACATTTGACAAAGTAAATTACCCCAACCGGCACTCCTTAGCATCTTGTTATCGGGTTGTGAGTGAGGCTTGCTCTTGATCACCGCTCGCGTAACAATGTTACAGTTGGTATGAGAGCCAACCAACAAAGGATTTATTTTAAGAAATCTTAATAAGAAGAAGTAAAGAAAATGTTGTTGTTCTAAACATTTCCTTACTTTCGATGCTGTCTTGCAGAATTACGAAGCATCGAACAAGTTCTTAGTGTTCTGAGTCATGTTTATGACTGCAATGCATTCCTCAGATTATCAATAAAGGGTTGAGATGATGAACATCCTAGAGTGTATTTATAATCCATCGCCTTTGTATGTGGAATGAAGATGGATAGGTGCCTCAGGAATCTACTATATAGCCGCCCACCGGTTTGCATACCTTCAAACCAACCTAAAGAGGATCAAGTGGTTGGAAGACCTAAAAGTCATGAAGCTGTTCATTTTTGTGGAGGCTCACGTAAACTCAACTTTACATATTCGAGGGCGGAGGGTTGAGCTGAACTCATATATATATGAGGAAGTGACATGTGTAATCCCCACCGACAGGATCAAGGTGTTGGGGCGCCATGAGAAGAATGGGTTCCAAAGGAAAGGATACCCTGATCTTCCAATGACTTACCGATTCTTGAAGATCCATGACCCAAAACCATACTATTATCCAGTTTCCATAGATAAATGTAATACAACATTATTCTCCCCAAACTAAATGTAAACAATTGCTCTATCATCTTTGAAAATGTTGTACTCCAAAAGGGCTATGCCCATATGAATGCAATAAGACTTCTTTTTATCAATGTCTGTTTTGTCGATGAGAATTGATAAAAAGATAAGTGGCTAGGAATCTTGATTGATAGCTGAAATGGAGATGAAATATAAATGATTAACGAGTAATAACGTTAAGAAACCTTTATCCAGACACAACCCCAAGTACAGATTCCTAGTTCGCCTTCCACATCAAGTATTGCTGTAATCCAGGAAAAGAAGTTTCTTCTCAAGCAGATTAGGCCAACCGAATTTGACCGAAAAGGCAGGTCTATCCAAGCAGATGCTGAATTTTGGATTGAATCCATGGAGGATTACTTTGAAGTAGCCGGTACTGCACCCGCCAACCATGCTATGCTCGCCAAACTGAAGCTCACCGGCGAAGCTAGGCTTTGGTGGAAACAATGGTGTAGAGATCAAGGGATCGCGGAAGGATCCGTTACCTGGGAGAAGCTGAAGAAAGCCGTGCAGGGATGATACTTACCACCTGCATATCGCACGCAGAAAATGAATGAGTTCTACGAGCTGAAACAACTAGGACTCACTCTTGACGCATACTACTCTAAATTCATCTCACTTCTTAAGTATGCGCCACAGATGGACATGACGTAACAGGTGTCCAAATTTTGTGCTGGCTAAAATCCACCAGTGAATACATGTCTTGAATCTATGCACCCATCAGATCTTCAGGACGCTCTCATTTGAGCTGTGCCTATAATTCAGGAGGTGCAGGCTAGGCCAAGAGGTAATAAAACTTGGTCTTATAATGACCCGAACAGAGGAACATTTAGGCCTCAAATGAAGAGAGTTCAAGGTCAGAATCAGGGACAGAGAAAGAAAGCAAGGACTAATATTGTCAACAACTTTGTTTCTACTTAAAGCAATGACCGAAACCTTCGTTGTTTCCACTGCAACGAGCCCGATCATTTCAAGAGGCAATGTCCCAAGCTTAGAGGAGGACATCGCTAAGCACCTTTCCAAGGAACTGGTCGTGGTCAAGGAGCAGCTACCCGAGGCAGAGGAAGAACCGCATGTGTTGCCAATAGGCAAATTTGCAAAGATGAAGGAGATCCGACCATGGAAGCAGAGTTTGAAAGGGCAACAGTCCATGCCGCTCTTCACAAGAAAATGCTGAATCGCCAGTACTCGGTGATTCAGACACCATTGGACTATCAAGGTAAAGGTTTCAAAACCTTGATTGATTGTGGCAATACACATTCCTTTATCTCACTAGCTTGTGCAAAAAGATTAGGAATAGCCATAGTAGAAGCACCTATCTTGCTTGTGGAATTGGCAAATGGTCATGAGGTTACTTGTACTAGGAAAACTGCTAAGGTGGAAATCTTTCTGGGAGGAAAGACGACTTCGATCAAATTTAGAGTCATGAGCCTAGGTATCCATGAGTGTCTACTTGGAATGGATTGGCTTAAACCTAATGACACCCGCATTCATTGTGGAAAGGGCCAAGTTTCCTTTCGAAACTCTAAAGGGGATTTAGTCACAACTCAAGGTGAGGCTGGAGTGCCAAAAATACAATTGGCCAAGGCATCTCGGATTATAAAGGGAGTCAGAAAAGGACTACATGTCTACTTGATTAAGCTCAACAAGTTAGATCAGAAGCAGGAGTCTAGTGAATGACCTTCATGGCTAAAGGAATACACGGACGTATTTCCTGAAGAGTTGACAGAACTCCCGCCTCAAAGAGAAGTGGATCATGAGATCAAGCTAGTACCTGGAGCTGCGCCAATTGCCAAGAGACCCTATAGAATGTCCATATCTGAAGCAGTTGTGCTGAAGGAACAACTCAAGAAACTGCTAGATCAGGGCTACATGCATCCTAGTAGTTCACCATAGGGAGCTCCAGTACTGTTCCAGAAAAAGAAAGATGGAACACTATGACTATGTATTGATTACAGAGGGTTGAATCAATCAATTGTCAAGAACAAGTACCCTATTCCTAGAATAGATGAACTTCTTGATCGTCTTTAGGGTGCGAAGATCTTCTCCAAGATTGATCTCAGGTCTGGTTACTATTAGATAAGGATCAAGGAAGAAGATATCCCAAAGATGGCCTTTAACACAAGATATGGGCACTTTGAGTTCCTAGTTATATGATTCGGCTGGCGTCTTCAACAGGTTGATGCAGGATATTTTTAGGCCATATCTTGATGACTTTGTAGTCTTCTTCAACAACACTTTAGTCTATTCCAAACAGGAGGAAGATCATGAACCCCAACTTTGGATTGTCCTTGAGACAATGAGGTCATACAAGCTGTATGCTAAGATGAAGAAATGTGCATTCTTCAAGCATCAGATTGAATATTTGGGATTCATCGTATCAGTGGAAGGAGTCTCAATGGACCCAGCCAAGGTCAGAGATGTGCTAGAATGGCCAATACCAACAATTGTCAAAGAAATACGCAGTTTTCTTGGATTGACAGGATGGTATAGGGTCTTCCAAAAAAATTATGCTTTGATTGCAGCACCTCTGATGGACTTACTGAAGAAGCAAACACCCATTGCATGGTCAACTCCAGAACAAACCAGCTTTGATAGATTGAAACAAAGTTTGGTATCAGCACCTATCCTAAAACTTTGAGACCTTAGTAAGAAGTTCGCGGTAGTAATTGATGCTAGCACACTTGCCTTAGGATGTGTGCTCATGCAGGAAAGTCATCTTGTAGCATACTCTTCAAGGAAATTGAAGAGCCATGAGAAGAATTATGCTATCCATGATCTATAACTTTTAGCTATCATCCATGCTCTAAAACTTTGGAGACACTACCAGTTGGGTAACAAGTTTACTTTAGTGACTAATCATAAAAGTCTCAAGTGAATCTTTACCCAGAACGAGCTCAATATAAGGCAACGTCGATGGATTGAAGTGTTGGAAGAGTATGACTTTGAAATCAAGTGCCGACCTGGAAAGGAGAATGTAGTTGTCGATGCACTCAGTCGCAAGGCATTCCTTAATTCACTAATCTTGCAAAATCCATCAACAGCCAGATCTCTAGCCACAAAGGTATCCATGCCAAACAATCCAATACTTGAGCTAGCTAAAGAGGAAGCATGCCATGATCCATCCTACCAAAAGATACTAAGGGAGATCTCTATCAAGGATCAGGACCAAAAGCTATAGGCTAAGTATCATGAATTCTCTATCAATAGTGGACTTGTCTACTATAGAATGAGAGTATGTATATCGGCAAGCCAGTCACTTAAGTAGAAGATATTGTGGGAAGCTCATGATTTCCCTTTCTCAGGACATCCTAGCTATGCCAAGACTCTCAATGCAATTAGGAAGAGCTACTATTGGGAGAGGCTTAAAGGTGACATGCTCAAATATGTCACTGAGTGTTTTTCTTGTCAACATATCAAAGCCGAACATGTCAAAATGCCAGGAAAGTTACAACCACTTGACATTTCCCAAATGAAATGGGAATTCATCAATATGGACTTTGTTGTTGGCCTACCCCAAGTTCAGGGAGGATACAACTCCATCATGGTTGTGATTGACATGCTTACTAAGGTTGCACACCTTATCCGAGTAAAGACAAACTATAAAGACTCAGACATTACAAGGTTATTTATCAAGGAGATATTCAAGCTATATGGGTTACCCAGAAGAATCATTAGTGATCGTGATTCTCTCTTCACATCACACTTCTAGAGAGCTATCTTTGAAGCAATCGGGACTCAACTCTGTTTTAGCACAGCTTACCATCCCCAAATTGATGATCAAACAGAGCAAGTCAATCAAGTCATCGAGGATATGCTTAGGGCACACTGCTGTCGTGAGCCAAAAAAGTGGATTCAATACTTGCCTTTGGTGGAATTTGCCTATGATGCTTCTTACCAACAGAGCATTCAGATGACCCCTTTTCAAGCATTGTATGGTCATGACTGTCGAAGTCCTCTAAACTTCTCAGATCCAACCTTGAGGGTTGAAGCTTCAAGGCAGATGTTGGAAGAGATGGATGACCAAATAAATTCAATAAGACAGGACATCCAATCCACCAAGGATAGACAGAAGGCATACGCAGATTTGAAGTGCCAATATAGAAACTTCTAGCAAGGAGACATGATCTTCATTCGTGTACACCCAAAGAAGAGTTCTCTATCCTTAGGAGATTGCAAGGAGCTAAGTCAAAGGTATTGTGGACCATACAAGATCCTTAAGTGCGACCTAATGCTTATAGACTGCAACTCCTCGAGAACCTAAGGGTTCATAATGTATTCCATATCAGCCTATTGAAGAAGTATGTACCTAATCCTAACCATGTACTTGATGACCAACAAGTTGTAATGCCTAGTCAAGGAGTCCTTGAACTAAGGCTTGGCAGGATCTTAGATGTTAGGGAGAGACAACAGAGATCCAGAACCTTGAGAGAATGCCTCGTCCAGTGGAAAGATTATCCCAAGGAGGATGCCACTTGGATAGATGAAAGCACTCTCAACCATCAATATCCCCAGTTTATCTCGAGATAAGGACATCTTGATTCCTCGAAAGGGGAGAGAATGTAATAATTCCGATTCCTAAAAACCACATTCTTTATAAGAACCTCCTCTTAGGAGACCAAAAGGATAATGTGCAATAAGGGCAAATTTTTTTAATTATCCCCTTCTTTCCCCCTAGCCGATAGTCGTACTGGAGGAGAGGGAGGAAAGGCGCGATGACTGAGCACCATGCTGGAGGTCATGAAGGGGTAAAGGCCATGCGTAAGGCCGCATGGGGGAGGGAGGTTCCCCTCCCCTCTCCCCATAAAAACCATGGCCAAGGGAGATAGAGAGGACAATGAAACCCTAACGGAGAAGGAGAGAGGAGGAGAAAAAGGCCGTGACAATTAGACACTACCATTGAGAGGGAGAATTAAAGCCGCCAGTTGCTATTGCCACGCCGTCGCTTGAAGCTGAGGCCACCCCAGCACTGTCCACATAGCTACCGCCAAAATCGTCTTCTTCCTCCACATGGGCTCTCCATGTTACCAGAAGCTTTTTGGAAGCTTCTAATAAGGGGGCTCTTTAAGCCCCATTTTCCCCCCTTTTTGTCCACCGCATGCATTTTGAAACCTTCCCCTCCTCAGGATTTAAACCCCATTCCCGTGGGTTTCTCCCCTCCCCCACAAAAATCCATCTAGAAGGTCTTTTACACCCCTTTCCCCTTTTTTTCTCAATCCCCTAAAGTCCATTTTGTACCCCCTTTCCCGTGGAGTCCTATCTGAGGCCTTTAAAAAGGCTCATTAAGCCTTTTTCCCCCCTGGATTTCCCATGTTAACCCCAACACGAAGAAAGCAAAAGAAAGTGGAAAAGACGCAGTGCAAAGGTGGAAAAAAGGTAGCTCTACTGAAGAAAGAAGAGGAAAGAAGACCAAAAGCGCAAGGGAAACCTTAAAAGTCCAAGGCAAATGCAAAAGAGGAAAAGGCGCATTTTAAAATAAAAAGGTGCACCCTGAAATATTATAAAAGAGCACCGGGCTCTCACCCATGCAATTTGTAAGTGTAGATAGGTGATGGAAAGGAAGCTAGGAAGATAGAAGGACAATGAGAAATGGGGCCTAGGCTAATGGCCGGCCATGTAGAAAAGGGGGATGACCGCCCATGAAAATTAGGGCATGTATATAAAGTTGAAAAGTGAATGAGAAGCTCATTCTTTGGTGTGTGGCAAAAAGAGTCTTCTTCTTCCTCTCTTCTTCTCTACTCCTTGCTTGTGTGTGCTCTTGAGAGAGGGAGTGTGAGAGTGTGAGGGAGTGAGTGTGTGTGAGAGTGAGGGATCAAGAGGGTGAAGCTCTTCACCATCTCCTCTCCTCTTCTTCTCTTCTCTTCCCACTTCTTTTCTTGCGCGCGCGGCTATGAAGGATGGAGCTTGGAGATGGAGGAGGCTTGAGGATGCCTGAGCTAGAATCAAGAATTGTGGAGCTACCGAAGTGCAAGAGAGAGGAGGGTACTCGATCGGGCATCAAGGTAAACTCACAACACTCGTAGGATCGACGGTGCGTCGGCTAGGTGAGAGATAGCCATTAGAGCTCGCTTGGAATGCTTGAAACGATAAGCAGTCCGAAGGTCTTGGCGGTTGAGCGAAAGCTCCCACATTTTGATTCCGTTGCCGGGACCAATGGATTCAAGCTTGAGCACTTGCGCGCCTCATATCGAGCATCGAAGTAGGGTATTCATTCCCGAAACGGAGTCTGAGATAGGTAGTAAGTTGGGTGTTTTTTATCTTCAGAACAGGTAAGTATTTTGGGATATTCTAGTTGTTTGATGATTGGAAAACATGGAGAAATTAGTTTAGTGTTTTGATTTTGATTTATGTTGTGTTTAGGGTAGGTTAACAATAGCAAATTACACCCGAGAGGCAGAGGGTTGTTGTTGTGAAATAGGGAGAAAATCAAGGAAAACAGGGGAAAATGGAGGAAATGCGCATGTAAATGTGTAGGAAACGCTAGGAGAGTGATCTGTAGTGTTCACGGAAGGACCAACAGGGTATAAGTTCTAGAAGGGCAAGAGAATCCTCATTTGCAGCCAGCTGAGAGAGAGAGAGCGAGCTTGGCGACCGTTCGATCGACCAAGGCATGGAGGGACATTGCATTGAGTGATCCCCAGGTACACCGATCTCTCCCTCACCACTCCAACTCCATCGCTGGTGAATTTCATGGTCAATATTAATAGATATCTGGAGATATTTGGGCGAATCTGTGCTTGCAAGTTCGTCGGGCTGGCAGAATCGGACGTCCAACCCACTGTCCGATTTCCACAATTAGACACTCGCACAGCCGTCCGATCGGACCACCCCGTCCGATTCGAACACTCGGATAGCCCGTCCGATTGGACCATTCCGTCCGATTCGGACGCTCGGACTCTAACCCACCCTGTCCAATTAGACGAATTAGGACACATCAGCAATCGGACCACCTGCCCGGTCCGATTCCCAGAATCGGACCCGCCCATAATCAGACCACCAGAATCGGACACTCGGACCAGCCCGCCGTTTGATTTTAGAAATCGGACAACCCTGTCCAATCGGACCATTCGGACGAATCGGACCACCCAAAATTGGACCAACCCAGAATCGGACCACCCTTGTCTGATTCATTGAATACTTGCCCGTCCGATTTTTGAGAATCGGACACTCGGACTTTGAGACTGCCACTCAACCCTGACACACCTGGTCTGATTCCCAGAATCAGACCACTGGTAAATCGGACCACTGGTAAATCAGACGTTCGATTCCCAGAATCGAGAAAAAAAAAGGGGGAAACATCAAAACTTGACCCACCAAGGGACACACTGGAGCATTCCCCAACGACCTACCCCCTAGTGAACAACAAGAAGCAGCACAGACCTAGAATCCATTAGAACGGCCAGGACTTGCGTAACAAAGCCTATCAGGCCCGAAATAAGCAAGAGTGAGTAAGACGCTGGGAAATTGCTTGTAGCACTCATGTTGAATTTTCGCACTTGAAGTACACTTGGGAAAGCTGAAAGCCTAATTGAGCACAAGTGCACGAGGAACAACACACTCACGAGTGACCATAACTTGAGAACTGTATTCAATAATTAAAGGAACTCACTCACATAAATCACTCAAAAAACCCACCAATAGGAGAGGACCCAAGACATAGACAAACGCGCGAAGCGGAGGATAGAACCAAGCAAGGAGCGTGGACGACAAGGATCTGTCATGACTAATTAACCTGATCCAGGGCACAGCAAGGCGCAAGAGTTCAACCATGACGGAAGAAAGCTCAGACCATCGGTCTACCGAGGAGCTCGATGTGAGTGTATTCCCGGACGCTATACAACAGATGGTGAGCAGTTACGATGCACACGCCCAGTACGAGCACCGTGACAGGACGGCAAATGCAATCATTGTAGACCTAGAGGAGGAGAGAAGGCTAGCTCGTAGGGCATTACAAGGCATAGCTGAGTATAATAGGGATCAACAAGCTAGGAGCTTAAGGCAAAGCATGGAGCTGCATGAGGTGCAGTGAGTGCTGAATTTGGCTAGCCGGAACCGAACAGACCATGAGAGAGCACTAGAGGGAGACCTGACGCTGAGCGAGCTCCTCATGAAACGGCTGCTCGATAACACCGTAGTAGAGGAGAGCGCCACTGCACTAGCGACGTCTCTGCTTGCAGAATTAGGGGCAAATCAAGGCACAAAGAGCTAGGCCAAAATACCAATTGTTGCCAAGCAACTCAACAAGTACCAACCGCATGACGATCCGTATAGCTTCATCGAGCAGTTTGAGCAAGTCTGCGAAGCCAATGGGCTCAACGACCAGGCTCAATGTTCGCAAGCATTCGGACTTTGCTTAAGCGATAAGGGTAGGACGTGGTATACAAGCCTGGATAACGTGGAACGAGCCAACTTCAATAATCTCAAGGATCTCTTCGTCAAAAGATTCGCCGAGCCCGAATACTCCGACAACCTACTAGTACGCTTGATGAAGGTCAAACAGAAGGAGAAGGAGGACATCCACGACTATGTGACCCATGTGAGAAGTCTCTTTAAGAGAATCCCCTTGAGCGACCGACCGACTGACAGAGAAGTTTCAACTATATTCATCAGTGGAATTAGAGATGAGGAGTTATATAAGGCATTGGCAGGCAATTCAAGCTTGCAGCAAGACGTGGTCGCTAGAGTTTTTGAGGAAGCCATCAGAGTCGATGACCAGCTGAAAGAGCGAAGCTCTAGGAGCTCAACTCTGGAAGAGACTAACCTGCGAAGCATAGATCGAACATCAACCTCTAGTGAGCGGTCAAACCCATCATCTCAAGATAAGGGGAAGACCACTGAGATGGCTGAGGTCAAGATGGAATTAGACAAAATACAAGACATGATGAGACGACCAACGCGCCCGCACATCCAGTGCATGTATTGTGGCGGAAACCACTTGCCAGCAGAGTGTCAAGACCCTAGGTCAAGACCTTGCGCTAACTGCGGTAGGTTCGGCCACGATGCTGCACACTGCAGATTACCACGAAGACTACCATACGCGCAACCCTACGGCTAGCCTTATCCGGCTAATAGGCTGCAGCCATTCTTCGGACGGGGAGCCCCGTTAGCCCTACCTGCGCCTAACGATATGAAACTAGCTGTCCCTAGAATGGACATAAATCCTACCGGCATTCCTAGACCACTTGGTCCCTATGTGACCCAGCGACGCTCCCGTGCACTACATGGAGGAGCCCAGTGACGAAGAGACCTACATATACCCTTACGTCTCGCATGACGAAGAGGGCAATGCGGTCCTCATGGATTATCGACCCGTGCCGGTGATGGCGTTAGGACGAGGACGGGGTAGAGGCCTAGGAGGGTAGCCACATGATCCGGTCACTTGTTGGACTTGCAGACATCTCGGTCATGTCTCATCATGCTGCCTTGAAAGAGAACAGCAAAACAGGGACAAAGCTGCACAGAATGTGGAATCACCCATCTTTTCATAGACTGCCCAAAGCGAAGTCGTCCTCCAATTCAGCTAATTTGCCATCTGTCCCATTGGGGCTGTTTGGTGTTGAAAACCCCGATGGGGAGGCCACACCTATTCCCTTGCGAGTCATGACTCGAGCCCAAATGAAGCAGGCTGGCATCTCTCTGCCAGGACCTAGCAATCTTGACGCTACCTCAGTAGGAAAGAAAAGCTGTAGGCAGAGAAAGAAGAGATCGGAAGCTAAGGTCGCACTAAAGATCGACAGTGTTACGACCTTACCTAATGGGAAGAAAGTCTCAGACGCAAAGGTACAGACTTCAGCCCCTAAAACAGCCCAAAAGGGACGCGCTAAGATAGGGGAATACCCGCACCCCAAGCGGCAATTAGACGCCATAGAAAAGGTGAAGGAATGGGTGAGGGAGGCTCAACAACATCTCAAGGATACTGAACCCATCATAGAGGATGAGATTGATGATCTCTCTAGCATGAGCGTGCCAATGTCACCACCTCAACCTAAGTCGGCCGAAGCCTTTGCGCCACCAGCAGTGCCGCTGAGACCATATGTAGACACAACAGAACCGCAGAGCAGCCACAGCCAGTGGCCAGGACAGTCGAGGCTAAGACAAGGATGAGTGTCTGACAACCTCTTGACCACATTGGTGACCATGCCTGTAACACTTAGCCTGGGGGACCTGCTTAAGTAGCACCCTGCCCTATGGTAAGACCTCAAGTAGTGGGTCGAGGGATCGCAAGAGCAGGCCACGATAGATCCTCAAGACCAGGATGCGGAAACACAATTGCCAAGTCTGACGCTACACTCTGTGCCTAAATCCTTGCACGTCAATGCCTTTTGGGAGGGCTCTGACATGCATGCAATCCTGCCGGTCCTAGTGCTGGGTGACACAACAAGGAAGGGAATTGTAGACATGGGAGTCGGAGTTAGTGTGCTTAGCCACGCAGTGCTACAGACTTGGGGAAACCCACCTATCGAAGCTACTCGGTTTAATGTCACACTAGCAAACGGTATGAGAGTGAAGCCATTCGGGGTCTTGAAGAATTGGCCAGTAAAGATTGTAGGAGTCCAGTTCTCTGTCGACTTTATAGTCATGAAGGGAGTGGACTATGATATCCTATTGGGCTGACCTTGGATGCGCAATGCTAGAGTCATCGAAGATTGGGGCAACAGCCTGATCTTCCTTGGCAATCAAACTAACACTGTAAGAATAGAGATGGACACTTGGAAGACCTCACCAGTCGACCTAGACGCCATCTCTGCTATGCTCAAAGGGAACACTCAGGTCAAGGAACCCTATGGGTCCTTAACGAAGTATATCCCATGCCCAGAGGACGAGCGAGATTGGATGCATGTTCTCGCTACACTTGACCTGCCATTCTCAGACCATGAGGCGTATGAGCAGGCCATCAAAATTGGCAAGACAAACGAAGCACTCTCTACACCCATCTACATGATGGCAGCAAGCCTCCATGAAGGGCCTAAGCCTGTCACCTTCCAAGTACCATCCTACAAAAAGGAACTCCAGGGGGTACTGGAATATCTAGCAGACCAACTAGCAGGCAACCCGACTGCCAACTTCAAACTGCTCCAGGATCTCTTAGAGGATCCTAAGTGGCAATGGACCAGAGTGCACGAGCTGCTCTAGGATCTCTTAGAGGATTACGACATGGATGGACGCGAAATTGAGCAGATACGAGCAGACGCCAAGCCACAGAAAAGGCAGGCCCTGAGACTGGAGCAAGGAGTCATGCGCATGGAATGTGATCGTGCGTGGTTGGAATGTATGGGGGCCATAGACCTGAAGCAAGTAGGCCTAGCCCAAGCAGGAACGACATCAATACTTAGAACCGAATCGCCATCCGAATTACTTCCACCAGGGGAGATTGCCTCTTCCAGCGAAGATGGAGGGTTTGACTCTGAATCGGAAGTTTCTTCGGATAGCGACCCAGAGATCCCTAGGCCGCCCATGACCAGACGCACCAAGGGGGACTTACTCGTCCACCTGAGACGCAGACGGTCACACCAGGATAGGGCAAAGCACCCCAAAGATACACGATTAGAAGAGCAGCGAAAGTCGTAGGACTTCCCTAAGCGATTCACTAAATTCAAGAAAGGGGATAGGGTAGTGGTTCTGCTAGGTGCTAAACGTCAAGGGCAGACAAGCAAACCGATCGAAGGACCAGCCAAGGTCAAGGAGGTTAACTTAGCCCTGGAAGGGGAGACACCGCGACCAGTGTTCATTGTCGATGACTTAACTAGTAAGGAAGAGTTGACTCTTTTCGCTCTCTTGCGGGAGTATATGGACGTATTTGTCTGGTCCTTAGAAGAGCTACGGGGTGTAGATCCGAGTGTTGCGACTCACAACATACCCATGACATCAGATGAAATGCCGGTCAAGCAACGACCGTACCCCATGAATCCAAAACACGCCCATGCTGTCAAGGAGGAAATTGACAAGCTAATGAGAGCTGGATTCATTTACAAAATTGAGCACACAGATTGGGTATCACCCATAGTCAATGTGATGAAGAAGAATGGCAAGATCCGAGTGTGTCACAATTACAAAAAGGTGAACGTTGCAACAAAGAGAGACAACTATCCCTTGCCGTACACCGAGCACATGCTTGAGAGAGTGGCAGGCAAGGAAGCCTACAGTTTTCTGGATGGTTTCTCAGGGTACAACCAGGTGCAAGTGCATCCTGCAGACAGGCACAAGACCGTCTTTGCTACCGAGTGGGGCGTCTTTGTGTACTAGTCATGCCCTTCGGGTTGACCAATGCCCTTGCCACCTTTCAACGCCTCATGTACACCATATTCAAGGACATGCTTCGCAAGGAGTTAGAGATCTTTGTTGATGATCTATGTGTCCATTTGACTTGGATTGAACACCTAGACAAACTCCGTGCGGTCTTTGAACGGTGTCGCTTATATCGTCTCTCTCTGAACCCCTTGAAATGTCAGTTTTGGGTGAAGCATGGATGCATCTTAGGACACGTGGTGTTGAAGAACGGCATTGCCATAGACTTCTCGAAGGTTAGGGTTATCGTTGACTTTCCACCCCCAAGTAATTACAAGGGAGCTCAATGCTTCTTAGGTCACACTGGATACTATCCGCGGTTTGTTCTGAACTACGCGCTGATCGCTAGGCCATTGTACAAGCTGTTAATTGTCTTCGAGTGGACCGAATCATGCCAACGGGCGTAAGAAGAGTTGAAAAAGGATCTAACAATGGCACCGATTCTACGAGCCCCGGACTGGACCATTACCTTCCACATACACATTGATGCCTCTAAGTTTGCCATGGGGGCAGTGTTGTGCCAACCTGGTGAGCATAACCTAGATTACCCAGTGAGTTTTGCTAGCATGCAACTCACTGAGACGGAGATGAATTATTCAAAAACAAAAAGGGAGGGATTAGCCATGGTGTTCGCCGTGAAGAAGTTCCGGCATTACCTATTGGCCACCCCCTTCACCTTCTTCGTGGACCATCAAGCCCTGCTCTATTTAGTGAACAAACCTTGTGCTATAGGACGTATAGCTCGATGGCTCCTCCTGCTCCTAGAGTTGGATTTCTCCATGGTGGTACGGAAGGGAAAACAACATTATATGGCTGATCATATGTCCCGTATACCCACGAGAGAAGCCACTGGACAAGGCATCATGGACGAGTTACCTGACAGCCACTTATTCCACCTGTCCAGCGAAGGAGACCTATTTAGAGCCGATCTGACACCATACTGGGCAGACAACATAGTCCAAGTGCTCGAACATGGACTACCAAAACGACCAATAGAACGGGCACGGCTTAGGTGCTTGATCGTGAAAATCCAGCCCTACCAGCTGATTACAGGCCAACTCTATAGGCTAAGGTAAGACGGATTGCTGCGTAGGTGCATGTGTGAGCATGAGATGCACGATTTGCTCTCAGAGGCGCATAGTGGTATTGTAGGAGGACACTTTAGCGAAGACACGATAGCACGGAAGGTGCTACAGTCCCAGCTATGGTGGCCCACACTTTTCCGCGATGCTAAGCAATTTTTCAAGCATTGTGACGAGTACCAACGGAAAAAAGTCCCGATTCGTAAGGATTAGATAGAGTTAACCCCTGTTATTGCTCGCCAACCCTTCGAAAAATGGGGGATTGACTTCATAAGACCCATCAGCCCCGCGTCGCAATACGCACAAGCCAAGTACATCGTGGTGACGAAAAAACGATGCTAGGATGACTGCCAAGTTCTTATGGGAGCAAGTAATCTCACGCTTCGGTTGCCCCATCGAACTGGTTAGCGACCAAGGAACACACTTCATCAACGAAGTGATAGCCCATCTCCTATCCGCCTTTCTTATCATCCATCGCAAATCCTCACCATACTACCCTCAGGCTAATGGCAAGGCGGAATCAACCAACAAAATTCTCATCAATGTCTTGACTAAAGTAGTCTCAGCCTCACGAAGCGACTGGGATAACAAGTTGATGGCAGCCTTGTGGGCCTACCGAACAGCTTATAAAACGGCCATCGGTCAAACATCTTTTAGGCTGACCTATGGGACTGAAGCCATTCTCCCATTAGAATTATTCGTCCCTAGCCTGAGAATAGTGCTCCAAGGACAATGGGAAGGGAAGGAAGCATGGACGCAACGCTTGGTCGAGCTAGAACGCCTATCAGAGACTCATCTTCTAGCCACCCACGCACTTATCTCTGAGAAAGCCCGACGCAAGAGTTGGTTTGACAAACATGTCAAGCAACAGGAGTTTGAGCAGGGTGACCTAGTGCTCCTCTACTCAGTTAAAGGACATAAGCAAAAGATGAAATTCAGAGGTCTCGGACCCTTCAAGGTTTGGGCAATCAGCCGAACTGGTAATGTTGAGCTTGAGACACTGGATGGTGAAGGAATAGGCTTCTTCAATGGCAGCCGTGTCAAGAAGTACTACCCCCCCACTCATCCTTTGCATGAGCCACCAATGGTAGAACCGCCTGTCAAAATATGATGAGCCACAATTACTGAAATCTATGAGAATGAGGACGAGCCTGTAGAACCCGCCTACCTCCGTGTCACGGTCACTGCCAAGAAAACGTGCTCCTTCAACGCCTTGATTGATGAGGGGGCAGATTTCAATGTCTTAATACATAAGCATTGGATCCAACTCGGCAAACCACTACTTCATCCCACAACGGCCAAATTAAGCCCATACGGGGCTCAATCCTACACGCTTCTCAGCACATGCAAAGTCGTTGTTTTTATCTAGTCTGAAACTGTCCCCATGCTGTTTTACGTATTGCCAAGTACCATGGATGCAAGCATAGAGTCATTGCTTGGGCGAACCTTTAAAAAGCAGACTCACTGCAATGTTGATTATGAGTCGCAGCGTATCCACTTAGCGATCGACAACGTGCACATTGTCACAGCTTTCAGCAAGGGCCTCGTAACACCATCACCGTTCATAGGGCCACGGATAGAGACAGCCGTAGGTAAGACTAAGGAGGGGGGTAATGCATATC
The DNA here is from genome assembly GCF_053477565.2 of Lygodium microphyllum. Taxonomy (NCBI): domain Eukaryota; kingdom Viridiplantae; phylum Streptophyta; class Polypodiopsida; order Schizaeales; family Lygodiaceae; genus Lygodium; species Lygodium microphyllum. The sequence continues at coordinate 53,572,590 of NC_141135.1, read as the reverse complement.
TGCCGCTCCTAGATCCCCATAAACCACAGGCCGCAGCAACCAAAGCAAAACACCAATAGCCTCGCTTGCAATGGGTATCTAAACAGCCTCGAGAACCACCTAGGACTGGACGCGCATGTCTGCATAAGACCTACAACTCTAAATCTAGGAAACCAAGATGCCATCACCAGAAGCACCGCGTGATTAAACAAATATGGGTCCCTAAAATCCTCCTGCATGCGCAAGGCTACTATGAGGGGAATGCCTCATTGTGGATCCCTAAGGTCCCTACTGCCAAAAGCACTAGTCCTATGCCGACCTCAAGTCTGATCTGCCCATGTCCCCTGACGCCTCAAGACCATGGGCCGCAGTGCTATCCAGAACCCCAGCCATCCAACCCCTCTACGCGTCAGCCCAAGAGAGTTGCACACACCTATCGGCCCAAACAATGGCCACCACCACAAGTGGCATCATCCGACCAAGTCAACCCGCCGCTCCATAGCCTAGCTGACTGCAGCAGCCTAGCTGCTGTGACCAAACCCGACCCATCCATCTTGCCAACAGCCAGGTTGTCAACTCAAACGGACTTCCAGCCGCAACTCTGTACAGTCAGAACCTCCAGTTCTAGCAGACCTCAACCACCCGTTGGCCTCAAGCCCTCCTATGAACAAAAGTCATTTCTAACGCTGGTCATTGCTGACCTTGCAGAGGACACTGGAGATGATGTGGTGGACTGCATCAAACAGCTCAATGCCACCTTTGTTGCACTGGCCCTCAGCTATGACCACCTGGACTTGGTTCTATTAGCATAACCCTTTGCAATAGATGTGCGCAATATGCCTTGCTCTTGGGAGACTTTTGAATTCGCCTTTACACAAGCTTCTCGCTCTGCCACGCTGAGTTGTTCGCTAGTGAGGTCTCCAAAGAGTAAGCATTAAGCAACGCCTCATCACATCATTTGACCCACGGACAATGTGTGCTATCACCGACCAAGAGATCGCAAGGTTATCCCACCTGACAGATACGGGATCACCCTTCTTAAGGCAATGGTACGCTCTTAGGTTGCAATGGGAAGTCGACGGATGCCATATAATGACCAATGCCGAACAATGCCGAGCCATCAAAACGGCCGAGTATGATCCCACCTACGTTGTGCCTACCTCGTATAGAGTGTTAACCACTCTTCGGGGTCGACCCATGGACGAACATATCACAGGGCACCCCTATCTCGACCGTCTCTTAACAGAGGAAGAGTTCCACATCGCAAGTCAGGTCGACTTCGGTGATTTCCTCACAGATGTCCTCACGTACATCACACATGTAGGAATTCGACCCTTTGATCTGGACTGCGCTGCTCAGCTGGAATATAACCCCAACTTCTACGCTTGGCTCCTACACAAATAAAGATGAACGCCTTGGCCCCACAACCTCCAATCCTGGGACGGATTCTTCTTTTCCAAAGGGAGAAAATGGTAGTAAGGGGATAAACAAAATAAAAAGGGGATAAACGAAATAAAATCTAAAAAGTAAACCAAGTGTGAAACACTTGAAATGGAAATGCAAAAGTAAAAGGTGGTGATAGAAGTCTGAAAAGGCAAAGTTAAGGCTATGATCAATAAAATCTGCTATGCTTTTGTTTTTCTAGCAAATTAGTTGCCAAGAAATACTAAAAATAGAAATGGCTAAATGTGCACGTGGTGACCATGGCAAGCCAGGACAAAGCAGGCAAGTTTCCCTTCTCGGAGGAGGAACAAGTAAGGTATGGCCTCACGGTGGAAACAAGAGCTTTCAACCAGTTAAAGTTCCACCACGTCTTCAACCTGGAAGACGTAGTCATCGAAGAACCGGCGGTACGTCAAATCATAGAGCAGTGCCACCTACAGAAGTACTTGGACGCAGTGGGCCGGAGGATATATTACACCCTGTGCACTGATTTCTTGCGTACCTTCAATAGAAATAGGGGCACCGTCACGATGCATGACAAGGAAGCTACCAGACAAGTGCATATCGAGCTAACCCCCGAGTTGGTGGAAAGGGCACTAGGGCTACCAAATAAGGTGGAAAGGTAGCCAAAAAGAGACATCTATGCCATGTTGGGGATGGATAAAGTGAAGGTTCACACCAATGACGGAATTAGCCTGGCAGACATCCCCAACCAAAAATTCAACTGCAGGCAAAGATGGTGCACGCACTGTTCTCAAGCCAGAGGTACAACAACATTATGACCCGAATCAATGTACCTCTGCTCGACAGCATTGCGGCGCAATCGGTGGATGAGGTGAACCTTAATGGGTTCGTGAGAAAGACAATTGAGGCTTCGGCGAAGGCCTTGGCGACAGGAGGAAGAGCCATGGCAGGAGAGTCCCTATCGTCCCGATCGACCCACAAGGCATCATCTTCCAAGGCCTCCACCATAGGTTTTGGAGGTGTCCTTACGGCAATCATCCAAGAAGCGATAGGGCAGGGACAAGCAGGAAAAGACAAAGAGGAGGTGACGAGGAAAGTGGCGAGTCACCATCACAGTCCCCGCCTCACACGGAAGAGCAGCAGAGGTCATCTGATGAGACAGAAATTGACGCCGACGAGGAGGAAGAATCCCAGCTTACACCACAAAGGCATGCGGAACAACGAACCAAGGCCCTACATGGAAAAAGAGAGGAGGAGCAAAAGAAGAAAGAGAAGGAAGATCTGGAAAGGGCTCGAAGGGAGCCGATGAGGGATGAGGAGGAAAGAAAAAAGAAGGCCGAGGAGGAGCTGAGAAGGAAGGAAGAGGAAGAATTGAAGCTGGCAACCCGTCGCTCCATCGAGGAACATCACAGAAGAGACGAGGAAGGAGCATAGGGTCCGCACCAACCTGAGGCACCTGGTCCCAGTACTAGTGTGCCAAAAATCGCGCCCCTGCCCCCTGCCGAAGGAAAAGAAAAGGACCTGATCAGGCCAATCTCCCCCCTCCTCATACCGTCCATCCCAGCCGCTCCTATCATGACGACACCCCTTGCCACCGCCACCCAAGGGCCCATCCCAAAAGTCAAGGAGAGCAATGTGGTCACTTGGCTAAAATTTTTGGTAGAAAAGGGAGCTGGCAAGGGAAGCGCCCGTGTCCACCCCAGCTTCAGGTGCCAAAAGGGCAGCCACGGCTGAACTGGAGCCAAGGCCGGAACTGAAAAGGCAAAAAATAGAAGATGTCGCCACCACTATGACCATGCCCAACCCCCCACCTCTAGCAGACCAATACGACGAGTATGTGAAGGAACTGCTCTCGCAGTTGCAAAGGGCCAGGGAAGAAAGGAGGATAGCCATGGAGGAGCTGGCAGCGGAACGAGAATCACAAGCCGCCCTCCAGCTGGAAAGAATAAACAAGATAACAGAAAATCAAAGGAAAATCGTTGTGCTCAGGGAGGAAGCCAGCACTAAGGAGGCGGAAGAATTAAAAGCCCTGAAGGAACGTGACGCTACCTGGGAGGTAAGAAGAAAAATCTTGATGGAGCGTCTCAATGGGGAGAGGGAAATGAATGCCCACCTTTGGCGCAAAAATGATCAATTATCTACAGTCAACCTGGAAGCGCAAAGTCAGCTTGACAAAATCAGACAGGAGGATGCAGAGCTCGACCAATTAAGGGCAGAACAAGTGGGAAGGATGCAGGTGAAGTTGGACCAGCTCAATGCACAGATCGCAGATGAATGCCAGGAGAAGTCCTGCCTGCACCATGAGCTCGAGGCCCTGCATCAACAGCTCATGGCAATGACCCTCCATCAGGGGGAGAGCCTGGAACATATGGAAAGAAGGGCAAAATAATGGGCCAATTACAATGAGCAGAGAGTACGATACTTAGCATGCCAGCTAGCCAAGGCTGAAGGAGATAGGGTGTTGGCTGAGAATTAGGCAGAGGCGGCCCAACTCTCCATGATAGCCAAGCAGTACACCTTTCTCAATACGCTGCTCCAATCCACCAGACCGGAAGGAGATGAAGCCAATGATCAGCTGTAAAGGAAACTAACCATTGTGCGCAGAGCTCTCACAGCAGGCCTGCACGTGCTGTTGTAGCTAGGAGGCCCGCCGCAGAGCCTAGAGGAGCAGAGGAGATATCTTGCACAGGTAGGCCTGATGGCGTAGGAGATAGATGACCTTGGTTTCATAGAGGCAAAAACACAAGAAGACAAGCAAGCAGAAGGGGGTGAACCGGAGTTCAATCTGGGACCTCAAGAGGAGGAATACATCTCACCACCCCCTCAGCCACAACAAGCCCAAGTGTAGCCCCCTGATACATCTGCCGTGAGAGAAGAGCGGCCCAAACCAACCACAGGAAAGAGATGGTGGAGAAGACAAGAAGAAAGCTGAATGCCAGACCCGTTCCAAGATAGCTTGCCCCTCTCCTACTGCGCACCCAAGATTCCCCTGCTGAATTTCGTGCCGAATTGATTATCTGGGAACATCAGGAGTATAACCGCGACCCCTTTGACTTGTGCTTTGAGTTTCCCACTGCCTTGAATAGGGTATTGCCCATTCAACTGGTAGAGGATGTCATTGCCATGGGGGCAAGGCTCAAAGCTAAGTGGTTAGCGGAGCGTGAGGCTCACCAACTGCTTGGGGAGCCGAAGACCGCGAGTTTTTGCAAGATAAAGTCCTCCAGGTGCCTAGATCAGTGGAAGGCTATAATTGCCAACCTACCTGGAGGAGACGCATTTTTGATGTCAACCTGAAAGTGTGGATGGCATTTTGCAACACCCTCCCTTCAGAGAGAGATGACCCCACTTTTATGCCGTATCCTTGAAGGGTAGGGGTAGACTTCAATCCATCCATCCATGGTAGGTTCGATTTCCCCATTATCTTTAATACCAATAGCACCTCCCATAGGGACGCCCTTCTCTTCACCCTCCCCGACTTGTATAGCTCTATAGATAAATTTCTTAGCGAGTTAACCTCTTGTCTCGACCCCGCATTCATCACCACTTGTAATTATCTTAGGTTAATTAGGATCCTAGTCCACCAAGAGTCCGCACCCCAAGAATGCCACCTCCCACCCCTCTATTTTGACCCCAACGCCATAGACAGCAACACCATGACTCGCCTCATGATGCGTGCTTCTCTTTTGCCATCTTTCTGTGGTGCACTACTCAAAGACATGAACGACAGCAAATTCACCCAATGCAACCACCCCTTTCTTTCTACCACCACCCTCAAGACCCGCCTCCACATCAAAGGCTACTTGTTGAGTCGAAAATTCCTTAATAAGGCCCCCCGCCCTCCGCCAACCCCTACCCACCATTCAGATGACGAGGAGTAAACTCCTGTCATGCCCTTGTACCGCTTGCCTCCATGTATACACCTCCTCATGCTATTATAATTTTTTTTTTAAAAGAAAAAAAAAGAGAAGAAAACGGAAAGACGCACCACAATCACCGCACCTAGGATCCTCCCTAGCCCCCCCCTCACTTCACACTTAGGGCACGTCAAGGGCAGGACATTCACACCTATCACCCTAATACTTGCACTGCACCGCCAACAAAGCATGAACTGGGTCCTCAAGTGTGGGACGTTATCCCAAGGTCAGACCCATCTCCCAGTTCCACTGCCACACTGCACCACGCACCACACAGCAAGATAGCCACACCCCTTAGGGAGTGCACAATTTTTCTTGCAGGATATGTTCATACTTCAAGACAGGGCTACCCGCGGAGGAGGATCGGCCACGGCTTTCCTTAATGGTCAACGCTTATTTTCTTGTATCGGCATCTGGCCACCTACTTGCTGATGGCCACCCTGAGTGAATCAAGTCAAGGCAGAGCTGCCATTGGCATAGATCTTGGAACCGTCTCATCCAATGATCCATGCCCAATGCCTCAAGATCCACGGATCGCTTATTGATTCCACAAGCCTGAAGACCTTCAACTCAAAGACAAGGATCTTCAATCAAAGCCACGGGTTTGCAAGCCAAACCGCATTTGAGGGGTTTCTTCAGAATAAATCCCTCCAATACCATCATCCTAAGGGACTGCTTATTGCTTCAAGTGTTTCTCATACTCAAAAGACAACCGACTATGTAACCAGTGCCACAATCGTGTGACAGATGCTGAGTATCTTCATGGAGCCTAAAGCATGCCAGAATCTCTCCTGGTCATCATTCTCAACCTCCATCACCTATCAATCCCCCCAACCCCGACCTACTTGTTTCTCCTAAAGGCCGACGTAACTAACCACAATGGCCCACCGCAATGCCATGGGACTGGCACTCGTCTAGGAGGGGGGTAATGTTAACCCCAACACGAAGAAAGCAAAAGAATGTGGGAAAGACGCAAGGCAAAGGTGGAAAAAAGGTAGCTTGATTGAAGAAAGAAGAGGAAAGAAGACCAAAAGTGCAAGGGAAACCTTAAAAGTCCAAGGCAAATGCAAAACGGAAAAAGGAGCATTTTAAAATAAAAAGGCGCACCTTGAAATCTTGTAAAAGAGCACCAGGCTCTCACGCGTGCAATTTGTAAGTGTAGATAGGTGATGGAAAGGAAGCTAGGAAGATAGAAGGACAATGAGAAAAGGGGCCTAGGCTAATGGCCGGCCATGTAAAAAAAGGGGATGACCGCCCATGAAAATTAGGGCATGTATATAAAGTTGAAAAGTGAATGCGAAGCTCATTCTTTGGTGTGTGGCAAAAAGAGTCTTCTTCTTCCTCTCTTCTTCTCTACTCCTTGCTTGTGTGTGCTCTTGAGAGAGGGAGTGTGAGAGTGTGAGGGAGTGAGTGTGTGTAAGAGTGAGGAATCAAGAGGGTGAAGCTCTTCACCATCTCCAAGCTCCATCCTCCATAGCCGCGTGCACAAGAAAAGAAGAGGGAATGGTGACATATTTGAGAATGTCACCTTTGAGCCTCTCCCAATGGTAACTCTTCCTAACTGCATTAAGAGTCTTAGCATAGCCAGGATGTCCAGGTTGATGGCATTCATAACAAACTATAGGTTTGGCTTTAGATACATTGTTTGCAATGGCAGGAAGTCTAGGAATATTAAGATTTGGTTGTGAGGATGGCTTAGGGTTTTGATTGGTATTTGATGGCAAAGCAGGTGGTTTTGTCCAAGACTTACGAACCGAATACCTTCCTCTATGCAATGGCATGAAAGTAGAATTCAAAGACATTGAAAATGAAGAAGTAGAAATGTTGGCAAGAGAGTCCTCCAAATACTTAAGTCTCTCACGCGTGCAATTTGTAAGTGTAGATAGGTGATGGAAAGGAAGCTAGGAAGATAGAAGGACAATGAGAAAAGGGGCCTAGGTTAATGGCCGGCCATGTAAAAAAGGGGGATGACCGCCCATGAAAATTAGGGCATGTATTTAAACTTGAAAAGTGAATGAGAAGCTCATTCTTTGGTGTGTGGCAAAAAGAGTCTTCTTCTTCCTCTCTTCTTCTCTACTCCTTGCTTGTGTGTGCTCTTGAGAGAGGGAGTGTGAGAGTATGAGGGAGTGAGTGTGTGTAAGAGTGAGGAATCAAGAGGGTGAAGCTCTTCACCATCTCCTCTCCTCTTCTTCTCTTCTCTTCCCTCTTCTTTTCTTGCGCACGCGGCTATGGAGGATGGAGCTTGGAGATGGAGGAGGCTTGAGGATGCTTGAGCTAGCATCAAGAATCGTGGAGCTACCGGAGTGCAAGAGAGAGGAGGGTACTCGATTGGGCATCAAGGTAAACTCACAACACTCATAGGATGGACGACACGTCGACTAGGTGAGAGATAGCCATTAGAGCTTGCTTGGAACACTTGAAATGATAAGCGGTCCGTGGGTCTTGGAGGTTGAGCGAAAGCTCCCACATCTCACAAGCTCCCAATAGCCTGAGTGCTAAAACCCCTTCCCGTGGGCCTTCCCTATTGCCCTCTCAAGCGAGTTCTTGTTACCTGGGATCTTTTAAAATCCCCTTCTAATTGCCTTCACAAAGCAAATCTTTTACACCCCTTCTTCCTTGAAGTTAAAGGAGGAATCCTATAAAGCCTTCTAAAGCCGGTTCCAAAAGACTGAGAAATTAATCAAGGAGGCCGAATCACAAAGGAAGTTTTTCGTGAGAAGGACATGGCCAAGATTATAAATCTATGTCCAAGACGAAAAGGCCGAATTCGTGATGGCCCCTAAGAAGGCACAAGGTGCAACTGTAGGAGGATCATCTCCTAACATCCATGTGGATATTTCACCACAAGTCTAGGTTTTTCTTCCTAAATTTGATTAACGTCGTAATATTTTTGATTGTGCATGGATCATTTATGAAATTACGATGCACTTTTTTTATTGAAATACTTTGGATAAATTAAAAGGAAATAGCTTACGATCAAGGAAATTGGTCATTTGTATTTTTCCAATGGAATGAATGAAAGGACATAAGATGTCTATGCATTCTTAGCAATTTGTTATATGCATTACAAGTAACAAATTTAGATCAATTAAAGATCATCTTTATAAAGTCGAAATTATTATTGTGTACTTCGATTAGGTATGGAAAGATTAAATCGCATGTCGCATTATTAGATATCTCTTCTTCGCAATGATTCGTTATAGAAAGTTGCTAATAATCCATAGGAATTTGTAGGGCATAAAATGGTTCTTGAGCTGCATAACTCTAGTCAATTGGTATAAATATCGTTTCAACTACGTAATTGTTAGAAAAGGCTGCATGGTTCAAACATAAAACCCTAAAGCTTAGTAGCATGAAACTTGATTGCATGTTATAGAAGGATCACTAGGAATTATGCCATAACTTAACTTATTCTTTGAACTTAGTCGGAAAAGTTAGGGATTGTAAAACTACTCATACATAGGCAATATATCATGTGGTTATGAAAATGGTATCGTAAATATCTTCAAGAATAGACAAGTAAATTGGTTTAAACCTAAACACCTAAAACTGCGATGTACTCGTTTAGGAAGGGTTGATTCAATGCAACATATCCCAAAGAGCTAACTAGGGTTTAGCACATTGAGGTCGTAACCTAATCACTCTTATTGCCAAAGCTGAAACTCTTATACCCTAAATACTTATCCACATTCATGGAATGTCAGGACAATAGGATGTACTTGCGAGAGACGATCTAGGGATTTTACCCTAAGGATCACTCGCTAAAAGGATGAAACTTGACTTGAATTTGGAACCCTAAGACCGACAATGTCGGCCTAATGCAATCAGGAACAGATTGTTATGAAGACACCCTAACCCTAGTTCCTATCTAATCATGATACCGTGATTAGAAGACACCGTTGATGGGTAAAATAGTCCCATGGATTAGATGCGACACTCGTGCAACAAGTTGCATAGTCACATGAACTTGTGATTTGATCACAAGGGAATGACCAATTCCTCGGAATAAGATTGGAAGATTCTTACGCAAGTTTATCTTGCAAGAGGATGAATAATCCTCCTGATATAGTACCTTTCTTGGGTAAAGTGACCAAGATAGAGGGATTAGATATTTGCTTGGAAGCAAAGGACCATCAATAAATTAGAATAACATATGTACTGCTAATTGAACTTAAGGTATTGATTAAGTCGGGTTAATAGGGTACAACCCTAACCCAAGGACATAGGGTTAACAAACAAGCCCTTGGGGATCTTGCCAAGTCGCAATTGATCCCGAATCGAGTGTTGGATGCATTCGGAAAGAAGGATTCACTCCTTAGCAGTTGGCCAAAATAACGACCAATGGAAATGATTGTGCTTGTAACAGTTTTAAGAGCACTATTTTGCTTTGTTTGCTCAAAGAATTAAAGGATGAAAAGATATCTAATGCTTCAGGTTGAAGGCTTGAAGGGAGAGGCAGCTTCAATTATCCTTGACTACCTACCTGACCCTAACCAAGGGGGTTGTTAACCACGCCTGGAAGGTGGACCAAACCCACCGTGAGAGGTATCTCCGTTGAGCGCTACTTGGAGCAGGAGGACGCTTGGGCGCCGGAGGGGGCTCTGGCTATAAATCCCTCACCTTTGGGGCCCTACACAAGAGGCCAACGTGACTCGGGATTGGATCTTGAGGCCTGCATACTAGTCTACAGGTAGAATCTTGGATTAGTAATCCCTGTGGATTATTGGATAGCCTTCGGGTGGATTATGGATAGGGCTATGGGCTGGACCTTATGTATTTCAAATATAAATATGATAACCTATTGAAAAGGAACTTGTTTGACATTGCTTTTCTATGTCAAGTGCTATGATTACGTGAAGGAACTAGTGCCGAATGGGCTAATTAAGGAAGTTGATTGATGCATGTACAACTAAATGTGGTAGGTAATTAAATAACTAAAACAACTTGAGGAAAGTGCGGTGGATGTGGCCATGGGTCCGTCCTACGGATGGGTGGTCCCGGTTGGCTGGGAACTTTTCTCAATCATGATGGATAGCAAGAAGATAGTTTCAAAGGACACGAACAGCAAGGGCGCTGTCCTAGAGTCTAAGTTATGATAATCCCAATTTATGTTGTTTTAGGGGAACGGAATGGGACTATGCCTTATGGCAGAGAGGTTGAGCTTTGCATCCCTCTCATTTCCCATTCTTCTTGAGCCAAGTGCAATGTAAATCCGCTTCGGACTTGGCATTTCTGCGTAAAGTAGTTTCCTCCGATTCGAGGCTAGTTTCCATTTAGGAAATGACTAGTAGGGAAAACCCTGATTCAGGTCGGTCCTAAGTGGAAACGGCCAGAATACTTCGGCTACGTGGCAGATGCGGAAAGTCCTAGATCGCAAACCTCGTAACATTCCATGGGAGTGTCGAGCAGAGCTTTCTAGACATCCTTTCGGATGGGCTGCTAAGAGAGTCCTGAAGATAATAGGTGGACACGTTACAGAGGGAGAGGTCATTGGATTTCTCTTGGGGATACATGCGGCTAGGAGGAGTCTTGTTGGAGCGGTTGGATAGGTTCCATGTGGGAGAGTGGGGAGGCTCTCGTGGAGGCTAGATTGAGCAGTTGGCAAGCACCACATTGTCCGATCATTGCTCGGTCCTCCTGACACTTGATCCCCTAGCATCCACCCTAGACGCATGCTTCTATTATATTCCTGACTCGATCTATAGGAGGGAAGAGATAACAAGATAGATAGAGCAGATTTGGACGAGAGAGTGGGATGGGAGGGATCAGATAGTAGAGGAGGTTGCAGAGGTCCTAGCGGATTTGAGCAGAATCTGCAAACAGGCGGCCATATAGGCCAGACACCAGAACTGGGAGGATGAGAGAGCACTCGGGCGGGACCTTGCAGCCACACAAAGATTATTATAGGAGGCACCAAGGGATCCCACCCTCCCCACGCAAGAGGTGCACGCACAAGCAGCCATTGTTGGACTAGAGGAGAGGTGCTCGGAGTTCTCTTTCCAAACCTTAGCAGTCTTTTGGGCATAGAAGGGGGACACGATGTGTAGGGAGTTTTTCCAGGTGCACCAGCCTCGCACCACAGGAGAGCAGATACGCAACCTTCGGAATCAGTATGGGAGGACTCATTCTAGCCCAAACGGAGTGATGGAGATTGCCACCGACTACTACACGCATCCTTTCCAGTAGGAGAGAGCCTCAGCTAGAGGACAGAGATGTAGACAACAAGTCTAGGATCACATCATGTCCCTCGTCATAGAGGAGATGGGATGCTCCCTTCTAGCCCCCTTCAAAGAGAAGGAATTAGAGGAGGCTTTTCATACATAGGATGGGCAAAAATGCCCGGGGGAGGATGGCCTATCTAAAGCCTTCTTCACTACCTACTGGGAAGTGGTGAAGGAACTCCTATTGTTGGCCTTTGAGGAGATTTTAACTCCACGATAGATGCCAAGGAGTCTCTCAGTAGGCCTTATTATCCTTCTCCCCAAAGAGGGAGACCGGTTGGAGCTTTTCCAGTGGAGACCGATCACCTTATTGTCAGTGGCCTATTAAGGCACTGGCAAATATGATTGGTAGGTGACTACGTCTCGTGCTTCCAAACATCATTCATGACACACATACAGGCTTTGTCTAGGATAGGAGCATCCTAGACAATGTATTTACCTTCTTTGAGGCAATAGAGTGGGCTGAGAATAGGGGCAGAGACTAGTCGTACTACTCTTGGATTTTGAGAAAGCTTGACAGGGTGGATTGCGATTTCCTAGAGGGCACCATGGTGAGGTTAGGATTTCCTCAAGTTTGGATTCACGGGGTCTCCGCCCTTTAGAGATCGGCCACCAATAGGGTTCTCATAGGCAGAACGCGAGGGGAGGAGTTTCGACTGGAGAGATCGGTTCAATAGGGCTGCCCCCTGGCCCCATACCTATTTCTACTCTTTGCAGAGGCAATGCCTCACTTCCTCAGGTCATGTGTGAGTGGACTACATGGCCTTCGACTTCCAGTGAGAGAGGAGACTGAGTTGTTAGACTCAGAGTATGTAGATGACACAATACTCTACATAGAGGTCAATGTGTTGATGCTAGAGAAAGTGAGGCTGGCTCTTGACGTGTTCTGTTCTACAGGCAGGAGCGAAAATCAACTGGCGAAAGTCAGTTGGTTTCCTCACAGACCTGGACTCTAGCACAGAGTGGGGAGTCCACCTAGGATTTAGATAGGTGAGTAGAGGGCAGACCATCCGGTACCTTGGGTTCCAGGTGGGACTCGACATTACTCTTGCCCAGTAGTTTCTTCCTATCCTTGATTCTATTTTGAGAAAATTGACCTACTGGAGCACGGCTCGCCTCTCACTAGCCGACCGAGCCCTGGTGGTCAACTAGGTACTCCTAGCGATGGCTTGGTACATCGCCTTGTGTTGGTGCTTCTCCTCATCTTGCATAGCACAACTCTGCCACCTAGTGCAGAACTTCCTCTGGTCAGGGTCAAATGGTTCTAGGGACTCCAGGGCCAAGGTGGTGTGGGTGACCATCATATGGCATCGGTCAGAGGGAGGGCTCGTCATCATAGACCTAGAATATCAGAGTATGGCCCTCTTGGGAAAGCTAGTTGTCTGTGGTCTCCATAGTTTCCAAAAAAATCATTTTTGGTACCTAGAAACAGATGGCCATTTCTGGCCGTTTTCATTTTTGGGAAACGACGTTTCTACCAAATAGGGGATGGGTAGGATAAAACCCCCAAAATAGGCTACATTTGTTAGTCGCCTGCATATTTCGTATCTCCCCCTACTCATTTTGGACTCTCCTACTGCTACACCTACTCTAATTGAAGCAATCGTGCTTGAACTGCTGCACATCAGCCCGTGGTCACTCAGTAACGCTAAAAGCTCTCTTCTCGAAAGGTAACCTTTAGCTGTGAACATTCAGCTTGGTTTCCTATATATTTCAGACCTAAATGTCTACAATTTTCAACTAAGATATATGAAATTTTTTGTCTGGTCAGTGTGTGTGCACTATTTTAGCCTTGTGTGTCATTTGTTTGTGAACATTCAGCCTGTTTCATGCAAATTTTAGACCTGAATGTCTGCAATAATCAATTTTCAGCCAAGATATATGAAATTTTTTTTCCTACTAGTTGAGTACACACTATTTCAGCCTTGTGTCATTTGTTTGTGAACATTCAGCCTATTTCATACAAATTTCAAACTTGAATGTTTGCAATAATCAAATTTCAACCAAGATATATGAAATTTTTTGTCGTGCCAGTTGTGGGCACACATTTCAGCCCTATGTGTCATTTGTTTGTGAATATTCAGCCTATTTTCATGGCACATGTAGATTTTAGAACTGATTTTTTACAATTTTCAGCCAAGATATAAGAAAATTTTTGTCTTGCCAGCCATGTGCACATTATTTCAGCTTTATGTGTTATTTGTTTGATGTTTGGATAGCTTGCAGCCAAGAAACTACCATGACTCTAAATCCTAATTGGCACCATGTTACTCTCATAACCTCATGTGAGGGGTCAAGTGGATCTAAAAAGTGGAAATGTATTTATTGTGGCATGGTGAAAATAGGAAGTGTCACTAGGGTCAAAGACCATCTTGCTCATGTGCGAAGAAGAGACACAGCTCCATGTGCAAATGTGCCAAGAGATGTGAAGCTTTCTCTTGATTTATGGAGGAGGCAATGGCTTGGTCTTTCAACAGTTGGTGCAGAACAGGACCAAGACTTAGCCATAGCTTAGCAATAAGAGGGTAGCACAAGTGTGGTTGGACCGTCAAAGAGAAGTAGGGCTGCATCAAATCCTGTTGCAAGTGCATCCACTTTAGCCTCGGTCTCTGATTCACGTGTGATGAGGACTCCTTTGCCTCAGCCTTATGTTTCAAGTGCTTCTAGAGGTTCATTACAAAGGGCTAGCATACATGCTGCTATGCAAAAGCAAGCCATAGTTGAGGCAACTCGAGAGTTGATGAGATTGTTCATTAGATGTGCTATTCCCTTCTATGTGGCTAAAAGAAAGCAATGGAGGCGAATCATAAAAGCCATCAGCCACATTGGATGTGAATGGGAGGGCCCATCCTCAGAGGCACTATCCACATGGGAGCTCAAGAAGGAAAAGGCATGCATTGAGGTTCAATTAGAGCCATTGAAAGATGCATGGAAGAAGTATGGGTGCACCGTTTTGTGTGATGGATGGTCTGATGCCCGTAGGAGAAATGTGTATTATGTCATGGTCTCATGTTGTAAGGGCACTATGTTTGTGAAGGCCATTGATGCCTCTTTGCCAGGCCTTGTAGTGACAGGTGTATTTATATGGCAGCATTTGCAAGATGTCATCTTGAAAATCGGGCCTAAATATGTTGTGCAGGTTGTGACCGATAATGGAAGCAATTGTGTCTTCATGGGCAGCATGTTAGAGGAGGAGTTTCCAAGCATTGTATGACACCATGTGCTTCTCATTCAATTGATCTTTTGATTGAGGATATAGGCAAAATTCAATGAGTTGAAGCCATATTCAGCATGGCCATAAGTATGGTTAATTTTGTGAGGAGGAGGCCCAAGGTTCTTACCATATTTCACTCATTTAGCTGCCACCTTGAGCTCTTAAAAGCCTCCACCACCAGATTTTCCTACATCTTCATTGTGCTTGAGAGATTTGTGCGCGTTCACAAGGAGTTGGTGTGCACTATATGATCTAATGAGTTTATGCAGTGGGATGAGTATGATTATCCAAATACCATGGCATTTCTGTGTAATGTCATGAATGATACTTGGTGGAAAGATGTGGAGGCTATGGTGAGAACTCTCAATCCTATCTACATAGTGCTACACATTACCGATATGGAGGGTATCACTATGGGTTTTCTTTATTAGTATATGGATAAGATAGGAGAGGCTCTTTATAAAAAAAAACTTTTTACCCTCGAGCAAGTAAGTAAATTTTGAGTCTTTATTTTACAAATTGATATTATATGAATTTTGAAATTTGAATAACTATTCTTGAGACTTCAATTGACATTTCTTCAATGTTGACATCTTAAGGACTGTGTGTGGGAGAGGAGATGGAATTGGTTTCATAGACCAATTGATGCAATG
Source organism: Lygodium microphyllum (assembly GCF_053477565.2). Taxonomy (NCBI): domain Eukaryota; kingdom Viridiplantae; phylum Streptophyta; class Polypodiopsida; order Schizaeales; family Lygodiaceae; genus Lygodium; species Lygodium microphyllum. Next base: position 53,557,202 of record NC_141135.1, on the reverse strand, counting down.
GCCCAATTCTTAAGTCCTCTTTGGCGAGATGATGAGCAGAGTGAGTGTGAGGAGCTAGAGGAGGGATTCATGGAGTATATGACAAAGGTGACAGGTGGTGATGTGTCAATGCTTCAAAGGATTGAGGATGATCTTTTGACATTCTGCAATGAGAGCTTGCATTTTGGTAGAGAGACTGTGAAGTTGAGAGAGAGTCAACTTCAGTTTGTCTCATGGTGGGAAAAGTATGAAAATTGTGCATCCACATTGGTAATTTGCAACCCCAAGATTTCTTTTAATACTCATACATAATCACATATTTGCAATTTATTATCACTGGCATTCATTGCATAGTTTGATTCTTGAAAGTTGAATCTTAGATTCTTATGGCTCTGTTTGTGTTTCTATTTGAATAATGATTTATAGAAACACATTACTATACGGGTTCTCTCACAAGATTGTAGCTCAGGCCCTTGTGAGAGAAATTGGAGTACTTGGGCCCTTTTCCATACAAAGAAAATGAATAAACTTACCACTGCTCAGTTAGAGAGGTTGGTCTTTTGCCATTGCAACCTCCAACTGCTTGAGAAAAATGATATTTATCCTGAGCCTGCGCAGGTGATTATATTTATATTTTGCTAATAGCTTATGGTCTTTGAAGTTTGACTCTTGAATGCCAATTCTAGAATCTAAAGATGATAACTTTTTAAAATATCTATGTCAAATAACCAAAGGTAAATATTAACAAGATCGACATAGATAAGGTGAGGTTTGTTTTAGATATCACTTCAGAGGAGCGGGACATATATACCATGCACTACTAGGAGATGATAGCCCCGAGCCATACCATGCGCAGCAAGACTACTTCACAACATCAGAGAGCCACAGATGGAGCTAGCACTTCAGCTGCTCTAGCAGATTCAGGGGCTTTTGATAGTTCTGGCTTATTAGTTGATGTGGATAGCTATGAGCCAGAGGAGGATCAAGATGACAACACCTCTATTGGCTTAGATGATGTTGCTACAGATGCTTGAGCCTTGAGCCTTGATTTTCTCGTTGATGTTGAGCATTTTTGACAGTTGTGAGTTGCTTATGTTTTTTCCCATGGCTGGCCACTGGCCATTGTTTGAACTTTGAAGTTATTAGTTCTTTGAGATCTCATAGATTTATTATCTTACTTTGATATTTGACTCTTGAGACATGTCACGACTCACATGATATATCATATGATTATAGCTATAGCTTGTAGTCTTGACTCTTGAGTCTTTAAATTAGCTTTTGTTGATGTTAGATGTATCTAGATTCTAGAATCTGGGTTGCCTTCTTTTGAAATTTGAATGATGAATCTTCATGTATCATGTATCTACTTAGTACTATGATGTGTCATCGGTGACTACTCGTATTATCATGAGTGATGAGTGATGAGTCTCATCAATAATAAACTTGACTTTTAAATTTTAAGTTCTGATCATGATTCTTGGATGACAGATGTTATGATGTTAGTATGTTACACTTTTGTTTCAAAATATTGTAAGTTATTTTGAGTGATTTAAGATTTCTTCAATCTTGTGATTTGCAGCTTGCAAAATTGGTAAGTATGTGAAATTGCTGCACAAAGTGATTTGTGAAATTTAAATCATGGGTCTTGGAAGTTGGATTCTTGTGCTAAAAGTTAAGATTGTTCAATCACTAGTGACTCTAGTCTCTAGTATACTTAGTATGTGTATATATACGTATATTTAATCATAATTTATTGGTTTCTTTGAAACGTTGTTTCCACCAAAATTTCAAATGGTCGGAACTCCGAAACTCTGTTTCTTTTAGTTTCTGAAACACCCGTTTCTGAAACGCATGGAAACTATAGTGGCCTCACACCAGGCGGGCAGACAACATGGAAGTTCCTATTGTAGGAGGGCCTTCAAGACTGTAGATCGAGGCTTAGTGGTGAATGGAGGCTCTTTGAGATGGATCTTTATGCCAACCCAGATCACCTTTTCTACATGGCCTACTCTGCATGTGGCAGGGCCTTCGTAAGGCCCTAATACAGAGCCCCCCAAGCTATTAGGAGGAGATAGACCGTTAGCCGATGATTTGGAACCCCCACATCAAAGATCGGGAAGGAGCACAGATTGGTGAGTGCCCCCACATCCAATGGGCTTGTTGGAAGGCCGGGCCGGCTCGTACCATCAAGACATGGTGGGAGGTGTACAAGATGGCGGACGAGCAGGTGATGTAGTGAGTATCAGGTGCTACCAGAGGGGAGTGAAGTTGAGGAGAAGGGAGATAGATACAGAAATACCTCTGGAGTGGCTTGCTCCCCCGTTACGAGAGCCGATAGAGCCTGGGGAGGTATGGGCAGCTAGGTTCTCACCAACAGGTATCCCCCCCTACAGGTGACAAGTAGAGTAGGCGGTGTCCCACACGGGACATTCTTCACAGTGCTTGATGGGAGACGTCTGGCCCTTGACAGAGGGTAGTAGGATGAGGGGATAGCCGCCCTCTTGTGGAGAAGGATTCGGGTGGTGGGCCTTTAGGGGAAGACATGGTGATTTGACCCCTATGTCTTTTGGGAGGAGCTCAAGGAGTGGCACCTTTGGATCTGGGAGGGCAGACCACTTGATGAGCTGGAGTGGGATATAGGAGAGTGGCTATGGCCGGCCATGATGGTTCCCAAGAAACCACCCAGGTTCCTAGAGTACATTGCCAAGATTGGTAGACACGTACTAATACAGGAGGATATGGATTGAGCGCAATCACGTAGCAGGCACTAAGCGGAGCACAGCATCACAGAGCCTTTCCAATGGACCTTCTGGCACCGCCTATGGGATAGCTGGAGGCCAAGGAGGGTGTCATATTTCTTATGGTTGGTGGCATATGGAGGCTTGGCAGTGGGAAGTTGGCTTGCCCAGATGTAGAAGAAGGGAGGTTCTAAGCGCTACACATAGCAGCCTCTAGAAACCCCAAAGCACTGCCTTTGGTCATGTGAGGAGGCGCAGCTCGTGTGGAGAGGAGCTTGCCGCATCCTTCGCCATATAGCACCCATCCTTGGATATATCTCATGGGGAGCTTTCTATTGGCGCGTAGTCAGCTAGGGCCATCACCTTCTATATGAGGCCAAGATCCAAGACACTATATTCATTATCGAGGTAGGGTCCTGCATTGTGGTTGGTTTGGAGGCTCTACCCATCCGCTAGGTACTGGAGCCCACAACAGACCGCTTGGAGGTATGGGAGATCATAGCGAGCCTTACTGGATGGTAGATCTGGAAGGCGTGGTGTCAGGAGGCTTTTGGCAGAGAGAGACTGTTAGTACAAGTGACCTTAGCAGAGCTTTGGACCTCCATCATCCACTCCCTCCGTGCTGATGGGATCAGGTGTAGGGTGAATCAGGAGCTTTGTTGCTATTTCATGTGCACTTGGGCTACCAAGACCTGTTTTTTGTGATGCAGGCAGGCAGCCCTAGTTGGCGATACACCGCCCCTCCCCCCCCCCCCAAGACCGCCTTGAGAGGCTTGTATACATGATGTATTTGTGACTTTGCATCAGCTCCAGCTTGTCTGTTGAGCATGAACATTCCATTGTAATCCATTTTTTTTAGTAATATAATCAGTCACATTTTACTTGCAAAAAAATAAAATCATTGTTAGGGTAATCCTTCTTCTAGTGACGTGTCTTTCCACATATGTGACAAGTAGATTCCTTGTCTTTGTCCTTCTTTGGTTTGTTGTCCTTATTCTTCTCATTGTCCTTTCCTTGCTTCTGAGAGGATTGAACTATCACATCAATGCCTTCATATTGGAAGCATTTTTCGCTTCAAACCTCTTGGTCCAAGACCATAGGAACCAATTTCTCCCACTCAAGAGTCGACTCCTGCCCTAAACCAATCAAGGTAGGGTCAAGAATCGCGTGGTGGAGGGGGTTGCTCAAGATGCTGCACAGAACACACACAGAATGCACAAGGAGAAGCTCACTCAAGAGACAAGAAGAGAGATGGAGGCCAAAACGTTTTCTTGCTGATTTCTTCTTCTTCTTCACACTCTTTACTATGTACACAAAGTATAGATAAGATACAACATAAAAGGAAAGTGGCCTACTAAGTCAAACAATGCATAACCGACTACACTAGTCGACTGGCGCTATAACTATGCCAGCTGTAAATAGGTGTAACAACCTGAATATAATAAGTGATGAGTCAGTGGCCATGTGAGAGTCATAATGACCACTGACGTGCTAAGTGTAGACGTGTGGACCCATCTAACCAGGCGGTCCATCATCAATGTCCGCATGTGTTGAGCTTGTCATCTTTGTCAAGGAAGTATTCTTCTTTTAGAGCCTTCTTAAAATCTTGCCAATGTGTATTTTGAATAAAAAGATCAGTCACCTTTGTCCTCAAAGCAGGTGTGACAAGACGAAGGAAGTACTTACTCATAAGTCCAGCAGGAACTCCAAAAAACCCCATCTTGATCTCATATGTCTTCAAATATGCTGAAACATTACGCCCGTCAAATAGCTTCTTCTCACTCTCAACTGCTTCAATAGCCTTAGTCGCGCTGTTTGCATTCTCCTGCTCCGAATAGAGTTGCCTTTGCTGAGACAACTGCTGTTGATGCAATTGTTGCTGCTGCTGCATATACATTTGTGTTGGCTGATTTTGGAGCTGCATATACATGGACATATTCTGCAAAATCTGTTTTAGATCCTCCGTTGAAGTACTTGACGCAACAGTCATTGATGGAGCTGAAGTAGATGCAGCTGGAGTTGTAGAGGAAGCTGAAATAGAGGCTGAAGTATCTCCCATCCTGAAATTTCTGCGACGCTTTCACGTCGGGTTCACCAAAGATGTCGAAGAGTTTGGAAAGCAATGTCGCAACTTCAGAAGTCCTTGATAATTTCAGGCTAGAAGATCCAGCAAGAAAAATGAAGTAAAATCTGTTATAATTTCAGGACACCCTACATTCTTTTGAGCATTTAAAAGGGATTCCACCCTCTTGTTCAACTCCATAGTTGCTTCAATAAAGTCTATAAGAACAAAAGGAGAGTTGCTTTTTCCACAAGTTTTAATTACAGTGGTTCGATGGATCAATCTCTGAATTGTCAATGATCTCTTATGAATTCAATCCTTCGTGTTTATCACAAACATCCTCATAAGGTCACAAATCTGTTTCCTTAATCATAGATTGTTTTACTGTCTTCATTATCATAGATACAAAGCTTGAATGAATAGCACTAAGAGCAGATGGACCTTGTTTAAGCTGTGCCTTCTACATCCAACCTGCAGTATCCATAAGGTAAACAGTTCTGTTGTTATAACAGAATTTCACACGAACAGCATCTCGAATTAGACCTGGTTCTGACTCACTTAGCACACGTTCCTATCAAAGTAGGAAATTCAGTATTGTTGATTTGCCAACATTAGGGTGACCAGCTGCATTGCCAAAGGACCTCCAGATTCATCCTCAGAATTCAGTTCTTGGGCAGCATTTATGTCTTCTTGGGCTTTTATAAGCAAAGGCATTAACCCTTCATAAAGATCTGTCAGGCCTTCTCCTGTTTCAGCAGAGAGCGCAACAGCTTCATCAAATCCTAAAGAAAAAGATTCACCAAGTGTGGCCAGAAATCTGCCAGTACTTAATTCACTTGCAGAATTGGAACCACCAATACAGCTTCTAGAATCTGCGCGATAACCACAGCGTCAACAATCTGATTTCACTGCTGGTTCAAGCCCTTTGGGAAGAAGCACTTTGCGAATCCTATGTGTGATGCAGCAGCCATCAATCCACAAGGAATCTTTGGTGACTGTGTGCTTCAATTTTGGAGACTGCGACCTGCTGAGCAGTGCAGAATGCATGCCTCTCTCTCCGTGAAGAAGGCCCTACCTCCAATAGCATGGATTTGCCTTGCTGCTCGGCTTGTTCAACCACTACGAGGGATCCCTAAAGCTGTTGTTGCACCCGTTAGAGACATCGCTCTCTCGCTCCCTCTGTCTCTCCTTTTTCGCAAGACTTTCGCACTCCCTCTGCCTTCCGAGCTTTTTCCCCCCAGCTTTTTCGTCCTTTTTCCCTTCTATTTAGCGCAGAGTATCGTCCTCCCAATCCAGACGACAATTCTCCCCTTTTGCCTTCTGATTCCTCTCCAAAAAAATCGTATGCCAGATCCATGTATTATTTTAAGATTTCCACACTGCCATGTGTATGTAACCATATTACTTCGAGTGCTTTTGCTTCAACTGGCAGGTCAAGATTTCTCCCATCAGGCTTTAGGAGTTCTCTGCTCGGATAGAATTTACAAGTTAAAACTTCGTCCAAAACAATTGTACAGATCCAAGCGAGCTCCAAAATTATGTACAAGAATATGAAGTGATATTTGAAGAGATACCAGCTTCTACTCTTCACCTCCTATAAATGGTATAGGAAAGAACCATCCACTATGCCTTGAGAAATGGTCATTATCAAGAGAGATTGCAAGTGCAAGTGCCACCGCTCTTTCTGACAGAGATAATGGGCGATCTACTTCAAATGTTTCAGCCTCATATTCATGATTCACATTAATTCCTTGTGGCAGAACAGATTTGTCTGCAGATATTGCATCTACTGCAGATTTCGGGTGATAAGCAGGGGCAATATCACCAAATTGAATTGCATACTGGCCAGCATCTGTAAGCATCTCATAACCAAAGCCCCGAAAATATCGATCAATTTCACCAAGAACTTTTCCATGTTTTGTCTTTCAAAGTGAAAGTCCAATTCCAAAAACCAGGATTCTCTACAACTGCAAACTGCCTCTTGCCCAAGTAAAGGTCATAGATACGTTTCCAGAGATGCCATCTCCTTTTGGCAAAGCCCACAACTCCTCCATTTATCTCAGCATAAATCGTGATGTTAATGAACCATGGCGATCTCCTCACAGTAAATAGGACATTGCCTGATGCATCCATAATAGAAGCAGTGAATGGCCGCCTTCGGTGTAGAAATTGACGAAGCAGCCAATGGCTTGATTCAATTATGTACCCAACCATCATTAATCCTTCTCGAGGGTCCATGATAACATATCGATTTGCTTGTTCAAAACCAACCAAAAGATTGGCCCACTCAATATTTCGTGTAACTATAATATCACTTCTTGCAAGTAAAGGTGCAACTTTTGCTTCTTGGGGGATTTTTGGCTGCAAAATTCCCACCAAAGGTTGACTTGGTATGGTTGTCCCAGGCCGAATTGACGATGGAACGGTTTGCCAGTCTCTCCAAACTCTAAGAAACCTCTCTTTCCTCAAACGATCTGCAATGCGCCTCTGTCTCTAAAATGCTGCCACATTTACCATAAATATTAAGAAGTGTGCTATTAACAAAAACATCTGAAGTGAAGCCCTTCATGTGAGCATCTATACTCAGACGCAGAGAATAAAAGTAATCACAACAACTAAGTGTGCATAAAGTATTAAATCACACACACAACTTTCGTGTGGTTTTCACATCTCGAATGCGCAGCAATACGGCATCCACCCCCTCTAATCCTGCGCATCCTCCGGATGAGCCAACTACCCATGATCATTATCATCAAGATCCACAAACAAATCAATCTCTTCGTTATGCATTTCCGGTAGATCAACAAGATTATTAGCCATATCATCTGTCTCTTCCATTAGAGTTTCTTGTCGTTGCTCTTCTCTTGAAAATTCTTCCAATGCATAATCCTCATCATCTCTTTTCTTGAAAATCTTGATTCTTTTTCCAGCAATAGGCACTCTAAGCACTGTCCCATCCAATTCAGTCAGCTCATATGTTGCATTATCAAAGACATGTCTGACTATGTACGGCCCAAACCATCTTTTCACCATCTTCCGAAGTGCAGTATGCTGATTTTCAAGACTGCTATCAAACACCAATACCCAATCTCCCTCTTTTATTGCTCTTGGCCGCAAGCGATGCCTACTGTCAAACCTGTCCTTATTCCTTAGTCTAGCAACCTTCAACCTTTCAATAGCTAGCTGAATATCCTCAGGTCTCCTCTCCAACTGTCGAATCCGAAGAGCTAAGAGCTCCTCTCTCGTCAAATCCTCCTGCCAAGGTAAAACTAACCAAGTCAAAGCACAAGTCTCAATCGGCATAACAGGTTACTGACCATACATCAACTCTGCAGGCATATATCCTGTGGTAACACTATGAGTCCTATGATCAGCCCACAAAGCAAATGGTAGAAGTCTCGGCCATTCTCCAATCCGTCCTCTACATGCTTTGGCTAATGCTTTCACTATCGGTGAATGCCCTCTTTCACTCTTTCCATTTCCCTCTGGATTATATGCCGTGGTTAGAGCCAATTTGATTCCTAGCTAAGAGAAAAACTCCCTAGCTTCATCTGCATCCAATTCACCATGTCCGTAGTGATCTTACCCACACAACCATACCTGCAGAAAATTTCCTCCAATAAGAACTTACACACTGCACTAGTGGTCTTCGTTCTCAAAGATCTGCCCTCAACATGATTAGTAAGATCCTCTCTAGCCAAAACAATGTATCTCATCTGCCATAGACCCATAGGCATGGTAACCAAATCAACTACCCACTTATAATGAATGCATAGTGGATAGGTCGGATGAAGCTCATCTCGATGACGCACTACTGAATACATTTGGCAGTCTCTGCAAGTCTCAACAAAGTGAGAAACATCTCTATACATGCCTTTCCACCAATATTTCTCCTTGATTTTCTCATAAGTAGCCCGTACTCCTCTATGACCAGCCCAAGGACTCTCATGAAACTCCTTCATCACCTGTAATTGTGTCTCTCTATCGCAGACAACCCGCAAAGGTAATCCGCCTCTTTTCTTCATATGCTTCCAAAGAAATCCGTCCTTGAGAAAATAACCATAGGCTTTCCTTCTAATCTTCTTGAACTCTTCATCTGTCCATTCATCTCTTTTTCTTAGTGTACTAAGATACCTGCCAATCTGTAACCAATCTCCAACATAAAGTTCTTCTATGAAAGCCACAATATCATAGACATGACAAACATGATCAACCATAGTGGCTGAAATTTCTGCATCATCCTCTTCTGCAAGTAGTGTCTCCTCATCATCATATCTGGCTCTAGACAACATATCTGCCACTGGATTATCCTTCCCTGCTATGTGTTTAAATTCCGGATTTAATGACTTGATGTATGCAATCCATCTCAACATGGCTATATCCGGAGTAGAGCAACTCGTGATCATACCAATCAATGGCAAGCAATCTGTCTCTACCACAACTGAAGCTCCAATAAAGTACTCCTTGTCACATTTGAGAGCCGTGACAATCCCCAATAACTCCCTCTTGATTTGCGGATATCTCCTCTGTCTCTCGTTTAGGACTTTCGCCCCAAACCGAATAGCATACCTATTTCCATCTACATCATCTTGACCCACAGCCCAACCTATGCCAATTGGACTAGTGTCAACTGTCAATACAATAGGCCTATCACAATTATAATCCGCTTTTCTGAGAGTAGGAGCATTCTGCAATAACTTCTTCAATTTCCGCATGGCTTTAGTGTGGCTCTCATCCCAATAGAATTTCTGCCCCTTTCGAAGCAGCTGATACAAACAATCTGCAATGTGTGCAAAATGAGGTATCCAAATCATATAAAACACACAAGCACCAATGAATCTCCGTATCTCCGAAGTAGTAGAACAATACTCTGCAATCTTGCCTATAGTATTCACCTTATCAGGTGAAGGTTTCCTGCCATAATATCCACACATATGCCCAACAATGACAACCTCATTCACTCCAAAAACAAATTTTTGCCCTGAAAGTGTCAAGTTCACTTCTTCTAACCTGGCCAAAATCTTCTCACATGCTGAAATATGATCAGCCACAAAGTATCTGCATCCCTGCTCATTTAGGCTCTCATTTTTCTCTTCTTCTGCACACCCCTTAATGGGCACATCATCCAAGAAAGGCATAGTAAGCTGAGGTATGTAATCACGAAGGACCTTATGCATGGCATTCATCATATGCGCAACAGAATTAGTGGCACCTTGAGGCAAGGTACACATCCTGACAAGCCCAATAGGAGTTCTCATGGTGGTTATGTCCCTGCTTTCCAAAGCCAGCTGAAACTGATCATATCCTGAATACAAATCACCCAAAGAATAGATGGCATGTCCACCAAATGCCTCTGCAAACTCATCCACAACTGGACCTATACCAACATTCCTGATAGTAACTCTGTTCACTGGCTGCATATCCTAAATAAATCGGAGAGTACCATTCTTCTTTGGAACTGTAAACCACCTGTTTGAGTATGGTGCAGATGAAGGCTCAAGGATTCCCATCTTGATTTTCTCATTCAATAAATCAATCAGCTTTGGCAAATGTGCTTTAGGCACTAGAATAGGTCAGAGATTCCATGGGATATGAGGAATAGTAAAAATGACCATAGGAGCAACAATATCAGGATTCACACATCCAATCTCATGTGGGACAAAAGCAAATCCCCTTCCATGATGCTCAAGCATATCCTGAAAGCATTGCTTCTCTATGGGTAACAAGAAATCACCATTTCCAATTTTCAATTCAGCAAGTGTCTCTGCTGAAAATTTATGACCAATATGCTCCGGATTCCTCAAAATTTGCTGTTTAGCAGCCCTCTCTATTTGCTGATCACTGTCAGATGGAAGCGGTACAGCAACCGGCTTCATCTTCTTATCCACAGTTTTGTATTTCGTGTCAACCCTGGCTTCATTATGCTCTTCTGCATTACATAAACCTTGCTGTAAATCAGCAATTCTGCACACCAATGGCTGAATATTCTCAGCCCTCTGCTCTATGGACTGCATAGAAACAGCCCCAAACTCTGAATGCAGAAATATTTCAGCAGTAAACTCTGTTGGCTGAAATTTTTCAGCCCTCTGTCTCTCTGAAAGCTGATCATAACCAGCTGGAAACTCTGTTTGCTGAATTTCTTCAACACTCAACACTCTTTGCTGAGTTTCCTCAGCCTCTGACTCAATCTGTGACACAAAATCTGCAATTTCATGAAACATGTCCAGGGATTGCACTAATACATTACCATGACAATTCAGCATATCAGTTTTCAGTATATCTTCCATCTCTGCCATCGTATCTGCACAAATCACACTGTCATACATACCATCTATGTGCTCATCATCCTCCAAAATTCCTGCATTTTTCAAATTTTTCTCCTTCCTGCATATATACTGCCTGGCAGCTCTAGGCAACCTAGAAGTCTTCTGATAGCTCATTGAACTATTTGCTGAAATCCCAACATCACCGAAGGAGAAAACATCACTGCCAAGAGGCGAGAACTCCAATCTCCTTTGCTCTGTACCACCGTCGTCTCGCGAAACGGCGGTACCTAATGAAAACCCGAATCCCTCACAGTGGGTAAGGGTGCATCTCTGAGAGTATCTCTGTTTCTAACATGGTTCACACATACAGTTATCAACTGAACTGCTCTCATACCATCTTTACTGCGAATCCGTGCATAAGCAGATCCATCATCCATGACCTTTGTTTCCATGCGCATCTCTGTAATGAATGGCTGTCCAAGAATTATGGGATACGAGCATGAATCCTGCACAAAGAAATGAAAATCCTCCTCTACATCACCAATAGAAACCCTGACACTAGGGCAAGCAGCATATAAATCACCTGCAGTGTTATTGGCGGCTCTCATATGCCACCCATGCTCTACATCCATAGGCCATCTGTTACTCTCATAAACTCCACGTACTATGAGATTAATCTCTGAACCATGATCAACCAATGCAACATAAGGCACCTGTTTTTCTCCAACCTTTACCATCGTCTCTGTAGTTGCCCTAGCCCAATGGCTCCGCGAAAAGTGACTACGCGGTATCAAAACAGGCTCATCAATTTTAGCATAATGCATAGGCTGAACCCTCTTCTCTACCTGCGGCAAAACAGAAGCATTATCAACCATAACCTCATCATCATCCTCATCCAACTCTCCAATCAAAACTCCCTGTGTATCAGTGGTAGCCAATGCATGTCTCTTCCTCTTCAGGACCTCCTGAAACTGATCCTAAAACTCTCTTTTTGAGATGCCCAAAATCTCAGAAATAGTGAAAGTCACCTCACTGCCAAGTATCTTATCATTAAAGATTTTCTTCATATCTGTAGATGTCTCAATATCAGACATCAATCTGAATCCTGGTTGCTTTCTCTCTCTAGGCTCTTGCCTCTTTTCTCTCTTTTGAGCATCCTCCATCTGTCGATCTGGCCCTGGTCTTGAAGACGGTCCTGCAGTAGGTGGAGAAACAAACTCACCCCCTCTAGTCTTCTTAGCTGCACTTGGATTTTCTTCATCCCTCTTACGCTTCTCCTCAACAAATACATCTGCACCATGAGATTTAGCCAAATAAGCATAAATAGAATACATGTCAACAGGCGAGTCCCAACCTGTCTCTGATCTGATGCTAGAGCCTGCACTAGTCAAAACAATTTGCTGAATTTTTCCCTTGTTTGCAGTCTCCATAGCATAAGTCCATAGTGCAGACTGAGTCTCTGATCCCTTCTCAATCTGTACTCCATATGCAGAAGCATCACCTCTAGCTGTCACATAAGAAGTACGCGCAGCTATGTCCTCCACTAACTTCTTCATTCCACCTTTACCAAAGTTGGTAGCAAGTGGAGCTCCTGTCTCAGTCAACCAAATCTTACCATCTTGCCCCCAATATACCAAATTCTGCCTCCTTGCATCCTGGAAAGAGTCACAATCCCTGCAATGCTGATGCTCCGTACTATCACACCAAATACATCTCCGATCTCTCCTAGGTGCACTAGGAGCACTCCTAGGTGCAGTAGGAGCACTAGAAGAAGTAGTAGGCACAGTTGAAGCAAACTGCTCCTTCAACTTACCCACCAACTCCGCTTTGACTGACTCAAGTGTCAAATCTGTGATGCCTTTGATTATGTCATCAATAGAGGTAGGCACCGATGGAGCGGATGGTTTTGGAGCAGAAGGTGTAGGCATCGGTCGTGGAACAGGAGGAATAGGTGGAGTGGAAATAGTAGGCACTGGCATAGGCCAAGAAACTGGCTGAGAAGGAGAAGAAATAACAGGGATAGAAGTAGGCATAGGAGCAGATGATGGTGTAGGTGTCATGGAACCATTCTGTAGGCGAGTCTTCCATATCCTCCTCTTGGTCAAAGTCGAGACTGCATCCTGAGCATCCTGCCAATCAGTTTTAAGACCCATAGGCTTCGTGCGATCTTCAAAAAGCTCACCCAATTCTTCTTGAAGAGCAGGATCTGCAGCTTGCAAGAAAAGCTCAACTTTTTCAACATCCAATGCTCTTTGTTCAATAGCATCAAGCTGACTATACCTCTCTTCGAATTCTCGAATCAACTCCGAAGCAGCAAGACCCTTGTTTGGCACGTAGACCCACTCTCGGAATGACCGCCGAGTAGCCATACCAAAGTCCTCAAGGAAGTATTCTTCTTTTAGAGCCTTCTTAAAATCTTGCCAATGTGTATTTTGAATAAAAAGATCAGTCACCTTTGTCCTCAAAGCAGGTGTGACAAGACGAAGGAAGTACTTACTCATAAGTCCAGCAGGAACTCCAAAAAACCCCATCTTGATCTCATATGTCTTCAAATATGCTGAAACATTACGCTCGTCAAATAGCTTCTTCTCACTCTCAACTGCTTCAATAGCCTTAGTCGCGCTGTTTGCATTCTCCTGCTCCGAATAGAGTTGCCTTTGCTGAGACAACTGCTGTTGATACAATTGTTGTTGCTGCTGCATATACATTTGTGTTTGCTGATTTTGGAGCTGCATATACATGGACATATTCTGCAAAATCTGTTTTAGATCCTCCGTTGAAGTACTTGACGCAGCAGTCATCGATGGAGCTGAAGTAGACGCAGCTGGAGTTGTAGAGGAAGCTGAAATAGAGGCTGAAGTATCTCCCATCCTGAAATTTCTACGATGCTTTCACGTCGGATTCACCAAAGATGTCGAAGAGTTTGGAAAGCAATGTCGCAACTTCAGAAGTCCTTGATAATTTCAGGCTAGAAGATCCAGCAAGAAAAATGAAGTAAAATCTGTTATAATTTCAGGACACCCTACATTCTTTTGAGCATTTAAAAGGGATTCCACCCTCTTGTTCAGCTCCATAGTTGCTTCAATAAAGTCTATAAGAACAAAAGGAGAGTTGCTTTTTCCACAAGTTTTAATTACAGTGGTTCGATGGATCAATCTCTGAATTGTCAATGATCTCTTATGAATTCAATCCTTCGTGTTTATCACAAACATCCTCATAAGGTCACAAATCTGTTTCCTTAATCATAGATTGTTTTACTGTCTTCATTATCATAGATACAAAGCTTGCATGAATAGCACTAAGAGCAGATGGACCTTGTTTAAGCTGTGCCTTCTACATCCAACCTGCAGTATCCATAAGGTAAACAGTTCTGTTGTTATAACAGAATTTCACACGAACAGCATCTCGAATTAGACCTGGTTCTGACTCACTTAGCACACGTTCCTATCAAAGTAGGAAATTCAGTATTGTTGATTTGCCAACATTAGGGTGACCAGCTGCATTGCCAAAGGACCTCTAGATTCATCCTCAGAATTCAGTTCTTGGGCAGCATTTATGTCTTCTTGGGCTTTTATAAGCAAAGGCATTAACCCTTCATAAAGATCTGTCAGGCCTTCTCCTGTTTCAGCAGAGAGCGCAACAGCTTCATCAAATCCTAAAGAAAAAGATTCACCAAGTGTGGCCAGAAATCTGCCAGTACTTAATTCACTTGCAGAATTGGAACCACCAATACAGCTTCTAGAATCCGCGCGATAACCACAGCGTCAAAAATCTGATTTCACTGCTGGTTCAAGCCCTTTGGGAAGAAGCACTTTGCGAATCCTATGTGTGATGTAGCAGCCATCAATCCACAAGGAATCTTTGGTGACTGTGTGCTTCAATTTTGAGGACTGCGACCTGCTGAGCAGTGCAAAATGCATGCCTCTCTCTCCGTGAAGAAGGCCCTACCTCCAATAGCATGGATTTGCCTTGCTGCTCGGCTTGTTCAACCACTACGAGGGATCCCTAAAGTTGTTGTTGCACCCGTTAGAGACATCGCTCTCTCGCTCCCTCTGTCTCTCCTTTTTCGCAAGACTTTCGCACTCCCTCTGCCTTCCGAGCTTTTCCCCCCCAGCTTTTTCGTCCTTTTTCCCTTCTATTTAGCGCAGAGTATCGTCCTCCCAATCCAGACGACAATTCTCCCCTTTTGCCTTCTGATTCCTCTCCAAAAAATCGTATGCTAGATCCATGTATTATTTTAAGATTTCCACACTGCCATGTGTATGTAACCATATTACTTCGAGTGCTTTTGCTTCAACTGGCAGGTCAAGATTTCTCCCATCAGGCTTTAGGAGTTCTCTGCTCGGATAGAATTTACAAGTTAAAACTTCGTCCAAAACAATTGTACAGATCCAAGCGAGCTCCAAAATTATGTACAAGAATATGAAGTGATATTTGAAGAGATACCAGCTTCTACTCTTCACCTCCTATAAATGGTATAGGAAAGAACCATCCACTATGCCTTGAGAAATGGTCATTATCAAGAGAGATTACAAGTGCAAGTGCCACCGCTCTTTCTGACAGAGATAATGGGCGATCTACTTCAAATGTTTCAGCCTCATATTCATGATTCACATTAATTCCTTGTGGCAGAACAGATTTGTCTGCAGACATTGCATCTACTGCAGATTTCGGGTGATAAGCAGGGGCAATATCACCAAATTGAATTGCATACTGGCCAGCATCTGTAAGCATCTCATAACCAAAGCCCCGAAAATATCGATCAATTTCACCAAGAACTTTTCCATTTTTCGTCTTTCAAAGTGAAAGTCCAATTCCAAAAACCAAGATTCTCTACAACTGCAAACTACCTGTTGCCCAAGTAAAGGTCATAGATACGTTTCCAGAGATGCCATCTCCTTTTGGCAAAGCCCACAACTCCTCCATCTATCTCAGCATAAATCGTGCTGTTAATGAACCATGGCGATCTCCTCACAGTAAATAGGACATTGCCTGATGCATCCATAATAGAAGTAGTGAATGGCCGCCTTCGGTGTAGAAATTGACGAAGCAGCCAATGGCTTGATTCAATTATGTACCCAACCATCATTAATCCTTCTCGAGGGTCCATGATAACATATCGATTTGCTTGTTCAAAACCAACCAAAAGATTGGCCCACTCAATATTTCGTGTAACTATAATATCACTTCTTGCAAGTAAAGGTGCAACTTTTGCTTCTTGGGGGGTTTTTGGCTGCAAAATTCCCACCAAAGGTTGACTTGGTATGGTTGTCCCAGGCCGAATTGATAATGGAACGGTTTGCCAGTCTCTCCAAACTCTAAGAAACCTCTCTTTCCTCAAACGATCTACAATGCGCCTCTGTCTCTAAAATGCTGCCACATTTACCATAAATATTAATAAGTGTGCTATTAACAAAAACATCTGAAGTGAAGCCCTTCATGTGAGCATCTATACTCATACGCAGAGAATAAATGTAATCACAACAACTAAGTGTGCATAAAGTATTAAATCGCACACACAACTTTCGGGTGGTTTTCACATCTCGAATGCGCAGCAATACGACAACGTCCTGTACCACGGCCTCTTGAAGAGAACCTGCCACGTCCCCTTCCTGAACTGGAGTAGAAAGCTTGGACTTGTTCACCACTTCTTTCAGGTGTCTCACTCTGCATGTTGATCTCTTCAGTGATCATAAGGGAGACCAACTCATCAAAATCTCGAAATGGCTTTCTGACATATACAGAAGTTACAAAAGACTTCCAAGCCTTTTCATTGTTAAGTCCACCCAAGGTAGACGACACCAAATCATCATCGTCGGGAATTGCATCAATCGCTGCCAATGCATCTGCAATGCTTCTTACCTTCAGTGTATACTCATTGATAGACATCTTCCCTTTCTTCAATGTATTCAACTCTTGCTTGAGTTGAATCTTTCGTGCCTTTGTATTTATAGAAAACATACTTTCAAGTATGGTCCAAGCTGCATATGAATTCTCTGCATTTCTAATGTGTCCCAGCATATCATTGTCAATTACTGCAGACAACCAATACATGACCTTTTTATCCTTTGCATTCCATTCCTTCCGTGCCTTTGTCTCTTCTGCAGTTGGAGGATCACTCATCTCCGGTTCCTTTTCTTCACCTGAAACAAACTCGTAGAGGCCTTTTCCAATAAGGAAGTTCGTGACACGGAACTTCCATGAAGGGTAGTTGTTCTTGTCGAGCTTCTCAATGATAGGGCTTCCACTGTTCTCTGCCATTATCACAAAATTAATACCAACAACAAGTAAATCTTCTGCAACCCTGGACCTATAGTGCACAGCAATACATCAGACAGCCTTTTTAACTGTCTGCTCAACAATACATGCAATCTGCCACTTTTTTGCAGATAAACCTTGTGTTTACTCATTGGTAAACACCTTTGAACTTACAGATCTGAAATCTGTAACCTGCGCACCCACGTTCGGTCAATACAGTCGAAGTCACAATGTACCCCGAAACTGTTGTCCGCAACCTTGCGGCTCTAAAACGGGCCCTGAAACGGCCTCAAATGCCCAAAATCTCTACAGGAAAGCCCTAAAGGGCCTATCTACAAAATATACAGCGCTCTTCGCGCACACCAAATCTCACTGCAATCTGAAATTTTTGCTCTGCCCTGCTTCCGGTGCCTCCACAGGCACTATCCAAGAGAAGGAGTGGAAGAATGGGAGAGATTCTTACCCGTAGCTTGCTTGCTCGAACCTTGATTCTTCTCCTTCACTTCAACCTTCGAAATCAGCCTCTCTCAATGGCGCGGCTCTGATACCATGTCAAGAATCGCGTGGTGGAGGGGGTTGCTCAAGATGCTGCGTAGAACACACACAGAATGCACAAGGAGAAGCTCACTCAAGAGACAAGAAGAGAGATGGAGGCCAAAACGTTTTCTTGCTGATTTCTTCTTCTTCTTCACACTCTTTACTATGTACACAAAGTATAGATAAGATACAACATAAAAGGAAAGTGGCCTACTAAGTCAAACAATGCATAACCGACTACACTAGTCGACTGGCGCTATAGCTATGCCAGCTGTAAAAAGGTGTAACAACCTGAATATAATAAGTGATGAGTCAGTGGCCATGTGAGAGTCATAATGACCACCGACGTGCTAAGTGTAGACGTGTGGACCCATCTAACCAGGCAGTCCATCATCAATGTCCGCATGTGTTGAGCTTGTCATCTCAACAGG
Organism: Lygodium microphyllum; assembly: GCF_053477565.2. Classification (NCBI taxonomy): domain Eukaryota; kingdom Viridiplantae; phylum Streptophyta; class Polypodiopsida; order Schizaeales; family Lygodiaceae; genus Lygodium; species Lygodium microphyllum. The sequence continues at coordinate 53,538,931 of NC_141135.1, read as the reverse complement.
TAGAGTAAAAAGCACCAAACTTAGGCAATAATTGTACAAGAAGAGTTATCGCCATGTCTTCGGATATGATCACCTCCCTTGCATTTTGAATTTACATTTTAAATTGCCATAGCTTGTGTTATGGGAGCAATAGACTGTGCTCAAGAGACTAGATAAGACGTAAGATTTGTTACAAGAATTCTGATTACAAGATAATCCCACGTAGGGGCACAAGGTACAATGATAACTTAACAAGACAGAGAGAATCCCACAACACGAGACCATAGGTAATAGAAAACAGGACTCAATAGGATATGAAGGATCCCATAGTTGGGAATAAAGGCTCACTATGCCCCTTGCAATGTTCGGGTGTGAACGCACCCTTACACTCTTGTACTTTATATATTATCTAAACCTAAAAAGCGGTACACTCATCATTGTACCAAATACTGATTGTGTTGTGCTCACACTCTTGTTGCTCACTCTTTTCATGCTTCTCTTTGCACTCAATCTGCTGTCTCGATCCTAGCTCACTCAGTCTCGATCCTAGTAGTACCATCAAATTGGTATCAGAGCAGGTGACTAGTGCGAGCAGATAGATGAGCAGCTGATACTTTGGCAAGTGGCGTACAAAGCCTCTACAAGTAGATCCTCAGGATAGTGGATGCCCAAAACTACGGTCCCATGGTGAGCAAGTTGTGAGGGTCCTTGCTATATCTACAGGCAAACTCCACGTTGTCATAGCCTCCCCTTGCACCCGGCACTCGGGGTGATAGGCCATAGGGCCTACGGACGGATGACAGGTTGCAGGCCTGTTGGCAGGCAGGAGGGCAGTCCGGGTGACAGTTTGCAAGCCAAGCGACATGTTCGACGGGTACAGATGGTGCCAGGTGGGTGACACAAAGCATTTGACCGGTCCTGATCTGGTGCGCAGATCGAACGTTGTATGCTCGCATAGTGAATGCCAGAAGGTCCCCAAGAACAATGAACTCTACTTTTTGCACAAGTTACAAGGTAAAAAGCATGAACGACAAGAGCCAGAGACCAATTGGGTACAATCTCCCCCCATGCCTTGTGTGAGCGCTTCACAAAGCATGTATTTTATGTATATTTCTTCTTCATGCTCAATAATAGCCCAATTTACAAAAATATAACAAGCTTTTAGCTTTTGAGTTTGCTTTTACAAAAATAGGAATAAAGCTAATGGACGGTGCCCAAAGAGTCTGGCACGCCCAATACAATGTCCAAATAGAAATAACATAACCGTACGCCCATGCGCATACAAAATAATAATAAATAATTGATGCCTCAATAAATAGGCATGACAAAATATAGGCGTGGCGCCTATCAAAATATAATCCATAGATCGAATACTCGCTATCCTCCAATGCTTTCCTCCGCCACTGTTGCTATCCACATCAACTGAAGCATTCACAATCGTTAGTAAAATAATACAATTAAACCGAAAAAAGTGAATACCTAGCAGTCTTCAGCTACATAAATAAATCAACTGGTTAGAAATAAATCCTAACCTTAATTTATTATGAGTGTGCACTCTAAACTCATAAACGTTTATTAATTTAATATGTATTTTGCGAAATCACCCGCTATGGAATCACCCATGTACACACTAAATTAATGAAACACCCAAAAAGGACAAGCGTCCCCATCAACTTCTCGCACAAAGAATCCACTTTGTGTATGAGCCCCGGTCATCAATGTTTACGGAATCCACCGTAAAAACTCACGGAATCCACCATGGCACAGAATCTGCCGTGAAATATGCCTCTTGGCATCATTCACAGTGGATTCCGTGAGGTTTTATGGTGGATTCCGTAAACTTTGATGACCGGGGCTCATAGACAAAGTGGATTCTTTGTGCGAGAAGTTGATGGGGACGCCTGTCCTTTTCGGGCGTTTCATTAATTTAGTGTGTACATGGGTGATTCCATAGCGGGTGATTCTGCAAAATGCATATTAAATTAATAAATATTTATGAGTTTTGAGTGCGCACTCATAATAAATTAAGGTTAGGATTTATTTCTAACCAGTTGATTTATTTATGTAGCTGAAGACTACTAGGCATTCACTTTTGTCAGTTTAATTGTATTATTTTACTAACGATTGTGAATACTTCAGTTGATGTGTAGAGATAGCAGCAGTCTGGCGGAGGAAAGCATTAGAGGATAGCGAGTATTCGATTTATGGATTATATTCTGATAGGCGCCACGCCTATATTTTGTTATGCCTATTTATTGAGGCATCGATTATTTATTATTATTTTGTATGCGCATGGGCGCACGATTGTTTTTCCTATTTGGACATTGTATTGGGTGTGCCAGAATCTTTGGGCACCATCCATTAGCTTTATTCCTATTTTTGTAAAAGCAAACTCAAAAGCTAAAAGCTTGTTATATTTTTGTAAATTGGGCTATTATTGAGCATGAAGAAGAAATATGCATAAAATACATGCTTTGTGGAGCGTTCACACAAGGCATGGGGGGAGATTGCACCCAATTGGTCTCTTGCTCTTGTCGTTCATGCTTTTTACCTTGTAACTTGTGCAAAAAGTAGAGTTCATTGTTCTTGGGGACCTTCCAGCATTCACTACGCGAGCATACAACGTCCAAAAGCATATTTCACGGTGGATTCCGTGCCACGGTGGATTCCGTGAGGTTTTACGGTGGATTCCGTAAACTTTGATGACCGGGGCTCATACACAAAGTGGATTCTTTGTGCGAGAAGTTGATGGGGACACTTGTCCTTTTCGGGCGTTTCATTAATTTAGTGTGTACATGGGTGATTCCATAGCGGGTGATTCCGCAAAATACATATTAAATTAATAAACGTTTATGAGTTTAGAGTGCACACTCGTAATAAATTAAGGTTAGGATTTATTTCTAACCAGTTGATTTATTTATGTAGCTGAAGACTGCTAGGTATTCACTTTTGTCGGTTTAATTGTATTACTTTACTAACGATTGTGAATGCTTCAGTTGATGTGTAGAGATAGCACCAGTGGCGGAGGAAAGCATTGGAGGATAGCGAGCATTCGATCTATGGATTATATTTTGATAGGCGCCATGCCTATATTTTTTCATGTCTATTTATTGAGGCATCGATTATTTATTATTATTTTGTTTGCGCATGGGCGCACGGTTATGTTATTTCTATTTGAACATTGTATTGGGCGTGCCAGACTCTTTGGGCACCGTCCATTAGCTTTATTCCTATTTTTGTAAAAGCAAACTCAAAAGCTAAAAGCTTGTTATATTTTTGTAAATTGGGCTATTATTGAGCATGAAGAAGAAATATACATAAAATACATGCTTTGTGAAGCACTCACACAAGGCATGGGGGGAGATTGTACCCAATTGGTCTCTGGCTCTTGTCGTTCATGCTTTTTACCTTGTAACTTGTGCAAAAAGTAGAGCTCATTGTTCTTGGGTACCTTCCGGCATTCACTACGCGAGCATACAGCATCCGATCTATGCACCATTAACAATGCTAGGACATGCTTGTTCTTTCCTCCCCCCCTCAATTTTCCTTCATTTCTGCCATTTTTTGTCTTTCCTTTGCTTGGCATTCACACACACAAGCACAACGTGCAATTTTGCTCAAAAAATTTGGACTTTTCTTCGATTTGGGGACTTGAACATAGGACAAGACAATCCAACTTAGAAATTGCACATTTGGTGCACATTTGCTCAAGCAAATTTTGGAGATTTTTACATTTTAGTGGAATTTCTTCAATTTCATTGGAATTTATGCAATTTGATCTTAAGAAAATTGGGGCTTTTACAAAATCCCTTTAATTTGTACAACAAATATTTGGTATATGCACTTAGGTACATGTATTGATGCAATTTGGATGGATTACCCTCTAAAAATTTTAAACTTTTGATCAAAATTGTCAAATTTGTGTCCAGGAATGCTTTTGGAGTAGAAATTGTAGTGAAATTTTGGGGATTTCACATGTAATTGGTGCCTTCATCTCCAAATGTGTTAGTAACTGCTTGAGGAGTGCAGCAACAGACACCTTTTAATTCTGAAAATCTATTTACAGACCTGAAATTTTTGCAATCTCAGGATTTTCATTGCTGGTTGGTACTTATAGTGTAGTGGGTTAATTGTGTGACATTTGGGCTTGCCTTTGGTGACTGGTTAGTTAATTTGGTACTTCAAATTATGGTTGGAAACAGTGACAACAGCAATCTTTTGCACATCAAGAAGCTTGAGGGTGCACATAATTTTGCAATATGGCAAAAACAATGCTACAATATCTTGGTCCAGAAGAAACACATGAAGCCCATCAAAACAAAGGGAATAAAACTAGTAGATATGGAACAAGAGGAGTGGGATGACTTGGATGAGCTTGCCCGCTCTACCATTGAGCCCTTAGTGTCAGACAACTTTCTCTTTAACATTGAGAAGCTGAATTCAGCATATGTAATGTGGCAAAGGATTGAAGAATTGTATGCTTAGAAAAGTGTAGCTCGCAAGGTTTCTTGACTGAAAAAATTAATGGACTTTCGCATGAAAGAAGGTACAACCATGTTTTGTACATTTGAACGAGTTTAACTCAATTTTCAGTCAGTTAATTGCTTTGGATTTCCATATTGATGATGAGTTGAAGGATATTTTCTGTTATTCACTCTACTTGAAAGTTGGGATACTTTCAAGATAGCTTTGAGTAACTCGAATGCTCAGCTGTTATATTCTGATGTGGAGAGTTCTTTGCTGATGAAAGAATTCAATAGGCAAAATAACTTAGCAAACAAGTCTTCTAATGCTTTGCACACTAGAGGTAGATTTCAGCAAAAGAGCAGTTTTGAAAAATAGAGCACGCAGCAAGTCTCGTGGAAAAAATGTAGAGTGCTATCATTGTGGCAAAAAAGGGCACTACAAACGAGACTATGTTCAATTGAAGAAAGAGAAAGGCAAAGGCAAAAACAGTGAAGACAACAAGGCTGAGAAAAAGGACAGCAACTTGCAAATAAGAGAAATGTGAAAATAGAAAAGGTTAATATAGTCACTCATGAGAATGACAGTGATGGTGATGTATTTCTTGCTTCTTCTTTGAGTGCACTTGCATTGATTGCAGATTCTAAGGATGATACACACAATTGGATACTTGATTCGGGTGCATCTTTTCATGTCACACCACATCATGAGTGGTTTTCTGACTACAATGGTAGTATATGCGGTGTTGTCCACTTGGGGGATAACCGTGCATGTAAAATTACAGGCATTCGTAGTGTGAAACAAGAAATTCATCATGGCTCCGTATTTGTTTTGCATAATGTGAGACATGTACCTCAGCTTAAGAAAAGCTTGATAAGCACAAGGAAGCTAGATGATGAAGGCTATCACACTAGCTTTGGGAATAGCAAATGGAAAATTTGTAAGGGCTCTTGCATTGTTGCCAAGGGCTCCAAAAGTGATACTTTGTATTCTTTATATGTATCTAGTGTGCGTGACCATGTAGTCGCTATAACTGAGCAACCAAGTGTTTCTTTGTGGCATAGCCGGTTGGGACGTATGAGTTAAACTGGAATAAAAGTGCTTTCTTGCTTGGGTTATTTGTCGTCTTTGAGGTATGCTGATTTTGAATGGTGTGATCAATGTATTTATGGTAAACATGCTCAAACGTTACATAAAAAATCTCTCTCTCTAAAGTCTTCACCCTTAAAGTTAGTACATTTAGATGTATGTCAAATGCTAGGATTATCTCTAGGGGTAAAGAAGTATCTCATTATCTTTGTTGACAATGCCATACGCAAAGTATGGATTTATCCAATTGGTTGCAAAGATGAGGCCTTGGATAAATGTAAAAAATTTGTGGTAGCTGAAAATTAGATTAGCAAGACATTAAAGTGCCTTGGCTTTGACAATGGTGGGGAATATGTGTGCAAAGCCTTTCAGTACTTTTGTGATATTAAAGGGATTAAAATGGAACTCACCGCTCCTCATAATCCACCCCAAAATGGTGTTGCAGAGCATATGAATACGACCATTCAAGACAAGGTCGATAAAATGCTGTCACATGCTACTTTTGTTGAGATATCGAGCTCCACTCGTGATACACCAGGGTGACCGTTGTGTATTTATGTCACCGACTTGTCAGTTGCAGACGCGGTTGGTACACTGCCCATGAATAATAGCTACATGATAGCTATCCTTATCTACTCTAGTTCGTGGCTCAGTTAGTATGCCACCTTAGTTAGTTGAGTTTGGTTTGAGACCCATATATAGGGTTCTTCTATTTCTTTGTACTAGAGTTATTTTGGCTTACACAACTAAGAAGAGGAAAACTATTTTCAGCCTCCACCCTTGTGTGTCTTCCCCCATTGTGCAAGCAAGAAAGCTTCAAGCGAGACTCCTTCCTTCTCTCCCACAATCTTGACATGGTATCAGAGCCTTGTTCGTGGTAAGGAGCTCAAGAAAGCAAGCCAAGCTCGCGATGTTCTGGTAAGAGGAGCAGTGTTGCTTTCATTTTCTGTTTCGGGAGCAGATCTCTGCAGGTAGCACAGCCGGAAAGTGCAGAGTGCATTGTCTCAGGTTGAGACGCCCTTCGCGGTGAAGCAAGAGGGCAATATATGCCATTTCGGGGCCTGTTTTGGAGGCGGAAGTTTTCTGCACGCACTCAGGAAAAGGCCCAGTTTTATGCTGTGCAGCTACTGTTCTACAGATCGGTGAATAGTTATTGTAAAAATTGCATTGTATACTTGTGCGCAGAGACATTGGGAGTTACAGAGTCATCCCTGTTGCCTGTTGATGCAAAATCGTCACTAGGAAGTGACTGTGTGGTCAAATACCACTTTCGCCAGTTTTGCAGATTTTCCCTTGTGAGAGTGAAGCTGTGGTTTTTGCAGTGACAGAATTTTTTGCAGTCTTCTGTAATGGCATCTGATTCTCTTTCACAGATTGTCACTGAAAAGCTTGACAAGAACAACTTCCAAGCATGGAAGTTTAGAATGACGAATTTCCTTATGGGAAAAGGATATTGGGAATTTGTTGCAGGAAATGAAGAAGAACCAGTTCTTCCTGATGTTCCCAATCAACAGCAAATGCAGGAATTTAAAGCATGGCATGAGAGAGCCAAGAAAGTTATGTATTGGCTGTCTATCAGCATTTCAGACTCTATGATTGTGCATATTCAGGATGCAAGTACGCCAAAGGAGGCATGGGATACTTTGTCAAAAATATATAGCACAAATACGCAAGCCTGGAAAATGCAGCTCAAGCAAGAGTTGCACAATGTGCAAAGAGAAAATATGAGCATCAACGACTACCACATGAAGGTGAAGAAGATTGCAGATGCACTTGCTTCCATTGGGTCACCAGTGGAAGATGATGATTTAGTTTCTGTGACCTTGAATGGTCTAGGAAAGGATTATGCACAGTTTCGGACATCCATTTCAGTTCGTGAAAGATTTCTTGATTTTGAGGAGCTGATTGCTCTTCTAATTTCTGAGGAGCAAAGAAATGGTGGTGCATCTTCTTCAGGAGGAACTTCAAAAGAAGCTGTCTTCTACTCAAATGCTGGAAGAGGTAGAGGCAGAGGTAGAGGAGGCCGATATGGAGGCCGTGGTAGAAATCAGAATATGCAGCAAACTCAAGAAAACCAGTCCTATGGAGGAGGACGTGGCAACTCTAGAGGCAAGGGGAGCCAAAGAGGTCGTGGTGGATGGCAAAGAGGCCAAAATGCAAACAGTAATGTTGAATGCTACTATTGTGGTAAAATGGGTCATATGGCTAAAGACTACTATAAAAAGCAGAATGACATCATGAATGGAAAACTACAACAAGGAAATTATGCATCCTCTAGTAGACAGGGTGATGACAGAAATGAGCATCTGTTTATGGTGCAGCACATGAACAATTCTGTGACAAGTGCAGAAGAAAGCAACGATGTATGGTATGTTGACTCAGGTGCATCAAACCACATGACAGGCCATGCAGAATGGATGGAGGATGAAAGGAAAATGGAAAAACCAGGATTTGTGGAGACTGGTGATGATACTGCACATCCTATTGTGCAGATTGGAAAAATTCCCTTGTCTATGCAGGATGGGAAAAAGAAATACCTGACCGATGTATTTCATGTCCCGAATATCACCAAGAATCTGGTTTCTGTTGGTCAAATGGTTGAGCAGGGCTTGCAAGTCAGATTTAATCCTCATGGATACTTTGTTGAGGATATGAAAAATAAAGGTCGCTTGATAGCAAAAGGAAAGAAGAAAGGCAGAATGTTTACATTGGATGTAGACATGTCTGAATTGAGTGCAGCAATGTTTGCACATGGGACCGGTGTAGTTGCAGATATTGATATCTGGCATAAACGCATTGGTCATGTTAATGTACAGTGACTTAAATCAATGCAGGCCCAAAATATTGTTGCAGGTTTGCCCAAATTCAAGGTTGCAGAAATGCATAAGGTATGTGAAGCCTGTCAATTTTGAAAACAGGCAAGGAAACCATTTCCTAGACATGTTCAAGAGAGTAAGAAGCCATTGGAATTAATCCACTCTGATGTGTGGACAACTAAAGCTGCATCTCTTGGAGGCTGTCATTATTTTGTCAGTTTTATTGATGACTATAGCAGAAAAGTTTGGGTGTATTTTATGAAAAAGAAAAGTGAAGTTTTTGGGCATTTCAAAAATCTTAAAGCGATGGTTGAAAAAGAAACACGCCTGCAGATAAAATGCCTAAGGTCAGATGGAGGGGGAGAGTACCTCTCAAATGATTTTGCAAGGTTCCTGTAGGAGCATGGCATAAAGCAGCAATATTCATGCAGTCATACCCCACAACAAAATGGAATTGCAGAAAGGAAAAACATGCATATTGGAGAGGTATCTCGTGCCATGCTCAATGAAAAAGACTTGCCAGATTTTTATTGGGCTGAAGTAGTTGCTACAGCAGTCTACATAATGAACAAGACTCCCATTGCAGCAATACATGGAATGACTCCAGAGGAGAGGTATACTGGTAGGAAACCAGATATTTCTCATTTGAAATTTTTTGGTTGCATTGCCTATGTACATGTGCCAGATGATTTGAGATCCAAGTTGGATCCAAAAGCTGAGAAGTGCATCTTTATTGGTTACTCTCTGCAACAAAAAGGGTATAGATGCTATAACCCTTCTACTCGTAAGTTTACAGTGAGCAGAGATGTTGTTTTTGATGAGATGAGTAGCTGGTATAAACCAGTAAATGTGATTGATGATATAGATGCACAAAATGGTAATGCTGCACAAAATTCACAGCAGCAGTCACAAAATATTAGTGGACCTGGAGCGTCCTCTAGTAGTGGTTCACATTCTTCGCCATGGACAGGCAGATTAAGATCAGGAGAATATTCTCAAAGTAATGTAGATAGTGGTATGCAGGTATCACGAAAAGGAAAAGAGAAGGTTGATCAGCCCATGTTTGATGTGAATGCAGGTCACTCTTATGTGGATGGTGAATCCAGTGGCTCAGAACAGAGCATTGATGATGAGTTGGGTATTCCTTCTATTGTTACACCTGGAGTAAGGAAGACCAGGGATGTTTTGAGAGCACCTGGGAGTGAACCTACTTTGCGCAAGTCTACGAGAGCTAGTTATCCTGTGGATAGGCTGAAATATGATGGATTTACAGCCATTCACTATGCATATATGGTTAAAGTGATACAGGAACCAGAACCCACTTCTTTTGAGGAAGCCATGGGAAAAGAAAAATGGGAGAAAGCCATGGATGAAGAAATGGATGCCTTGGAAGCAAATGCTACATGGAAATTGGTACCTTTGTCTAAAGGTAAAAATGCAATTGGCTGTAAGTGGGTTTATAAGGTGAAGCACAATGCAGATGGTTCTGTGAATAGATACAAGGCAAGATTAGTAGTCAAGGGGTATGCACAAACATATGGCATTGACTATGAAGAAACATTCAGTCCGGTTGCAAGGATGGCAATCGTAAGAGCAGTCATTGCTATGGCTGCAGGATGGTATTTACATCAGATGGATGTAAAGAATGCCTTCTTGCATGGTGATTTGCAAGAAGAGGTCTATATGGAGCAGCCACCAGGTTATGTGCATGTTGTTCATCCTGAGTTTGTTTGCAGGTTGAAGAAAGCCTTGTATGGCTTGAAGCAAGCACCTAGAGCATGGTCTGACAAGATAGGACAGTATCTTGTCACTATTGGCTTTCAAATTTCCAAGGCAGATTTCTCACTTTATGTGAGAAAAACAGAGAAAGGTATTATGCTACTTGTCATTTATGTTGATGATTTGATTATGACAGGTGACAGTGATGAAGATATCCTTCATGTGAAAATGCTATTGAAGCAGAAGTTTGAGATGAAGGATTTGGGAGAGCTGCGTTATTTCTTGGGCATTGAGGTGATTAGATTACCAAGTGGGATATAGCTCTTGCAGAGGCAGTATGGATTGGACATGCTGTCCAAATATGGGATGACAGGCTGTAAGCCTATTTCAGTTCCTTTGGAGCAGAATGTGAAGCTGAGCACAGATGCAGGTGAGCTTCTAGAAGACCCTACTATGTACAGACGCATAGTAGGAAGTTTGATTTATATGACTATTACCAGGCCAGATTTGAGCTATGCTGTTGGATTGGTAAGTCAGTTTATGCAGGCTCCAAGGAAACCACATTTGGATGCGGCTAGACGCATACTCAGGTATGTGAAGTCCACATTGCAGTATGGACTATTTTATGAGACTGGGGTTTAGATACAGTTGCATGGATACACTGATGTTGATTGGGCTGGTAGTATTTCTGATAGACGATCTACCAGTGGATATGTGTTCTCTTTTGGGAGTGCTGCAGTCACTTGGAGCAGCAAGAAACAGCCTACAGTTGCCTTGTCGAGCACAGAGGCTGAGTACAGGGGTGCAGCAATGGCTGCATGTGAGGTAGCTTGGTTGCATAAGCTACTTTATGATATGCATCAGTCTACAGATGGACCAGTTGTCATTTATTGTGACAACATGAGTAGTATACACTTGGCCAATAACCCAGTCTATCATGCTAGAACAAAGCACATTGAGGTGCATTATCACTATGTGCGAGAGAGGGTTTTACTAGGTCTTATTGATCTAGTTTATGTCAGCACAGAGGATCAGGTAGCTGACATATTCACGAAGGCATTGGGCGTAGAGAAGCTGCGCAAGTTCAGAGACCTGCTTGGTGTGCAGGAATTGGGATTGAGCTCGAGGGGGAGTGTTGAGATATCGAGCTCCACTCGTGATATGCCAGGGTGACCGTTGTGTATTTATGTCACCGACTTGTCAGTTGCAGACGCGGTTGGTACACCGCCCATGAATAATAGTTACATGATAGCTATCCTTATCTACTCTAGTTCGTGGCTCAGTTAGTATGCCACCTTAGTTAGTTGAGTTTGGCTTGAGACCCGTATATAGGGTTCTTCTATTTCTTTGTACTAGAGTTCTTTTGGCTTACACAACTAAGAAGAGGAAAACTGTTTTCAGCCTCCACCCTTGTGTGTCTTCCCCCATTGTGCAAGCAAGAAAGCTTCAAGCGAGACTCCTTCCTTCTCTCCCACAATCTTCACAACTTTACCTCATGGATTTTAGGCCGAGGCTATTATGACATCCGTATACTTGATTAATTGATCACCAAACAGGTGTTTGGGGGAGGGGGAGTCCCTCAAGAAGTGGTCGGGCAAGGCCACCTTTGTATGCTCACTTGAGAGTATGTCAAGTTTGTGCACATTTGCAACGAAGAATGCAACAAACTTGAGCCAAAGTGGTGTAAATGTATTTTCCTAGGATATGGTGATGAAGGTGAGATGGGGTATCGATTATGGGATCGCAAGAAAAGAAAAGTAGTACACAACAATGATGTTATCTTTTGGGAAGATCTCATACACGAATAGCCCGAAAAGATAGAGGAGGTCAGAAGGGTTGTATTCCAGGAGGATGTACCAATAGGACAACAAAGAATGCCCGTTAGATGGTAGCAAATACTTACCCTAAATGTTCCTAAAAATGCAAGGAATGATGCTGAAAATGATCAACAAGATCTTGCCCATGATGTAGCAAGAATATATGCCTTTGGAGCAACCAGGACCAGTTGTACAAGCACGTTGAACTTGCAGAACAACAAATTGTTAATGTAGATTTGTAGTCTGAACAGCCAGCAAATCTTGACCATTGGGTCCATAGGTCCACTGGAGTACAAAGACATCTAAATAGGTTTGTTCCTGGTGTTAACTATGTGATTGATTATGTCATGTTGATAGATTGTGGTGAGCCGTCATACTTCTAGGAAGCAATGGACAGAAAAGATAGTAAAAAATGGCATAAAGCAATGATGATAGAGATGAAATCTCTCATGTAAAATGGCACTTGGGATTTGGTGCATTTGCCTAAAGGGAAAAAAGTGCTACCATGCAAATGGGTTTACAAAATGAAAGTCACTTTTGGTTCTTTGCCAAAGTACAAGGCATGCTTGGTTGCTAAAGGGTACAAGCAAGAACGTGGAATTGATTTTGATAAAATCTTTTCTCATGTAGTCAAAATGACTACTTTGCGACCTTGGTTGCATTTGAAGACATGGAACTCATACAAATGGATGTAAAAACCACTTTTTTACATGGTGATCTGCATGAGGAGATTATATGCAGTAGCCTGAGGGTTTTGCTGCAAAGGGGAAAGAGCACATGGTATGTAACTCAACAAAAGTTTGTATGGGCTGAAACAGGCACCACAAGAATGGTATCATAAATTTGATATATTTATGCAATCTCAAGGATTTCATTATTCTCAATTTGATCATTGTTTATACACCAAGAAGGTAGCAGATGGTAGCCTTATTCTCTTGGTTTTCTATGTGGATGACATGCTAACACAATATTAGTGAGTTTGGGAATCTCCCAATTCCCATTTTTTGAATACTAAAAAGGTGGCACCCGGATAACGTTCCTATAAGTTTCTCAAAACCATATGATGTGACCTATCATTGGAAAGCGCTTGAAAAATGGAATCTATTGAGCTATAGACCGCTTGATTTGGTGTTATAGTGTTCAAGTTATGACAAATCCAAAGATTTGACCACGTGTCCCAAACTTATGGGAAATTTCCATATTCCCCAATATGGTGTTTGCTAATATCAGGCAAGGATGTTCATGCCTTGGACTCCTTGAAGTAGAGTTTACACAATAGCTTTGATATGAAGGATCTTGGTGAGGGAAATCACATTCTTGGCATGCATATACTCAGAGACAGATCAAAGGGTCTTCTTTATCAGTCAGAACATGAGTATATCACTAAGGTTTTGCAGTGTTTTAATATGGAGGGGGGGAATCCATTAGTGTACCATTGTCTCCATGTGTGAAACTTAGTGCATATGACAACCCTACATCTGATTATGGAAAGACTAAAATGACCAAGATACCTTATGCTTCAGCTGTTAGTAGCTTGATGTATGCTATGGTTGCTACATGTCCTGACATTGCATTTGTGGTGGGAGTGGTTAGAAGATACATGGCATATCCCAGAAAAAAGTATTGGGAAGTAGTGAAGGATATCATGGGATACCTCAAGGGCACAAAGGATTTGTATATTTGCTTTCGTAAGCAGAAGTCATCTGTTGTTGGGTTCATGGATGTATACTATGCTGGCCATCTTGACTGCAGGAAGTGTTCACAGGTAGAGCAGTCTCTTGGATATCCAGGCTACAAAAGTGTGTTGCATTTTCTACTACTGTAATATATTAAATATAAAAAACGAATTTTTTATTTTCTGCCCCACGGCGGCGTATGGTGCTAGCATGTGTGAGGGAGGAGGGAGGAGCCAGCAAGCTCCTCGCTGGAGCTTGCTTGGCTCCCACACCATGCAGCCTGACAGGTAAGGGGGGGAAGTATTCCCTCCCCTCCCCTATATAAAGTGGAAGGGACGTAGGAGTGAAGGACGAAAGGGAGGAGGGACGAAGCTGAAACTACCGCCGTCGACATGCTGTGAAAGGAGAGGGTTAGGCTAAGGGTATAATGCAGAGGGTCGCCGTTGAATGAGAGGGGGAGGGAATCCTGAGAGTGCCGTGAAGGGGTGCCGTCATCCACTATGCCAAGCTTGAGGGAAAGGTTGGACGTGAAAGGGAGGAGCCGCCTCCACCACAGCCAGTACCACAGCACTCAGTCGCAGGCCCTCGTCGCCTCCCAGGACACGCCAGTTCGCGGACGCCATCACCATGCCAAATCTTTCCCCCCTGCCATGTAGAAGCCGTGGAAGCTTCTAAAGAGAAGCTTCTAAGGGGGGGGGGGCTACTTAAGCCCCTTTCACCCCTTGTGTTCCCTTTTTGTCTTCCCCCCCCCTCGCCCCCCCCCCCTTCCAGGTTTTAAAAACCCCCTAAGCCCCTTTCACCCCCCTTATAACCCTTTTAACCTTTTCACCCCCCCCTCCCCTCATAACTCTTTCTTTTTTTCACAACCCCTAAGCTTTTTCTTTATCCCCCGTGTCCCCATTACTTCTTCTTCCCTCCCCCTGCACCCCAAATCCAAACCATCAGCATGGGGCCCGGATGTTGTCCCGTGTAGGGAAATGATAAAGAAAAGAAGGAGTGGAGTGAAGGAGGAAGAGTGGGAAAAAGATAAAAGATAAGGAAGGGAAGTAGGGAGGAGTGAAGGAGAAAGGAGTAGTGTGAAAGAAGTAGAGGGTGAGGAAAAGATAAAGAAGAGTAAGAAAGGAGCAAAAGAGGAAGAGTAGAGAAGGAATAGGGGGAGGTAGAAGGGTAAAAAGGGAGGAAAAAAAGAGGAGTGAAGGAGGAGGAGTAGGGAAGGAGAAGAAAAAAAGTAGAGGAGGTGCAAGGAAAGAGAATAATTTCCTTCTATACTCTTAACCCAAGCCAAAGTTCTCCAAGGGTTCTTGTGGTTGCAAAACCATACTCACCCATAAACTTTTTGCCAAGTATAGACCCTATAGGAACTTCTTAGGCTTTGTAAATCTTTTCCTCTCCAAAGAATCTAAGAATTTAAAGGTCCTATCATTCCTTCTCGTGATCAACCGTTTTAACAACACCTTGCCTCGAAAGAGAGATGGTGGAATTCCAGAAGAAAGAGTAAAAGCTACCTTCACATTCGAACTACGATGCCGCCTAAGAAAGTCCAAGGTGTAGCTACGGGAGGGTCATCTCTCGGTATCCATGTGGATATCTCACCCCAAAACTAGGTTTTTCTTCTTAGCTTTAATTCCGTTTTAAGTCAATCATGCAAAGAGAAATTGTTAGGGATAGGATATATTTGTCCGAATTATTTGTAATGAAGGAGTTTAGCTTATTTGAATGAATGATAATGTATAGAGCTTAGTTTCCTTCGAATAGCATCATGCATTATAAATTACGAGCAAGATTATCTATTTACTATAGTAGTATATTTCAGTTAAATCCTGAAGGTATAGAAATTGTATCTTGCACCATTAGCCCTATTCCTTTTTGCAACGAATCATTGTAAATGATTATATTCATGAAAGGTTCTTTTCGTTGCTCAAATTACTAGGAAGTCATCATTGCTAATTGCACATCTTAGCAAGGGAAATGATTGATAATTGGCATGAGTTCGTCTGCAAGGAAAAAAAGGAAGATTAAATTGAATTGTACAGACTGAAAAATCAATTGTCACAAGGATAACAAAACCGTGATGAGGTGATCAATATTACCTTCCAAAAGATAACCAAACCAATCTAAACTTAGAAATACCATGCTCGCAAAAATATGCCTTGGAAAAAATTTAAAGACCAAAGAAACATTCATACCTTAAGCACTTGACTACTTTCCTTATTGTAGGGTCAATAAATTCGTAAAGATAAAGAACTAGGGTTGTCCTTGAGATTCTTGAAAAGAAACCCTAGGTTCGACATACGTCGTCAACTTAAAGAAACCTAAACGGATTATTTCAACGTAGGACGTGCACAGCAAGTTTGAAGTCATGTAGTCTTGTGACTGGTTCACAAGACAAAAGGGTAAATAACCTCAACAAGGATGGTAGATCCTTACGCAAGTTATCTTGCAAAATGACGTATTCATGAATATCCTTCTAAATAAGGAAAGTTATAAACCCAAAACTAAAGTATCTAATGAACTTTAGGGTTGACCAAGTTAGGTTAATAAGGTACGCCCTAATCCGGACTATAAAGGATCTCGCTAAGTTACAAGACACCTTGGGAACGAGTGCTGATACACTCAAAAGGAAAGAATAATTCCTTAGCAGTTTGCCAAACAACACGGTTGTTTACTGGAAATGTTTGTGTTTTCTAGAGATTTTAGAGCACTATTTGAATTATGAATTACAAATTAAATGAATACCTATACTTTAGTTAAAGGCCTGAAGGGAGAGGTAGTTTCAGTTACCCCCGACTGCATGCCTAACCCTAACCAAGGGGGTTGTTGACCGCGCCGGGAACGTGGACCGAACCCGCCACGAGAGGTCTCTCCATTGAGCTCTACTTGGAGCAGGAGGACACTTGGGTGCCAGGGGGGGCTCTGGCCGTAAATCCCTCACCTTCCAAGTCCTGCGCAAGAGGCTAACGTGACTCGGGATTGGATCTCGAGGCCCGCATACTAGTTTACGGGCGAAAGCTTGGAATAGTGATCCCTACGGATTACTGGATAGCCTTCGGGCGGAACTCATTGTATCTCAAAGATAAAATGATGAAATTTTAATAAAGAACTGGCTTGATATTGTTTTTCTATGTCACATGATAAGATTACGTGAAGGAACCAATGCTTAATGGTTTAATTAAAGAAGCTGATTGTTATATGTCAAATCAATGTGTTAGATAATTACATAACTCAAAATAAATCGAGGAATGTGCGGAGGACGGGCCATGGGTCCGTCCTACAGTTGGGTGATCCCGGTTAGCCGGGAACATTTCTCAAAGAATAGCAGGATGATCGTCAAAGAAAATGAATAACGGAAGCAATGACCTAGAGTTACGTCTTACCCGATTTATGCTATTTTAGGGGAACGGAATGGAACTATGCCTTATGGCAGAGAGGTTGAGCTTTGCATCCCTCTCGTTTCCCATTCTCCTTGAACCAAGTGCAACGTGAATCCGCTTCGGACCTGGCATTTCTGCATAAAGTAGTTCGCTCGAGTCCGACACTAGTTGCTACTAGTTAATGACCAGTCAGGAAAACCCTAATTCTGGTCGATCCTAAGTGGGAACGGCCAGGATACTTCTACGAGGATACCTAGATCGCAAATCCCGTAACATTCCATGGGAGTGCCGGGCGGAGCTTTCTAGACATCCTTTTCGATGGACTGCTAAGACGTGTCCTGGATGATACTAAGGGGACACGTTACAGTTGGTATCAAAGCCGACCAACAACGGAATTGTTTTTTTTATGAAATCTCAATAAAATGAAGTAAAGAAATTGTTGCTGTCCAAACATTTTCTTACCTTCAATGCTGTCTTGCAGAATTATGAAGCGTGGAACAAGTTTTTGGTATTTCAGGTCATGTTTATGACTGCAATGCATTCTCCGCTTTATAGACAAAGAATTGGGATGATGAACATCCTAGAGCAGATTTATAATCCATCCTCTTTATACATAGAACAAAGATGGATGGGGTCTTCAGGAACCTACTATATAGCCTCCCATCGATTTGCTTATCTACAGATCAACCTAAAGAGGATCAGGTGGTTGGAAGACTTGAAGGTCGTGAAGCTGTTCATTTTTGTGGAAGCTCACATAAATTCAACTCTACATATCCGAGGTTCGAGGGTTGAGATGAACTCATATGTATATGAGGAAGTAACCCGTGTAATCCCAGCTGACAGGATTAAAGTATTGGGCCGCCATGAGAAGTATGGATTCCAATGGAAAGGGTATACTGAACTTCCAATGAATTATCGATTCCTAAAGATCCATGACCCAAAACCCTACTATTACACAGTTCCAGTAGACAAATGCAATACAAGGTTGTTCTCCCCAAACTGAATGTAACGATTGGCTTATCATTACATGAAACGTTGTATTCAAAAAGGCTATGCCCATGTAAATACAAATAAAGACTTCTTTTTATCAATATCTGGCTGTGCATAAGAGTTGTTAAGAAGTTAAGTAGCTACATTGTTTACGAGATAGCTGAACTAAAAATGAAAGATAAGCTAACATCGATTATCATATAATAACGTTAAGAGAACCTTTATCTAGTCACAACCCCAGGTACAGGTTCCAAATTCGCCTCCTACATCAAGTACTGTTGTGATCCAGGAGAAGAAGTTTCTCCTCAAGCAGATAAAGCCACCCGAGTTTGACGGGAGAGGCAAATTCGTCCAGGCTGATGCTAAAATTTGGATTGAATCCATGGAGGATTACTTCGAAGCAGCTGGTACTGCACCTACCAATCAGGCTATGCTCGCCAAGTTAAAGCTCACCGGCAAAGCTAGACTTTGGTGGAAGCAATGGTGCAGGGATTAAGAAATTTCAGAGGGATCCGTTACCTAGGAGAAGCTGAAGAAAGCCGTGCAGGGAAGATACTTACCACCTACATATCGCACGCAGAAAATGAATGAGTTCTATGAGCTAAAACAATTAGGACTCACTCTTGATGCATACTACTCTAAATTTGTCTCAGTTTTAAAGTATGCACCACAGATGGACATGACGCAGCAGGTGTCCAGTTTTTGTGCGGGCTTAAATCCACCAGTAAATACCCGTCTCGAATCTATGCGTCCATCAAATCTTCAGGATGCACTCATTCAAGCGGCGCCTATAATTCAAGAGGTGCAAGCTAGACCAAGGGGTAACAAAACTTGGTCTTATAGTGACCCAAACAGAGGAGCATTCAGACCTCAAATGAAGAGAGTTCAAGGTCATAATCAGGGACAAAGAAAGAAAGCAAGAACAAATAACGTCAACAACTTTGTTCCTACTCAAAGTAATGGCCGAAACCTCCGTTGTTTCCACTGCAACGAACCCGGTCACTTCAAGAGGCAATGTCCCAAGCTCAGCGGAGGACATCACCAAACGCCTTTCCAAGGAGCAGGCCATGGTCAAGGAACCGCTACCCATGGAAGAGGAAGAACCACCTGCATTGCCAATAGGCAAAGATGCGAAGAAGAAGAAGAGGAAAATCCGACTATGGAAGCAGAATTCGAAAGAGTGACAGTCCATGCCGCTTTACACAAGAAAGGGCCGAATCGCTAGTTCTCGGTGATTCAGACACCGTCGGACTATCAAGATAAAGATTTCAAAACCTTGATTGATTGTGGCAGTACACATTCCTTTATCTCACCAGCATGTGCAAAAATATTAGGAATAGCCACAATAGAAGCACCTACCCTGCTTGTGGAATTGGCAAATGGTCGTGAGGTAACTTGTACCAGGCAAACTGCTAAGGTGGAATTCTTTCTGGGAGGAAAGAAGACTTCAGTCAAATTTAGAGTCATGAATTTAGGTATCCATGAGTGTCTACTGGGGATGGATTGGCTTAAGCCCAACGACGCCCACATTCACTGTGGAAAGGGTCAAGTTTCCTTTCGAAACTTTGAAAGGGAATTTGTCACAACTCAAGGTGAGGTAGGAGTGCCAAGAATCCAATTGGCCAAAGTATCTGGAATCATAAAAGAAGTCAGAAAAGGATTACCCGTTTACCTAATCAAACTCAACAAGTTAGATCAAAAGCAAGAGCCTCATGAAGGACCTTCTTGGCTAAAGGAATACGCTGACGTATTCCCTGAAGAATTGACTAAACTTCCACCTCAAAGAGAAGTAGATCATGAGATTAGGTTAGTACCTGGAGCTGCTCCAATTGCAAAGAGACCTTATAGAATGTCCATACCAGAAGCAATAGAGTTGAAGGAACAACTCAAGCAATTGTTAGATCAGGGCTACATCCAGCCTAGCAATTCACCATGGGGAGCTCCAGTACTATTCCAAAAAAAAGAAAGATGGGACACTTCGACTATGTATTGATTACCGAGGGTTGAATCAATCAACAGTCAAGAACAAGTATCCTATTCCTAGAATAGATGAGCTTCTTGATCATCTTCACGGTGATCTTCTCCAAGATTGATCTCAGGTCAGGTTACTATCAGATAAGGATCAAGGAAGATGATATTCCAAAGACGGCCTTCAATACAAGATATGGGCACTTTGAGTTCCTAGTTATGTCATTCGGGCGTACAAATGCACCTGCCACCTTCAATAGATTAATGCAGTATATTTTTAGACCATATCTTGATGATTTCGTGCTTGTCTTTTTCGATGACACTTTAGTCTATTCTAAATAGGAAGAAGATCATGAACCTCAACTTCGGATTGTCCTTGAGACAATGAGATCACATATGCTGTATGCAAAAATGAAGAAGTGTGCATTCTTCAAGCGTCAGATTGAATATCTGGGATTCATAGTATCATCAGAAGGAATATCAGTAGACCCAGCCAAGGTCAGAGATGTGCTTGAATGGCCAACACTAGTATCTGTCAAAGAAATACACAACTTTCTTGGATTGACAGGATGGTATAGGGTCTTTATAAAAAACTATGCTTTGATCGTAACACCTCTGACGGATTTACTAAAGAAGCAAACTTCCATTACATGGTCGACTTCCGAACAAAATAGCTTTGACAAATTGAAGAAAAGTTTGGTATCAGTACCTATTATAAAACTTCCAGACCTCCATAAAGAGTTCCAGGTAGTAACAGATGCTAGCATTCTTGCCTTGGGGTGTGTACTTATGCAGGAAGGTCATCCAGTAGCATACTCTTCAAGGAAATTGAAGCGTCATGAAAAGAATTATGCCACACATGATCTGGAATTACTAGCTGTCATCCATGCTCTAAAGCTTTGGAGACACTACCTGTTGGGTAACAAGTTTACTCTAGTAACTGACCATAAGAGTCTCAAATGGATCTTTACCCCGAATGAGCTCAACATGAGGCAACGTCGGTGGATTGAAGTGTTGGAAGAATATGACTTTGAAATCAAGTACCCACCAGGGAAAGAGAATGTAGTTGCTAATGCACTTAGTCGCAAGGCATTCCTAAATTCCCTAATCTTGCAGAACCCATCAACGGCCAGATCTCTGGCTACAAAAGTATCTATGCCAAACAACCCTATACTTGAACTAGCTAAAGAGGAAGCATGCCATGATTTGACCTACCAAACAATGATAAAGGAAATATCTACCAAGGAGCAGAATCAAAAGTTGCAAGCTAAGTATCAAGAATTTTCCATTGATAATGGACTTGTCTACTACAAAACAAGGCTGTGTATACCAGCAAGCCAGTCACTTAAGCAGAAGATAATATGGGAAGCTCATGATTCCCCTTTCGCAGGACATCCTAGCTATGCTAAGACTCTTAATGCAGTTAGGAATAGCTACCATTGGGGGAGGCTCAAAGGTGATGTTCTCAAATATATCACTGAGTGTTTGTCTTGCCAACATATGAAAGCCGAACATGTCATGATGCCAGGGAAACTGCAACCGCTTGACATTCCCTTCATCAGTATGGATTTTGTTGTGGGCTTACCCCAAGTCCAAGGAGGATACAATTCCATTATGGTTGTGGTTGACATGCTTACCAAGGTTGCACACCTGATTCCAGTAAAGACAAACTATAAAGCCTCCGACATTGCAAGATTGTTTATCAAAGAGATATTCAAGCTACATGGTTTACCCAGAAGAATCATCAGTGATGATCGAGATTCTCTCTTCACATCACACTTCTGGAGAGCTATCTTTGAAGCTATTGGGACTCAACTATGTTTTAACACCGCCTACCATCCCCAAACGGATGGCCAAACAGAGCGAGTAAATCAAGTCATCGAGGATATGCTTAGGGCATACTGCTCTCGAGAACCTAGGAAGTGGATTCAATACTTGCCTTTGGTAAAGTTTTCCTACAATGCTTCTTACCAGCAGAGTATTCAGAATGCTCCTTTCCAAGCATTGTATGGTCATGATTGTCGAAGTCCTCTAAACTTTTCTGATCCAACCCTAAGGGTTGAAGCATCAAGGCAGATGTTGGAAGACATGGATGACCAAATAAAGTCAATAAGACAAGATATACAAGCCTCCAAGGATAGACAAAAGGCATACGCAGATTTGAAATGCCAAGAAAGAGTCTTCGAAGAAGGAGACATGGTCTTCATTCGTGTACGCCCTAAAAAGAGTTCTCTATCCCTAGGAGAGCGCAAGAAGCTAAGTCCAAGGTATTGTGGGCCGTACAAAATCCTCAAATGCCTAGGACCCAATGCTTATAGATTGCAACTCCCTGAGAACCTAAAGGTTCACAATGTATTCCATATCAGTCTATTGAAAAAATATATACCCAACCCTAACCATGTACTCGATGACCAACAAATTGTAATGCCTAGTCAAGGAGTCCTTGAACTAAGGCCGGATAGGATCTTAGATGTTAGGGAGAGACATTTAAGATCTAGAACCTTGAGAGAATGCCTTGTCCAGTGGAAAGATTATCCCAAAGAGGATGCCACCTAGGTAGATGGAGGCACTCTCAACCATCAATATCCCCAGTTTATTTCGAGATGAGGACATATTGATTCTTCTAAGGGGCAGATAATGTAATATATTATTTTTTAAAAAAAAAAATTCCGCCCCACGGCAGCGTATAGTGCTGGCATGTGTGAGGGAGGAGGGAGGAGCCAGCAAGCTCCTCGCTGGAGCTTTATTGGCTCCCGTGCCATGCAGCCTGACAGGTAAGGGGGGGAAGGATTCCCTCCCCTCCCCTATATAAGGTGGAAGGGACGTAGGAGTGAAGGACGGAGGGGAGGAGGGACGAAGCTGAAACTACCGCCGTTGACATGCTGTGAAAGGAGAGGGTTAGGCTAAGGTATAATGCAGAGGGTCGCCGTTGAATGAGAGGGGGAGGGAATCCTGAGAGTGCCGTGAAGGGGTGCTGTCATCCAGTGCGCCAAGCTTGAGGGAAAGGTTGGACATGAAAGGGAGGAGCCGCCTCCACCACAGCCAGTACCGCAGCCCTCAATCACAAGCCCTTGTCGCCTCCCAGGACACGCCAGTTCGCGGATGCCATCACCACGCCAAATCTTTCCCCCCTGCCACGTAGAAGCCGTGGAAGCTTCTAAAGAGAAGCTTCTAAGGGGGGGGCTACTTAAGCCCCTTTCACCCCTTGTGTTCCCTTTTTGTCTTTCTCCCCCCCACCCCACCCCCCCTTCTGGGTTTTAAAAACCCCCTAAGCCCCTTTCACCCCCCTTATAACCCTTTTACCCCCCCCCCCCCCCCCACATAACTCTTTCTTTTTTTCACAACCCCCTAAGCTTTTTCTTTATCCCCCAACTCCCCATTACTTCTTCTTCCCCCCCCCCCCCCCCCCCGGACCCCAAATCCAAACCATCATCATGGGGCCCGGATGTTGTCCCGTGTAGGGAAATGATAAAGAAAAGAAGGAGTGGAGTGAAGGAGGAAGAGTGGGAAAAAGATAAAAGATAAGGAAGGGAAGTAGGGAGGAGTGAAGGAGAAAGGAGTAGTGTGAAAGAAGTAGAGGGTGAGGAAAAGATAAAGAAGAGTAAGAAAGGAGCAAAAGAGGAAGAGTAGAGAAGGAATAG
This sequence comes from Lygodium microphyllum, assembly GCF_053477565.2. Lineage (NCBI taxonomy): Eukaryota > Viridiplantae > Streptophyta > Polypodiopsida > Schizaeales > Lygodiaceae > Lygodium > Lygodium microphyllum. Next base: position 53,515,401 of record NC_141135.1, on the reverse strand, counting down.
GGGGAGGTAGAAGGGTAAAAAGGGAGGAAAAAAAGAGGAGTGAAGGAGGAGGAGTAGGGAAGGAGAAGAAAAAAAGTAGAGGAGGTGCAAGGAAAGAGAATAATTTCCTTCTATACTCTTAACCCAAGCCAAAGTTCTCCCCCTCCCCTCATAACTCTTTCTTTTTTTCACAACCCCTAAGCTTTTTCTTTATCCCCCGTGTCCCCATTACTTCTTCTTCCCTCCCCCTGCACCCCAAATCCAAACCATCAGCATGGGGCCCGGATGTTGTCCCGTGTAGGGAAATGATAAAGAAAAGAAGGAGTGGAGTGAAGGAGGAAGAGTGGGAAAAAGATAAAAGATAAGGAAGGGAAGTAGGGAGGAGTGAAGGAGAAAGGAGTAGTGTGAAAGAAGTAGAGGGTGAGGAAAAGATAAAGAAGAGTAAGAAAGGAGCAAAAGAGGAAGAGTAGAGAAGGAATAGGGGGAGGTAGAAGGGTAAAAAGGGAGGAAAAAAAGAGGAGTGAAGGAGGAGGAGTAGGGAAGGAGAAGAAAAAAAGTAGAGGAGGTGCAAGGAAAGAGAATAATTTCCTTCTATACTCTTAACCCAAGCCAAAGTTCTCCAAGGGTTCTTGTGGTTGCAAAACCATACTCACCCATAAACTTTTTGCCAAGTATAGACCCTATAGGAACTTCTTAGGCTTTGTAAATCTTTTCCTCTCTGAAGAATCTAAGAATCTAAAGGTCCTATCATTCCTTCTTGTGATCAACCGTTTTAACAACACCTTGCCTCGAAAGAGAGACGGTGGAATTCCTGAAGAAAGAGTAAAAGCTACCTTCACATTCAAACTATGATGCCGCCTAAGAAAGTCCAAGGTGTAGCTACGGGAGGGTCATCTCCCGGTATCCATGTGGATATCTCACCCCAAAACCAGGTTTTTCTTCTTGGCTTTAATTCGGTTTTAAGTCAATCATGCAAAGAGAAATTGTTAGGGATAGGATATATTTGTCCGAGTTATTTGTAATGAAGGAGTTTAGCTTATTTGAATGAATGATAATGTATAGAACTTAGTTTCCTTCGAATAGCATCATGCATTATAAATTACGAGCAAGATTATCTATTTACTATAGTAGTATATTTCAGTTAAATCCTGAAGGTATAGAAATTGTATCTTGCACCATTAGCCCTATTCCTTTTTGCAACGAATCATTGTAAATGATTAAATTCATGAAAGGTTCTTTTCGTTGCTCAAATTACTAGGAAGTCATCATTGCTAATTGCACATCTTAGCAAGGGAAATGATTGATAATTGGCATGAGTTCGTCTGCAAGGAAAAAAAGGAAGATTAAATTGAATTATACCAACTGAAAAATCAATTGTCATAAGGATAACAAAACCGTGAGGAGGTGATCAATATTACCTTCCAAAAGATAACCAAACCAATCTAAACTTAGAAATACCATGCCCGCAAAAATATGCCTTGGAAATGATTTAAAGACCAAAGAAACATTCATACCTTAAGCACTTGACTACTTTCCTTATTGTAGGGTCAATAAATTCGTAAAGATAAAGTACTAGGGTTGTCCCTGAGGTTCTTTAAAAGAAACCCTAGGTTCGACATATGTCAGCTTAAAGAAACCTAAACAGATTATTTCAACGTAGGACGTGCGCAGCAAGTTTGAAGTCATGTAGTCTTGTGACTGGTTCACAAGACAAAAGGGTAAATAACCTCAACAAGGATGGTAGATCTTACGCAAGTTATCTTGTAAAAGGACGTATTCGTGAATATCCTTCTAAATAAGGAAAGTTATAAACCCAAAACTAAAGTATCTAATGAACTTTAGGATTGACCAAGTTAGGTTAATAAGGTACACCCTAATCAAGACTATAAAGGATCTCGCCAAGTTACAAGACACCTTGGGAACAAGTGCTGATACACTCAAAAGGAAAGAATAATTCCTTAGCAGTTTGCCAAACAACACGATTGTTTACTGGAAATGTTTGTGTTTGCTAGAGATTTTAGAGCACTATTTGAATTATGAATTACAAATTAAATGAATACCTATACTTTAGGTTAAAGGCCTGAAGGGAGAGGTAGTTTCAGTTACCCCCTGACTGCCTACCTAACCCTAACCAAGGGGGTTGTTGACCGCGCCGGGAACGTGGACCGAACCCGCCGCGAGAGGTCTCTCTATTGAGCTCTACTTGGAGCAGGAGGACGCTTGGGTGCCAGGGGGGCGCTCTGGCCGTAAATCCCTCGCCTTCCGGGTCCTGCGCAAGAGGCTAACGTGACTCGGGATTGGATCTCGAGGCCCGCATACTAGTTTATGGGCGGAAGCTTGGAATAGTGATCCTTGCGGATTACTGGATAGCCTTCGGGCAAATTATGGACAAGCCTATGGGCGGAACTCATTGTATTTCAAAGATAAAATGATGAAATGTTAATAAAGAACTTGCTTGATATTGTTTTTCTATGTCATGTGATAAGATTACGTGAAGGAACCAGTGCTTAATGGTTTAATTAAAGAAGCTGATTGTTATATGTCAAATCAATGTGTTAGATAATTACATAACTAAAATTAAATCGAGGAAAGTACGGAGGATGGGCCATGGGTCCGTCCTACGGTTGGGTGGTCCCGGTTAGCCGGGAACTTTTCTCAAAGAACAGCACGATGATCGTCAAAGAAAACGAATAATGGAAGCAATGACCTAGAGTTATGTCTTACCCGATTTACGCTATTTTAGGGGAATGGAATGGGACCATGCCTTATGGCAGAGAGGTTGAGCTTTGCATCCCTCTCGTTTCCCATTCTCCTTGAACCAAGTGCAACGTGAATCCGCTTCGGACCTTGCGTTTCTGCATAAAGTAGTTCGCTCGGGTCTGATGCTATTTGCTATTAGTTAATGACAAGTTAGTAAAACCCTAGTTTCGGTCGATCCTAAGTGGGAACGGCCAGGATACTTCCACTACGTGGCAAACGCGGAAAGACCTAGATCGCAAATCCCATAACATTCCATGGGAGTGTCGGGCGGAGCTTTCTAGACATCCTTTCCGATGGACTGCTAAGACATGTCCTAGATGATACTAAGGGGACACGTTACAACTACAGAGGCAAAGTATGTGGTTGCCATTAAGGCATGCAAAGAGGCTTTATGGCTTTCACGTTTGGTGAGAGAGCTTGGTATTACAGAGATTCCTATTGTCCATTGTGAAAGTCAGAGTGCTATCATGCTAGCACAGAATCCTACCTTTCATGCAAAGACAAAGCACATACAAGTGATGTATTGCTTTATGAAGGATGTACTTGACAGCAAGAGCATTGACCTTGTCAAAGGTACATACAGATGATAACCTTGTAGATCTTCTCATGAAGGGTCTTCTAGCAGAGTGGTTTGCTCATTGCTCCTAGATGATGGGGGTTGGATTGTATATGTGTATTTCATCTTTGTACATACATAGGATAGACTTAGCTAGTTCTTTTCTCTACCTTCAAGCACCTTGCCTTTAGGTGGGAGGTTGTTGGGAATGAAGGCTCACTTTGCCTTTTACAGTGTTCGAGTGTGAATGCACCCTTACACTCTTGTACTTTATATATTATCTAAACCTAAACAGTGGTACACTCATCATTGTACCAAATATTGATTGTGTCGTATTCACACTCTTGCTGCTCACTCTTTTCGTGCTTCTCTTTGCACTCAATCTGCACTCTCGATCCTAGCAGTACCATCACCCACAATTTGGAACCATAGGTATGGATACAAGATATCAGAATTACAAGATTTTTGTCAACGGGGATGAACAAGATAAATGTAATACTAGACAAGATCTCATAGTATGAGATTACAAGCTCGATCCCAGCAGTACCATCACCCCCCATTCGAAGACATAGGTATGGATACAAGATATTAGATATACAAGATTTGTAATATTCTAACTTTCCTAGAAATACGCATGAACCTCCTCTAAAAGGCAAGGCCAAAAGGATAAGTGGTGAGGATAATACATCGAATTATGGCAATTTTTTTTAAATTATCCCTCTCTCCTCCGACCGACTGTCGTGCTGGAGGAGAAGGGAATAGCATGCATGAGCAAGCTCTGCTGGAGCTTGCTAAGGGTAATGGGCATGCAAGATGCCACGCAGGAGGGGGATCCTCCCCTCACCTATTTAAATTAAGGGATGCTGCATGCTCATCAAGGGTGGAGTCAAGAAGGATAATGTGAACTGCCTTGCCCATTTGTGTATCCTGACTACCGTCGCTGCTGCCATAAGGGGGAAAGCTAGAGACATCCATGAGGGAGAGAGAGTCGACACTCTGGGGCACGCCGTCACATTGGTGCTGCCAAGAATCAGCCGCACACGCTGTCATGTTGGTGCTGCCGAGAAGCAGCTACACACGCCGCCAAGTACTGCTCGATGCCACTGCTGAGAGGGAGAGGAGGAGTGGAGGTGCTAATCACCATCGTGAAGGAGGAGATTCTGATGCTGCCATGAAGACGCCAATCTGCCATTTTTTGCTACCCACCAGCCCATAGTCAATTCCCACATGGCCCCACAAGCTTTAGAAGCTTCTTGGGGGAAGCTTCTAAAGGTCCTAAGAGGCCCCCTTTCCTATGGGCCTTTAAGACTACCCCCCCTGAAATTCCCTCCTAAGGGCTCCTCTAGGCCCCTTTTTCCCCCCTGATTTGCCATTGAAGGACCTTTAAGTGGTCCTTAAGCCCTTTCCCCCCATGAAAAATATTCCTTCTTAGGCCTTTTATACCTTGGTTTCCCCCCTTTTTCCTTTCAGCCAAGAGTTATTTTCCTTTTTCCCCCCCCTGGGATTCAAGCCCCTTCTCGTGCCCATTCGTAATACCTTTAAGTGGGTTGAAAACCTAGTTACTCTGTGATTTAACCCCTCACTAGTGGGTTATACATTCTCCTTCCTTCCTTTTCCGATCCACTAAGACCGTTTAAAACCCTCCCGAGGTTTAAGCACCCCCTTTTTCATGAAATCCCTAGTTCAAGGAGGAAGCCTTCTAAAACCGTTTCCGACGGACAGTGCAAGTTATCACAAAGGGAGCTACGGTGGAATTTCAAAAAGGAGTTCGCAAAGCCACATCCAAGACAGAAAGACTACATTCGTGATGGCTCCTAAGAAAGCCCAAGGCGCAGCCACAGGAGGATCGTCTCCTAACATCCACATGGACATCTCACCCCAAGTCCAAGTTTTCCTTCCTAATTTTTATTTAGTATTGTTATAATTCAATCGTGCGAGGATAATTGCTGGAGATAGGATGCATTTTTCGTCTTAAATACTTAGGTTAATTCCAAAAGAATTGGCTCACGAGACAGGAAAATTCGGTCATTAGTATTTTCAATAAAATGAACAAAATAAAGTGAGTAGAAAATTGATATGCATTTCTAGCAAGTAGTTTTATGCATTGCAATAAATTGAAATTTGATTAATGTTCATTTTGCAAAACGAAGTTAAGATAGTGTGCTTCGTTTAGGCATGGAGTATAAACTACATGTCGCATTATTAGGACATATCTTCTTCTCAATGAGTCTTTAGGGAAAGTGCTAACAATCCATAGGAAATTACAAGGCATGAAATCATTCTTAAGTTGCATAGCTCTAGTAAATTGGTATAAATATCGTCTTTCAACTGTACGATTATTAGAAAAGGCTGCATGTTTTAGCATGAATCTTGTTCGTAAGTTATAGGATGATTAATTGGAATTAGGCTATAACCTAACCCATGCTTGATCTTAAACCGAAAAGTTAGGATTTGAAAATCAACTTACGCATAGATTATAAGTCATGTGGTTATGGAAATGATAGCGTAATTATCTTCAAAAGTAGATAGGTTAAATTGGCATAAATCTAAACACCTAAACTCGCGGAGTACTCGTTTTAGAAAGAATTAATTCAATTCCAAAGAACTCACTAGGATTTAATACGTGACCTAGTCGCACATATTGCTAAAACTAAAACTCCTATATCCTAAATACTTGCCCTTATTCACCGAATGTAGGGACAGTGGAACATACTTGAGAAGTGATCTAGGGTTTGTCCCTAAGAATCTTTCGCTAAAAAGATGGAACTTCGAACCCTAGGACTGACAACATCAGTCTAATGTAATCAGGAACAGATTGTTTCTTGACTCCATTTGATGGGTAGAATAGTCCCATAGTTCAATGCGACACTTGTGCAACAAGTGCAGAGTCGTATGATGTTGTGATTGGATCACAAGGGAATGGCCGATTCTCGGAATGAGGTTGGTAGATTCTTACGGAAGTTATCTTGCAAGAGGATGAATAATCGTCCTAATATAGTATCTTTCTTGAGTAAAGATAATTGCTTGGAAGCAAAAGACTAGCCGATAAATTGGAATAACCTAAGAACTTAAGGTTTTGACCAAGTCAGGTTAATAGGGTATGCCCTAACCTAGGATATAGGGGATCTTGCCAAACCGCAATTGATCTCGAATTGAGTGCTAGGGCATTCGGAAAGAAGGATTCACTCCTTAGCAGTTGGACAACAATAACGACCAATGGAAATGATTGTGCTTATTACATATTTAAGAGCATTGTTTTGCTTTGTTTGATCAAAGAATTAAAGAATAAATGGATATCTAATGCTTCAGGTTGAAGTCCTGAAGGGAGAGGCAGCTTCAGTTACCCCCGACTACATGCCTGACCCTAACCAAGGGGGTTGTTAACCACACCGGGAAGGTGGACCGAAACCGCCGCGAGAGGTCTCTCTGTTAAGCGCTACTTGGAGCAGGAGGATGCTTGGGTGCTAGGGGGGCTCTGGTCATAAATCCCTCGCCTTTCGGGCCTTGCATAAGAGGCTAATGTGACTCGGGATTGGTTCTCGAGGCCCACATACTAGTCTATGGGTGGAATCTTGGATTAGTAATCCCTATGGATTGCTGGATAGCCTTCAAGCAGATTGTGAATAAGCCTACGGGCTGGAGTTTATATATTTCAAAGATAAATATGATAACCTGTTAACAAGGAACTTGTTTGACATTGCTTTTCTATGTCAAGTGATATGATTACGTGAAGGAATGAGTGCCCAACAGGTTAATTAAGAAAGCTGATTGATACATGTCAAACTAAATGTGTTAGGTAATTAAATAACTAAACAACCTAAGGAAAGTGCGGTGGATGTGGCCATAGGTCCGTCCTACGGATGGGTGGTCCTGGTTGACCAGGAACTTTTCTCAATTAAGATGGACAGTAGAAAGATCGTTCAAGAAACACGAACAACAAGAGTGTTGACCTAGAGTTATAACTGATCCCGATTTATGTTGTTTTAGGGGAACGGAATGGGACTACGCCTTATGGCAGAGAGGTTGAGCTTCGCATCCCTCTCCTTTCCCATTCTCCTTGAACCAAGTGCAGCGTGAATCTGCTTCGGACTTGGCGTTTCTGTGTAAAGTAGTTCGCTTGAGTTCGACGCTAGATGTCGTTAGGAAATGACCAATGAGCAAAACCCTAATTCAGTTCAGTCCTAAGTGGGAACGGCCGGAATACTTCCGCTATGTGGCAGATGCCGAAAGTCCTAGATCACAAACCCCATAACATTCCATGGGAGTGCTGGGCAGAGCCTTCTAGACATCCTTTCTGATGGACTGCTAAGACGTGTCCTGAGGATAATAGTTGGACACATTACAAGAATTTTCTCAATGGGGATGGACAAGATAAAGACAGTACTAGACAAGATCTCATAGTATGGGATTACAAGGTAACGAGATAACATGAGTATAATGGAAGATAAGAGAAGACTAGATACCATGACTAGGCAAGAACTAGAATTGGAACTCGAAGTTACTTACTTGGAGGTCTCGACTCCTTGAGCTCTCAAGACTGACATTGGCAAGACTAAGGAGCTCTATGGTGAGCCTCTCCTTTTATAGGTGTTGGAGGGTGGCTAAAGATATTCTAGAATGTTCCATGATAACATCATTGATGATGCAAGCGATGACATGACATATCTTCTAGAAGATTCTATGATGACATAATCAATTATGCAAGTGATAACATGACATATCTTCTAGAAGGCTCTATGATGATATGGCAAGGGTGGATTCGCATGGTTGACTCGAGGATATTGTGTTAAGGGTGCGTTTGCATGGGGTATGGATTCATATGACATTAGCAAGAAGTAATCCGTACACCTCATCATGGTATGTCCATGACATCACCCTCTCTTCTAGTGGCAATTTTCACAAAGAGCAGCTTGGTGGTTTGGTCCAAGCTTCATTGGATTCCTCTTGTGAAATTCTTTAACTTTGAGAGGTGCTCCTTGGAGATATTCTACAGGTTCCTAAGTGTGATCATTGATGTCATATCCTTTCCAATGAACAAGGTATTCCAATTGACCTCAAGAGATCCTCAAGTCTAAGACATGCTTGACCTCAAATTCTTCATGATCTTCAATTTAGACACGTGGTGGGGGACTAGATCTCTCTCCCCTTAGTGGCAAGCTATGTTATGGCCTGAGCAAGGAAACATGGAAGATTCCTTGAGGGGAATGCTACTGGATGCATATGACCATTATTTCCATGCTAGGAGAAGATGGCTCCTATTGCATAGTCTGATGCATTGGTCTCTAAGAAAAATGGCTTGGTAGGATTTGGGTGGACTAGGATTGGGGAAGTGGTGAAAGTAGTCTTCATGGTTTGGAAGGCCTTCTCTAGATGATGATGCCAAGTATCAAAGGTATCTACAATGGCAAGGAGTTCTTTGTCATGGATCTCATAGTTTATCTTTGAAGGGGATAACTTGAGTGGAATGCCACTAGATGCATATGACCATCATTTCCATGCTGGGAGAAGATGGCTCCTTAGGCATAGTTTGATGCATCAATCTCTAAGAAAAATGGCTTGATAGGATTTGGGTAAACAAGGATTGGGGCAGTGGTGAAAGTGGTCTTCAGGGTTTGGAAGGCCTTTTTAGCTTCTGAGGTCCATGAGAACTTTGAGTTTCTTGTGAGTTTGGTGAGTGGTGTGACTATCTTTGAGTAATCCTTGATAAGTATCCTATAGAAGTTGGCAAAGCCAAGGAAACATTGGACATTGCGGAAACATGTGGGTGTGTGCCAGTCAAGAACAGTCTCGATCTTCTTGGGGTCCATGAAGATTCCTCTCTAGGATTCATTGTACCCCGAGAATTCCTCTTTTGTCTGATGGAAAAAACACTTCTCAAGTTTTACATATAGTCCTTTTTCTCTGAGCTTTTTTAAAACTAATTTGATATGGTGCTCATGCTCCTTTGGATGCTTTGAGAATATCAAGATATCATCCAAGTATATAACTACAAAACATCTAGATGCTCTTGGAAGATATCATTCATCATATGAAACACTATAGGAGCTATGGGAGTCATTGTACCCCAAGAATTCCACTTTTGTCTGATGGAAAAAACACTTCTCAAGTTTGACATATAGTCCTTTTTCTCTGAGCTTTTTCAAAACTAATTTTACATGGTGCTCATGCTTCTTTGGATCTTTTGAGAATATCAGGATATCATCCAAGTATATAACTACAAAATCATCTAGATGCTCTCGAAAGGTATCATTAATCATATGTTGAAAAACTACAGGAGCATTGGGGAGACTGAATGATATAACAACATATTTGAAGTGACCGTACCTTGTGTAGAAGGTTGTCTTCCATTCATTTCCTTCTCTAATCCATATAAGATTGTAAGTCCCTCGTAGATTAATCTTTGTGAAGATCTTGGTTTTCCAAGGCCTTCCAAGAGCTCTAGTATCAACAACAAAGGGTATCAATTCTTGATTGTTATCTTGTTGAGTCCTCGATAATCCATATGCATTCAAAGTGACCCGTCTTTCTTTTTCAGGAACATAATTGGGACTCTAGCAGGAGACTTCGAGTGCCTAATGAATCCTTTGGCTAAGTTCTTATCAATGTTATTATGCAGTTTAGCTAGTTCATCAAGGGATAGACTGTAGATGGGTCCAAAAGGATGGTTGAGCCCCCTCATGGAGTTCTATAGCATAATCATATGATCTATGTTTGGGCAAGAGATTTGCATTCTTTTTTTGAAGACATCTTGGAATTCTTGATATTGGCTTGGTAGCTTGACTTACTCATCCTTACTCGATTCTTGAGTTGGTATATGATATGTGGTCTTTTGGAGTACTCGAATTTGGTATCTATTCACAAAGCCATCATCAATGAAACATGCGGAGGCCTTGGAGTCAACTAGGGCTTTGAGGGAAAGGGTCTTTCTCAGCAGAATCATCTAGACTGTGACAAGGAAAGTTTCTATGCATGTGGTTGGGATCAAGAGACCCTTTCTTATATGAAGGTTTGATTATACGGTCTCATTTATAACCAGACATCCCCGTTTTCTTGCTCGAGGATAGTTGCAATAACTCTTGGGGTTCTTGCCCTCTTATTTGAGCAATTTAGGGAGATGTGTCTAGGGTTTTCACAATAGAAGCATATATGATTTTCTCTTTGTCTTTGCTTTTCTTGTAGGGTCAAGGGTTGGAATTCTGTATTATCTATTTGCATTGATTCATGTTTGGTTTCTTCTCTGATTAAGGTTGGGTTCCATTGGCGAGGCCTTAATTCTTCTCGCTTTTCTTGCTTTTTCTTGAATAATCTATTATCACATTGGATGGCTTGCATGATATAATGGTTGAGTATTTTTGTTGTAGGCATAGTGAGCATGAGGTCCCTGATGTCATCTCGAAGACCCTATCTAAATTGGCTGATAAAATACTCCCCATGCTAAGTGAGGTTACAAATTAATTGCCTAAATTCAGATGTATAAGTAGAGGCAGAGCAGTTACCTTGTCATAGCTTTTGAAGTTTTGTTTCCACTACTTGACTAGTGTCTGCATCTCCAAATGTGGAAGTGAGCTCGCAAAGAAATGCCTCATAGTTATGAAGAAGTACTGGCATATTCTTTTCCAAGATTGGGGCAAATCATGATAAAGCTTGACTACAAAGCAAGTCCCAATGAATCCCACCTTGGAAGAATCATTTGGATACCTATCCGGTTGTATGCGGATATAGAGCTTTACTTGTTGTAGGAATCCCTTGAACTTCGAACAATCACCATTGAACTTCTCTGGTGTGGGATCTCTAGCTCAACCGCCAAGAACCACTGACCGCTTATTGCTTCAAGCATTCCAAGCTGAGCACTAATAGCTACCTCTCACATAGTTGATGCGTCTTCCATCTCTATGGGTGTAGTGAGCTTATCGCCATGCCGATCGAGTTACCTTCTCTCCCGTGCACTCCGGTAGCTCCACCATCCAAGCGCAAGCTTCAAGCAAGCTTCATCCTCAAGCTCCACGCTCCAAGCTCCATTGCCGCAATCAAGACAAGCGAAGAGAAGAGAAGAAGAGAGGAGAAGATGGAGAGTTTTTCCTCCCCAGTCCCTCACCCTCACACTCTCACACTCCTCTCTCAAGCACAAGCTCAAGAAAGCAAGCAAGAAGAAGAAGAAGAAGAAGAAGAAGAAGAAGAAGAAGAAGAAGAGGAGAGCCACTTTTAGCCAGACACAAGAATGAGCTTCTCATTCCCTTTTCAACTTTATATACAAAACCCTAAATCCGTTTTGGGCGGTCATTCCCTTATCCCCTTTTTTACATGGCCAATCGTGGCCTAGGTCCTTTTTCCCATTGTCCTCCTATCTTCCTAGCTTCCTTTCTATTTTCCATCTACCTTTACAAATTACACGAGTGAGAGCCCGATGCTCTTTAAATTAAATCATGATGCGCTTGCGCTCTTTTACAAAAGTATTGACTTGCGCTTTTTCTTGTGCATCTTTTTTCTTTAGTTAGGACTTTTCTACACTTCTTGTGTTTTCATATTTTTCATGGCGTGCCTTCGTCTTCCGTTTCACTTTTTCCTTGGCCTTGTCTTTTGCTTTAGATTTTCTAGCTTTTCCACCTTGTTTGTTTGAGGGTTAACATTATCCCCCTCCTAGATGAGTGCCAGTCCCATGGTACTCATAGTCGTAGGTAGCAAGCTTTTAGCATGCACCAAAGACGTGGGTGGCAAGGATGCCTGTGGTTGCCTTGGAGGATTTCTGGTGGTGGGCAGATGAAGGTTATTGGGGCTACATTGTTGGCATGGGTGGCTGGTGGTAGGATGGTTGGAGTTGGGGGTAGGGCTGTGCGCTATTGGGAATTTCGCTCGGCTAGCATATGTATTAGTTTTTGGAGATTCTGCACATAACGATTCTTTGCGGGCTTGCAAGATGATAAAGGATAAGAATTCAGAGTTGAGTGTTGATGAAGAGGTGACAGTATTTTTGTTGGAGTTTGCAAAACTTGCAATTCAAAACCTCTCATATGTGGTCTCTCCCTGGGGTAGTGCTAGTCTTCTTATCATGCACGAGACATAGTTGGATTCGTTTGGGAGATAGGTCGAACTCTAAGCAAGCTGAGAGTATTGTCCTACACTTGAGGACCCAAACTGTGTATATATTTTGATGCAGATATTATGTGAGTACTTGTGCATACTTGGATATTACATAGTTAGAAGACCGCAGGCTGGTTCCTTGTAATAACGTGTGGATGAAGCAAAGTTGTCCATGTTGAGAATAAGTACACATGAAGGTATATGAGACATCCTTTGTGTTGTGACAGCATGATGTAGCATAATTGAACACATTAGGAGCGAGCGAGAGATTTACAGCTAGAGTCCCCCTAGCACTCGTGCCAGCTCCTGCCTAACGGATTCCTCATTGAGTGACCTCTCACTGTCGAGGCCAATCCAAAGCTCCTCATGGTGATACAGAATAATCCCCCTTGGAGTAGGGTTCTGCGTCTAGCCATGGGGGAGGCATAACGGGATATTTTCTCTTATTATCTTGATTATATATTTACAATCAAATCTAATTGTTACAATCACAATCAATCTTTCTTGTGCAACCATCAATGCATGCACAAATAAAAAAGAAACAACATCAAGTGTTTTTAGCATAGGAAAAAATCCCACCCAAATCTAGGGTTTCTCTTTTAAGAACCCACCTTATTCTTAGGGTTTCACTTCCTAATTGTAACTCTTTTTTGGGATTCGCAAGTTATTTCATGAATTTAAAGTCTACTTTATCCTTATGAAAAATTTGATATTTCTGCCCTAAAAGATAATATGGGCATTTATACCTATGGCAGACAATTTATACGCTACCTTGCCCTAACCCACACTTAGCAGGATTTCAAATAACACTATAGTAGGAAATTTGGAAATTTTCATGCACTTTGGGAACCCCCAATACATTCATTATTTAACCACATGGTCAAATATTGTTGTCTTACTTAAAGGTGGAGTCTATCCTAAATGCTCTATAAGCTACATTTCCAAATTCCACTTTCAAATATGGATCAAGATTTAACCATATGGTCAAATATTTATCACTTCTTTGAAATTAGAACTTGAAAATTTTCCAAATTCTCTAATATGTTGTTAAATACTTTTCCAAATCTGTTTAGACTTTAGAATTTGTATCAACAAATCCTTATTAATGTCCAACAAGTCCTACAGACTTCCGATATTTATTTAATTTCCTAATTCTCATATTTTCACGGTTGTCAAGTATTTCATAGTTGTTTTCGCTTAAATACTCTCGATATTTTAGGTTAGGTTCTCTTACTGACTCATACGTGGGTCAACTCATGATATTGATGCTCTCGCCAATATAATAATTAATATTAACATTACGTGTGTTTTCAATTTAAAAAAATAAAAAAATTCTACTCATATTCTATGGTTTAATCGACGATATCCGAACTTTCAATGTTATCTAGAAAGATCAATTTTCATTTAGCTATGTCCTAAGTGCAATGTTGATTGTTTTTTTGAAAAATTTATTCTAAGCAATGCAAAAATCATAAGTGCAATTTTTCTTTTAACTTTCAAACATCAAATTATATTACTACGCATTTGATTTATGTGCATCAAGTATATATTTTTTAATATAATTTTTTATTGATTTAATACTTTGATTATTTCATGATATTATCTAAATAATTTTCTAGAAATTATTATAAAACTCATATGCATTTTTTTTAGCAAAATGAAATAGAGATAGTCACTTTTAGGAAAAATTTTATAAAATATTTCCTTCTCTAACACTATCTACCTCTTTTTGTTATTATGATCACATGCGTCATTAATGAAATAACAATAAATATCACAAAATAAAATATAATAAGATATTTTCTTAATGATAGGTATATAATCTTTCTCGAAGTGAAAGATTCTTTTCATTGAATAGCTAATTATTATATTACTTACGTTATTTTCCTAAGTGACAGTTTATATGCATTTTCTTTAGAATGTGTTTATAATCGTTTAAAGCCAAATATAGCGATAAGCTTATAAAACATTAATTTTTTCTAAATCAATAAGATGTTACCTCTCGCAGGTTTGTTGTAACTAGGGTTTTACACATTCTTACCACGTCATTTTCTCCATCAGTCGCGTTCCTTGCTTCCCTTGCTTCAAATGGGCTTTTTGAATTTTTGCGACCTCGCAGAGCTATCAGATGTTAGACAAAATCGACATGTAATTCAAAGAGAGTTGGTGGTCGTCCAGAAAAATTTTGCCATTATTTTGCTTGGCAATATGATTGTATGGGACAAAGGCGCAACAGGGGATAGAGAAAATAAAAATGAGGTAGAAGGGGGTATTTTCCTCTTTCCAGGCTCAAGCTTCAATGGATAAGAGAAGTAGAGAAAATTTTCCATCATTAGGAGGTCTTCCTTCTTGCTTTTTTTGTGAAGGAGAGGGGATGTATTTATAGGCATGAGGGGGAGTACATAGTCAACTCATTCTTTTGGCTACTTATCAAGAGCCAATTGAGCTTGATTAAAAATGCATTTTGATTGTCTACATGTTGGATGGTGGCATGAGGATGATTATTTTATGTTTTCTGTCCAGTAAAAAAAGGTCATGAATTTTTGTCTATTAAAAAAAAAACTATTTTTTTTCTTCAAAATGACTTCATCTGGTGGTTTTTGGCCAAGTTACCTCATCACTTATCTAGTTTATAAAGTCATGCCATACTCTTTGATACTTAACTTACTAAATATTGTCAAGATTGTGGGAGAGAAGGAAGGAGTCTCGCTTGAAGCTTTCTTGCTTGCACAATGGGGGAAGACACACAAGGGTGGAGGCTGAAAACAGTTTTCCTCTTCTTAGTTGTGTAAGCCAAAAGAACTCAAGTACAAAGAAATAGAAGAACCCTATATATGGGTCTCAAACCAAACTCAACTAACTAAGGTGGCATACTAACTGAGCCACAAACTAGAGTAGATAAGGATAGCTATCATGTAGCTATTATTCATGGGCGGTGTACCAACCGCGTCTGCAACTGACAAGTCGGTGACATAAATATACAACGGTCACCCTGGCGTATCACGAGTGGAGCTCGATATCTCAACACTCCCCCTCGAGCTCAATCCCAATTCCTGCACACCAAGCAGGTCTCTGAACTTGCGCAGCTTCTCTGCGCCCAATGCCTTCGTGAATATGTCAGCTACCTGATCCTCTGTGCTGACATAAACTAGATCAATAAGACCTAGTAAAACCCTCTCTCGCACATAGTGATAATGCACCTCAATGTGCTTTGTTCTAGCATGATAGACTGGGTTATTTGCCAAGTGTATACTACTCATGTTGTCACAATAAATGACAACTGGCCCATCTGTAGACTGATGCATATCATAAAGTAGCTTATGCAACCAAGCTACCTCACATGCAGCCATTGCTGCACCCCTGTACTCAGCCTCTGTGCTCGACAAGGCAACTGTAGGCTGTTTGTTGCTGCTCCAAGTGACTGCAGCACTCCCAAAAGAGAATACATATCCACTGGTAGATCGTCTATCAGAAATACTACCAGCCCAATCAGCATCAGTGTATCCATGCAACTGTATCTGAACCCCAGTCTCATAAAATAGTCCATACTGCAATGTGGACTTCACATACCTAAGTATGCGTCTAGCCGCATCCAAATGTGGTTTCCTTGGAGCCTGCATAAACTGACTTACCAATCCAACAGCATAGCTCAAATCTGGCCTGGTAATAGTCATATAAATCAAACTTCCTACTATGCGTCTGTACATAGTAGGGTCTTCTAGAAGCTCACCTGCATCTGTGCTCAGCTTCACATTTTGCTCCAAAGGAACTGAAATAGGCTTACAGCCTGTCATCCCATATTTGGACAGCATGTCCAATCCATACTACCTTTGCAAGAGCTGTATCCCACTTGGTGATCTAATCACCTCAATGCCCAAGAAATAACGCAGCTCTCCCAAATCCTTCATCTCAAACTTCTGCTTCAATAGCATTTTCACATGAAGGATATCTTCATCACTGTCACCTGTCATAATCAAATCATCAACATAAATGACAAGCAGCATAATACCTTTCTCTGTTTTTCTCACATAAAGTGAGAAATCTGCCTTGGAAATCTGAAAGCCAATAGTGACAAGATACTGTCCTATCTTGTCAGACCATGCTCTAGGTGCTTGCTTCAAGCCATACAAGGCTTTCTTCAACCTGCAAACAAACTCAGGATGAACAGCATGCACATAACCTGGTGGCTGCTCCATATAGACCTCTTCTTGCAAATCACCATGCAAGAAGGCATTCTTTACATCCATCTGATGTAAAGACCATCCCTTTGATGCAGCCATAGCAATGACTGCTCTTACGGTTGCCATCCTTGCAACCGGACTAAATGTTTCTTCATAGTCAATGCCATATGTTTGTGCATACCCCTTGACTACTAATCTTGCCTTGTATCTGTTCACAGAACCATCAGCATTGTGCTTCACCTTATAAACCCACTTACAGCCAATTGCATTCTTACCTTTAGGCAAAGGTACTAACTCCCATGTAGCATTTGCTTCCAAGGCATCCATTTCTTCATCCATGGCTTTCTCCCATTTTTCTTTTCCCATGGCTTGCTCAAAAGATGTGGGTTCTGGTTCCTGTATCACTTTGACCATATATGCATAGTGAATGGCGGTAAATCCATCATATTTCAGCCTATCCACAGGATACCTAGCTCTTGTAGACCTGCGCAAAGTAGGTTCACTCCCAGGTGCTCTCAAAACATCCCTGGTCTTCCTTACTCCAGGTGTAACAATAGAAGGAATACCCAACTCATCATCAATGCTCTGTTCTGAGCCACTAGATTCACCATCCACATAAGAGTGACCTGCATTCACGTCAAACATGGGCTGATCAACCTTCTCTTTTCCTTTTCGTGATACCTGCATACCACTATCTGCATTGCTTTGAGAAGATTCTCCTGATCTCAATCTGCCTGTCCATGGCGAAGAATGTGAACCACTGCTAGAGGACGCTCCAGGTCCACTAATATTTTGTGACTGCTGCTGTGAATTCTGTGTAGCATTACTATTTTGTGCATCTTCATCATCAATCACATTTACTGGTTTATACCAGCTACTCATCTCATCAAAAACATCTCTGCTCACTATAAACTTACGAGTAGAAGGGTTATAGCATCTATACCCTTTTTGCTGCAGAGAGTAACCAATAAAGATGCACTTCTCAGCTTTTGGATCCAACTTGGATCTCAGCTCATCTGGCACATGTACATAGGCAATGCAACCAAAAATTTTCAAATGAGAAATATCTGGTTTCCTACCAGTATACCTCTCCTCTGGAGTCATTCCATGTATTGCTGCAGTGGGAGTCCTGTTCATTATGTAGACTGCTGTAGCAACTGCTTCAGCCCAATAAAAATCTGGCAAGTCTTTTTCATTGAGCATGGCATGAGATACCTCTCCAATATGCCTGTTTTTCCTTTCTGCAATTCCATTTTGTTGTGGGGTATAACTGCATGAATATTGCTGCTTTATGCCATGCTCCTGCAAGAACTTTGCAAACTCATTTGAGAGGTACTCTCCCCCTCCATCTGACCTTAGGCATTTTATCTGCAAGCCTGTTTCTTTTTCAACCATAGCTTTAAGAGTTTTGAAATGCCCAAAAACTTCACTTTTCTTTTTCATAAAATACACCCAAACTTTTCTGCTATAGTCATCAATAAAACTGACAAAATAATGACAGCCTCCAAGAGATGCAGCTTTAGTTGTCCACACATCAGAGTGAATTAATTCCAATGGCTTCTCACTCTCTTGAACATGTCTAGGAAATGGTTTCCTTGCCTGTTTTCCAAACTGACAGGCTTCACATACCTTATGCATTTCTGCAACCTTGAATTTGGGCAATCCTGCAACAATATTTTGGGCCTGCATTGATTTAAGTCGCTGTACATTAACATGACCAATGCGTTTATGCCAGATATCAATATCTACAACTACACCGGTCCCATGTGCAAACATTGCTGCACTCAATTCAGACATGTCTGCATCCAATGTAAACATTCTTCCCTTCTTCTTTCCTTTTGCTATCAAGCGACCTTTATTTTTCATATCCTCAACAAAGCATCCATGAGGATTAAATCTGACCTGCAAGCCCTGTTCAACCATTTGACCAACTGAAACCAGATTCTTGGTGATATTCGGGACATGAAATACATCGGACAGGTATTTCTTTTTCCCACCCTGCATAGACAAGGGAATTTTTCCAATCTGCACAATAGGATGTGCAGTATCATCACCAGTCTCCACAAATCCTGGTTTTTCCATTTTCCTTGCATCCTCCATCCATTCTGCATGACCTGTCATGTGGTTTGATGCACCTGAGTCAACATACCATACATCATTGCTTTCTTCTGCACTTGTCATAGAATTGTTCATGTGCTGCACCATGAACAAATGCTCATTTCTGTCATTACCTTGTCTACTAGAAGATGCATAATTCCCTTGTTGCAGTTTTCCATTCATGATGTCATTCTGCTTTTTATAGTAGTCTTTAGCCATATGACCCATTTTACCACAGTAGTAGCATTCAACATTACTGTTTGCATTTTGGCCTCTTTGCCATCCACCACGACCTCTTTGGCTCCCCCTGCCTCTAGAGTTACCACGTCCTCCTCCATAGGACTGGTTTTCTTGAGTTTGCTGCATATTCTGATTTCTGCCACGGCCTCCAAATCGGCCTCCTCTACCTCTGCCTCTACCTCTTCCAGCATTTGAGTAGAAGACAGCTTCTTTTGAAGTTCCTCCTGAAGAAGATGCACCACCATTTCTCTGTTCCTCAGAAATTAGAAGAGCAATCAACTCCTCAAAATCAGGAAATCTTTCACGAACTGAAATGGATGTCCGAAACTGTGCATAATCCTTTCCTAGACCATTCAAGGTCACGGAAACTAAATCATCATCTTCCACTGGCGACCCAATGGAAGCAAGTGCATCTGCAATCTTCTTCACCTTCATGTGGTAGTCGTTGATACTCATACTTTCTCTTTGCACATTATGCAACTCTTGCTTGAGCTGCATTTTCCTAGCTTGCGTATTTGTGCTATACATTTTTGACAAAGTATCCCATGCCTCCTTTGGCGTACTTGCATCCTGAATATGCACAATCATAGAGTCTGAAATACTGATAGACAGCCAATACATAACTTTCCTGGCTCTCTCATGCCATGTTTTAAATGCCTGCATTTGTTGTTGATTGGGAACATCAGGAAGAACTGGTTCTTCTTCATTTCCTGCAACAAATTCCCAATATCCTTTTCCCATAAGGAAATTCGTCATTCTAAACTTCCATGCCTGGAAGTTGTTCTTGTCAAGCTTTTCAGTGACAATCTGTGAAAGAGAATCAGACGCCATTACAGAGTACTGCAAGAAATTCTGTCACTGCAAAAAACACAGCTTCACCCTCACAAGGGCAAATCTGCAAAACTGGTGAAAGTGGTATTTGACCGCACAGTCACTTCCTAGTGACGATTTTGCATAAACAGGAACCAAGGATGATTCTGAAACTCCCAATGTCTCTGCGCACAAGCATACGATGCAATTTCTACAGTAACTTTTCACCGACCTGTAGAACAGTGGTCGCACAGCATAAAACTGAGCCTTTTCTTGAGTGCGTGCAGAAAACTTCCGTCTGCAAAACAGGCCCCGAAATGGCCTCAAATAAAAAAAACAAGGTCGCAGCATATACTGCCCTCTTGCTTCACTGCGAAGGGTGTCTCAACCTGAGACAATGCACTCCTGCAATTTCCGGCTGTGCTACCTGCAGAGATCTGCTCCCAAAACAGGAAATGAAAGCAACACTGCTCCTCTTACCAGACCACCGCGAGCTTGGCTTGCTTTCTTGAGCTCCTTACCACGAACAAGGCTCTGATACCATGTCAAGATTGTGGGAGAGAAGGAAGGAGTCTCGCTTGAAGCTTTCTTGCTTGCACAATGGGGGAAGACACACAAGGGTGGAGGCTGAAAACAGTTTTCCTCTTCTTAGTTGTGTAAGCCAAAAGAACTCAAGTACAAAGAAATAGAAGAACCCTATATATGGGTCTCAAACCAAACTCAACTAACTAAGGTGGCATACTAACTGAGCCACAAACTAGAGTAGATAAGGATAGCTATCATGTAGCTATTATTCATGGGCGGTGTACCAACCGCGTCTGCAACTGACAAGTCGATGACATAAATATACAACGGTCACCCTGGCGTATCACGAGTGGAGCTCGATATCTCAACAAATATCATGCTCATTCTTGCACGTTCTTCATCTACTGATTAAGGATTTTTTGATTTGTCTTGCAGTTATGAAATCAATGCAATCTTTGACGCATTAAATGGAATTAGGAATGCCAAATCAAATATAATGTAGAAAAATTTATATGATCAAGCCATCGTAATATTATTTACGAGGCATCTTTGATTTTTATTGACTGGGAACATTGAGGTGTCTTCTTGTGTTGGATTGTTGAATTGATTTAATGCGAGACTCGATATTAAGAAAATTGTGTACGGTCACTTATGTGATAGCTTGAAAAGTAATTTTTAAAACATCTCAAGCTCTAATTTGTTTCTTAATATGAAGAAGTGCTATGGCGAGAATATTATAGCTTCCTGTGCTAGCCTCCTCTCCTGATTTCTAGATTGTAATTGGCAACTAGCTGTTGGATTTCCGTTCGGAAAACCGCCTAGGTCAAGTTGTTTGTCATGTCTGTGGTTAGTTCTTGAATTTTCCATATTCGTTGTCTTGTTCTTTGTCATGTCTGTGGTTAGTTCTTTGTCATGAGATTGATCAACTAGGGTAGATCCACTCCTCCAATGATGTCAATCCTTGTAGCATTTGACTCTTGTGTCGTGTCCGTGCTTGGTCTTATACTTGGGGATCTCGATCACCCAACTACATTTCAGGGTCTTCTCCTACTAGTGAGTTTGTTTTGATTGTTAGGTCTGAGTGAGTTCCTTATTATTTACAAACAGTCCTTAACTTACGCTCACTCGATGTGTGTGTGTGTGTGTGTGTGTGTGTGTGTGTGTGTACTCTTTTCCGTGCACCATGCAAAATCAAGCTTTTTGCTTTTCATAAGTCCACTGCAAGTGTTGAAAAACAATGTGGGTGCAAATACAAAGTGACACTTGCAGCTCTTGGTCTCTTGTCTACGTACTCGGCCTAATGGTGCTCTAGGCTCAATTCATGGCCACTTTCTCTAGTCTCTAGGGTTTTTGCTACATCATTCAACTTACTAGGGTCAAATGGGGTCTGCTAGTTAGCTTATGGTTCTAATTATGTCAAATATACTGATATTAGTGTTAGCACTGTGCCTAGCCGTTTGGCTATGATTTCTAGGGTCAAATTTTACTGTAAGGGTTTCAGTGAATTCTCACGTTGTAGGTTGTACTCTTTGTTGTCTTGGTCATACTAAAATTTTCAATTTGGATGTATCAAAATCTGATCTAATTCTGCAGTGTCTGATTGTAAGAATCGAGCATTTATTTGACAAGTGTCTAATTCTAAGATGTCTGATTCTCAAAATCAAACAGGGTATGTCCGATCAGACGAGTCAAGTTGGTTTAATTTGAGTGTCCGATTTCGGAAAATTGGATAGGGTGGTCCGAGAGTCCGATTTTCAAAATCAAATGAGGTCACATGTCTGAGTCTTTGATCCTCAGATTGGACAAGTGGTAGCAGTTTGATTATTGGGGTGTCCGAGTCTAGTGTGTCTATGTGTCTGACTTTGATTTTACTAAGTCCAATCAGATTGGTTAGGTTGGTCTATCTCAAGAATCGCATGGTGGAGGGACTTGTTTGAGCTGTTGCACCAAACACACACTGTATACATAAGAGGAAGCTCACTCAAGAACACAAGAAGAGAGATGGAGACCAAAACATTTTCTTGTTGATTTCTTCTTTTTCTTCCATATACTATACAATATAACAAAGTATAAATAAGATACAACATAAAGGAAAGTGGCCGACTAAGGCAAACAATGCATAACAAACTATACTAATCGGTTGGCACTATATCTTTGCCAACTCTAGGTAAGTGTAACAAACTAAATATAATAAGTGCTAAGTTAGTGGCTATGTGAGTATCATAATAACCACCAACGTGCTAAGTGTAGAAGTGTAGACCCATCTAGCTAGGCGGTCCATCATCAATGTCTATATGTGTTGAGCTTGCCATCTCAACACTCCCCCACAAGCTCAACCCTATTCTGCAACTCCAAGTAAGCTTCAAAACTGTCAAAGCTTCTCTGCATCCAATGACTTTGTGAAAATGTCAGCTATCTGATCTTGTGTGCTGACATATACCAAGTCAATCTCTCATGCAAGTACCTTCTCTCTCACAAAGTGGTAGTGCACCTCAATGTGTTTTGTCCTAGCATGCTCCTAGCATGGAGCACTAGATTCCTAACTAGCTACATGCTACTCATGTTGTCACAATGAATGACAAGTAGACCATCTCCTTGCACATCCAAATCACTTAATAACTTTTGTAGCCATACCACCTCACATGCTGCCGTAGTAGCACCTCTATACTTAGCCTCTGTACTCGATAAAGCAATTGTATGTTGCTTTTTGCTACTCCATGTAACTATTGTACTACCAAGGACAAACATAAATCCACTAGTAGATCTTCTGTCTGACAACATGCTAGTAACCCAATCTGCATCTGTGTATCCAAAAACTTGTACGTCCTTACCTACCTCTTGAAAAAGTACATAATATAAAGTGGACTTCACATACCTCAATATATATGTCTAATTGCATCCAAATGAGACTTGCTAAGCATTTGCATAAACTGATTGACAAGGCCAACAATATAGCTCAAGTCTGGACTTGTGATAGTCATGTAAACTAAACTCCCTACTATCCTCCTGAACATAGTAGGGTCTTCTATCTCATCCCCAACGTCAGCACTCAACTTCACATTTTGCTCCAATGGTAGTGAAAGAGGCTTACATACTAGCATACCATACTTGGATAACATATCCAAGCCATACTATGGGATAGCCATAGCATCATCACATCTGATCACCTCAATACCAAGAAAGTATCTCAGCTCACCCAAATTCTTCATCTCAAACTTCTTCTTTAAGAAGTCCTTAACTTCAAAAATCCCATTGTCGCTATCTCCTGTAATAATCAAGTCATCCACATAGATGACTATGATGGCCAAACTTGCATCTACCCTTCTCACATAAAGTGAGTGATTAGCATCTGAAGTATAAAATCCAATATTGGCAAGATACTCTTTGATGTTATCAAACCATGCTCTAGGTGCTTGCTTCAACCCATAGAGTATCTTCTTTAATCTGCACACATATGTGGGATGCTCTAAATCCTCATAACTTGATAGCTACTCCATATACAATTTTTCTTGAAATTCACCATGCAACAAGGCATTCTTAACATCCATTTGTTGCAAACTCCAACCTTTAGCTACTACCAAGGCAATTACGCATCTAACAGTTGCCATCCTACCAATTGGATTGAATGTCTCTTCATAATATATGCCATATGTTTGAGAATAGCCTTTTGCAACTAGCCTAGCCTTATACCTACCAGTGGAACCATTTTCATTATGCTTGACTTTGTAAATCCACTTATAGCTAATAACTTTCTTATCCTTAGGCAAGGGTACCAAATCCTAAGTCTTATTGGCTTCTAAAGCAGTCATCTCCTCATCCACTATCGCATCCCAATGAGCATGACCAATAGCATCCTTAAAACAAGTGGGCTCAACATTCTCAACTACCTTCACCATATAAGTATAATGGTGAGCTTCATAACATTCAAAACCAAATCTTTTAACAAGGTATCTAACCCTGTTAGACCTGCATATTACTAGATCACGCAATGGAGCCTTTACATTACTACATGCTCTCTGTACACCTAGTGTCTTGACTGAAGGAATACAAAGTTCATCATCCGAACTCTCTGAACCACTAGAATCTCCATCAAGTCCCACATGAATAGTAGATGCATCATTATCATCCAACACATTCTTCTTTCTTTTGTCTTTTCCTGCAATACTTATAGATCCACCTAAAGATGTGTGGCTACTCCTTAGTCTTCTAGACCAAGGGCTCACTGTAGGTATAGTACCAGATGATGTTTTTGGTCCACTAAGACTCCATTATTCTTTCTTTTCTTTCTACACATAGCTATCATGATCATTATCATCATCTAATACATCACCAATAGGTGCATACAAACTACTCATCTCAAAAAAATAGCATCCTTGCTCACTCTGAACTCACCTGCGACATGGTTATAACAACGATACCCTTTTTGCTCTAAAGAGTATCCACAAAAAAATAAAATTTCAGCATTTGGATCAAGCTTCTTCCATAGCTCATTTGGCAGATGAACATATGCAAGGCAGTCAAATACCTTCAAGTGTGATATATCAGGCGTCTTGCCTGTAAGGCATTCTTCAAAAGTCATCCCATAAACTGCAACTGTGGGAGGTCTGTTTATAATATAGTCAACAATATGAACAAATTCAAACCAAAAATATTTTGGCACATTCTTTTCAGCCATCAATGCACGTGCAACTTCTGCAATATGTCTATTTTTAATTTCTACAACCCTATTTTAATGTGAGATATACCTGCAGATAAATTGCCTCTTTATCCTATGAGTCCTCAAGAAGCCACTAGATTCATAAAAGAGGTACTCTTCCCCTTCATTTGATCTCAAGCACTTAACCTTCAAGCATGTTTCTATTTCAAAAGTTGCCTTGAAAGATTTAAAGTACTTAAATACATCACTCTTTTCATCCATGAAATATACTAGTAGCTTCCTTGAACAGTCATCAATAAATGTAACAAAGTATTTGCTGCCACGAAGAGATACATTCTGTCTAGGCTCCCAAACATCTGTATGCACTACATCAAGTATATTTCTGCTCACTTCTCTGTCATGCAAAAAGGGTTTTCTCGCTTACTTACCCAACTAGCATGCTTCACAAACTTTATGAAATTCTGTAACTCTAAAATAAGGCAACCATGTAACCAATCCTTTGGACTGCATTAATTTGAGCCTTTACACATATGCATGTCCAATATGTTTATGTCATATTTCAATGTCTGCAACCACTCCTTTTCCTTTAGCATACATAGCAGTATCCATTGCAAGAATTCCAACATCTAAAGTGAACACGAGACCATCTCTACTTTCTTTTGCGACTGACTTGCACTTTATAATTAAAGTCTTCTACAAAATAACCTTTTGCATTGAATTGAACCTACAACCCTTGCTCTACCATTTAGCCAATAGACACTAGATTCTTTGTGATTGATGGCACATGTAATACATCTGTGAGACTCTTTGTCTTGACATCAAGAAAGAACAAGGGAACATTTCCAAAGTACGAAATTGGGTGGTATGAATCATCACCCATCTGTACATAACTTGGATTTTGTAAGTTATGTATCTCTCTAAACCATTCAACATGACTGGTAATATGATTAGATGCATCTAAATTGACATACCATACATCATCATATGTCCCCTTTCCTGTAATTGCATTCATCATATGCTGCATAACAAACATACGCTCATTTTTTTCTTCATTCTATGGTGAAGATGATGCATAGTTTTCTTGTTGTAATTTACCACTGCAAATATCATCATTCTTAGCATAACAATGGGCTACAATATGACATGTTTTTCCACAATAATAGCAAACAATAGAACAATTTTCAGAACCTTTGTTCTTGTTGAGATAGCAAGCTCGACATGTGTGGACATTGATGATGGACCGCCTAGCTAGATGGGTTCACATGTCTACACTTAGTACGTTGGTAGTCATTATGATACTCACATGGCCGCTGACTTATTACTTATTATATTTAGTTTGTTACATCTACCTACAAGTGGCAAAGATATAGCGCCAGTCAATTAGTGTAGTTTGTTATGCACTGTTTGACTTAGAAGGCCATTTTTTTTAATGTTGTATCTTATCTATACTTTGTGTACATTATATAGTGTGTGGAAGAAGAAGAATAAATCAGCAACAATAAAACTTTTTCTCCTCCATCTCTCTTATTGTGTTATTGAGTGAGCTTCTTCTTGTATATATAGTGTGTATTTGGTGCAGCAACCCAAGCAAGTCCCCCCACCACACGATTCTTGACATGATATCAGAGTCGTGCCACTGAGAGAGGCTAATTTTGAAGGTTGAAGTGAAGGAAAAGAAGCAAGGTTTAAGCAACCAAGCAACTGGTAAGAAGTTCTCCCATTCTTCCACTCTTTCTCTTGGATGGTGCCTATGGAGGCATCGGAAGCAGGATAGAGTGAAACTCTCAGATTGCTGTGAGATTTGGTGTGCAAGCAGAGCATTGTATGTTCTGCAAATAAGCCCTTTAGGGATGTTCTGCAAAATTTTTGGGCATCTAAGGTCATTTTTGGCCCCATTTTAGATCCACAAGGTTGCGGATAGCAATTTCAAGGTGTACTGTGATTTCGGATGTATTGACCAAAAGTGGGTCCACATGTTACAGATTTTGAATCTGTATTTTTTGATGTGTTTTCCGAAAAGAAAACATAAGATTTATCTACAAACAGGTTGTAGATTACATGTACTATTGAGCAATCAGTGAAAACGTTGCTTAGTGTATTACTATACACTTGTTGTGAAAGGTTGCAGAAGTCTAGCTTATTGTGTTGTATTCTTTTTTGTGATAATGATAGAGAATAGTGAAAATCACATTATTGAGAAGCTCGCCAAGAACAACTACCATTCATGGAAGTTCCATGTGATGAACTTCCTCATTGGAAAGGGCCTTTATGAGTTTGTTTTAGATGATGAAAATGAGCCAAAGTTGGATATCCCTCCGTGACTGTAGATGAATTAAAGATATTGAAAGAATGGAATGCCAAAGACAAAAACCTGATGTACTGGCTATCTACATTGATAATACGATGTAGGGACATATCAAACTTCACATGTAGCTTGGATAATTTTTTAGAACATGGTTTTAGTAAATACAAAGGCATGAAAGATTCAACTTAAGCAAGAGTTGAATACCTTGAAGAAAGGAAAAATGTATGTCAATGAGTATGTTTTGAAGGTGAAAAGCATTGTAGATGCTATAGCAACAATTGATGCAATGCCTAATGATGATGACTAGGTTTCATCCACTTTGAGTGGCCTTAATAATGAGAAGGCATGAAAATCATTTGTTACTTCAATATACGTAAAAAATCCATTTCTAGATTTTGATAAGCTGATCCCTCTCATGATTACCGAAGAGATCAATATACAGGATGACTCATATGAAAGAAATGGTGAACAAGTCCAAGATTTTTACTCAAGTTCAGGACGTGGACGTGGTAGATCCTCTTCGAGAGGCCATGTATGGGACGAGTTAGCAATAACTAGCAAAATAGGTTCAATCAGCAATTTGGTGAAATGCAGGTTTTAGGAGGTCGAGGAAACTTTAGAGGCATGGGAAGCTCTAGAGGAAGAGGTGAATGGTAGAACAGAGATTCAAAAAATTATGCTATTGCTTGCCATTATTATGGCAAAACAGGTCATATTACAGCCCATTTTTATACTAAGAAGGATGCTATTTGTAGTGGTAAATTGTAGCAAGAAACTATGCATCATCTTCACGATAGAATGAAGAAAAAAATGAGCGTATGTTTGTTATGGAGCATATGATAAATACAGTTGCAGGAAAAGGGACACATGATGATGTATGGTATGTTGATTCACGTGTATCCAATCATATGACCAGTCATGTTGAATGGTTTGGAGAGATGCAGGACTTACAAAATCTAGGCTATGTGCAAACGGGTGATGATTCATGCCACCCAATTTCACAAATCAAAAAGGTTCCCTTGTCCTTGTATGATGGCCAAACAAAGAGTTAGACATATGTATTGCATGTGCCATCAATCACAAAGAATATAGTGTTTGTTGGCCAAATGGTAGAGCAAAGGTTGCAGGTTTGATTCAATGCAAAAGGTTGTTTTATAAAAGACTTTAATGATAAGTGTAGGTTGGTCACAAAAGAAAGTAGAGTTGGCCACATGTTCACTTTAGATATTGAAATTTTTACAATGGATGCTTATATGTATGCTAAAGGAAAAGGAGTGGTTGCAGATACTAAAACATGGCACAAATGTATTTGACATGCAAATGTGCAAAGATTGAAATTTATGCAGTCTAGAGGATTGGTTATAGGGTCATCTTCTTTTAGAGTTGCACGATTTCATAAATTCTATAAAGCATGTCAGTTTGGTAAGCAATGAGACAACCCTTCTTGCATGATAGAGAAGTGAGTAGAAATATACTTGATATAGTGCATACAGATGTTTAGGGGCCTACATAGAATGTATCTCTTGGTGGCAGCAAATACTTTGTTACATTTATTGATGAGACTGTTCAAGGAAGCTATGGGTATATTTCATGAAGGAAAAGAGTGATGTATTTGACCACTTCAAATCTTTTAAGGCAGCTATTGAAATAGAGACATGCTTGAAAGTGAAGTGTCTAAGATTAGATGGAGAGAAAGAGTACCTCTCTAATGAGTTTAGTGGCTTCTTGAGGACTCATGGAATAAAGAGGCAATTTACTTGCAAGTATACACCACACCAAAATGGGGTTGCAAAAAGAAAAAATAGACATATTATAGAAGTTATACTGACATTAATGGCTAAAAAGAATATGCCAAAATATTTTTGGAGTGAAGCTAACTATACTACTGTCTATATTATGAACTGAACACCCACAACTAGTTCATGAAATGACTCCCAAGGAATGCTTTACTGGCAAGAAGCTTGATGTATCACACTTGAAGGTATTTGGCTATGTTGCATATGTTCATGTGCCAGATGAGTTACAGAAGAAGCTTGATCCAAAGGCTAAAAAATGTATGTTATTGGATACTCTTTAGAGCAGAAAGGGTATCATTGCTATAACCCTATCATGGGTGAGTTCAAAGTGAGCACGGTTGTTATTTTTTATGAGATAAGAATTTGGTATGCACCTCTTGGTGATGTATTAGATGATGATAATGATCATGATAGATATATGTAGAAGGAAAAGCAAGAATCATTGAGTCTTAGTGGACTAGAACTATCATCTGGTGCTACATCTATAGTGAGTCCTTGGTCTGGGAGACTAAAAAGTAACCCCACATCTTCAAGTGGATCTATAAGTGTTGCAGAAAAAGACAAAGGAAAGAAGAAAGTGTGCAGATGAGATAGAAGTGTCAAGATTGTGGGAGAGAAGGAAGGAGTCTCACTTGTAGCTTTCTTGCTTGCACAATGGGGGAATACACACACATGTGGAGGCTAAAAAAAAATTTCCTCTTCTTAGTTGTGTAAGCCAAAAAGAACTCTCATACAAAGAAATAGAAGAACCCTATATATGGGTCTCAAACCAAACTCAACTAACTAAGGTGGCATACTAACTGAACCACGAACTAGAGTAGATAAGGATAGTTGTCATCTAGCTATTATTCATGGGCAGTGTACCAACCACATCTGCAACTAACAAGTCGGTGACATAAATGCACAACGGTCACCCTGGCATATCACGAGTGGAGCTCGATATCTCAACACTCCCCCTCGAACTCAATCCCAATTCTTGCACAGCAAGCAGGTCTCTGAACTTGCACAGCTTCTCTGCACCCAATGCCTTCATAAATATGTCAGCTACTTGATCCTCTGTGCCGACATAAACTAGATCAATAAGACCTAGTAAAACTCTCTCTCGCACATAGTGATAATGCACCTCAATGTGCTTTGTTCTAGCATGATATACTGGGTTATTTGCCAAGTGTATACTACTCATGTTGTCACAATAAATGACAACTGGCCCATCTGTAGACTGATGCATATCATAAAGTAGCTTATGCAACCAAGCTACCTCACATGCAGCCATTGTTGCACCCCTGTACTCAGCCTCTGTGCTCGACAAGGCAACTGTAGGCTGTTTCTTGCTGCTCCAAGTGACTGCAACACTTCCAAAAGAGAACACATATCCACTAGTAGATCGTCTATCAGAAATACTACTAGCCCAATCAGCATCAGTGTATCCATACAACTGTATCTGAAACCCAGTCTCATAAAATAGTCCATACTGCAATGTGGACTTCACATACCTGACTATGCATCTAAGCGCATCCAAATGCGGTTTCCTTGGAGCCTGCATAAACTGACTTACCAATCCAACTGCATAGCTCAAATCTGGCCTGGTAATAGTCATATAAATCAAACTTCCTACTATGCGTCTGTACATAGTAGAATCTTCGAGAAGCTCACCTGCATCTGCGCTCAACTTCACATTCTGCTCCAAAGGAACTGAAATAGGCTTACAGTCTGTCATCCCATATTTAGACAGCATGTCCAATCCATACTACCTCTACAAGAGCCATATCCCACTTGGTGATCTAATCACCTCAATGCCCAAGAAATAACGTAGCTCTCCCAAATCCTTCATCTCAAACTTCTGCTTCAATAGCATTTTCACATGAAGGATATCTTCATCACTGTCACCTATCATAATCAAATCATCAACATAAATGATAAGTAGCATAATACCTTTCTCTGTTTTTCTCACATAAAGTGAGAAATCTGCCTTGCAAATCTGAAAGCCAATAGTGACAAGATACTGTCCTATCTTGTCAGACCATGCTCTAGGTGCTTGCTCAAGCCATACAAGGCTTTCTTCAACTTGCAAACAAACTCAAGATGAACAGCATGCACATAACCTGGTGGCTGCTCCATATATACCTCTTCTTGCAAATCACCATGCAAGAAGGCATTCTTTATATCCATCTGATGTAAAGACCATTCCTTTGATACAGCCATAGCAACGACTGCTCTTACGACTACCATCCTTGCAACCGGACTGAATGTTTCTTCATAATCAATGCCATATGTTTGTACATACCCCTTGACTACTAATCTTACCTTGTATCTGTTCACAGAACCATCTGCATTGTGCTTCACCTTATAAACCCATTTACAACCAATTGCATTCTTATCTTTAGGAAAAGGTACCAATTCCCATGTAGCATTTGCTTCCAAGGCATCCATTTCTTCATCCATGGCTTTCTCCCATTTTTCTTTTCCCATGGCTTGCTCAAAAGAAATGGGTTCTGGTTCTTGTATCACTTTGACCATATAGGCATAGTGAATGGTTGTAAATCCATCATATTTCAACCTATCCACAGGATACCTAACTCTAGTAGACCTGGGCAGAGTAGGTTCACTCTCCCAGGTGCTCTCAAAACATCCCTGGTCTTCCTTACTCCAGGTGTAACAATAGAAGGAATACCCAACTCATCATCAATGCTCTGTTCTGAGCCACTAGATTCACCATCCACATAAGAGTGACCTGCATTCATATCAAACATGGGTTGATCTACCTTGTCTTTTCCTTTTCGTGAAACCTGCATACCACTATCTGCATTGTTTTGAGGAGATTCTCTTGATGTCAATCTGCTTGTCCATGGCGAAGAATGTGAACCACTGCTAGAGGACACTCCAGGTCCACTAATATTTTGTGACTGCTGCTGTGAATTCTGTGCAGCATTACCATTTTGTGCATCTACATCATCAATCACATTTACTGGTTTATACCAGCTACCCATCTCATCAAAAACAACATCTCTGCTCACTGTAAACTTACAAGTAGAAGGGTTATAGCATCTATATCCTTTCTGGTGCAGAGAGTAACCAATAAAGATGCACTTCTCAGCTTTTGGATCCAACTTGGATCTCAACTCATCTGGCACATGAACATAGGCAATGCAACCAAAAATCTTCAAATGAGAAATATCTGGTTTCCTATCACTATACCTCTCCTCTGGAGTCATCCCATGTATTGCTGCAGTGGGAGTCCTGTTCATTATGTAGACTGCTGTAGCAATTGCTTCAGCCCATAAAAATCTGGCAAGTCTTTTTCGTTGAGCATGGCACGAGATACCTCTCCAATATGCCTATTTTTCATTTCTGCAATTCCATTTTGTTGTGGGGTATGACTCCATGAATATTACTGCTTTATGCCATGCTCCTACATGAACCTTGCAAACTCATTTGAGAGGTACTCTCCCCCTCCATCTGACCTTAGGCATTTTATTTGCGGGCATGTTTCTTTTTCAACCATAGCTTTAAGAGTTTTGAAGTGCCCAAAAACTTCACTTTTCTTTTTCATAAAATACACCCAAACTTTTCTGCTATAGTCATCAATAAAAGTGATAAAATAATGAGAGCCTCCAAGAGATGCAGCTTTAGTAGTCCACACATCAGAGTGGATTAATTCCAATGGCTTCTTACTCTCTTGAACATGTCTAGGAAATGGTTTCCTTGCCTGTTTTCCAAATTGATAGGCTTCACATACCTTATGCATTTCTACAATCTTGAATTTAGGCAATCCTTCAACAATATTTTGGGTTTGCATTGATCTAAGTCGCTGTACATTAACATGACCAATGCCTTTATGCCAAATACCAATATCTGCAACTACACCGGTCCCATGTGCAAACATTGCTGCACTCAATTCAGACATGTCTACATCCAACATAAACATTCTGCCCTTCTTCTTTCATTTTGCTATCAAGCAACCTTTATTTTTCATATCCTCAACAAAGCATCCATGAGAATTAAATCTGACCTGCAAGCCCTGCTCAACCATTTCACCAACAGAAACCAGATTCTTGGTGATATTCGGGACATGAAATACATCTGACAGGTATTTCTTTTTCCCATCCTGCATAGACAAAGGAAATTTTCCAATCTGCACAATAGGATGTGCAGTATCATCACTAGTCTCCACAAATCCTAGTTTTTCCATTTTCCTTGCATCCTGCATCCATTCTGCATGACCTGTCATGCGGTTTGATGCACCTGAGTCAACATACCACACTTTGTTGCTTTCTTCTGCACTTGTCACAGAATTGTTCCTATGCTGCACCATAAATAAATGCTCATTTCTGTCATCACC
Source organism: Lygodium microphyllum (assembly GCF_053477565.2). Taxonomy (NCBI): domain Eukaryota; kingdom Viridiplantae; phylum Streptophyta; class Polypodiopsida; order Schizaeales; family Lygodiaceae; genus Lygodium; species Lygodium microphyllum. The sequence continues at coordinate 53,482,078 of NC_141135.1, read as the reverse complement.
CTGTCTACTAGAATATGCATAATTCCCTTGTTGCAATTTTCCATTCATGATGTCATTCTGCTTTTTATAGCAGTCTTTAGCCATATGACCCATTTTACCACAGTAGTAGCATTCAACATTGCTGTTTGCATTCTGGCCTCTTTGCCATCCACCACGACCTCTTTGGCTCCCCTTGCCTCTAGAGTTACCACGTCCTCCTCCATAGGACTGGTTTTCTTGAGTTTGCTGCATATTCTGATTTCTACCATGGCCTCCAGATCGGCCTCCTCTACCTCTGCCTCTACCTCTTCCAGGATTTGAGTAGAAGACAGCTTCTTTTGAAGTTCCTCCTGAAGAAGATGCACCACCATTTCTCTGCTCCTCAGAAATTAAAAGAGCAATCAACTCCTCAAAATCAGGAAATCTTTCACGGTCGGAAATGGATGTTCGGAACTGTGCATAATCCTTTCCTAGACTATTCAAGGTCACAGAAACTAAATCATCATCTCCCACTGGCGACCCAATGGAAGCAAGTGCATCTGCAATCTTCTTCACCTTCATGTGGTAGTCATTGATGCTCATACTTTCTCTTTGCACATTATGCAACTCTTGCTTGAGCTGCATTTTCCTGGCTTGCGTATTTGTGCTATACATTTTTGACAAAGTATCCCATACCTCCTTTGGCGTACTTGCATCTTGAATATGCACAATCATAGAGTCTGAAATGCTGATAGACATCTAGTACATAACTTTCCTAGCTCTCTCATGCCATGCTTTAAATGCCTCCATTTGCTGTTGATTGGGAACATCAGGAATAACTGGTTCTTCTTCATTTCCTGCAATAATGAATTCCCAATATCCTTTTCCCATAAGGAAATTCGTCATTCTAAACTTCCATGCATGGAAGTTGTTCTTGTCAAGCTTTTCAGTGACAGTATAGAACACTGCAAAAAAGTCGGTCACTGTAAAGAACATAGCTTCAGCCTCACAAGGGAAAATCTGCAAAACTAACGAAAGTGGTATTTGACCACACAGTCACTTCCTAGTGACGATTTTGCATCAACAAGCAACAAGGATGATTCTATAACTCCCAATGTCTCTGCGCACAAGCATACGATGCAATTTCTACAGTAACTTTTCACCAACCTGTAGAACAGTGATCGCACAGCATAAAATAGGGCCTTTTCCTAAGTGTGTGCAGAAAACTTCCGCCTCCAAAACAGGCCCCGAAATGGCCTCAAATAAAAAAAACAGAGCAACCGAGGGCTAAAGCCCTCGCCCGCAGCATATACTACCCTGTTGCTACACCGTGAAGGGCGTCTCAATCTGAGACAATGTACTCTTGCACTTTCCAGCTGTGCTACCTGCAGAGACTTGCTCCCAAAACAGAAAAATGAAAGCAACACTGGTCCTCTTACCAGAACACCGCGAACGTGGTTTTCTTTCTTGAGCTCCTTACCACGAACAAGGCTCTAATACCATGTCAAGATTGTGGGAGAGAAGGAAGGAGTCTCACTTGTAGCTTTCTTGCTTGCACAATGGGGGAATACACACACACGTGGAGGCTGAAAACAGTTTTCCTCTTCTTAGTTGTGTAAGCCAAAAAGAACTCTCATACAAAGAAATAGAAGAACCCTATATATGGGTCTCAAACCAAACTCAACTAACTAAGGTGGCACACTAACTGAACCACGAACTAGAGTAGATAAGGATAGCTGTCATCTAGCTATTATTCATGGGCGGTGTACCAACCGCATCTGCAACTAACAAGTCGGTGACATAAATGCACAAAGGTCACCTTGGCATATCACGAGTGGAGCTCGATATCTCAACGACCCTGTTATATTTAGGAGGATAGTAGGGAATTTGATTTACATGACTATCATAAGGCTAGACTTGAGCTATGATGTTGGCCTTGTCAATCAGTTTATGTAGATGCCTAGAAAGCCTCATTTGGATACAGTTAGATGTATATTGAGATATGTGAAGTCCACTTTATATTATGGACTTTTTAATGAGGCAAGGATTTACAGGTCTTTGGAAGAAACCTACAGTTGCTTTATCAAGTACAGAGGCTGAGTATAGAGGTGTTGTTATGGCAGCATGTGAGGTGATATGGTTGCAAAAGTTATTAGGTGATTTGGATGTGTAGGAAGATCATCTAGTTATCATTCATTGTAATAACATGAGTAGCATACAACTAGCTAGGAATCCAGTGTTCTATGCTAGGACAAAACACATGGAGATACACTACCACTTTGTGATAGAGAAGGTACTTGCAAGAGAGATTGACTTGATATATGTCAGCACATAGGATCAGATAACTGACATTTTCATAAAGGCATCAGGTGCAGAGAAGGTTCAAAAGTTCCAAAGCCTACTTGGAGTTGCAAAGATAAAGTTGAGCTTGAGGGGGAGTGTTGAGATGGTGAGCTCAACATGTGCAGACTTTGATTATGGATTGCCTAGCTAGATGGGTCTGCACATCTACACTTAGCACGTTAGTAGTCATTATGATACTCACATGGCCACTCACTTATCAGTTATTATATTTAGTTTGTTACACCTACCTACAACTGGCAAAGATATAACGCTAGTCGATTAGTGTAGTATGTTATGCATTGTTTCACTTAGTAGGCCATTTTCATTTACATTGTATCTTATCTATACTTTGTGTACATTGTATAGTGTGTAGAAGAAGAAGGAAAAAACAACAAGAAAATGGTTTGGCCTCCATCTCTCTTTTTGTGTTCTTGAGTGAGCTTCCTCTTGTGTATATAGTGTGTGTTTGGCGCACTAGCCCAAGCAAGTCCCCCCCCCCCCCCCCCCCACCACACGATTCTTGACAGTTCCATCCACCTCTTCCTCTAGAGCTCCCCTTGCCTTTAAATTTTTCTCCACCTCCTGAAACCTACATTTCACCAAATTGTTGATTTAACATGTTTTGTTAGTTATCACCATAATGTCCCATACCACAGTCTCTCGAAGAGGATCTACCATGTCCCCTTCCTAAACTTAAGTAAAAAGCTTGGACTTGTTCACCATTTCTTTCAGACAATTCACCCTACATATTGATATCTTTGGTAATCATGAGAGAGCAAAGCTCATCAAAATCTGAAAATGACTTCCATACGTATACAAAAGTGACAATGATTTCCATGCCTTCTCATTATTAAGGCCACTTAAATTGGATGAAACCAAAGCATCATTATATTAGGCATTGCATCAATCACTACTAAATCATCTGCAATGCTTCTCACCATCAAAACATACTCATTGACAAACACTTTTTCTTTTTTCAAGGCATTCAACTCTTACTTGGCTTGAGTCTTTAGTGACTTTGTATTTATTGAAAACATGCTCTCAAAAATTATTCAAGGTGCATGTGAAGTTTCTACATTCTTGATATGTCCCAGCATAGTATTATCAATGATTGGAGATAGCCATTACATCACATTTTTGTCTTTTGCATTTCATTCTATCCATTCCTTTAATTCATCTGCAATCAGAGGGATACTCAGCTATGGCTCCTTTTCTTCACTTGAAACAAACTCATAAAGACATTTCTCAATACAAAGTTCATCACCTGGAACTTCCATGAAGGGTAGTTGTTCTTGTCAAGCTTCTTAATAATGGGATTTTCACTTTTTTCTGTCATTATTAAAAAAAATGACACAACATAGCAAGCTAATCTTTTGTAACCTTTTTACAAAAAGTGCACAACAATACACCAAGCAAACTTTTTTACTCATTGCTCAATAGTACATGTAATCTACAACCTGTTTGCAAATAGCCCTTATGTTTTCTTCCTGACAAACACCTCAAAAATTAAAGATTCAAAATCTGTAACTTGTGTACCCACTTTCAGTCCAATATAGATGAAATCACAATATACCCTGAAACTATTGTCTACAACCTTGTGGCTCTAAAATGGGGCTTGAAACAACCTCAGGATATACATTGCTCTGCTTACATACCAAAACTCACAGAAATCTAAGATTTTCACTCTACCTTGCTTCAAATGACTCCACAGGCACTATCCAAGAGAAAGAGTGAAAGAATGGAAGAGCTTCTTACCCATTTCTTGCTTGCTCAAACCTTGCTTCTTTTCCTTCACTTCAGCCTTCAAAATTAGCCTCTCTTAGTGGCGTCACTCTAATACCATGTCAAGAATTGTGTGGTGGAAGAACTTGCTTGAGTTGTTGCGCTAAACACACACTATATACACAAGAGGAAACTCACTCAAGAACACAAGAAGAGAGATGGAAACCAAATAGTTTTCTTACTCATTTATTATTCTTCTTCCACACATTTTACAATGTACACAAAGTATAGATAAGATACAACATAAGGAAAAGTGACCTACTAAGTCAAACAATGCATAACAAACTATATTAATCGACTGGCGCTATATCTTTGCTAGTTGTAGGTAGATGTAGCAAACAAAATATAATAAGTGATAAGTTAGTGGCCTTGTGAGTATTATAATGACCACCAACATGCTAAGTGTAGACGTGTGGACCCATCTAACTAGGTGGTCCATTATCAATGTTTGCACATGTTGAGCTTTCCAACTCAACAGTCCGCCAAGTGTTGGCCATTCGATTCTCAAAATCGAATAGGTATAGGGTGTTTGAGCATCCAATTTTGGGAATTGGACGCCTATGGATCGTGTCTGATTCCACCAGTATGCAAACAATGGCAATAAAAATCGCTTCGCGCCAACACTTTTTGGCCATGTACACAAGCAAGGCTCTCCATAATCCAAGGGTACATACAAGAAAGGTTTCTACACACCTAATCCAAGTAAAAAACTCTTGTGGCCATTAATCTATTCACTGGAAGCACCAAGTATCTCATAAGCTCTCTCTCTCTCTCTCTCTCTCTCTCTCTCCCTCTCTCTCGATACTCTGCAAAAATTGAAAATAAGATCTCCCTTTGCTTCCCAGGGTAGTAAACCCTTAGTGGACCCAACCCCAACCTTAATCTACTCCCATTTTTCTCCTTGTTTGTGCCTTGTTTGGACATGTTTCACTATAGAAACCCTAAAGTTTTTTCTTTGATTTCTTAGTCTTATCCTACTCTAAATGCAATAAAAATCAAAAGCAAAATATCGAAGTGATTCCTCCTACTTGCCTGATCATCAAAAAACCAAAATACTTACTTGTTGCCTAGATTAAAAACCCAAAACCTCCTATCTATCTCAAGCTCCCGTTTGAGGATGAAACCTTTACTTCAACACTCAATTTGAGGTGCAAGTGCTCAAGCTTGAATTTGTTGATTCCGACAACAAAACCAAAAAAGTCTTTGAAGCGAACACTTATGGCTATCTCTCACCTAGATGATGCACCTTCAATCCTACTGGGGTGTAGTGAGCTTACCTTGATGCCCAAATGAGTTGCCTCCTCCCTCAAGCACACTGGTAGCTCCACGATTCAAGATGTGAGCTCAATCCTCCATCTTGAAGCTCCATCTTCCATAGCCGCGTTTGAGATAGAAGAAGAGAAAAGAAGAGAAGAAGAGAGGAGATGATGGAGAGCTTCACCTCCAAGATCCCTCACCCTCACACACTCACTCCCTCACACTCCTCTGAAGGACATGCACGCAAGCAAGAAGAGAAGAGATGAAGAGAATAAGATGAGTCCACTTTGCCATACACCAAGAATGAGCTCCTCATTCACTTTTTGACTTTATATACAAAACCCTAAATCCCTTTTGGGTGATCATCCCCTTATCCCCTTTTTAATGGCCGACCATGGCCTAGGCCCTCTTTCCCATTGTCCTCCTATCTTCCTAGCTTCCTTCCTACCACCCTTCTACTTTTACAATTTGCATAAGAGGGAGCCTGGCACTCTTTTACAAATAGTGTAGGGGGTGCCTCGCATTTAAGAATGCGCTATTGCCTTTGCCTTATCTTTTGAGGCCACCATTGCGCTTTTGACTATTTCCCTTCCTGCTTCTTCCCTTGTGTTTGATTTCCTTCTAGACCGTCTCTTTTGACTCTCGACTTGCACCTTTCCACTTTTTCCACTTTTTTTGTTTTTTCTTTTGCCGAGGTTAACACTATCCTAGGAGTAAAGTATGTATGCTTTTTCATGTGAGTGGTGAGAAGAATGCCTATGACTGGGGTATAGTGTGTACTTGAGGAGAGGTCTTTTAATGCCTATCGCGAACTACAAGTGCACCCACCAATGTGTGAGTATGATTGGTAATCTATTGGTGGTGATCTAGTGTTGAAGTGGGAGCTCACGCTCGACCACCAAGACCCATGGATGACTTATTGCTTCAAGTGTTTCAAGCGAGCAACCAATGGCCATCTCTCACCTAGGCATGCGTGCTCTCGATCCTCTGAGTGTAGTGAGCTTACCTTGATGCCCAAATGAGTAGCCTCCTCCCTCAAGCACTCTGATAGCTCCACGATCTAAGATGTAAGTTCAAACAAGCTTAAGATTCTCCCTTCAACCTCCATCCTCCATAGTCATACTTACAAGAGAAGAGAAGAGAAGAGAAGAGAAGAGAAGAGAAGAGAAGAGAAGAGAAGAGACGAAGAGAGGAGAAGATGGAGAGGTTACACACCATGGTCCCTCATCCTCACATAGTCGCTCCCTCACACTCACACTCCCTCTCTCAAACACAAGCAAGGAGAAGAGAAGAAGACAGCCACTTTAGCCATACACCAAGAATGAGCAAGCTTCTCTATTCAGATTTTGAATTTTATACATGCCCAGCTATTGTGCCAAGGCTTCCAGATAGGCAGCACAATCCTTTCTCTCGTGTTGCAAACTGTTACACCACATACATCTTTTTCCAGGCTTAGGGGCTGCTGCCCGTCCCCTTTCCTCTTGTTTTTTTAAATCCAATTTTGCAACCTTCAATTGAAGATCCCGCATGTCTTTGACCAATTCATCTAAGACATCTTCCCTAACAAAGGGAACAATGGCAGGTACAGCCATAGGGTTAGCCACAGAAGTAGGTGGCTTACTGGATACATAAACTATCTTGCCCGTAACAGTGGGCAAGCTAGAGACATGCAATCTTTCTCTTCTTCTATGCTTCTTCACAAGTGCAGTAACAGCTTCCTTGACATGTCTCTCTCTCTAGAGGAAACCTTGGGGAAGAAGAAGCTAACATAGTTAACAAGAAGAAGCAGAGCAAGAAGCTAAGAAGAGAGAATCTAACTGCCAAACTCAACAATAAGAAACCTCAAGCAAGAGAATGGTCAATGAGCAGGGGGACCAAGAGCAAGGCTCAGCACCATCCAGTCACGGAAAGGGGTGAAGAATTATGTTGAGGATTCCCATCAAAAGGACTAAAACCACTAATGAAGAAAGTAAAGACTTGTAAAGGGCTAAAGAAGAGTTAAGGAAACTTAAGGAGGAATGTAAAAATAAATATAAGGATTTGGAAAAAAGGTTAAGATGAAAGGAGGAGGAACAGGTTGCCATTGCCATTAGAAGATCAATAGAACAAACCTCTCAATCCCAAGAACTAGCCATGATGAGCCGAACACATGAAAATGTGCATGGAAAAAGTGCTACCACACAGAGGCTGTGAATAGAGACTAGTGGTAGAGCGATATTGGCAATCACACCTAGCTTAGCCTCTTTATATGGACCAGTGTGAGCTCAGGATGCAAAATCCCATATGCAAAGTGGTGGAAAGTGCAACCTAGTCTATTCCTATAAAGCATTGTACTTGATCCCATTTTGAATGCAATGTCATAGTACTTTTGGACTTCCAGCAAAGTGTCCATGTCATTGTCAACACAAAAGATTGTGTTTATGAGTCCAAGCTTCCATCTTGGAACGTAATTCACTTGTGTGACATTTAGTCTTGATGTCTATTACCTCATGAGCTCACTCTTCCTCTATTAGCCTCCATAGCCATGCTCTAGATCAGACATTTTAACATGATATTAAAGCCTAGTGAGGGCATGGCCCAAGCTCACCAACTCAACTCCTATCTTTACTCTCTTAGTCTCTCTCAACCTCAGCTCAACTCAGTGGCAGCTGATGAGTTCATCTTCAACTTCCACCTTGTGGCAGTCATAGCCAACACGTACCTTGTCCACTTGGAGCCTTCATATCTCACTCTACAGATAATATTTCTCAGTGATCCTTCTAGGGAGTTGTTCCTATGCTCAAGGCTCTAGTTCCTAGCACCTCAAAATGCAACATTGGCCATTGTATGCTCCAGCATTGCTAAAAACTGAGATTGCTACCCTGTTTGCATCTACTACCGTTCATACACCAGGTGCACTACGTGCAAGCTGCAATATGGTCCAAGATCATAGGGCTTTGGAAGCCCATTATCTAAGCTTCATTTCCATAAAAAAAACTTTTGGAAATGATTGAGTATAGAGCACACACAAAGAGAAAAACCAAGCCTCAGTCCTACAAACCCTAATCTACCATAGCCATTTCAACTTTAAGCTTCTCTTCTACTTTATTTTCTCTCTCTTGCCACCCAAAGTAGACCTTTGCTAGCCTGGTCCATTGAGAATTGAAGTTTCCAACAAGAATTTCCCACCATCAAACTGGCAAGGAGGGGAGAAATCCAAGCGTTAAACTCTCAACATCAAGTGCTTGAAAGCATAGTATTTATTAATACTTATGAAGTGTTATTTGACACTACATTCCTTATGTCTCTTGACACAATTAGATCTTCTACTAAAATCTAAGAGTTTCTGGTGCTAATTTTTTGCTCCAGCATGGGCAAAGACTTTCCAACTGTTCAGTTCAAAGGGGTCGAGTTTCATACCCGGAAAACCTGCATCAAGCTCATCCTAATGAAGAAGGATCTTTGGGCCATTACCAATGGCAAAGAGAAGAAGCCTCAGGATGCGGACCTTGAAGTTACTTGGCAAAATAATGATGAAAAAGCACATGCCATCATTAATCTTGGATTGAATGACAGCTACATCCACCATGTGGATACCTGTAAAACCTGTAATGATAGATGGAAGAGATTAAATACTTTGTTTGGTGCACAATCAAAGTCATCTATGGATTATTGATTGAATTTTTTAGGCTAGATATTAAAGGGGTCGAGTTTCATACCCGGAAAACCTGCATCAAGCTCATCCTAATGAAGAAGGATCTTTGGGCCATTACCAATGGCAAAGAGAAGAAGCCTCAGGATGCAGACCTTGAAGTTACTTGGCAAAATAATGATGAAAAAGCACATGCCATCATTAATCTTGGATTGAATGACAGCTACATCCACCATGTGGATACCTGTAAAACCTCTAATGATAGATGGAAGAGATTAGATACTTTGTTTGGTGCACAATCAAAGTCATCTATGGATTATTGATTGAATTTTTTAGGCTAGATATTAAACATAACACGTCTCTTGCAACTCATTTAAACTACATGGAAAGTCTCTTAACTCAGCTTGCAAGAATTGATCTCAAGATGGATGAAGATATTTGTATTGGTGTGCTGTTAAAAAGCTTGCCTCCTGACTATAATAATGTGTCAACTACATTGATCAACATGCCTAGTCCTAAACTGGTTGACATTAAAGCCTCCCTACTAGAAGAAGAAAAGAAGGTAAAATCCAAAGAAGAATCTAGCACCTCTAAATATGAACAAATGTTATATGTTAGTAATAGGTACAATGGCAAGAAAGATCAACTAGTATGTGACTTTTGTAAAAGGATCAAGCACACAAAGAAATTATGTCATGCCAAGAAGAGGTCTCAAAAGGCCTATTTAGTTGCTATCAATAAAGAAGAAGAAGACCATGGAGAAAAAGAAGAAGAAGACCACTAGGAGAAGGAAAAACCTCATCACTCCTTCTATTCTAATAGACTTTTTTAGCCTTGTATTGCCTAGCCTTAATGCTTGTGACATAAGCTTGTAAACTCCTCATGTAACCTTGTACTACAGCCTTTATACACTTTGTGAGACCCTTGTTACAGCCTTTGGATGTCCACCAAGTCTTTGGTACCCACACTTAGCCTTTTCTATTGATCCGGGTATTTTACAACCCGGATTATTACCACAAAATTTGGCCAAGGCCCCTATCAAGAGCTTACCATATCACTTTAGGTTTACTCTTCAAGCACTAGGTATGCTACATTGCTTCTCCATTATGATAACTCTAGCAAATGGGGGGAACAAGTTCTTAGAAGGCATGTCAATGTAAAGGGTAAATGGGATGGTTATCTTAGTGAAGATGAAAATGGATTACACCTAGGAGTTGAGTGAATGCATAGATTTTTCAAAGGACTAGCCTCCAACTACATATGGGCTCCGTTTGCATCACTAAGATTTGGAATCTATCACCATCATTAGAGGACACCTCACCCTTGCACACAAGTCAATATCCACATCATGGTGTCATTTGGATCTTGCACAAAAGCTTACAAGCATGGACCCCTTTTGTCACATGCTTATATGTATTTATATACATATGGGATACTAAAGTCAAAGCAGCTTTTGGAAGCCCTTTTTTATAATCTCAATAACTCCCAAGAAAAAGCGAATTTCAAGAAAATTCCCGCGCAGGCCGATCGTTTTCAATCTGGTCTACAAAGTTGCAGAAGAAACTTTTTCCAAATTCCTCACGGATTTGAAGTTACGAAGGCGCAGACTGCTGGCTATATGCAATTTTCTTCTCTCTTTCACCACACCAACTTTCCACTCTATCCTTCTTGTAAATATATTATAATAATGTGCTTTGGGCATCCACCTCTTGTAATCTAGCTCCATTTCTCTATTTTGTCTACCACCACCCTTGGCTTCTTACATGATGACCAAGGTGGGGACTTGTCCCATCCACTACTCTCCATATTTTCAAAGATGCCATACATCATCTAGGATTATGTTAATCAAGAATATTAGCTTAATCTAATCCCTCATGAAGGCTATATAAAGAGCCCATGGAGAATGAAGAAGGGGGGAGGAGGGAGAATGACAAGTCCATGAGAGCACTCTACAATACCCTCATCTCTTTGAGGTAAGCTATGAGTGAGTTCTTTTATTATGTAGTATAATGGCAAGCTTCCTCTACCTCTTCTCCTATTATCTCCATCTCTTCTCATCTTCTCATTCCATGTAGCATAATGGCGAGCTTCTTCTACCTCTTCTCCTCTTGTGTCCCTCTCCTCTCATCTCTCTCTCTTATATTCCAATGTGGTGTCTAGCACATATATTCTCTGTGGTGTCTAGCACATATATTCTCTCTTGTAAATTTGTGTCTTGGCTCTCTTGATTCTCTTTGAGAATAGGGATGTCCTAGCCCATCCTCTCTTTGGCTAGGTGGTGCCCCTCTTTAGTTCTCTTAGTGAGGATTGGAGGTTGGATGGGTAAGAGGCAACCCGTTCATCATTTCAGCCCTCACTATGATAGCCTCGTGTTTACCATGTTTGTGGTGTTCCCACACTTTGTAGGTGGTTTCTCACTAAAGCCTCTACACACTTTGTACTTCTATGGTTGTGATTGAGGAGGGGTGTTGAGATATTGGCAATCACACCTGGCTTAGCCTCTTTGTATGGAGCAATGTGAGCTTAGGATACACAATCCCATATGCATAGTGGTGGAAAGTGCAGTAGCTTAGTCTATTTCTTTAAAGCATTGTACTTGCTCTCATTTTGAATGCAATATCATAGTACTTTTGTACTTCCAACAAAGTATATGTGCCATTCTCAACACATAAGATTGTGCTTATGAGTCCAAGCTTCCATCTTGGAACCTAATTCACTTGTGTAACATTTGGTCTTGTTGTATGTTACCTCATGAGCTCACTCTTCCTTTTTCAACCTCCATAGCCATGCTCTAGATCCGACATTTTAACAAGGGAAAGGCCCCCATGCATGCACTACCATCAATCATGCCTACCACAACCACCTCAACACAAGGAACTACACAAGTAGTAGTCAATGAAAGTAACATGATGGCATGGGTGCATTACCTACTAGGCAAAGTGCATGAGCTAGCACCAAATAGCATTAGAAGGGGCCCAATGATAGGATCCAAGAGACCCAACAATAGCCAATGCAAAATTTCACTAGGGTCCTAAGGTGTCAGGCCTTGAGGTATCAACCACTTTGGTACCATTGGCAATGTGTAGTAGGAAGGAGTATGATGAGCTAGTGAAAGAGCTTCAGAGTCACTGTGATAGAATGAATGGGGAGAGAAAATCTGCATTTGTGAGCTAGAAGTACGCATGAAGCCCCTGTTCCTCAACATGAAGAGTTCTTGCCAATAAACTGGGCATGAGAACTAACCCTATGGAAGCAATATGAAAGCCACTGCAATCCATTCTAATTCATCTCCTCCTATCCCCAATGACTTGATTGAGTATTGTCACCAAGGGTGGTGGAGGAGGTGATCAAGCTTTCAATATGGTTGAGAAAAAGATGGCTAGAAGAAAGGGCAAGGCAACCAATGTTGTGGTTAGGGGAACCAACCATATACTGGGAAGATAAAGTGATGGATGATTGTAGAGTAGATAAACACTTTGAATCAAAGTGAAGAAGGAACATATGTGATAACAATATGGATGCATGGATGGCTTTTTGCAACACATTTCTATATGAAAGGTATAATCTAATCTATATGCCCTACCCAAGGAGATACAAAGTAGATTTTGATGGAAGGGTACGATTTTCCAGAAATTTATAATGTTAATACTACAACCCCTAAGGAATGCATGACCTTCATTGAAAAATATCTTTGCCCATCGATATTGCACTTTCTCAAGGAGTTTTATTCATGTCTAGATCTACCATTTATTACCACTCATAACTATCTACATCTCCTAAGATTCCCTCTTAAGAAAAAGCCCACTGGAGACAAAGAGTGACTATTTCCCCTCTTTTTTTAAAATATAAATGAGAGTATGGATAGTTGTGCTATGACTAGACTCATGATGAGAGCTACTCTATTGCCAACCTTTTGTATGAACCTATTAAAGGACATAAGTGATAGTCAATTCACAAGGTGTAACCATCCAATTTTATCCATTATACCTTTAAATGTGAGAGTTAACTTAAAAGGCTATATATACTAAGATTATTCTTTCTAAGTAAGTTACTTAAACCTCTACCCCTGAAAGAGAACAAGATACAACTTAGTATCATCCCTTGTAATTTAAAAAACAAAAGAATTTTTTCTTATTTGTAAGATATGAGTGCCACCACAAACACTACATCTAGGGACCATTAAATCCCTAGCCCCTCCCCACTTCACACAGTTAGGGCACATCAAGGGTAGGACATTGTGATAGACCTGTCTCCTTGAGAGTCAAGCACAATACCATCCCTTTTCATGAACTAGGTCCTCAAGTATGTGACAACACCTTAGGCTTTGACCCATCTCCCAATTTCACCACCACTTGCACAATGTACTACACAGTACCCCCTAGGTAGTGTACATATTCTTTCTTTACATATATATTCTACAGTAGTTGTGAAGCTAGCCAACATATTTGGAGACACTCTTTGATCAGTCAATATATCTTCAGCACTAACAATCTCCACTCATATGTCACAACTTATCCTACATGACCAATTTCCCACAAGCCCCAAGTACCATTTCACAAACTACACTCAACCTCTCCAATCCATGCCATCCAGTGCCATGGGACTTGTACTCACCTAGGAGGGGGTAATGTTAACCCTTAGAAGGACAAAAAGTGTAAAGAAGGTTTAAGAAGAATCATAAGAAGATAGCTTGATGGAAAAAAAAAAACCAAGAAGCATATGAAAAAATTTAAAATCAAGAATAGGGCACAAAGAGATAAAACACATTTTACTCCTTTGAAGAGCACCAGGCTCCCTTTTATGCAAGTTGTAAATGAAAATACACATGTAAAGGAGCCATAAGAATATGAAAGAATAGAAAAAGAATGGAAAAGAGGACTAAGACCAGACGACCAACCATGGAAATGGATTGGGTGCCCTAGCAGAGAAGGGTATATATAAAAGCCAAAAAGTTAATGGATAAGCTCATTCTTAGTATGTGTGTAAACTATCTTTCTTCTTGTTCTTGTTCTTGCTTGTGTATGAGAGAGGGAGTGTGAGTGTGTGAGAGTGAGGGATCATAGAGAATCTCTTTTTCTCCTCTTCTCCTTCCTCTCTTCTATTTTCTCGCACTTGTTGCTATGGAGCTTGGAGCTTGAAGCATAGAGATGGAGCTTGCTTGATGTTAGGACCTAAAATGGGCCCAATACTGGCTCTATGGCACTAGTCGAGCCTCTACCTGTGTCACCTCAAACCACCCCAAACGGCCTCACAAGCTCTTTTCCGCTTCAAAATGGGCTCTAAAAATCCACTCTCATTGGGGACCATGGGATAGGGCAACTCAGCCCGTCGAATCCCACGAGGTGATTTGCAAAAATAACAACCATAAAAAGAATCAAGCTACCACAACAAATATGCTCAACAAAGCACAAGAACAGCTATTGCCCTACCCCTTGACAAAATCAAGGTATGAAAATCCTCAAGGGATAGGCTCAGCATAAGTTGACAGAGATCCAAGAGCGAGTCGCTAACCAACTGCTCCAACACAAACTCGCTAAAAGATATGCCAAAGAGGTTACCCTGGGTGCTGGCTTGAACTACCTACCTAACTAGGACAACTAGACCATGAACTTCTTCTAGACGAGGACTTCTATAGCTTGGTCATCATAGTTTTTTCCTTTTAATGCACTTTTCTTTCAAGGTTGCCATACTCGGGCTTATAAAAAGGAGGGAGCTGAGCATAGAGTGACCCAAGGAGAACATCCACTCACTTTTATTTTCACTCCAACCTTCCTTATTTCTTTATTTCAACTAGCTGCTACCCCAAGGAAGACAAGGCATCAGCTGACTTGTCCCCAAGAATCTACCAGGCCTTCGTAAGGTGATACTCAACTGCTCTTAAGATTTTTGGCTTTCTTTTCTTTTCTATTTTAGGGGTTAGAACCCCTTTTAATACACCTATGTATTGTTTTATCTTTCAAGTATATTCAAATTTTCCTTTTCTTTATACTCTGGCACTCTTCGCTAACTATCTCACACTAGCAAGGACTCCTAGAATAGGTACCTAGCAAGCTAGCAGAATAGGGTCACTAGGACTGCCTTCTAAAATAGGTTTTCAATGTTTGACAATGTCGGTACAAGAGGTAGACAACTACTCAAACCTCTCTTAGATATACCTAACAAAACCCTAGGACTTCATGCCTTGATTGCCAATCCACAACAAATGAAAAGAAAAGAACCCCCACATACACATATAACATTATCAGCTTATTAAGGAGAAAACTCAAAAAGGTGGCGACACCACCTAGAATGGCCACAAGAAGCTCCTGCCCTGAAAATGATCCCTCCAAGCACTTTGTCAAACCTATTTGATGCAGTCACTAAAATAGAAAACCATTAAACATACTCACACCAAACACACATATTTCCCTCCTGGTCTAACAAGATAAATGCTATCACGACATAAAAACTGGTCCTCTTGGCCCTAACCAAATATGGTCTACTTGGCATGTTAATTGCATCTTATGGGACTAAGAAATTTAAACCAAAGTGACATAAGGTGTGAGGGCTAGCCTCGTACCACATATCCATGCCAACTTATTATAATTTGGTCATTGAGTTTTAAACTTAGAATTTTTGTACATCCACAAGTCCAAGCCTTCCTACTAATATAACATCAGTATGGGCTATTCTTGTTTGTGTGCTATTAGTTAAACGAATGACCTCCTTAGGCTCAAGTGTCTTATCATTCAAATGGACTAGGTGTTTCATCCTCCCAAAGGCCTCTCCTATAGAGAGATCTGAGGATTTTGGCTCATTTGACCCTTCCCTATTTGGATTTTTTAATGTGTCATTGTTACCACCCAAACTAGGTACGACTTCAATCCTAGGCCCATCACATCGCTGGGTGCATATATTGCTAGATGTATCATTATGGCCTCTGGTCTCATTCACTCAAGAATTGACCATGGTATATCCACTTGGAATTCTTTGCTTTTCATCTAACACACCAACCACACTTTTAAAGATTTTGGGCCTCCAAACCCATCTCCTTTTTATGATTGTATGGCTCTATTGGCTGCGCACCGCTCCTTCTATTTTTATATTCTTTCATGATGAGCGATCTATCTTGGCTCACCTGTTGCTGCCTATCACTTTCTCTAAACTAGGTCTTTTTACTAGATCCAACTCTAGGTGGATCTTTACCATTGTAAACCCTAGATTTCCTATCACCTTAGCTCTCAATAGTTGAGATAGCCCCCACACGGTAGTATATATCAACCATGTTTTGGAGCGTCATCTCATTGCCATGGATTTGCTTCAAACTTAGACCATTGATGGGTTTCTAAACCACTCTGATTTCCCAATTAGGTCTACACCGATTTCCATCTAGCTCATGGCTTTGGAATGTGGGATTGTTAGCTGCACTACGATGCTAGGGTTCGTGGGTCTTAGGATCATTATAGTTAATGCCAATCTCCCTAGTGTACGTGTCATTTGCACCTCCAACATGACTAACATTTAGTAAATGTTGCCAATCCTTATGGATTCAAGGGTGCAGGGAAAACTCCAATAGTTCTCCCAAAACTTCTAAATATATCTCTCATAATCATCTACATGAACCTTTGCCTCCTTTAGTGACTTAGGGTTTCTCATCCTAACTTGAAACTACATATTTATTCCAAGCCACTGACAAAGAGATTACCAAGCACATCTTTTGGGTAGATGACTGACTTTCCTTGGCCAAAGCTTCAGAATGTCATCAAAGGCTCTCACGTACTCTTTGACAATGTATACAACACTTGCCAAATGCATATAAGATGTCCCAAGTCCTAAGTCATAGGAACCCTCTTTTCATATTCATCCAAAAATCTATCATATAATTCCTCAAATGATTTGATTAAACCTCTTGGGAGGCTCCAATACCATTTCCTCGCCTCTGCCTTTAGGGTACTTGAGAACACAAGCATCGAATAAGATCCTCAAAGCCACTTGCAAGGCGAGTTAGGCCATATTCTTTTAAGTGTAGCATCGGATCCTCATCCAACAGCCCATAAAACACTGGGAGATCCCTATAAAGAGGAGGGCATTTATTCCTCTTCTTTGGGATGATCAAGACTAGGTCATTAAGGTCTTCATAATCATCTTGACCTTGTTCCAACATCTCAAGGCCCCTAATCTCTTATGTTTCCACCTTTATTGGAGTAGAAATGTTACTTGATTCATGGACTTTGCTTTTTGCCAACTCACAAAGTGGTCTAGGGAGTCCTATGACTTTTAGCATGTCATTCCAATCCATCCTCAGAGGATGTTCCATACCTTGCCCATTCAAAGGCCATTCCATAATGGATTTATGTAGTAGCTTTTTCCCTTCATCTAAAGTAGATATATCAACACGATTTAGAGTTTGCGGGTCGGGTTTTTTGAGCAACGGCTTTCCCTTCACAAGTAAGGCTTCCAACGTCCTTGTAATGTCTAATATTTCAGCACGGTGATCCACCACGTGGGACCTTTTAGCCACAACTAAATTCCATTGTATGTCAGTACTTTTCCCTGGCGTTATGACTTCAGCATGATCATTGGTCGATACCATGACTACCATGGGTTCCAACATGCTTGTTGCATATCCTCTAGGTTGATGGATGGTTGCACACAATGGTTCTTGAATTGAGACTACACCGAGTTGACCTCAGCCCATGCCATCATACTAGAGGACACCCTGACAACTAGGCGAATACTATCCACATAACATAAATCATCTCTCATTGAGGATTCAATCTCTACATAATTAATTACATCTATTAGGAAATTTCGAATAGGGAAATCCAAGCGTTTGAAACCCTAGACAAACCCCATTTGACAAGTACTTTAGCATAGCCCTAATGGGTGAGGTTATAAATTTTAAGTCCCTTTTTGGCCAAGGTTCAAGAACCACCACTTATTTTTAGTAGCTCCCAGAAAACACACCACCTGTCCGAGACCTACAACGGCCCTAACACTGGCTCTATGATGACACGCCTCTACCTCTCATCTCAAACCACCTCACATGGCCTCACGGGCTATTTTTTGCTTCAAAATAGGCTCTAAAAATGTGGAGCCATCAAAGGATTCAAGAAAGAGGACTACAACGATCAGATTAACTATAATAAGCTCACTACATCCTTGTGTGAGAGGGTGCATGGCTATGTAAGAGCTAGCCATTGCCACTCCTTGAAATGCTTGACTTGATAAGCAGTCCGTAGGGTCTTAGTGGGTTAGTAAAAAAGAACAAAATATAGAGAAAGCCGTATAGTAATGAAAAACTTCTAAAGCCCTTAGATTTTACATAACCAATTATAATGACAACCTTCTTGCTTCTTCCAATCCACTTGACATGGAAAGCCTCTTCCAATAGAGCATGAAAATACATAAAAAGAGCAAGATTAATAATAAAAAAGAAAGAAAAACAAGAGAAAGGCTTGTAGCAAATGCATAAAAGAGCAAGACTTTTAAAACCCTTAATAATGTATTTAAATGGAAGTAATATCTCAAGTTTCTTTTAATGGCACAAATGTGATACCTCAAGATTCTTCCAACACTACAAGATATAGGCCTTATACTGACGTTTAAAGCGACAGAAATGCAAATAACAAAATTTTCCCCTGTCGTCGCAAAAAGCGTGGTTATTGGCGATACCATAGAACAGTCGGTATTTCCGTCGCTATTAGTGTCGGTATTGGCATCGCTATCAGTGTCACATTTGCGATGCTGATAGCGATGCCAATATGACGTTGATAGCAACTGTTTGCGATGCCTATAACGACATTAATAGTGATGTGAGCAGTAAAATTTGCGACGCTAATAGCGACGGTAACAGGGGAAAAAATTTTGTGGCAGGGTAGCTTGCACTATGTGCTTTATGAGAGCCATACAAAATAGTTTTTGCACTACTTGTACAATGCACTTGCAAACAAAAACAATGTATACTGAAATCATAAAACTGATACATGAAATAAATACATGATTGCATAAAAAGCGATTGGTACAATCATGGCAGGATATCACTAATACATAGAAAATGTCTACATAGATCAGGTGACTCAAAAAAAAAGGTGTGTGAGCTCCTGGGATCCAAGGGCGAGCTACAAATCCTCGTCCCACGAAAGCTCATCCCGCTGCAAAGGAGCATCGAACAGACTCTACAGAAAAAGAAACAACACATCAGTCCACCATACAATAATGCATTCAAATATCTCATAGTAACTACGGACAAGAAAGATGAGTGACTTATAGGGCCGCCGCGTCTATACAATTGGTCGATCAATGTAGTGAGACCGTGCTCTGCATATATCGAGTGTCAAGGCCAGTTGGATCGCGATTTGTAATGGAGTGCTACAAAGAAAACAAAATACTAACTATTAGAAATATTATTATCAGTACAAATAATATTTCAAAAAAATAAACAAGAAAAACTTACAAAGTCCTCCAAACATGTCCTGTGGTCGTCACTCCCAAGATGATGGACCACTCCAGCCTCGAGTCATGCCCTCGTCGCCTCACGCTGCTGACTCCAACGTCTTGGAGAATCTATAGCCTCCTCCCTCAGTCGGCGCCAGTCCTCTGCATCTAACCACTCAGGCTTTGCAGCCCCACTCTTGATTGCCTTGCGTGCATCAGATCGTCTATGTGACATGTATACATGCATGCAATCCATCATCCAACCTCTAGAGAATCTATCTATTGCAGCTGGCACCGGAAACTCCTCCTGTAAGGATGCTACCATGTAGTCCTTGCTCCCCTCCAGTATGTTCTTCCAATGATCCAAGATGTTGTGCCGAAAAACTTGTTGGCACAACTCTCTCATGCGAGCCATCACCCTCCTCCCCTCATCATTCATGATGATGGCTCTTGACCTACTATCGACTAGATATCCAAAACCCCTTGGATTTTTCCTAAGATGGGTCCTCTCCCATCTGCGTCCATGCTCTTGGGCATATTCAGGAGACCCCTACGTATCCGGTGTACCGACGGGGGTAATATCTCTTGGAGTAGCGCCCACAGGGGTGCCACCTATGCTGACGGCTACGCAAAAGCTAGAGTAACTGGAGTAGACATCCCCACAGATGTGACAAATCCTGGAGGTGATGCAGCTCCAGCTGGAACGACGAGACGGAGACACCACATCCACGTCTCCACAGCATCCACCTGAGCCTGAGGCACACTTCTTGGAAGGGCCACGAGAGCGAGGAGTCGCACATGTATCCCCTATCGACCGTGGGCTCACTGCCTCTGTATCTCTACAGCATCCCCCTGATCCCAATGCACTCCCTCCCTCTGGCCCAAATCGTGAGCGTCGAGCTCGTCTGCTCGAAGCCGAAGCATCCGATCGCGCTGAAGCAGATCTAGCAGAGCACCTGACGAAAACCCAGACAACTCCTGGTCTTCTATCTCTCTGAATCTGGCAATCTGGTCTAGAGACATGCATGCAAAGATGTCCTGTAACTTCTCATCGCTTATCCCTCGACTCATCTTGAAAATGTCACCTGCACAGACAAAAATGATGTTAGAATAATCAATTTAAATCATAAAAAGTATAGTAATATAAATCATTTAAAAAAAACTCACTTAAAATGCATATCTTATGTACCCTTATAAGCGATTGGTCAATGAATTGAGTAAGTGGATGCTCCAAGTATGAAGTATCCTATGGTCCCATGTTAATCTCCTGACACAACTCCGCATACACTGGAAGGTCAATAGACATGTCACCACAAAAGAATGAGTCCGCCTTGTTCTCAAAGAATTTTTGGACTCCTGTATTTCCATCATTGTTAGCCGATACTGGCTCCAAGCTTTCGACGGCCTCCACCCCTTGCAATATCGACCTCTCTATTTGCATATTATCTTCATCTATGCTCGAAACATCGCTTTGATTATATACTCTTGCACTTCGAGGAGTTGAAGGTATAACATACCACCATCGAGGTTGTCGGGGGTTTAGATAGAAGATTACATGTTCACAAACACGTACAAGAGAGTTCAAACCATTGTGACATAAACCATATCGTAATACAATTAGCAAGCAAATGAGTCCATGCACCTGTTCATAATGGGCCGGCGACACAAAGGTGTCGCACAAATACATTCATTTTTTTTTCGGAATCTATTTCGAGAAATCTAGATGAACCTCATTGAACTGTTGCTCTAGCTCCTCCAAGTACCACTTTGAACCACTGCACATCAAATAATATCATGGAGAAGCTACGGTAATCCACCGTAATAATACTTTGCAAGTTCCCAAAATACTCCATCTCATCCACAACTGTGTTTGGATCCGTTGCTCGTCATTGGCTCTCTTGCTCGAACCTTGCCATGATACCACAGTCCATTGTGGAGCGCATTTTGTCAATACACTCCACGCGAAAATGCCGTCCGCGCGACTACGCTGCACTATATATTTTGTACTGTACATTGAAACACTCAAATTAGATGTCGCATATAAAATTTAGATACGACAAATTCTAAACCCCTCATCACCTTTGGACTATATCCCCTCGAGAATTCCCACTCCTCCATTGAGACCTCTGTCCCTTCGCGAGACGTTGCCGTCAAAGCTCCATGTAGCCATCGCGTTGACATAAACCGCAGTTTCTCCTCCATGCCTTCGGAATATCGAATCTGTCGATGACGTGTAGTACATCGGAATTCAGCTTGTGCTTCCTCTTGATCTTGCCTAGAGATCTGGTACTTGGCAAACTGGTACTTGGCAAGTCACATCTCCATAGAGGCATGGTGCAACATACAAAAGCGATTCACCTTCTCTTCCATTGAGGCATCCATTCTTTTTTCTACCCCATTTCCAACCACCACATCTCTAGTTAGTCTATCATCGTCCTTCAGACCATAGCATTTCATTGTCTGGTTCCACCGTTGGTAGCCATTGTGAAATATGCACTAGCGCCTCAGACACCAACCAACCTTCGGCTATGCTACCGTCTGGCCGAGCTCATTGTCACACAAAGCCTTTCAGGGTTTTCATGAAGTGCTTCAAGAAGAACATCCATCGCATATGGACAGGTCCAGCAATCTCCACTTCATCCACAAGATGCACAAGAAGGTGGAGTATTGTGAGCATACTGGTGGGCAGGTATTTCTCAAAGAGACGGACCGTCTCCACTGCTCCCCGCCTCACGGATTCACTAAAGGACGTCTTAATCTCCTTTTGTGAGATCCATTGCACCAAAGTCAACAACCTGTAAATGGCCCCACGTATTTCTTGTGTAAAACATCCTGCGATCGCAATCCGTAGTACAAAGTGCCACAAATGAGAAAGCATTATGAATAATGGCTACTTTCTAAATAGCAAAATGCCCACGCTAATTACAATCCATTCGGAGTACAAACCTGACATATCTTATGCCAATCATGGGATTTTAGCCCTGATAATTAGTCGTTTTTAGAAAATGTGGACCTGAGAAGACATCATACTTGTCAAAGTGTGGATAGACTTGATTACCTGCTTCACAATGTGCTCTTCTTTAGTGAAAAAAACCCAAGGAGCACGAGGAAGCTGCACGCAACCATCAGTACTCGATTGCGGCCAAAGCGCCTCCATCTTACCTACCTCCTTCAAATCCATTCGTGCCCCTATAGTGTCTCTCTTTCCTATGATGTGGTCCCATAACAAGCTGCCCACATTCTTGAAAATATGCATGGGATCCAACAAGTGGTTGACCTATAAGTAGGTCCAATATGGCAACTCGTAGAAAACTGAGAACCGTCGCATTCCATTTGGATGTGATTCCGCGTGGACCATTTTCATCTCGTACCAGCTTGAAGTGTTCATACGTGTTGGAGGTCGTCCAAGGAAACCTTCCCTAAGTTCATGATCCTCCGACAAGAAAGCAGCGTGTCCTTGATATACCATCTTCTTCATGGCTCGTGACCTTCGGGAGTCTAACTGTGGCCTGCATAATGGACATGCATGATAACCTGAGGTAACCAGGCTTGTTCCAAAACCACGACCTAGTGAATACTTGGTTGAACGAGATAAAATATAGATATTACCAGCGAGAATGGAGGCCTGCTCACCTGAGCACTCTCCCAATCCCGGAAAGTCATGCATCGTCCACATGAGAATGGCTCGAATATTGGTTGACCGCCGACCATCGTGCCTGCTTATATCTTGCACGGTGACCCCCTCCTCCCACAAAATCTTAATCTCATCGACTAATGAATGAAGATACATGTCCATATTTTTTACTTTGTAGTGGCCTGGGATGAGCAAGCTGAGAATGAGATGTTCTTTCTTCATGAAAGCCATGGAGGGATATTGTAGTTGACAAGGACTATAGGCCACACACTGTAAGAAGTTGTGCGCAGACCGAATGGGTTCACGCCATCCATTGCAAGACCGAGCCGAAGATTCCTTGGCTCTCGGAAAAAGCCTGGGAAGGTTGAGTCAATGTGGCGCCATGCGTGCGAATCCGCTGATATTCATTGAACTGCATCCGTGGACCTATTCTGTGCATGCCATGTTGTCAAGCTTGCCATGCCAAACATATGAAACATGTGGTTTATGCGGGGAATGAGCGGAAAGTGTCTAAGAACTTTTTGAGGAATGGTTTTCCCTTGCAAGTCCTGTTGATACCTGTGAGCACCACACTTTGGACATGTCTCCATAGTCTCGTATTCTCCTTGAAACAGTATGTAATCGTTGATACATGCATGGATGTTATTGTAGTCCATGCCAAGCTTCTGTAAAACATGTCGTGCATCATCACGAGACTCAGGCATGGTATTTGCAGGTGGTAATATATGATATTTCAATAACCTGAAAAAAATCATAAAACACCTTGAAAAAGCACAAATGTTTGTAATAATAGTGCCGACAAAAAAAATCAATGAAGCGTATGTACAAGGTACCTGAACAACTCAGTCACACTCTTATCGCTCCACCCGTATTTTGCTTGCACACTTAAGAGTGTAAGGAATGTCTTCAGTCGAGATACTCGGCACCCATCATATAATGGTATGGATGCTTCCTCTCTAAGCGGATCAGAAGTCTCGACATCCATGGGAATCAAAGCATCAATCATTGCCTCCATCTTAGGCTCTAAGATTGTAGGTAGGTCTAGAAGGTTGCCTGTCTCCTCTGGCATTGACGGTATAGATTGGCCTTGCGAGTGGTGGATTGGCTTCTGCACTCTATCCATCACACACCCACGTACTCTTCTAATTGGCCGCAAAGGGTGCACTCCCCCTTGGGACGAGACATCACCTCCCTAGATAGAAAGTTTGCCAGCGAGACCCAATCTTATTGTATATGGTATTCAATTAGCTTGCGAGTACAATGCATGATTGATATTAACTTCAAATTACCGCTTGCTGAAAATCCGCAATCACCTGAGCAATGATCTCAGATTGAAACTCGCCACAAATCGTCGTATGTGTTCTATAGACAATCGGCGTTTTCGTCTAATTGCCAGCTTGCATTAAGAGCAAGGACATGGGCCATGCTGATTAAGATACGCCTCGCGATCTTGAACAACGGGATCTTCTTTGTTTTCCATTTTATCTACGTTACAACAAACAATTTGTTTCTGTTATCATTCTTTTCTTTTCTTAGATTGTTATCCTCTCCTTCCATCTCTTTCTTTTTCTATGACCTAGCATATAGTATCATAGAACACTAGTATTTAGTACCTAGTACTTAGTACCTAGCACATAATATTTCGTTTTCTCTCTTCATCTCCCTCTCTCATTTCCTCTCCCTTCCTCTCTCGCCCTCACCCTCTTTTTTTCTCTTTCCCTATTAGGTTTAATGATATTTCTCTTTTTATCTCTCCTCTCTCTCTCTCTCATTTCCTTTTCTCTTTTCTCTCTCTCTCATTCCTTTTTCTCTCTCCTCTCCCTCTCTCATTTTCTTTTTCTCTCTCCTCTCCCTCTCTCATTTCCTCTCCCTCCCTTGCCCTCACCCTCTCTTTCTCTCTTTTCCTATTAGGTTAATGATATTTCTCTTTTTCTCTCTCCTCTCTCTCTCTCATTTCCTTTTCTCTCTCATCTCCCTCCCTCTCTCTTTTTCTCTCTCCTCTCTCTCTCATTCCTCTCCCTCCCTTGCTCTCTCTCATTACTTTTTCTCTCTCCTCTCTCTCTCCTCTCCCTCTCATTCCTCTCCCTCCCTCTCTCTTTTTCTCTCTCCTCTCTCTCTCATTCCTCTCCCTCCCTTGCCCTCTCTCATTCCCATTTCTCTCTCCTCTCTCTCTCTCATTCCTTTTCCTCTCCCTCCCTCGCTCTCACCCTCTCTTTCTCTCTTTCCCTATTAGGTATAATGATATTTCTCTTTTTCTCTCTCCTCTCTCTCTCTCTCATTTCCTTTTCTCTCTCTACTCTCCCTCTCATTCCTCTCCCTCCCTTTCTCTTTTTCTCTCTCCTCTCCCTCTCTCGTTTCCTTTTCTCTCTCATCTTCCTCTGATTCCTCTCCCTCCCTCTCTCTTTTTCTCTCTCCTTTCCCTCTCATTCCTCTCTCTCCCTTGCCCTCTCTCATTCCTTTTTCTCTCTCCTCTCTCTCTCTCATTTCTTTTTCTCTCTCCTCTCCCTCTCTCATTTCCTCTCCCTCCCTTCCCGTCACCCTCTCTTTCTCTCTTTCCCTATTAGGTTTAATGATTTTTCTCTCTTTTTCTCTCTCCTCTCCCTCTCTCGCCCTCACCCTCTCTTTCTATCTCTCTTTCCCTATTAGGTTTAATGTTTTTCTCTCTCCTCTCTCTCTCTCTCATTTTTTCTTCTCTCTCCTCTCCCTCTCTCATTTACATTTCTCTCTTTCTCTTCCTCTCTCATTTCATGTCCCTTCTTCACCCTGACCCTCTCTTTTTCTCTCTCTATTATTTTTAATAATTTTTTCTCTCTCCTCTCCCTCTCTCATTTTTTTCTCTCTTCCTCTCCCTTTCTCATATCCTCTCCCTCCCTCGCCCTCACTCTCACCCATACCCTCTCTTGCTCTATTTGCCTATTATGTTCAACATCTTATCTCTTTTTCTCTCTCCTCTCATTCTCTCTTTTTTTCCTCTCTCCTCTACCTCTCTCATTTCCTTTTGCTCTCTTCCTCTCCTTCTTTCATTTCTTCTCCCTCCCTCTCCCTCTCTTATTTCCCTATTATGTTTTCATCTCTTCCCCCTTGCCCTCTCCCTCTCTCATGCCCTCCCCCTCTCCCTCTCCCTCTCCCTCTCCCTCTCCCTCTCTCATTTTTTGTCTCTTCCTCCCCCTCCCTCTCTCATTTCCTCTCCCCCTCCCTCTCCCTCTCCCTCATTTCTTCTCCCTCTCTCATTACATACAAATTATACAAAAAATCAATAAAAAAGAGAGAGAATACACTCTTCCTCTCTCTCTTCCTCTCTTTCTCTCTCATTTCCTCCCCCTCTCCCTCCCTCTCCCTCTCTTTAATTTCACTCTCTTTCTCCCTCTCCCTCTCTCTCATTTCTTCTCCCTCTCACATTATATACAAATTATACAAAAATTAAATCAATAAGAGAGAGAATACACTCTCCCTCTCTCTCGTTCTCTTGATCATTTCATCCCCCTCCCTCTTCCATTTCCTCCCTCTCACTCTCCCTTCCTCCCCCTCTCCCTCCCTCCCCCATTTCCTCCCTCTCCCTCTCTTTCTCTCCCATTTCCTCTCCCTCTCTCAATATATATACACAAATTAAAAAAGTAAAAGGGAGAGGGAGAGAGAGAATGCACTCTCCCTCCCTCTCCCTCTCTCATTTCCTCCCCATCCCTCTCCCTCTCCCTCTCTTTCTCTTTCTCTCCCTCTCTCGTTTCCTCCCCCCTCCCTCTCTTTCTCTTTCTCTTTCTCTTTCTCTCCCTCTCTCTTGTTCTCTCATTTCATCCCCCTCCCTCTTCCATTTCCTCCCTCTCCCTCCCTCTCCCTCTCCCTCTCCCTCTCCCTCTCTTTCTCCCTCATTTCCTCTCCCTCTCTCAATATATATACACAAATTATAAAAGCAAAAGGGAGAGGGAGAGAGAGAATGCAATCTCCCTCCCTCTCCCTCTCTCATTTCCTCCCTCTCCCTCTCCCTCTCTCTCTTTCTCTCCCTCTCCCTCTCTTTTTCTTTCTCTTTCTCTTTCTTTTTCTCTTTCTCTTTCTCTTTCTCTCCCTCTCTCTTTCTCTTTCTCTTCCTCCCTCTCCCTCTCCCTCTTCCTCTCTTTCTCTCTCATTTCCTCTCCTAAATAAGCAAAAGAGAAAGAGAATTAAACCCTAAACAAGCAAAAGATGGAGAGAATGGACTCACCGATGAGATATGGCGAGGGTTTGGCGGCTCCTCTTTGCGATGAAGGCTCCTCCTCTCTTTCACGAACGACGGCAGTGGCGGCAGTGGTGGCGGCAAGCCTTCTTCCTCTCCCTCTCTCACGACGGTCACTCTCTCTCTCTCACTCTCCCTCTCAAAACGATCGACGAAAATGTGCGAAATGAACCCGTGCTTGGTTTCGGTCTGTTTTTTTCCCCTGTGGAGAGTCGCTATTTGCGTCGACGCCGCTACTTGTGTCACTACCTGCCGTCGCTATAGGTTTTAATCCTTGTAGTGCAATAGCACAGACAAATATAGAGAAAGGGAAATGTTGAGAATAGAAAGATAATGAAAAAGAAAAAATAATTTTAACAATAATAAAAGAGTATGTAGAAAGGAGAAAATTCAAAACCTTAAAAATTTTAGGTCCAAAAATAGAATGTAATTAAAATTTGAAAAACAAGCATCCATAATTCATAATCAAATTCCTTGGAAAATGAGACATCATTTTCGAGGTCTTCGTCAAAATCCTTGGAAAGGAGATTATTAAACATGAAAGTAAATGGAAGAGAGATGCCACCATTATCAAACAATAATTTGACCCTAAAACTAGAGAAAAGTGAGCAATTAAGAAGATATTATTCCTCCCCTAGTTTTATTTAGTTAGGATGTAACCAAACATAGTCCAAGTCCTTATAGGGCCTGTTTAGCCTCAAAATTGACCCTAATGCCAGTTCCAATATTCCTACATTTTGAGATCATTATCAAGGTTATGCTCGCTTGATGGTCGAAAGATGTGGGGTCTCATGAAGTAGGCACACTGCAAGGTAGGACTTGTCACTTGTGATGAAGAAAATGGAAATGCTAGACAAACACCAGAGTACATGCCTCATCGAATCTTGTGAACAACTCAATACACATCAAACATACTCTATGCAACTAGCATCTAACACGACTCCACTTGTGGCAATCGCTCTTAGGAGAATATTGAATCTTGATCATTCACATAACTCATCTCGCATAGAACCTGAAATAGGCAATCCATCCACTATCTTTCATTGTGTCCTCTTAGCAACCAAGGTTGATACAAGCATACAAGATGTCCTACAAGAGTATGAAAGAGGAAGCTTTCATGCTTAAGGGCTCCACATCCTGGATTCATGCTCAATCCATGGACTCATATAAGTAAAGATAGTATTAGAGCATAGATAAAGGGGTATGGAGAAGAGACACACTCAATAGACTCCTTTACATAGTGAGGATGTCATCTATGCTATATACATCAACTCCTTTGTATGTACTCCAAGCTAGCATGGAACTCTGTAGTTAGCTTTGGAAATAGTTCCTTATACATATCCAAAAATTTATGCAGTCAAAATGTGATGGCACAAGTAATGAAAATCCTATTCACCAGCTAGAAAGCCAATATTATCTTCCATTAGGATCATCTTGTCTACCTTTTCAAGAACCACGTACACCTCCAGTGTTAGTGCCTTTTGGGTAGTACAAGTCAACTTCAGATTCACTTCCTTCAAAGATGTTGTCTTTGTTTCCAACAAAACAAGATCTTGACATTTTCTCTCATCAAGTTGCAAGAGTAGCATAGATATATGTCAATGCAAAGAACCATCTTGAAGATGGCTTGTTGATAATGGGGTTAATGGATGGATTATTTTCAACTTCAAGTAATTTGGCATTGTCGCACCAACTAGATACGCACATTCAAAACTACATCCCTACATCTTTTCTCATGAACAGTGGGAAATCAGAGTCACCCATGTCAAGTGTAAATATTGTAAATGCCTATAAAGTGCATGTAGACATGAAGTCATTGATGTCGAATTCGAGTTTGACATAGCATAGTCCTATAGGAGATGTCCAGTTGGAACTAGACCACAACTCACCAAGGACTAGGATTTTTGAAAAGAATTTTACTTGTTTATCTCTTAAAAATGGTTTCAACATTGATGCATCATTTAGTGAAGTTACGAGGATCAAGAAAAGAGTCCCCTCCCTATGATGGATGACTATTTTCATTTGAGAAGTTCACTTAGTGGAAGTGAAGCTATGCTAGGTGATTTTGAGAAAAATAAAGATTTATATTCACTCCTAGATCTTCTAAAGAGTATCATTGTAAGTTTGGATACTTTAGAAGGCAAAATACCTAGAGAAATCCCTAACATGGGGACTTTTAGGGAACCTAAAAGTTATTCCAATGGTTTTGGGCTAGCTACATCGACCATTGTCAATGGTGAAAGATGTGGGAGCAATAATGAGCAGGTCAATTTGGTAGCTATAATGAGACTGATGGATGGAGACATTGATAGCTCTTTTGGTTGCTACACATCTACTTTGGCACTAGCATTCCCAACAATAGTTGCGATTTGCAAATAGCTCGAATCTTGGCACCCGCAACACATGTTGACACTACTGAAGAAGCAGTCCTTGCTCATGAGACAAAGATAACTTTAAGCTCATTGAGCTAGCCTTAATTTCCTTGTGCCTTTCAAGCTTGCATGGCACAATGATTCAGCTCGAGGAGGAGAGGTACTTGAGGATGAGAGGTGCAACTTGGTTGGGACTTCATTAACCTCACACGGCATCCATTCTTTGTAATACCCCTCATTTGAATGATGTAAACTAATGCGGGCCGCCTCTTTCCACTAGTCCCAAGCAAGCTGACTTCTAGCTTCTTCTCTCTAGACCCTTTGAGGCTATTTTCAGTGTGATCTTATTTTCTCAAGCCTCCTTGAATTTAGATCTCTTGTCTTCCTTTGTAGCAGCACTTCCTGACGAGGACAGCAAGGAAAATGAAGTGATTGAAAATCGGTTAACAATGTCAAGTTGTCTCAATCTCTTGCTAACCTGTAGCACTTGATGATGGTCCTTAAAATGCTCTAGAATAACTGAGAAAGGCTCCTCTAGAGTTCTTGATCTAGGGGAAGTGAAGGAGAAGAAGAGAGATGGAGCTTTCTTAGTGAGAATTCATGGGAGCTCCTCAAGAATGAAGAAGAAAACTCTCTTTTGAAAAGTAATTGTAGTCAAAACTCTCTCCAAGTGCTATGAGCCTCCTTCAACCATGAACCTTTAAAATTTTACCTCAAAGTTGAAAATGAGCTACTAAATTAAATTGTAGTCCCAATGTAGTCATAACATAGTCTAGTACACTAGCAAAATCCAACTCTATATAGACAATAGACACCACATAGTGTACTATGTGGTGAGTAGTCATAACATAGTCTAGTATACTATCACAATCCAACTCTATATAGACAATAGATACCACATAGTGTACTATTGAGTAGAGTTAAATGTAGCCCACACTCTCTACATTATGAATGTATTGTATTTGAGTTGATTGAGTTCCTCTCTACTAGTTTTGGCATCCCTTATACTTTTGGTAGCCAATGCTACCCTTTTACTATGAACAAAGATTTTAGTGTTATTATCAATCTTGTATTCTCTATCTGTATTCTAGAGTTGGTTAAGACTTGTACTAGTACTTTCATTACTTCTTAGTAGATTTGACTATCACTCTTTACTAAACAATCAATTCTTTATAGAGTACTTCAAAGCATTGCAAGAGTGGTTTAAAGCATTGCTCGACCACTTTGAAACACTTTCCAACTAACACAATATTAGTGAGCTTGGGAATCTCCCAATTCCCATTTTTTGAATACTAAAAAGGTGGCACCCGAATAACATGCCCATAAGTTTCTCAAAACCATATGATGTGACCTATCATTGAAAAACACTTGAAAAATGGAATCTATTAAGCTATAGAGCACTCGATTTGGAGTTATAGTGTTCAAGTTATGACAAATCCAAAGATTTGACCACATGTCCCAAACTTATGGGAAACTCCCATATTTCCCAATATTTGACCACTTTAAAGCATTATCTTATGCACTTGTTAAAGAAAATTTTAAGAAATTATTTAATCATTGTTTAACCCTTATTTAAGTATTATTAAAATAGTTTTAAGAAATAGAAAAACAATGAAAAAAAAGTGAAAATTTATTTTAATAGAGTTTACCATTTTGGTTGAATTGAGTATTTTTGGCAAATTCGGAGTTTATATGCTCAAGTTATGGCCTCCCAACCAAAAAGTAACCTCAAAAGTTCAACAATGGTCGCCTCATCCTCATTGGTTCTTATAAAATATTCCTTAGAATCCCATAGATCTTAAAAGGGCCCAAAAGTGAGTCCAAATATCCCATAGTGGGTGCCAAGATTCCTCGAGCTCTTCTCTATGAATAGAAGAAAACAAGATGAGGTTAGTGGAGAAGAATTAGCCAATTGGGATGCAAAGGCCATGCTTGTTGTCCACATGATGAAGCTAAGTGTTAAGGATGAGATTCTTAATCATCTAATGGATGTAACAACTCCTAGGAAATCTTAGGAGACCTTGAAGAATATATATGAATTAAAAAGTACATCAAAGTAAATAACATTGAGAGCTGAGCTTACCAAGACAAAGAAAAATGAAGTAGAGAGTCCCACAAAATTTATCAAAAGAGTCAAGGATCTACATCAACAATTGATTGCTATGGGAGTAAAAATGAGTCTTTTATGGTTTAAAGGAATGATATAAAGGACTTGTGCAAGGCATCATCCTTTGGAGGAAAAAACCTTCACTTGATGAAGTGGAGTAGATTCTCAAAGATGAAGATCAAAGAAAAGCAGCTAGGAAGAATATCCATAATGATAGCTCTAAGTGCATTAGCAAGTACAAATAATTAAGCCCTCTTTTCAAGAACAAAACAAAGCTTTGATACCCAAAGAAGAAGAGGAAGACAATGGTAAATCTAGCCTATCAATAATAATTATCAAGTATATAAAGAAGTTAGTCAATCTTCTTACCAAAGAGGAAGCCATTCTTGTAGAGATAGAGGAAGGGAAGAGGCAAAGGTAATCATAACACAATCCAATGTCATTATTCTTAAAAAATATGGTCATTTTGAGAAGGATTGCAAGAAGAAGTAAGCTGATTGGAAGATAAAATTAGCTAGCTTTGTTAATGGAGAGGGAAACTCTCAATGCTTCTCTCAAGTCAAGTCTCTACTCTCGATTGAGGAGACTACACAAGCCAATATTGTAGAATTTGGAATCAAAGAAGAAGCATGGTGGATCGATAGTGGGGAAAGCTCCCACATAACTTCTCATGTTGAATATTTCTCTAAATTGGATTCTACTCACAATGGTAATATCTCTACTACAATACTGCTAATGCTATTATACGTAACCAAGGCATAGTTGTCGAGCTCAATACAACACTAAAAAAGAAACTTGGAGATGTTCTCTTAGTATGCTCATTTAATTAAGAATCTAGTCTTAGTTGGAGCCATGACTAAAAAGGCCTTCAAAGTGATGCTTGAAGGCCAAAAACATGCCTCATCAAAGATATAAAGGATCACTACAAAGTAGTAGCTAAAGGAAAGCAGCATGGGAAACCTTAATGGTTCCTTACCAAAAGGAGTTCACAAAAAAGCGTGTAGCTTTTGGGTATGTGGGAAAAGAAAAGGCTATTATGAGCCCTTGGAAAATAAAGGAGGAAGCTATTTTTGTGTGTGAAAAATGCTTTTATGGCTGGGAGAAGCGCTTTGAGTACAATCAACAGGAAAAGCTAACTCGAATTTTGTTGAAAGGTGCAAGGTGCTTTTCTTCAGAGGATTTTGGTTACTCGCCATACTATTTTTGACGAGGGGCTGGGGCAAGTGGGTTTTGCTATTCACGCTATTCAATCTGCAATTGGAATGCTGTCATACGAGCTTTGTAATTGGCTAATAAGCTAACATATTCTCTCTTGGAGGAAGCTCTCATGCTGAAGAACCAGCTCAAGCTTGGTGTAGGTCTGACACTCGGGATGAAAGTGCCGTAGCATCCTGCTTGAGCCTAGACTTCTCACTCGAACTGCATGACTTCTTACTCGAACTAGCATAACGACATTAGTTCTAACTCTAGGACTTCTCACTTGAACCAGGAGTAATTAGAAAATAGGTGCAGGTCATTATCAGCATGCATGGACTGGATGGAGTAACGTGGACAGACCTAGTGGGAAGCAATTGTGAAGAATCAAGCTCAGTAGATGTACTCGCAGCTCTCTCCACCTGTAGGTTAGCTGGATGACAAGTGTGCCGTAATAATATCTGTCAGAAGTAGCTGTACTGGTCAGTTAGTGACTAAGTCCCTTTCACATTGTTATGTAGACTTAGGTCTTACTTGATATTGGGTGCATAAGTTAGTGGTGATATGAATAATGAAAAAGAAGAAGACTGATGAGAGTATTATGCTCTCAGTGCTCCTCATATGTCTATGTCTCTCCCTCCCTCTCTCCGTATCTTTAACATGGTATTAGAGCCTGAGACCCTAAGAGCCTGTGAGCTCGACATTGTAAGAGCTAGAATAAGAAGACGAAAGCCAACTATCTTTTGAAGCCTATGAAGAAATCTCCCCTGCAACAATGGTAGCCATAACCAATACTTGAAGGGTATGTATCAATATTTTTGAAGTATATACTTGCTTGACCTGATTGAGGCTTGAAAGGAAGGATCAATAAGCTTTCATTGGTGCTTGGGAAGCACTTATTTGAGACAAGCATGAGAAGCAAGAATCAAACGTGGATCTGGAGGATTGAAGGCGCCAGTTTGGAATGCTTGTTGGAGCAACATTGAGGAGTGTTGTGTTGAAGACTAATGCCTTGTGATGACTGAGGATAAGTATTTGTTGGAGTCGTTTAAGCATTGTGATGTACTTGTTGATGATCATGGAGAGAGCTGGAACCCCCTTACAGTCAGCGTGATCTACCCAACACTGTACCTACGTTTACTTAGTGATTGGGACCATCACAGTTCACCAAAGTAGCTATGTTGTGTCTTGCCAAACAATGAATATCATGCCTATTTAGTGGTGCTTATCTAGCACTACTGAGGCTCAAGGTTAACAAGCAAAGAAACCATCATTCCATTAGTTTTAGGACAGAGGCAAGAGTGTGTCAGTTTGTTGCAAAGAATGCTCTAACATATTGGGCAGGCTTCTACTTGATCAGTGGATGATTTAAACATTGAAGATTGAGCACATATTGATCCAAGCACCATCCTTGATTGGTTGGGCATCTTGAGAAGTTTCTTAGCTTTATTTATATACAAAACACAACATACATAGTACTATAATTAAATCAGGCAACATATATTACATTGCATAACACTCATTGGAGTTTATACAGATGTCTAGTGATGCCGCCATGGTGATTGATAATTGTGAAAGGAGTTATGAATTGTTTTAAGCATTTTTTGCTCAAGTTAGAGTGGAGTTATTGCTGATTATAGTAAGGCATTGGTTGGTTATTATTTGGACAAAGATTTCTATTCATGCTTGTTTGATGTGTATGCAATATATGGTGTTCATAGCAACATGTATCAACTCCCATATGATGTCACGACAACTATTTGAGATTCATTGAGGTGTTGTTGGGTTGAGAATACTCCATCTACTATAGAATGTTTCATTGCTGGTAATAACACGTTGCTTGCCTATCATAAACTGTGGGGAAATTCAGTGTATGTCAACATCAATTACATGCATTCATTGATACCTATATGAACATAGCTTCATGTTGGGATATTTTGCCACTGCCCTAGAATATTTTTGGGTTGATTTGAGCTTGCTTTATGCTTAGTTTGACTTTGTTTTTTTTCCATTGCTCGAATATAGTTTACAACAAGTAGTCACTAGAAGAATTACTCTTGGATTGCAAGGAGTCAGGCACTAACTGGTTAAGACTATAATGAATACATAAAGTTGTAATCATGGCAAATACTGACAAGATTGACAATATCGTTCAGATAGTGGGTGAAAACTAGACAATAAAAATTATGCTATCTAAAAATTCCACATGGAGAACTTCTCATTAGGAAAAGCTATTAGGATCTTGTGATAGACAATGACGCTAAACCTAAGCTTCCAAACAAATATCCAACTTCTGAATAGTAGAAGGCACACCGTGCTTGGCTTGAATGTGCTCATAGAGTCTTGCACTAGCTCTCATTGTGCATTACCGATGTAATGGTCATACAGATAATGAGCTGCAAGTCTCCTAAATATGCTTGGAAAACCTTGACGAATTACTATGGCACACTACCACTAGTGCACGCAAAAATCAGCTAAAGCAAAATTTTAACACCATGGAGAGGAGAGGACGGTCCATATAGGATTATGTAACGGAGATAAAGCCTTTTGCAAATTAGTTGGCAACTATTGGAACTGAAGTAGAGGATGAGGATTTGGTTGCAGTGACCTTGAATGGTCTTGGACCTGAATACAAGTCTTTTAACATGTCTATATCAGTGAGATCTAAAATGATTGACTTTAATGTGCTAGTTGCATTGCTTACTCATGAAGATCTGAATTTGGGTTTAGCTACTACTTCGAGTAGCACAAAAGGCAGAGATGCAATGTTTTACTCAAATCAGAGAGGCCATGGTAGCCATGGTAGGGAGCCCTTCTATGGTAGAGGGCCCTTCTATGGTAGCCGTGGTAGGGGGCCCTTCTATGGTAGAGGAACTCAACAACATGCATCTCAGAATATTGAAAATCAGTAAATACATCATGCTAGAGATGCTAGATACTCCTGAGTGAGGGGGAGATCTAATTCTAGAGGCCGAGGATCTTGGCAATTGCAAACTATGCATGGTAATGCCCACAAGGACAAGGACTATCACTACTATGGGAAATATGGACACATTGCTAAAGAGTGTTGGAAGAAGAAAGTGAATGAAAGAGGGGTAGACAATAGGGACATTATGCCTTGTCCAATCATGCAAATTATGAGAGCAGTGGCATGTTATTTGCTATGACATATGTATAGAATAAGACTGCTAAGCAAGAAACGTCAGATGATGTATGGTATATTAATTTAGGAGCATCAAATCACATGACACCACATGGAGAGTGGTTTGTAGAAATGAAAGTAGATACAAATGGTTATGTATGCGCACTAGAGGCGATACCCAACATGACATAACTCATACAGGAGTTGTTTCATCGATTATGCATGATGGCTGCAAGAAAAAATTAAGCCTCCTACATAAATTCTCAAATTTCTTCCAAAATTTGCAAGTGACATAAGTCACATATGCAAGCTCATTCATCTATATATTAGCATCCAACACTTGCTATATCATTTGCATACAAAGCATTTGTTCATCCCTACAACTGTCATGTGTCGCCAGGGACTTATAAGCTTCAATTAACATCAAACATATAATCAAGAGTTGTGTCCCAACTGCATCATCTATGTACCTAAGCTCAAGTATCTCGTTAAGGTACTGCATGACCTATAGTATATCTTGCCCAAAAAGAATCTGTGCATTTACATCCATACAGGACTCTTAGCCTCGGCCTTCACATTGGGTTCACCACCAATGTCGAAGGGCAATTGGGGCAAGCCAAAAATCCATAGAGGATCAAGACTGTGACAAGCTAGAAGAAGCCTCATTTTCTA
This sequence comes from Lygodium microphyllum, assembly GCF_053477565.2. Lineage (NCBI taxonomy): Eukaryota > Viridiplantae > Streptophyta > Polypodiopsida > Schizaeales > Lygodiaceae > Lygodium > Lygodium microphyllum. The sequence goes on along the minus strand of NC_141135.1, from coordinate 53,445,363 downwards.
TCTCAAGGTGAATCCCTTATAACACCATAGCACAAATATGAAAATCCATAAGACCCTTGGCAACCACTAAAGTGTTTCTTCAAAAGGATGATTAACTTGGTCTAATGTAGCCCTCCATTGTAAAACATATAGACAGCAACTCAATTCATGCACACGACACTACATCAATACCCTTTTCCACCACCAGCAACAACACATGTCTCAAAAAAAAACTACATTATAGCATCATTACAATCCAAAAGCTACCAGTGCAGGTATTGATAGCCATCTTCTTCTCAATAGAATCAACATCTTTACACATAATTCAACACATTTTTTGGATGGTCGTGAAGGAGTAAGGATATCCCACGTATTGGAAGTTCCATGTCTTCCGTCAGTCAATATTCTCATATGGTAGTATGTCAAGTCAACATGAGTTACACATGGAATCAATCTGCTCCATCAGTTCACCCTCTCCCAAGACACATAGACATCCTGAAAGCATTCATTGTGATAGTCAACTAATGCAATGGCCAACTCAGCATGGCTTCTACTACCCAAGAAGACTAATCCTTCATGAAATATAGAGACACCATATAGGAGGTAATTTAGGAGCTTCATATCCATCTAATGAGGCCCCTCTCCTTCCTCAAGTCCCTTCAATCTTTGGGACCTTGTCTTCAATCCTTACGTTACTGCAATGACTATTGCTCTCGATTAGATGCTCCACTCTCTCGAAAAAGTTTGAAATCCTCTTTAGGCATGCAAATCTCTCGTAGAGTGGGATTTAGATCAGCACTCCTCCTCAGGACCACCCCAAGCTACACCTCAATATCACTTTCTCCAAGTAGTTGTTACAGGCTTGAACACACCCCCCCTAAGACCAGAAAGTAGCTCTTTCTCACGAAAAACAAATAGCTTTCACATCCCAAAAAGCACATCACTTTTTTTCCAAGCTTTTATCAAATCTTAAGCTTAGCAAAGCCCTAACTTAACTTCAAAGGTTAAGCTACTTATACTCCATCTTATAATGTGTACCATAAACTTCCACATAAGCTCACAAGTAGAGCTCAATTTTGGAATGCTCATAAATATCACACAAGGGTGCCTCCATTTCTAGAGATTTTTTTATGTGGCACAAGCCTCCATCAACCCAATATTCACATTCCCCATACTCACATGTCAATGTGTGCTTTAAACATAAACATAAGCACATGATCTAATAAAGGGTCATTACCTTTCTATACATAGCCTACGCAATCAAGGCTTTATTTCCTTAAACTATTACCCTAAAGTTTATTCAATTCCTTCCTTCAATTCCAAGGTAAGTAAAGACGTTTTAGAGGGTGGACTAGAAATAGCACGACATCCACCCATAGGTAGGAGTTGGTACTTGTGACAAAGAATATGGAAATGCTAGAAAAACACTAGAGTAGATGCCTCATCAAATCTTTGTCGCAAGTAACTCAATACACATCAAACATACTCTATGTAGCTGGTCTCTACCATAGCTCCATTCACGGCAATGCCTCTTAGAAGAATACTTACTCTCGATCATTCACATAACTCAATTCACATAGAACCTAACATAGGCAACCCATCTAGTGTATTCCATTGTTGCTTTCTCTTATCTCTCATTCTTAAGGGCTCCACATCTTGGATTCATTCTCAATCCATGGACTCATATAAGTAAAGATGGGATTAGAACATAGATGAAGGGGTATGGAGAAGAGACACACTCAATAGACTTTTTTACATAGTGGGGATGGTATCCATGTTATATACATCAACTCTTTGTATGTACTCTAAGCTAACATGGAACTCTATATTGAGCTTTCGAAATAGTTTCTTTGTATGATAGTTCAGGAACACAAAGCTTGGTCAAGCTTGCTTCATCCACCATAAGTGTTTAGCAATGTACGAAATGTACCACCCATATTGAACAAGAGCATAGGATCATCATCTAAGGAAAATTTTGATGAGATACAAGATCATTACATATATCTAGCCTTTGGATGCGTGGTGCTTGAAAAAATATGTGTTGACTCTATCATATAAACATGAATAGGCCTTGAGTGAGAATCAAGGGTTAATCTTGAAGAGATCTATTACTCTCCCCATTGCTAATGAGATTGGCCTCTTGTTGTGAACAATCTGCAAGTTCATGAAGATTGGAGCTTTGCTTGAAAATCCACATGGCCACCTTGCTACTACTAGAATCTCTTCTAGTCTGTTCCTACATCTTCAGTGCAAATCTTCCCCCTTAAATGATTTAGAAAAATCCATAAGAGCCCCCCTTTCCACTCAAACTATTGGCGATCTTTGTCTTTGCTATTAGCCTTCACAACAACATGCCCATATCGTCCCATATCTTGAAGCCATTGACCAAAAGATGTTGCTCAATCTAATTATCCCATCCACTTTGCACTGCTACACCATCCTTCGTACTGATTCATAGCTTCTTCCTTCCATGCATTGTTGTTCAAGATACAGAGAAAGGGAGAGGGAGACATAGACATATGAGGAGCATGGAGAGCATTGTACTCTCATTAGTCTTCTTGTTTTTCATTATTCATATCACCACTACCTTACACACCCAATATCAAGTAAGACCTAAGTCTACATAGTAGTGTGAAAGGGACTTAGTCATTAATTGACTAGTACAACTTCTTCTGACTGACATTATTATGGCACATCTAACCTATAGCTGGAGAGAGTCGGTATATCTATACTGAGATTGATTCTTCACACTCCCCCTCAATCTCAAGTCACAGCATGTATCCCAAGAAGCAATCTGAAGTAAGTAAACTTATCTCTACCATGTGATTTGGTAAAGATGTCTGCTACACCTGTTCCTCTATCTTCACATGGATAAGATCTATCTTACCTCCAAGTACCATTTCCCTAATGAAATGGTAATGCCCTTCTATGTGCTTTGATCTTGCATGATAAACATGATTACTGGTAAGAAGCACACTTCTCGTGTTGTCACAATATAGCTGGATTGGTTTTTCCACACATATACCCAAGTCATTCAACATCTTAACTAGCCATAAAACTTCATATGCAGATAATAAGTCTACACCTCTGTATTTTTCTTTATTACTCAAGAGAGCGATAGTGGGTTTCTTTTCACTGTTGTAGCTAATCATGCTACTACTAAGACCAAATGCATACCCACTTGTCCATCTTATGCCATAGAGACATCTAGCCCAATCTACATCACTATAACCTGTCAATTCAAGAGTCTTACCATACTATTAGAATAGCCCATAGTGTAGCCTTTACATACCTCATAATTCTTCTCCTTGCATCTAAATTAGGTTTCCTTGGCTATTGTATGAACTAATTGATCAACCCAACTGAATAATTGAGATCCGATTAAGTGATGTTAAGATAAATCAAGCTACTAACCATCTGTCTATATATAGCCACATTCTCAATCTCATTTCTTGTATCAATTGTCAACTTGACATTCTGCTCTACTAGAGTATCCATGGGCTTCCATTCTAGCATACCATACTTTTTCCACATATGCATATTGCTTTTGCAACATCCAAATCCCTTGAGGTGTCCATATGACCTCAATACCAAGGTAAACTTTCAGCTTTCACAAATCTTTTATCTGAAACTCTTAGTGCAACATAGATTTGATCTCATCAATGCCCCATGTGTCATCACTTGTAATGACCAATCATCTACATAAACCACCAAAATCACATAGCCATTCTCTGTCTTCTTAGTAAACAATCTATGATTAGATTTATCCATCTTAAATCCAAGATTCTGTAAGAATGAGTTGATTTTTGCATTCCATGCTTGTGGTGCTTTTGTTTCAGTCCATACAATGCTTTCTTCAATCTGTAGACATAAGATGGATATTCTGCATATATATATCCTTATGACTGATCCATACTGACTTCTTTCTGAATCACCATTCAAGAAAGCATTCTTTACATCCATCTAAAATATAGATTCCAACCTTTGGATGCAACTAGTGCAATGATAGTCTGTGCAGTTTTGCTAACTTCATAATAGGACTAAAAGTCTCTTCATAGTCCATCCCATTCTGTTGAGAATAACCCTTCACAACCAACCTAGCTTTGTATGTCTCAAGCAAGCCATCTGATTCACATTTAACTTTGTAAACCCACTTGTATCCAATAGACATCTTGCCTTCAGGCAGCTTAACTAAATCTCAAGTTCCATTTTTCAACAAAGCATCATACTCTTCATTCATTGCTTTATACCAATTCTTGTCCTTAATTGCTTCTTCTGCAAATGATGTGGATTCTTTGTACTTCATTACTTCTTTTATGTATGCATAGTGTTTAGTTGAGTACCCACTATAAGTAAATCTGTCAACAAGTTTTCTTCATTGCATCTTTCAACTTATGAATATTTGCATCCAATGTAAACATTTTGCCATATCTTTTGCCATTTGCAATCAGCTTGTAACCTCTACCATATTCCTCAATGAAATAGACATCTTTTTTAAACCGTTGTCGAAGGATTTCGAAAGTAAAGTCGCGACCACAGAGGACTTTGAATAACTTTAGGATAGAAGATCAATCAAGAAAATGAGCAAGATGAGAAAATGATGCCAAGTAACAATATCTTTCCAAGAGTTAACAACCTCTTTCCACTGGTGAATATTGTCAAGTGTTGCTTGAAGCCGATGCATGTAATCAGACAAAGACGAAAGCTCTTATGAGGTTATCTTTTCTACATTTGAAAATTAGTTCCTTCCTCTTATTTGGCAACAACAACATTCTGAATTTTCTGAAAAAGCAACTCAAGCTCTTCCACTCCAAAAGAGCTTAAAACAGAGCTCATGCAACATCAGCATGCAAACCAGCTTTTGCTCCTCCCAACAGTTCCACTAGCTCTATGTAGGACACATTTATGTGCAAGTCCATTTGATCTTGAATGCCCAAGTCACAACACAAGTTTTTGTTTTATCTTCTGAACACGATCGTCATCTCCCTTGTTGCTAGGTACAGAAAGGCAAGGACAAAAATTAATGGAATGCTAGTGCGAGTTTGTAAAAGGCTTGTTAGTGATGTATCTCATTTTGGGATCCATAACAATGCCTTTTTACCATTCACCTCAAGATCATGCTGGAAAACAAAGTCTGGGATTGTAAGCTACTCCCTGGACACATACTTGAACAACTAAAGGAGTCTTTCCACATAAACAACCTTTCTCTAAACCTGTGGCTCTACAAACAGCTGTAATCCCAGAACTGTGACCTTCAAACCTGCTGTAGGATGGAGAACCTAAATTGCATGCAAATTCTTTCTATGTTTATGGCCCAATAGTTGTTGAAGTCACTTCATTCAGCCTAGATCAGGCTGCATTTGCAATGGTGCCCGCAGAGTGGAAATATACAACTGTGTAAGGCCTTTGCATATGGCTCATACTCCTTTACAACATAGAGCACAAACTATTCCAAGCCAAGACACCGCAATAAAAAATGTGCTCCTCCTCACAAGCTCTTGAGGTTCAGTAATCTTCAGATCAATACGGAGAGATATTCATACCACTACAGTTCTCTCTCTCATGAACTCAACGAACCTTGCCACTGGAAGTTATACACTCTGAGTGGAACCTCCATCAATTGAATCAGAACCTTTGATTTATCCTCCTGCAACGCCTCTTTCCTGATACAAAAGCAAGTCCCGGTACCGCACGAAATTCAATTACCTATCTGACAGTTGATCTTCTTCTTGTCAACACTAGTCCTCATCTTCTGCAAAACTACTTCACCCCTCTTCGACTGTAGGTTGGCATTTCACTCGGTACGTTCGTCGATGCTTCAGTAGTCCTCCTCCAACTTCAACTCTGTCAGCTCTTCTTTGTCTCAACCTCTCTTCGCAGTAGCATCCTCGTCCTCCCACCTCCTCTTCAACAGCACCATCCGCGTCATCCAATCTCCTCTCCCATAGCAGCATCCGCGTAGCTCTTTCTTCTTTGTCGCCTCTGATATCCCCCCGTTGCAATCATTGCCTTCGGTAGTCTTCTTTGCTACACATCTTCGTCTTCATCTGCATCTTTGTCAACTTCTGGAATGTTGTTTCGTTGTTATCTTCTGTCATATTTGCCATCGCTCCAAGCACTGTCCGAGAAGATGATCAATCACCGAAACGTCCTCCAGCGCCGAAACGTCCTTCCATATGAAAAAGAAGTCGTATTTTTGCTCTGCGGAGCTTCTCGGCTACCCCTCTCCCCCCTTTGTCGCTGATCTCCAGCACGTTGTCCAAGACCTGCTGAAGCTACAATCTTCATTCACCCTTTGATGCCGCTTTTTTTTCCCCCCCAAAAAAGCCTCTTTTTGAAAATAGCCATCCGTGGCTTTGTTTTTTTTCCTTTCCCTAGGCCAGACAGCTCTATATATAACTGCACAACGGAATGTTAGAATTTCCAATAACTCCAAACCACAAAATGAATTCAAATAATCACAGTTACTGCCAGAGTAGCCAATCTTGAAACAAGAGATTATCTGGCACACATGCAGTTTTTCTGCACAGCCTCCTGGACTTGCATCAGAAATGCATTCCCATGTCCCTTTTAAATAGCAATAAGCTTCCAGAAATTCAGACTTTGCCTCAACTCTTGCTTCATATGAAGAAGAGTCTCTCCAAACAGGCTCATTGTTTCATATATGCTTGATTAACTCTCTGTTAAAACAGTGGGCCTAGTTCTCTCAACACGAAATGCAAAATATAAAGTCCCAGATACACCACACCAAAGCTCCATGAGATAGTTATTTTGTGTCAAGTCAGTAGCACAGCAAGGACTCTATAAATTGAGTAAGATGCCTCAAGCACAGGAGACAGACCAGTGATAGAGGTAGACCCATTTGTGGGTAAAAAGTAGTCTGCCATTTTGACTCCCTCACCTTTCTCAGTCATCAAAGCATCAAACATTATATAGGCATTATGTTCAACAATCCTAGCAGATAAAAGAGCACCAAGTTCTCCTTTAGCTCTATATATGTCACTTCCTAACACCATGATTTTTAAATCAAAACCTATCTCGTCCACCTTCAAGTGGGGTTCATCACAAGGCCCCTGATCTCTTGCCATTCTTCACAAACATATGCACCATTATGCTTCCCACAAATATATTCACTTCCAAACCTCTCTCCAATATGCTGGCACATAGAATAAGAATGCAAACATAACAACTAAGTATGTACAAAGTAACAAATGTCACACATGCAACTTTTTTTTGTGGATTTCACACCTCGGATGCGCACAAGTACAACATCCACCGCCTCTAATCTTGCACATCCTCCGGATGGGCCAACTACCCATGATCATTATCATCAAGATCCACGAACAGATCAATCTCTTCATTGTGTATTTCTTTTATTTCAAGAAGATTATCTGTCATATCGTCAGTCTCTTCTACTGGAGTTTCTTCTCGTTGCTCTTCTCTTGCAAATTCTTCAAATGCATAATCCTCATCATCTCTTTTCTTGAAAATCTTGATTCTTTTTCTTGCAAGAGGCACTCTAAGCACTGTCCCATCCAATTCTGTTAGCTCGTATGTTGCATTACCAAAGACATGTCTGACTATGTACGGCCCAAACCATCTTTTCACCATCTTCCAAAGAATCTCCAAAAACTTTCTCAATTTCTGCATGGCTCTAGTGTGGCTCTCATCCCAAAAAACTTTCTTCCCTTTTCGAAAAAGCTGATATAAACAATCTACTATGTGTGCAAAATGGGGTATCCAAATCATATAAAACACACATACTCCAATGAATCTCCGTACCTCTAAAGTGGTAGAGAAATATTCTGTAATCTTGCCTATAGCATCCACCTTCTTATCCACAGTCTTGTATTTCGTGTCAACCCTGGCTTCATTATGATCCTCTGCATTACTCAAATCTTGTTGTAAATTAGCAATTCTGCAGGGCTGAATATCCTCAGCCCTCTGCTCTAAGGACTGCATAGGAACAGCCCTAAACTCTGGATGCTCAAATATTTCAGCAGAAAACTCTGTTGGCTGAAAGTTTTCAGCCCTCTGTGTCTCTGTAAGCTGATCATAATCAGCTGCAAACTCTGTTTGCTGAATTTATTTAGTACTCAACACTTTTTGCTGAGTCACCTCAGCCTCTGACTCTATCAATGACACAAAATCTGCAATTTCATGAAACATGTCTAGGGATTGCACTAATACATTACTGTGACAACTCTGCATATCAATTTTCAATATATTTTCCATCTCTGTCATCGTATCTACACAAACCATACTATCATACATCCCATCTATATGCTCATCATCCTCTAAAATACCTACATTTTTCAAATTTGTCTCCTTTCTGCATATGTACTTCCTGGCAACTCTAAGCAACTTAGAAGTCTTCTGATAACTCATCGAACTGTTTGCTGAAATTTCAACAAAATTGGAGGAGAAAACACTACTGCCAAGAGGCGAGAACTCCAATCTCCTCTGCTCTGTACCACCATCATCTCGTGAAACAGCGGTACCTAATGAAAACCCAAATCCCTCACAGTGGGCAAAGGTGCATCTCTAAGAGTATCCCTGTTTCTAACATGGTTCACACACACAGTCATAAACGGAACTGCTCTCATACTATCTTTACTACGAATTCGTGCATAAGCAAACCCATCATCCATTACTTTTGTTTCCATGCACATCTCTGTGATGAATGGCTGTCCAAGAATTATGGGATAAGAGCATGAATCCTACACAAAGAAATGAAAATCCTCCTCTACATCTCCAATAGAAACCTTGACACTAAGACAGGCAGCATACAAATCACCTGCAGTGTTGTTGGCGGCTCTCATACGCCACCCATGCTCTACATCCATAGGCCATCTGTTACTTTCATAAACTCCACGAACTATGAGATTAATCTTTGAACCATAATCCTGTCAAGATTGTGGAAGAGAAGGAAGGAGTCTCACTTGTAGCTTTATTGCTTGCACAATGGGGGAATACACACAATGGGGGAATACACAACGGTCACCCTGGCGTATCACGAGTGGAGCTCGATATCTCAACACTCCCCTTCGAGCTCAATCCCAATTCCTACACACCAAGCAGGTCTCTGAACTTGCGCAGCTTCTCTGCGCCCAATGCCTTCGTGAATATGTCAGCTACTTGATCCTCTGTGCTAACATAAACTAGATCAATAAGACCTAGTAAAACCCTCTCTCGCACATAGTGATAATGCACCTCAATGTGCTTTGTTCTAGCATGATAGACTGGGTTATTTGCCAAGTGTATACTACTCATGTTGTCACAATAAATGACATCTGGCCCATCTGTAGAATGATGCATATCATAAAGTAGCTTATGCAACCAAGCTACCTCACATGCAGCCATTGCTGCACCCCTGTACTCAGCCTCTGTGCTCGACAAGGCAACTGTAGGCTGTTTCTTGCTGCTCCAAGTGACTGCAACACTCCCAAAAGAGAACACATATCCACTGGTAGATCGTCTATCAGAAATACTACCAGCCCAATCAGCATCAATGTATCCATGCAACTGTATCTGAACCCCAGTCTCATAAAATAGTCTATACTGCAATGTGGACTTCACAAACCTGAGTATGTGTCTAGTTGCATCCAAATGTGGTTTCCTTGGAGCCTGCATAAACTGACTTACCAATCCAACAGCATAGCTCAAATCTGGCCTGGTAATAGTCATATAAATCAAACTTTCTACTATGCGTCTGTACATAGTAGGGTCTTCTAGAAGCTTACCTGCATCTGTGCTCAGCTTCACATTCTGCTCCAAAGGAACTGAAATAGGCTTACAGCCTGTCATCCCATATTTGGACAGCATGTCCAATCCATACTGCCTCTGCAAGAGTTGTATCCCACTTGGTGATCTAATCACCTCAATGCCCAAGAAATAATGCAGCTCTCCCAAATCCTTCATCTCAAACTTCTGCTTCAATAGCATTTTCACATGAAAGATATCTTCATCATTGTCACCTGTCATAATCAAATCATCAACATAAATGACAAGTAGCATAATACATTTCTCTGTTTTTCTCACATAAAGTGAGAAATCTGCCTTGGAAATCTGAAAGCCAATAGTGACAAGATATTGTCCTATCTTGTCAGACCATGCTCTAGGTGCTTGCTTCAAGCCATACAAGGCTTTCTTCAACCTGCAAACAAACTCAGGATGAACAACATGCACATAACCTGGTGGCTGCTCCATATAGACCTCTTCTTGCAAATCACCATGCAAGAAGGCATTCTTTACATCCATCTGATGTAAAGACCATCCCTTTGATGCAGCCATAGTAATGACTGCTCTCACGGTTGCCATCCTTGCAACCGGAATGAATGTTTCTTCATAGTCAATGCCATATGTTTTTGCATACCCCTTGACTACTAATCTTGCCTTGTATCTGTTCACAGAACCATCTGCATTGTGCTTCACCTTATAAACCCACTTACAGCCAATTGCATTTTTACCTTTAGGCAAAGGTACCAATTCCCATGTAGCATTTGCTTCCAAGGCATCCATTTCTTCATCCATGGCTTTCTCCCATTTTTCTTTTCCCATGGCTTGCTCAAAAGAAGTGGGTTCTGGTTCCTGTATCACTTTGACCATATATGCATAGTGAATGGCTGTAAATCCATCATATTTCAGCCTATCCACAGGATACCTAGCTCTCGTAGACCTGCGCAAAGTAGGTTCACTCCCAAGTGCTCTCAAATCATCCCTGGTCTTCTTTACTCCAGGTGTAACAATAGAAGGAATACCCAACTCATCATTAATGCTTTGTTCTGAGCCACTGGATTCACCATCCACATAAGAGTAACCTGCATTCACATCAAACATGGACTGTTCAACCTTCTCTTTTCCTTTTCGTGATACCTGCATACCACTATCTGCATTACTTTGAGAAGATTCTCCTGATCTCAATCTGCCTGTCCATGGCGAAGAATGTGAACCACTGCTAGAGGACACTCCAGGTCCACTAATATTTTGTGACTGTTGCTGTGAATTCTGTGCAGCATTACCATTTTGTGCATCTATATCATCAATCACATTTACTGGTTTATACCAGCTACTCATCTCATCAAAAACAACATCTCTGCTCACTGTAAACTTACGAGTAGAAGGGTTATAGCATCTATACCCTTTTTGCTGCAAAGAGTAACCAATAAAGATGCATTTCTCAGCTTTTGGATCCAACTTGGATCTCAACTCATATGGCACATGTACATAGGCAATGCAACCAAAAAATGAGAAATATCTGGTTTCCTACCAGTATACCTCTCCTTTGGAGTCATTCCATGTATTGTTGTAGTGGGAGTCCTATTCATTATGTAGACTGTTGTAGCAACTGCTTCAGCCCAATAAAAATCTGGCAAGTCTTTTTCATTGAGCATGGCACGAGATACCTCTCCAATATGCCTATTTTTCCTTTCTGCAATTCCATTTTGTTGTGGGGTATGACTGCATGAATATTGCTGCTTTATGCCATGCTCCTGCAGGAACCTTGCAAACTCATTTGAGAGGTACTCTCCCCCTCCATCTGACCTTAGGCATTTTATTTGCAGGCATGTTTCTTTTTCAACCATAGCTTTAAGGGTTTTGAAATGCCCAAAAACTTCACTTTTTTTTTTATAAAATACACCTAAACTTTTCTGCTATAGTCATCAATAAAAGTGACAAAATAATGATAACCTCCAAGAGATGCAGCTTTAGTAGTCCATACATCAAAGTGGATTAATTCCAATGGCTTCTCACTTTCTTGAACATATCTAGAAAATGGTTTCCTTGCCTGTTTTCCAAACTGATAAGCTTCACATACCTTATGCATTTCTGCAACCTTGAATTTGGGCAATCCTGCAACAATATTTTGGGCCTGCATTGATTTCAGTCGCTGTACATTAACATGACCAATGCATTTATGCCAGATATCAATATCTGCAATTACACCGGTCCCATGTGCAAACATTGCTGCACTCAATTCAGGCATGTCTGCATCCAACGTAAACATTTTGCCTTCTTCTTTCCTTTTGCTATCAAGCGACCTTTATTTTTCATATCCTCAATAAAGCATCCATGAGGATTAAATCTGACCTGCAAGCCCTGCTCAACCACCAACAGAAACCAGATTCTTGGTGATATTCGGGACATGAAATACATCGGACATGTATTTCTTTTTCCCATCCTGCATAGACAAAGGAATTTTTCCAATCTGCACAATAGAATGTGCAGTATCATCGCCAGTTTCCACAAATCCTGGTTTTTCCATTTTCCTTGTATCCTCCATCCATTCTGCATGACCTGTCGTATGGTTTGATGCACCTGAGTCAACATACCACACATCGTTGCTTTCTTCTGCACTTGTCACAGAATTATTCATGTGCTGCACCATGAACAAATGCTCATTTCTGTCATCACCGTGTCTACTAGAAGATGCATAATTCCCTTGTTGCAATTTTCCATTCATGATGTCATTTTGCTTTTTATAGCAGTCTTTAGCCATATTACCCATTTTACCACAGTAGTAGCATTCAACATTGCTGTTTGCATTTTGGCCTCTTTGCCATCCACCACGACCTCTTTGGCTCCCCCCATTATGGCCAAAAACGCTTCAAAAAATGCACTTTTGTTAATCACGGGATTAAGGAAAGGACCAAAGAGAGTTCGCCACGTGTGCAAGAATATGGTATTCTTGTCTCCTCTTTTTTAGAGATAGTGGAGTCCATTTCTTGATTCTCTCTTCTTTTTTAGCCAAAACCCCTAAAGTCTGACATGTTTTGGAGTCCCAAAGACGTTATTTACTTACAAATCTGACAAAATACATGACAGAGATGTGATGAAATTAATAATGAGTTTTTTGAAAGTCGGGAGATCTTTCAATATTGTTTTTGGCGCCCAATACATACTCATTTGGGTTCTTGGTGCTACTTTTTAGTTTATTCACCCCTCTTTGAGCTTCTTTCTCTGCACTTTCATTCTTTTCATGGCTTCATCTAGGCACCCTTCTCGTTTAATACACTCTTGCACAGTCTATAGCCAGGGATTAGATGGAAATTTTGAGCCCAAAACCTTTGCTGTAAACGATTGGGTTACCATGCTGCCATCTTGCAAGGGCTCTCATAAGGTGAAAAGAAGAAAACGAGAAGATATAAAACATCACTAGAAGGGGCGTATCATTGCCTTCAAAATTATGCCCGAAGGCTGGTTTGTCAAGGTGCAACATGTTTACATGGCCAAGGATATGCACTTGCCTCCAAACGAACGTGTTCCCCAACAAACACATTGTAAGTTATAAGTTGAATAACGTATATAATTCTTTTCCATTTATTCAAGTTCTAACAAACGGTTCCTCATTGTAGATATCTTTCCGTCAACAAGTATTGAATGGCAACCTGTGGAAAGCCTAAGTGGGACTTTCCATGCCATTCATAAGGTATTGGCAGACATTATTTATGCCAATTAAACTGTGTCTTTTTATAGTGAATGCAAGGTTTTTATATATTATGCACAGTATGTGGTTCCCTCTAAAGCGGATAGGTATGGGCATATCGAAGATTTGCCATTGCCAAGTCTTTCATCTCTAAACTGGGAGATTCCTGACAAGGTAACAGTGCAGAGTTTCAAATTCAAAATATCTCAAGATATTAAAAAGTCCATGACAGCTGGAAGGATCTCAAGAAGAATACGTTTATCATGGTTTGTACCCCTCCATATCTTCGTGGCTTGCTTCAAAACAGCAAATTTACAAAGAACGAAGGTATCCTAGCTAAGTAGAAACTTTTCGGAAGAGGATTTGGATACCACTATAGGGACACATTGGAAATCTAGAGAGTGCGATCATAAAGGTGATATCTTGAGGTGCAGTGCATGCCCTCAATCCTTGGCTTTGGCTTACAGTATCCCTTGCCAAACTCTTGCTTTGGGCTTTGATTACAGGAGATACAAACTAAGATTGGGTATTTGGGTTCCCTTGGATTCCGATACAGATTACACGCCATATAAACTTGTGGTGCACGTTTTTCCGCATGAAGAAGTAAAAAAGGTGAATGTTACTTCCAATTGGAGTTTGAAAGATGTGAGGGATACCTTGGAATTGCTAGACAATACATCCCCTAGATATAAGTTCAAAGTGAATGGTGTAACAATTGGTAAAAGAGCCGAGCACTCTTTCTTTTGTACGAGTTGTTTGTCTCCCACAATTGTGAGTTTTGAGCCTTGAGAATGAAAACTTGGCAGGAATTTATCTTAATAGACTGTCCTTAAGATATTTTTTAATGGGAACTTCATAAGCTATCATGAAGCAAGTTACCTTTCGAATGTGTATAAATAAAATGTACATTACATTTGATTTACAAGTGAAAATTTTCATTACACAATGAGGTACAAAAATTGCATAAAAATGTACAAAGCCAAAATAATAAGGCTCATGTATGCTTATGTTTGCTATTTTCATTCTTTATCGATTTCTTTAAAGATATTTTTTCTCACAGAGCCTTTCTTTGATTGTTGAAAAAATTTCACCTTTACAGGTAGTCTCTTTTCTTGGGGCTTAAGAGGGGATGGATCAAATTTAAGAGGAGAGAGCATTGGCATTCCTTTTTTCTTAGACTCTGTAGCAATGGTCCCATTGCATTTGCCCTTGCCCTTGCCTTTAGCATTGCCATTGTCCTTACCCTTTCCCTTAACCTTTCCCTTGCTTGTGCCCTTGGCCATTAAAGTTTTGGGAGGAAGAGGGGAGTCAGGATCATACGATGTGATTGCCTTGTCCAGAATCAGCTCGATGCATCTCTCCCTTATCCACCAAACATATGATTCAAGATAGTCTCTACACTGTAAGAATAAATGTTATAAGTTAGTGAAAAGAAATCATGATAAGAGTTACACAAACATCAAATGAAATTAACTTACATTCACTCCTTCTATTTGTAACAACTTTGAATCCACTGTTCTGCAAATGTTTGAGATAACTCTCCATCCACAAGAATGCGCATCGCTTTGCAATGGAACTTCTTGTAGAAGAAAAGTATAAGGCCTTTGAGGATCAGCAAGATCCTCGTATGTTGTATCCAAAAATATAAAAACGAGTCTATCAGCACTGCAAAATGAAGCTTTGTAAGTTCAAAATATTCTTTATAAATAAAATCAAAGTAAGTAATTTTCTTTCAACATACATTCGTGCTTGACCGTGAACACCACTGAGAGAACATAAAGATAATTTCCCTTGAAAGACAATTAATGTAGATGAGACTCCAATGCCCTCTGAAAATTCATAAAAGAGGTGAGTAGAAGGGTGAAAGCAAATGAATATAAAATTTTCTCTACAGAAAAAGAAAAATACATTTCTACATAAGGGAAAAAGATGTGGTAATTTGTCACACTATCGAAGCTACAAAAAAATGGAGAAATATTAGAACCAGATTTTGCAAAAAGTTCCACAGAGAGAAGTGGATCAACAATGTATATGGTTCTTCGGATATCGAGAGTGAGAGAGGAGACCAATGCCCTGCAGACAATAGCAAAAGCTATTCAATACAAATTTCATCCAAAATATAATTGAACCTATAAGACTTAACTTACACAAAAAAAACATATAAACCTTACCTTATGCAACAAAAAACCACGGAGTCAGATAGTTGGACATCCCTTTTTTCCAACATGGGCTTGTCCTCGGGAGATATACTAAGATATTCCTCCTCAGGTTCCGCAGAAACATTCACAAGAATCTGTCAATACACTTTGCCCATCCTCTCGCTGTTGATGGGAGCAAGTAATGCGGCTTTCCTCTTGTAAACATCGTCTTCAATTTCAAATACCTCCTGATTTTTTTCACTCAAGAAACCCTTCTGCTGGGTGGCACCCCTTGTAGGGTAAAGGTGAGTAACATTCTCAACATTTAGCTTTTTCTCTTTCTTGGACAATTTTAGGGGAACGTTAAGGATTTCAAAGGCTTTTTGATCATTGGAAGGCAAGGGCCTCAGCACTTTGTCAAATCTATACATGACTCTGTTGATGATGCTGAAATCTTTATTCATAAGGGTGATCCTATGAGCATGGGCGGCAGCAATGTAAGCGCCGTTCATGAAATCAATAACAAAATCTTTTGCGGCCTCTTGCAGGGCAAGAATGGCTGAGAGTTGCCACTTCTTATTTAGACCAAAGACAGTTACCACTTGAGACAATCTATCAGAGATCTCTTTAACGACCTTTATAAAAGCAGCTTTTGGAATGACATGCTGTGTAGCTCTCTGGGCTTTCCTGATCTCACTGAAACATCTCTGCATATAGAAGAACCTGGACTTCCTCTTTCTCTTTTGTGGCTTGGGGTGTTCAGTGGCTTCAGCAGATGTGGGCTCAGGTACCATTGTAGGGAATGAATCTTTCACAGGGCAAGCCTCACCCTTCGCTTCCTCAACTTCAGGAGAAGAAACATTTATAGAAGATGTAAGGCCAACACCTGGTGTAGGGGGGATTTCTGTTATAAAATGCTCTGGATCCTGTCATGGACCAGCTTCAGTAAACTTCGAAGAGGGCTCCTCCTCAGATTCATCAAATTTTAACTTTCTTCTACCCCCACTGTCCTTCCCATCCAGATACACTCTTCTTGCAGTTTGCTTTGTCCTTACCATCCAGAAAAGCAAAAATAACAACCAGAAGGATAATAACTGAAATAGTAAAAATCTGTAAATCAAATAAGCTAATTGGCGCGAAAAGGGACGAAATGAGCAATTTCGATACGGCGCGATATGAACAAAATAAGCAGAATGGAACAGCGCCCTCGCTCCATATTGGAGACCAGAATGCCGATACGGCGCGATATGGAGGAAACCAAGACTGCGTATGGACGCCCTCGCTCCGTATTGGCAATGACACAAGGATGAGACCTAAATGCTGATACGGCGCGATAGGGAGCAAACGAAGATAGCGTATGGATGCCCTCGCTTCGTATTGGCACTGACAAAAGCGGAATGTTATACATGTTCCATATTGGTGAGACCAAAGTGCTGATACGGCGCGATATGGAGGAAACGAGAACAGCGTTCGGACGCCCTCGCTCCGTATCGGCACACCTCTTTTTACTAGCGAATAAAGGACTCAGCCGAAACACAACCGATACAACGCGAGAGATAAGAAACGGAGAAGACGCAAGTCTTGTATCGCACCGTATCGGCAAGCAAGGCGGGAAGAGCTCGAGAAATGAAAAGTGTATACGTCGAAAAAATTACCACTTATATACCCAAGTCAATCATGACACGTGTCGGACACGTGTCCGACGTTGATTGTGCCACGTATCTGCATTTATGATTCGTATGCTACGTGTCAAGTAACGACCGGTCCACTTGTTTGCCACGTGGTTATCGACCACGTGTTGACCAACGGCTACTGCCACGTGTATGAGACCAACGGATACTGCCAGGTGGCATAATTCATCGCCTACATAAGGGTGTGTTCCTTATCTGTATGGCTTTTTTCGATTTTTCGGGACCTCTGTTTGTATTGCTGATACGGCGCGAGAGCGACTGTTTGCCTTCTTCGCTTTCCTCTCTTCGCTTCGTTTTGGAGGTTCTGCAAAGTCTTCTTTCAACACTCCTCTCAAGCTCATTCTGCCCAAGCTCGTGTGACCACCGTCGTTGTGGCTCTAGCACTTCTTACTGGAATCACCGATACAGCGCGAGGGGGCCTATCTGTCTAAATCGTTTCTCTCTTATCGCGTCGTATCGGCAGAAGTTGTAAACATGTCTGAACCCATAGAATTCCTAGGATCCAAGGTTTCTCCAAGAACTGGTAAAATAAGAAGGCTTTCAAAAGGCTCAAGGGCATCAACATCTGATGAGCCTGTGCATTCTTTTTCCTCTCCATCCTCTGCCACCAGTGTAAGAAAGCCAAGTACATCTCCAGGGAAGCGAACATCAGTAGTGAGAGGTCAAGGAGTATCAAAGCTCACGGATATCACTCCATCAGAGAGGCTACTTGATTTTATGCTTCAGAATGGAATGGATCTCTCATTCTATGGAGTTGTGAAAAATGTATTTAATCCTGATTGGAAACTTGACAAAGTTCTGAAATCTTGTGAAAAATATATTGTGAAGGACTTTTTGGAGTTTGAAAATCTTGCAGGTCCTTCTGTTAAAGTTGGCACAATTGAATATGTCCATGTTCCCATTGGGTCAACAGGAAATGAAAAGTCAGTATTTACTAGAAAGTGCAGGGCCCACTCTCTGGAGAGGTTTTATTCAAGAGACATATTTTGCTGCACTCATTCCAAAAACTGCAAGATGATGAGAAAATCTGCTGCTTTTATTGTTTTCACCCTTGTCAAATACCCTGTGAAAGCTGAGGAGCAACAGTTGGAAGGAGCAAAGTCTGCTAGCTTTTGCATGTTAGATTATCTGGTAGATGAAAAGGAAACAAAGGAGGTTGTCGATACAGATTTTGAGGCTTCTATTGCTGAGAATTTGGATGTTGCTCACTTCAAAGCTGAGACTATCATTGAGGAGAGCCAAGGAGATACAAACCCTCAACCTGATGAGAGTTCTCACCATATTGTTACTTCCCTACCATGTATACCTTTCAAGGACAAGGAGTACATTTTACTGTCAGATATTCAAAAACTTTTTAATCTCAGGGAAGATTATTGTCTTGTAATTATTGCAGAGGCTTCTGATGTTGCAAATGGGATAATTGACACAGAAAATGAATCAAAGGAAGAGATTCTGAAACTTGATAAAGAAACTCTAGATGATAAGTTTATTGATGCTGGTGAGGCCCTCTCTCTTTGTTTTGAAAAGGCCAAAGAAGCTGAGAAAGAGTTGAGTATTACTGATGAGGACTTCAATCCCATTCAAAGCGAACTCGGGATTTCCAATTTTGGAAGAGAGGAGTCCGAATATGTTAAAGAATTGACTAACACCAATGAGACAACATCATCAATTAATTTATGGAATCCATTTAAATTGGAGTACAATGAAAATCAAGTGGTAAGATAATTTTGAATTTACTTTTACACATTGGTAGGTTTATATTTCATGCTTATTCAGTGTGAGTTTTATTTGCAGTTGGAGATTGTTGATACAGATAACTTCTTGGGGTGTGGCAAAGGATCGAGAGCTGCTAGTAACACCACCAAAGACATTGCACTCGGCCACTACTTGGCTAGGATTGACCCTGATTCCTTTTTTGTACTTCATAGTAGTTTCTCAGAGGATGCAGCATGGTCCATACTTTGTATTAAAGCTCTTACAAGGCTTCTAGGTTTCTCAGGATTACAATATAATGCCCACAAAGTAATGTTTTTGGAAAAGACTGCAGCAATTAGGATTTTTGGCTACGGTCCAGGTTACTCTGCTTCTAGAGCAAGATACTTTTTGGCATTTTCATCCTACGCCTTAGTTGCAGACCGAACTGATGTAAAATCTATAGCTGACTACAAGAGAAAAAAATTTCTACGTTATAGAGGAAAGATTCCTGAGGAGGAAGAGAATGTGAGAGTTTTGGAAAACTAGCTTTGTATATATTCTTTCTTATATATAAAAGTGCGATTGCTCATGTGTCATTGCCGTCTTTTATTTGCATTCTTTGAAGTTGTCGTCGAAAAAACCAGTTGAATAGCTCCTCCAAAGCATTGCTTTTTGTAACTCCTTCCCCATGCCTTGTGATTCGAAAACAACTTGTGCGTGCTTGATAGTGGGATTTTTCCATGCCTTGGTTGCTATAAGTTGCTAAGGGGCCATGCTCCTCCACAAAGAAAGGTCCATGAATATGAAGAATATGCTGCAATACAAAGTAACACAAATTTTATACCAATTGAAAAACCTATCAAAATAAGACCATATTAAATAATTATTACTTTACCAGATAAAAAGTGATATCTTTTTCTCCCCATGTCTCTTTTATCGCCTGAACAAGCTTTGTGATTATCTTTTGAACTCTTCCGCATATGTATATGTTGTCTTATGTTGCCTGAGGAGTTTCAGAAAAACATCAAGGTGTATCCAAACCTCCATTCTAAGAAACGCAAGCCTCGGCGTGCTTGCAACATTTGTTGTGATCTCACATAGCTCTCTCCAACACTCCCAAGCCGCATTCACCTGCCTTCCTGAATGGTTTCCTAAGAATCGTTTAGCTTTTGAGCCTCCCATAGAGACATCGGCCAAGATATCTCTTGTTTTTCCTGAAATTATTGGATCCTTTCTCAAGTGAACTTGGCCCCCATGAAATCCCATTTTCGATAGCAATGCCTCGCATTTATCAATACACTCATCTGATAAAGATAATGGCTTAATGGAATATGCGTAGTCAAGATGCAACCTGAGAAGCTTATCAATTATTCTAATCTCTGCATGCAAAGTACAAATATGAACATTCTTAAGAGAGACGGAAAGAATGGGATCCCAGATGTCTTCTATGTTTTTAAATTTACTCAAATCTATAGAGTCTCTATTTGGGGCTTTTTTTACTGGTCGCAAACTACTCCAATCTTTGGATCCAATACTTTCCATGCAATAAATGCAAGGATATTTTACATTTGCACCATTACATATTCCAAGCATACATTTGATAGTTTTCAAATCAACACTCATATGCCATTCCACATTAAATTTACCAACCCCATCAACTACCAACATTTCGCCTTCACTTTGAGACTTAATGATATTTGGAATACCTGTATAGTTGAACAACCATTTCAACATTTGATGATTTTTAATTGGTACCTGGGCTGCACTAATCCACCAAATCTCCATCTCGGATTAAATCTTATGCAATGGAGCTTTGCCCTCGCCATTGCCATGGTCCAATGCCATGTTCATGAGGCAAATGCTAATTCTTTCCATCTTCTCTCCCTTTTGAATATGTGCTTCATCCAACTTCAAGGCAAACTTTAGAACACCATAACTTTCTTCTACTGTGATTTTATACATGTGAACCATTGCAATTTGTACCTTTTTTAGATCAACCCATATATTGTTAAACTCATTGTAATCAAAATTTGCCTGTTTTTTTTGTTTTTCATAGAACATAGACCTTTCGATGTGAATGTAATCTCCAAAAACATGTGGAATTTTGCGATTCATGGAAATTCTTGCAGTCGAAACTGCAAGGGCTCGGGGCAATCCAAATATAGTTACCCTATTGCGTTTAAGATTTTTAAACCATAATCCAGAGATAGCACGATAACCTTTTCGACTTATACCCATAGAATTACATGTCTCTACGATTTCATTTGCTTTCACTGTGCCTTTTAAATCCTTCACTAACTCTCTCAGAGTTGGGACCTCTCAAATCCACATTTTCTGGTGACTTAAGAATCCTCAAAATGTCTTTCTTATTCATGATTTCCTTCAAAAGTTTGATTCTTTCCTCATTCTCTCGGATATTTATGCCTAGTATGTTAGAGACATATTTCTTTGTAAGATTTAGTCTCCTTTTCTTTGCTCTCTCACACAAGCTGGTTATATTTTTTAATGGTCTCTTCCTCTCTCTAAATCCTACTGGAGTTTCTCTCAAGCGTGTTAGCTTATCCTGCAATGAATTGTTAACATTTTTCAAAATATCAATCTGACTTGTCAACTCTAAAATATTTGTTTGTGTAGTTTCTAGTGCTTTTTTCATTTCGTGCACTTGAGCTATATATGTGTAAGATGCAGAGTATAACCTCATACAGTAGCCAAGCATTCCATTGTAACCTTCTCCAGCATATCTTATATAGTCATGGACATTCAAAAAAGGAGGTGGTTTACCTGTAGAAGGATCCCTGGGATAGATACTTCCATCCACCCACAAATCTATATGCTTCATTCCTTGTGTTCGCAACCTGTTGGCTTCAATCTCATCTATCAATACTCGATTATGTATACTTCTCCAAGATGTGTAAGTCGGATCTAGCTGAATAGATAGCTTGTATTTACGTGTGCTTGCGCCTGTGTTATTTGAAGTAATATTGCTAGACATTCTAGCAAATGAACCGAGTAAGAATCTCACAGTGATAGGAAGCAAGTGCAACAAAAGGAATGGTAAAAGAGAATAGTGTATAGAAAGAAAACGCAGGAGCAAACAAATGCGAAGTTCGTACGAAAATCTCGAAAATACAAAATCTCTCGAGTTCCAAGACAATAAACGGCCGAAAAGGTGACCCCTAACCTAGATTAAAAGATGAGGGCAATTAATGGCCGACCTCTTCAATGAACCAAATATTCTCTCATTAATCACATCTGGACAACCAAATTTAGAGGTTTTATTCTTCCTAAACCTCAACTAATTAACAACTTAATCACTTTCTTACAAGGGCCATTTTTGAAGCGTTTTTTGCCCTAATGTGCCTCTAGAGTTACCACGTCCTCCTCCATAGGACTGATTTTCTTGAGTTTGCTGCATATTCTGATTTCTACCACGGCCTCCATATCGGCCTCCTCTACCTCTACCTCTATCTCTTCCAGCATTTGAGTAGAAGACAGCTACTTTTGAAGTTCCTCCTGAAGAAGATGCACCATCATTTCTCTGCTCCTCAGAAATTAGAAGAGCAATCAACTCCTCAAAATCAGAAAATATTTCACGAACGGAAATGGATGTTCGAAACTGTGTATAGTCCTTTCCTAGACCATTCAAGGTCACTGAGACTAAATCATCATCTTCCACTGGTGACCCAATAAAAACAAGTGCATCTGCAATCTTCTTCACCTTCATGTGGTAGTCATTGATGCTCATACTTTCTCTTTACACATTGTGCAACTCTTGCTTGAGCTACATTTTCCTGGCTTGCGTATTTGTGCTTTACATTTTTTACAAAGTATCCCATGCCTCCTTTGGCGTACTTGCATCTTGAATATGCACAATCAGAGTCTGAAATGCTGATAGACAGCCAGTACATAACTTTCTTGGCTCTCTCATGCCATGCTTTAAATGCCTGCATTTGCTGTTGATTGGGAACATCAAGAAGAACTGGTTCTTCTTCATTTCCTACAACAAATTTCCAATATCCTTTTCCCATAAAAAAAATCGTCATTCTAAACTTCCATGCTTGGAAATTGTTCTTGTCAAGCTTTTCAGTGACAATCTATGAGAGAGAATCAGACGCCATTACAGAACACTGCAAAAAATTCTGTCACTGCAAAAAACACAGCTTCGCCCTCACAAGGGAAAATCTGCAAAACTGGCGAAAGTGATATTTGACCACACAGTCACTTCCTAGTGACGATTTTGCATAAACAGGAACCAAGGATGATTCTGTAACTCCCAATGTCTCTGCACACAAGCATACGATGCAATTTCTGTGGTAACTGTTCACCGACCTGTAGAACAGTGGTCGCACAGCATAAAACATGGCTTTTTCCTGAGTGCGTGCAAAAAACTTCCGCCTCCAAAACAGGCCCCGAAATGGCCTCAAATCAAAAAAACAAGGTCGCCAAGGACTAAAGCCCTTACCCGTAGCATATACTACCCTCTTGTTTCACCGCGAAAGGCGTCTCAACCTGAGACAACGCACTCCTGCACTTTCCGGCTGTACTACCTGCAAAGATCTGCTCCCAAAATAGAAAATGAAAGCAACACTACTTCTCTTACCAGAATACTGCGAGCTTGGCTTGCTTTCTTGAGCTCCTTACCACGAACAGGGCTCTGATACCATGTCAAGATTTTAGGAGAGAAGGAAGGAGTCTCACTTGTAGCTTTCTTGCTTGCACAATGGGGGAATACACACAGAGGTGGAGGCTCAAAACAATTTTCTTCTTCTTAGTTGTATAAGCCAAAAGAACTCAAGTACAAAGAAATAGAAGAACCCTGTATATGGGTCTCAAACCAAACTTAACTAAGGTGGCATATTAACTGAGCCATGAACTAAAGTAGATAAGGATAGCTATCATGTAGCTATTATTCATGGGCGGTGTACCAACCGCGTCTGCAACTGACAAGTCGGTGGCATAAATACACAACGGTCACCCTGGCGTATCACGAGTGGAGCTCGATATCTCAACAGATCCACCAAAGCAACATAAAGCACCTATTTCTCTCCAATTTTTACCATCATTTCTCTAGTTGCCCTAGCCAATGACTCCGCGAAAAGTGACTCTGCAGTATCAAGACAAACTTATTAGTTTCAGCATAATGCATAGACTGAACCCTCTTCTCTATCTGTGGAAAAACAGAAGCATTCTCAACCATAACCTCATCCTCATCCTCATCCAACTTCCCAATCAAAACTCCATGTGTATCAGTAGTAGGCAATGCATGTCTTTTCCTCTTCACGACCTCTTGGAACTGATCTTGAAACTCTCTTTTCGAGATACCTAAAATCTCAGAAATAGTAAAAGTCACCTCACTACCAAGTATTTTGTCATTAAAGATTTTCTTCATGTTCGTAGATATCTCAATATCAGACATCAATCTGAAACCTGGCTGCTTTCTCTCTCTAGGCTCTTGTCTCTTTTCTTTCTTTTGAGCATCTTCCATCTATCATTCTGGCCCTGGTCTCAAAGACGGTCTTGCAGTAGGTGGAGTAACAAACTCACCCCCTCTAGTCTTTTTAGCTGCATTTGGATTTTTTTCATCCCTCTTACGCTTCTCCTCAACAAGTACATCTGCTCCGTGAGACTTAGCCAAGTAAGCATAAATAGTGTACCTGTCAGGCAAATCCCAACCTGTCTCAGATCTAATGCTAGAACTTGCACTAGTCAAAATAATCCGCTGAATTTTTCCCTTGTTTGCCGTCTCCATAGCATAAGTTCATAATGCTGACTGATTCTCTGATCTAGCTGCCACATAAAAAGTACGCGCAACCATGTCATCCACTAATTTCTTCATTCCGCCTTTCCCAAAATTAGTAGCAAGCGGAGCTCTTGTTTCAGTCAACCAGATCTTATCATCTTGTCCCTAAAATACCAAATTCTTCCTCCTTGTATCCTGAAAAGATTCACAATCCCTACAATGCTGATGGTCCGTACTATCACACCAAATACATCTTCAATCTCTACTAGATGCACTAGGAGCACTCCTAGGTGCAGTAGTCGGCACAGTCGAAGCAAACTGCTCTTTCAATTTTTCCACCAATTCTGCTTTAACTGACTCCAGTGTCAAATCCGTTATGCCTTTGATTATATCATCAAGAGAGGAAGACACCAACGGAGTGGATGATTTTGGAGCAGAAGGAGCCAGCATCGATCTTGGAACTAGAGGAATGGAAAGAGTAGAAACAATAGGCACTGGCATAGGCCAAGAAACTGACTGAGAAAGAGAAGAAATAATAGGGATAGATACAGGCATAGGAGCAGAAGACGGGGTCGGTGTCATAGATCCATTCTGTAGACGGGTCTTCCATATTCTCCTCTTGGTCAAAGTCGAGACTGCATCCTGGACATCTTGCCAATCCGTTTTAAGACCCATAGGCTTCGTGTGATCCTCAAGGAGCTCTCCTAATTCTTCCTGAAGAGCAGGATCTGCAGCTTGCAAGAAAAGTTCAACTTTCTCAACATCCAATGCTCTTTGTTCAATGGCATCAAGCTGACTATACCTCTCTTCAAATTCTCATATCAACTTTGAAGCAGCTAGACCTTTGTTTGGCATGTAGACCCACTCTCAAAATGACCACCCTGTAGCCATCCCAAAGTCCTCAAAGAAATACTCTTCTTTCAGGGCCTTCTTAAAATCTTGCCAATGGGAATTTTGAATAAAAAGATCTGTCACTTTTGCCCTCAAGGCGAGTGTGACAAGACGAAGGAAATACTTATAAGTCCAGCTGATACTCCAAAAAATCCTATCTTGATCTCATATGTCTTCAAGTAAGCTGAAACATTACGGCCATCAAATAGCTTCTTCTCATTCTCAACTGCTTCAATCGCCTTAGTCGCACTGATTGCATTCTCCTGCTCCGAATATAGTTGCCTTTGTTGAGACAACTGTTGTTGATGCAATTGCTGCTGCTGCTGCGTATACAATTGTGTCTACTGATTTTGAAGCTGCATATACATAGACATATTCTGCAAAATTTGCTTTAAATCATCCGTTGAAGTACTTGAAGCAGCAGTCAATGATGGAGCTGAAGTTGAGAACAAAGAAGAAATCATAGAAGAGGCTGAAACTAATGCTGAAGTATCTCCCATCCTGAAATTTATGCGACGCTTTCACGTCGGGTTCACCAAAGATGTCGAAGGATTTCGAAAGTAAAGTCGTGACCACAGAGGACTTTGAATAACTTCAGGATAGAAGATCAATCAAGCAAATGAGCAAGATGAGAAAATGATGCCAAGTAACAATATCTTTCCAAGAGTTAACAACCTCTTTCCACTGGTGAATATTGTCAAGTGTTGCTTGAAGCCGATGCATGTAATCAGACAAAGACGAAAGCTCTTATGAGGTTCTCTTTTTTGCATTTGAAAATCAGTTCCTTCCTCTTATTTGGCAACAACAACATTTTGAATTTTCTGAAAAAGCAACTCAAGCTCTTCCACTCCAAAAGAGCTTAAAACAGAGCTCATGCAACATCAGCATGCAAACCAGCTTTTGCTCCTCCCAATAGTTCCACTAGCTCTATGTAGGACACATTTATGTGCAAGTCCATTTGATCTTGAATGCCCAGGTCACAACACAAGTTTTTGTTTTATCTTCTGAACACGATCGTCATCTCCCTTGTTGCTGGGTACAGAAAGGCAAGGACAAAAATTAATGGAATGCTAGTGTGAGTTTGCAAAAGGCCTGTTAGTGATGTATCTCGTTTTGGGGTCCATAACAATGCCTTTTTACCATTCACCTCAAGATCATGCTGGACAACAAAGTCTAGGATTGTAAGCTGCTCCTTGGACACATACTTGAACAACTAAAGGAGTCTTTCCACATAAACCACCTTTCTCTAAACCTGTGGCTCTACGAACAGCTGTAATCCCAGAACTGTGGCCTTCAAACCCACTGTAGGATGGAGAACATAAATTGCATGCAAATTCTTTCTATGTTTATGGCCCAATAGTTGTTGAAGTCACTTCATTCAGCCTAGATCAGGCTGCATTTGCAATGTTGCCGCAGAGTGGAAATATACAACTGTGTAAGGCCTTTGCATCAACGGCTCAAACTCCTTTACAACATAGAGCACAAACTATTCCAAGTGAAGACACCGCAATAAAAAATGTGCTCCTCCTCACAAGCTCTTGAGGTTCAGTAATCTTCAGATCAATACGGAGAGATGTTCAGACCAGTACAGTTCTCTCTCTCATGAACTCAACAAACGTTGCCACTGGAAGTTATACATTCTGAGTGGAACCTCCATCGATTGAATCAGAACCTTTGATTTATCCTCCTGCCACGCCTCTTTCCTGATACAAAAGCAAGTCCCGGTACCACACGAAATTCAATTACCTGTCTGACGGTTGATCTTCTTCTTGTCAACACTAGTCCTCATCTTCTGCAAAACTACTTCACCCCTCTTCGACTGCAGGTTGGCATTTCGTTTGGTACGTTCGTCGATGCTTCAATAGTCCTCCTCCAACTTCAACTCTGTCAGCTCTTCTTCGTCTCAACCTCTCTTCGCAGTAGCATCCTCGTCCTCCCACCTCCTTTTCCACAGCACCGTCCGCGTCATCCAATCTCCTCTCCCATAGCAGCATCCGCGTAGCTCTTTCTTCTTTGTCGCCTCTGATATCCCCCCGTTGCAATCATTGCCTTCGGTAGTCTTCTTTGCTGCACGTCTTCATCTTCATCTACATCTTTGTCAACTTCTGGAATGCCGTTTCGTTGTTATCTTCTGCCGTATTTGCCATCGCTCCAGGCACTGTCCGAGAAGATGATCAATCACCGAAACGTCCTCCAGCGCCGAAACGTCCTTCCATATGAAAAAGAAGTCGTATTTCTGCTCTGCAGAGCTTCTCGGCTACCTCTCTGCCCCCTTCGTCGCTGATCTCCAGCACGTTGTCCAAGACCTGCTGAAGCTACGATCTTCATCCGCCCTTTGATGCCGCTTTTTCCCCCCGCCCCCCCACCAAAAAGCCTCCTTTTGAAAATAGCCATCCGTGGCTTTGTTTTGTTTCCTTTCCCTAGGCCAGACAGTTCTATATATAACTGCACAACAGAACGTCAGAATTTCCAAATTCCAATAACTCCAAACCACAAAATGAATTCAAATAATCACAGTTACTGCCAGAGTAGCCAATTTTGAAACAAGAGATTATCTGGCACACATGCAGTTTTTCTGCACAGCCTCCTGGACTTGCATCAGAAATGCATTCCCATGTCCCTTTTAAATAGCAATAAGCTTCCAGAAATTCAGACTTTGCCTCAACTCTTGCTTCATGTGAAGAAGAGTCTCTCCAAACAGGCTCATTGTTTCATATATGCTTGATTAACTCTCTGTTAAAACAGTGGACCTAGTTCTCTCAACACGAACTGCAAAATATAAAGTCCCAGATACACCACACCAAAGCTCCATGAGATAGTTATTCAGTGTCAAGTCAGCAGCACAGCAAGGACTCTATAAATTGAGTAAGATGCCTCAAGCACACAGGAGACAGACCAGTGATAGAGGTAGACCCATTTGTGGGTAAAAAGTAGTCTGCCATTTTGACTCCCTCACCTTTCTCAGTCATCAAAGCATCAAACATTATATAGGCATTATGTTCAACAATCCTAGCAGATAAAAGAGCACCAAGTTCTCCTTTAGCTCTATATGTGCCACTTCCTAACACCATGATTTTGAAATCAAAACCTGTCTCGTCCACCTTCAAGTGGGGCTCATCACAAGGCCCCTGATCTCTTGCCATTCTTCACAAACATATCCACCATTATGCTTCCCACAAATATATTCACTTCCAAACCTCTCTCCACTATGCTAGCACGCAGAATAAGAATGCAAACACAACAACTAAGTATGTTTAAAGTAGCAAATGTCACACACACAACTTTTTTTGGTGGATTTCACACCTCGGATGCGCAGCAGTACGACACCGTACACCTACAGGATCTTTTCAACCATTTGGCCAACTAATAATTACAAATTATTCATGATGGATGGAACATACAAAAGATCATTAGCATCAATGGGAGAAATAAGAAGAGAAAGAACAAAGGAGGTGGGAAGAGGAAGAAGCAAGCAGACTGACAGAAGGGCATTTTAGATGTGGTAAATGTTGTGAGTACCCATGCAGATGATATGTTAGAGGATCCAAATGCGGATGGGATGGACCATGTATATACATATTTTTTGAGTGCTTATGAGGAAGCCTATGAGGCTCATGGACTACTTGATGTAGTGGAGACTATTGATGTGTTGACTAGTCATACCACGAATACCTTTGAAGAGCATGTAGTGGAGGAGTCACCCATTACATATGTAGATTCTCATAGTGCATATGAAGAGGCTTATGAAGCTCATGTTTTACTTGATGGAGGAACTCCGAGGGAGATTGGTGATGTGCTTGATGCACATGATTTGTAGGACAGTTGCAATTTGTGTGAAGATTCATGAGTTTGAGTATATAACTCTAGCATATGGATGTGATACTCCATAGGTGGAGAATGTTTCGAATGCTTTGTTTGATGCTTTGTCAAGAAATGTAGAGATGTTTTATGGTTTGGCACTATTCGATGTTTTTAATGTTGCTCAGAGTGGGTTGAATGCAAGTGAGGCACAATTTATGTTTGATGTGGAGCACAATTGTCAACATAAGCAACTTCCCATGCACTAGATTCTAAAAGAGTAGACACGTTGTTATGTATTCATTGATGGGTTTATTTTGAGCATGTATATGGAGGTTCAAAAGCCTTGAGTGTATGAGAGCTACCCATGGACTTATGATCTTGGAGGGGGTGCTTGGTGTGGTTCTAGAGTTGTGCAATGGATTGTGATTCTGATCTACGATCTAGGTGTATTGCTACTTTTTCTCATGTGTAGAGAGAAGGTGGTTATCTAGATGTTTAATCCAAGTGGTTGCACATGTGGCACATCCAAAGGATATGCCAATTTGGAGGGGGTGGATGTCATGCCGGATATTGTCTTTCATATGAAACCTTCGACTACATTATGTGTTGGGTCGAGTTCAAGGTGAAGGAAACAGTACCTTGAGTAGAAGAGGAGAAAATATTAAAACATGTAGGAATAGTGAGTTGTCTGTGTACTTCACTTCTCAAAGTTCTTGAATGTGTTGCACACTAGCACTAGCCATTAGAAGGCTAGGAAATTAGGAGGCCTTATTGTTGATGACCTATATGGTTTTAAAGCTTAATGGTTTCTTACCAAAAGGAGTTATCAAAAATCTTGTAGCTTTTGCATATGCTAGAAAAGAAAAGGCTATTATAAGCCTTTGCCAAATAAAGAAGGAGGCTATTTTTGTATGGCAAAAACACTTTTATGGCTAGGAGAAGCACTTCCGACTACGATCAATAGGAAAAGTCAACGCCAATTTTTTTTAAGAAACCAATTATCATAAGTGCTGGGTGCTATTTTGGAGGATTTGGGTTACCTACCATACTATTTTTGACAAGAGCACGAGCAATTGTCTCAAGAAAAAGGCTTGACCTTCTCTTAAGGAAGGGTTATGCTGTTCACTCTATTTCTAATATATCAAAAATTGAAATTCACATATGAACCCCCTTTTAAGTAATAGGGATAATGAGGTAGCATTTTTTTGAGGATAATGCAATTTTTTTTATTATTCCCCTCCCCAGCCGACTGTTGTGCTAGAAGGGGAGGGGAATAGAAAGGAGTCAGAAGCTCCTCGGTGGGAGCTTGCAGGGGGAAGTACCATGCAGGGCAACACGAGGGGAGGGAGGAATTCCTTCCCTCTCCTTATAAACCCCCCCCCCCCCCCCCCCCAACCAAGGGGGAGGGAAAGGAAGGAAGGAGGACGACGCTACTTAGACTCGAGGAGGAGGAGCTGAAGTGAGGAGGAAGAGGCGTATCGCTGAGAGTACCGCCGCCTACAGCCACAAAACCCGATTTGCAGCACTGCCTGCATGTCCGCCGACGCGGCGTTGAAACGCCCCCTGCCACGTGAAGCATAGAAGCTTCTTAAGGGGGGGCTAATTAAGCCCCCTTTCACCCCTCCTCGCGTCCCCTTTTAACACACCATCCCCCCCCCCCCCCCCCCCAACCCGGGTTTTTAAATCCTCATAAGGCCCTTTTCATCCCCCTTGTGTTCCCTTCGTGCCCTTGTGTTGCCCTTCACCTTTTCCCGTGGGTTTTAAAACACCTAAGTTTTTTTTTCTTCCACACACCCATCCCCCGTGTCCTAAAATCCCTCCAAGACCCCCCTTCCTATGCCCTTCACTCCTATATCCAAAAATCTCCCAAGGCTCCTTCTTATGCCTTTTTGAACCACACACACACACCCTTTTCCCCCCGTGTTTTAAGCCCCCTCATCCCATAGGTGTTGGAACCCCCGTAATGTAAACCTTTCTTCCCCCGTATTTAACCCTTAAGCCCTTTCGTTTGGGCTTATTACTTTCCCCCCGTGTGTAAAACCCTATAGGGCCTTTTCCTTGGGCTTTGTAAGCCTTTCCCTCCCAAATGAATTAAGGCCTTAAAGGTCTTATTACCCCTCCTCGTGGTTAAACCCTTAACGGTTCCTTGCCTTTCCAAAATACCCTTGGGACTTGGTTTCTCCCCTACTTGAAAAAGAGAAGAAGAGTATTGATGTGCAAGGGAGCGACGGTGGAATTCTGAAAAGGAGTGTAAAGATATTTCCATGTTCGAAGGACTACAACTATGATGCCTCCTAAGAAAGTCCAAGGAGTAGCTGCGGGAGGGTCATCTCCCAGTATCCTTGTGGATATCTCACCCCAAACCCAGGTTTTTCCTCTTAATTTTATATCTGTTGTAATTCAATCATGCAAGATGAATTGTTAGGGATAAGATTTATTTTGTCCTAGTTATTCACGACGAAGGAATTTAGTTTAATGGAACATGAAAAATAAATAAAGTATAAACATGGTTTTTTTTCAAATAGCATTATGCATTGAAACGAATTATGAGCAAGATTATTTACCCACTAAAGTAGTATACTTTGGTTAAGCCTAGAAGGTATAAAACTGCATCTTGCACTATTAACCCCTATTCCTTTTTACAACAAATCATCATGGAAAGTGCAAATCATGAAAGGATTCTTGCGATCCTTAAACTCTAGGAAGTTATCATTGCTAACTGCATAACTTAGCAAGGGAAAGATTGCTTATTTAGCATGAGTTTGTTCGCAAAGGAAAGGGAAGATTAGTCGAATTTAACCTAACCTCAAATTGATGAAGTATAAGATTGGAAAGTCAATTGACACGTAGATAACAAATCATACGGAAGTAATCTCAAAATTACCTTCTAAAGCTAACCAAATTAAAATGCTGCAAAATATTCATTGGGAATGAATTAAAATTCCAAGAAACGTCTATACGTTAAATACTTGTCCACATTCCCTGAATAAAGGGTTAGTAAATTGTAACCGAAAAAAAAGAACTAGGGTTTGTCCCTGAGTTTCTTAAAAGAAAATAATAAAGCTAGGAAACCCTAGGTCTGACAAACGTCAGCTTAAAGAAACTGAAACGGATTGTTTTGTAACTCCATTATCACATAGTACGATGCAGGACTTGTGCAGCAAGTACGAAATCATATGGTCTTGTGATTGATTCACAAGAAGAAAGGCTAAATTCCCACAACAAGGATGGCGGATCCTTACGCAAGTTATCTTGCAAGAGGATGTATAATTTGATATCCTTCTAAGTAAGGAAGGTTAAAAAAACTAGAAACTGAAGTATCCAATGAACTTTAGGGTTTGACCAAGTTGAGTTAATAGGGTACGCCCTAACCCAAAATATAAGGGATCTTGCCAAGTTGCAAGACACCCCGGATCGAGTGCTGGATGCATTCGAAAGGAAAGATTCCTTCCTTAGTAGTTTGCCAAACAACAAAATCGATCAATGGAAATGTTTGTGCTTGCTAGAGATTTTAGAGCATTGTTTGACTTGTTTGACCAATGAATTACAAAATAAATAAGTATCTATACTTCAGGTTGAAGGCGTGAAGGGAGTGGCAGCTTCAGCTACCCCCGACTGCCTTCTTAACCCTAACCAAGGGGGTTGTTGACTGCGCCGGGAACGTAAACCGAACCCCCTGTGAGAGGTCTCTCCGTTGAGCACTACTTGGAGAGCAAGAGGACGCTTGGATGCCAGGGGGGCTCTGGCCGTAAATCCCTCACCTTCCGCGTCCTGCACAAGAGGCTAACGTGACTCGGGATTGGATCTCGAGGCCCGCATACTAGTCTACGGGCGGAAACTTGGAATAGTGATCCCTGTGGATTGCTTGATAGCCTTCGAGCGGATTGTGGATAAGCCTACGAGCAGAACTTTTGTACTTCAAAGATAAATATGATGATCTATTAATAAAGAACTTGTCTGAGATTGTTTTTCTATGTCAAGTGATAAGATTATGTGAAGGAACCAGTGCTTAACGGATTAATTAAAGAAGCTGATTGTTACATGTCCAACTAATGTGTTAGTTAATTACATAATTAAAACAACCCGAGGAAAGTGCGGAGGATGGGCCATGGGTTTGTCCTACGGATGGGTGGTCCCGGTTGGCCGGGAACTTTTCTCAAATCTCGAAGAACAGCGGGACGA
Organism: Lygodium microphyllum; assembly: GCF_053477565.2. Classification (NCBI taxonomy): domain Eukaryota; kingdom Viridiplantae; phylum Streptophyta; class Polypodiopsida; order Schizaeales; family Lygodiaceae; genus Lygodium; species Lygodium microphyllum. Next base: position 53,411,820 of record NC_141135.1, on the reverse strand, counting down.
TCGTCAAAGGACACAAACAAGAAAAGCGTTGACCTAGAGTTATGTCTTACCCGATTTACACTGTTTTAGGGGAACGGAATGGGACTATGCCTTATGGTGGCAGAGAGGTTGAGCTTTTCATCCCTCTCGTTTCCCATTTTCCTTGAACCAAGTACAGCGTGAATCCGCTTCGGACCTGGTGTTTCTACGTAAAGTAGCTCGCTTGGGTTCGACGCTAGTTGCTGTTAGGAAATGACCAATCAGGAAAACCCTAATTCAGGTTGATCCTAAGTGGGAATGGCCGGAATACTTCTGCTACGTGGCAAACGCAGAAAGCCCTAGATCGCAAATCTTGTAACATTCCATGGGAGTGGTGGGCGGAGCTTTCTAGAAATCTTTTTCGATGGACTACTAAGAGTGTCCTGGATGATACTAGTGGACACATTACATTGTTCAATCTGCAATTGGAATGCATGCAATTCTATCATACTAGCTTTTTAATTGCTAGCTAATAAGCTAACATATTCTCCCTTTGAGTATAGCAGCTTTGACATTCATGATGAAAGTGCCATAGCATCATGCTTGAGCTTAGACTTTTGAGGCACATCCTGAAAATCCACACAACTTCTAAAGAGCTATTTATAGGGTGGTGACTACAATGGCACCATATATGATGATGAGTACATCAATTAAAGTTGGAATTAATGATGTTTGGTTCATTATCCAGTGTGATCCGAGGAGATACTGAAAATATAATCACTATTTTTGTCAAATGGGAAGAATAGGCCCAATATTGCAAGGAAAATGCAGCATGCAAAGGCATAGGGTAATGGCATTACCTCAAGCTACAAGTCTTCTCACTTGAACTAGGAGTAATTAGAAGAGATACACATCATTGTCAGCATGCATGGACAAGATGGAGTAATGTGGATAGACCTCATACGAGGCAATGCATATAAGGAAGGAACTATGAATCTACACATAGAGGATGGAGTCATAGTGCAAAGTGGAGGGGATAACTAGATCAAGTAGCATCTTTTGATCAATGGCTTCAAGATATGGCATGCTATGGGTTATGTCATCAAAGGATAATAGCAAAGAGGGAGATCAATAGTAGTTTGAGTGGAAAGGGAGGCTTTTATGGCTTCTTCTTGGTTGTTTAAGGGGGAATATCAGTGTTGAAGGTGCTAGGAGTCGACTAGAGAAGGCACTAGTAAGCAATGTTGAGATGGCAAGCTCAACACATGCGGACATTGATGATAGACTGCTTGGCTAGATGGATCCGCACACCTGCACTTAGCACGTTGTTGGTCATTATGATACTCACATGGCCACTAACTTACCACTTATTATATTTAGTTTGCTACACCTAACCATAGCTAGCAAAGATATAGCGCCAGTCGATTAGTGTAGTGTGTTATGCATTGTTTGACTTAGTAGGCCACTTTCCTTTATATGGTATCTTATCTATACTTTGTGTACATTGTATACTAGTATAAAAGAAAAGAAAAAAATCAGCAAAGAAACATTTTAGCCTCCATCTCTCTTCTTGTGTTCTTGAGTGAGCTTCCTCTTGTGTATATAGTGTGTGTTTAACGCAACAGCTTAAGCAAATCCCCCCACCACACAATTCTTGACATGGTATCAGAGCCGCGCCACTGAGAGAGGCTGATTTTGAAGGCTCAAGTGAAGGAAAAGAATCAAGGTTCGAGCAAGCAAGCAATGGGTAAGAAGCTCTTCCATTCTTCCACTCTCTCTCTTGGATAGTGCCTATGGGGGCACAAAAGCAAGGTAGAGTGAAAATCTCATATTACTGTGAGATTTGGTCTATGAGTAGAGTACTGTATATTTTACAAATCGGCCCTTTAGGCCTTTCTCACAGCTCTTTTGGGCATCTGAGGTCGTTTTAGGCCTCGTTTTAGAGCTAAAAGGTTGTGGACAATAGTTTTCAGATGATACACTGTGATTTCGGTTGTATTGACCAAAAGTGTGTACACATGTTACAGATTTCGAATCTGTAATTTTTGAGGTGTTCGCCAAGAAGTAAACATGAGATTTATCTACAAACAGGTTGCAGATTACATATACTATTAAGGAATCAATGAAAAAGTTTGCTTGGTATATTGTTGTGCACTTGTTGTGAAAGGTTGCATAAGACTAGCTTGCTGTGTTGTATCCTTTTTTGTGATAATGGTAGAGAACAATGGAAATCCCATTATTGAGAAGCTCGATAAGAAGAACTACCTTTCATGGAAGTTTCGTGTGACGAACTTCCTCATTGAAAAGGGCTTTTATGAGTTTGTTTCAGGTGAAGAAAAGAAGCTAGAGTTGGGTATCCCTCCAACTACAGATGAGTAAAAAGCATGGAAAGAATGGAATGCAATAGACAAAAAGGTGATGTATTGGCTATCTACAGTCATTGACAATACGATGTTGTGACATATCAGGAATGAGAAAACTTCACATGCAGCTTGGACAATTTTTTAGAACATGTTTTCAGTAAATATAAAGACACGAAAGATTCAACTCAAGCACGAGTTGAATACCTTGAAGAAAGGAAAAATGTCTATCAATGAGTATGTTTTGAAGGTGAGAAGAAATGCAAATGCTTTAGCAGCAATTGATGCAATGCATGATGATGATGATTAGATTTCATCCACTTTGAGTAGCCTTAATAATGAGAAGGCATGGAAATCATTTGTTACTTTAGTATACGTACGGAAGCCATTTCTAGATTTTAATGAGCTGATCTCTCTCATGATTACCGAAGAGATCAAATATGCAAGGTGACTCATCTGAAAGAAATGGTGAACAAGTCCAAGCATTTTACATAAGTTTAGAAAGGGGACACGGTAGATCCTCTTCGAGAAGCCATGGTATCAGATATGCTAGTGATAACCAACAAAAATAGGTTCAATCAGCATTTTGATGAAATGCAGGTTTCAGGAGGCCGAGGGAACTTTAGAGGCAAGGGAAGCTCTAGAGAAAGAGGTAAATGGCAGAATAAAGGCACTGAAAATTCTGCTATTACTTGCCATTATTGTGGCAAAACATGTCATATTGCAGACCATTGTTATGTTAAGAAGAATGATATTTGTAGTGGTAAATTGGAGCAAGGAAACTATGCATCATCTTCACGACATAATGAAAATAAAAATGAGTGTCTATTTATTATACAGCATATGATGAATGTTGTTACAAGAAAAGGGACACATGATGATGTATGGTATGTCGATTCAAGTGTATTTTATCATATGACTAGTCATATTGAATGGTTTGGAGAGATACATGACTTACAAAATCCAAGTTATGTACAAACGGCTGATGATTCATGCCACCCAATTTCACACATTGAAAATGTTTCCTTGTCCTTGCATGATGGCTAGACAAAGAGTTTGACAGATGTATTACATGTGCTATCAATCACAAAGAATTTAGTGTCTATTGGCCAAATGGTAGAGCAAGGGTTGTAGGTTCGATTCAATGTAAAAAGTTGTTTTGTAGAAGACTTTAATGATAAGTGTAAGTTTATCGTAAAAGGAAGTAGAGTTGGCCGCATGTTCACTTTAGATGCTAGAATTCCTACAATGGATGCTGCTATGTATGCTAAAGGAAAAGGAGTGGTTGTAGACATTGAAATATGGCATAAGCATATTGGACATGTAAATGTGCAAGGGATGAATTTAATGCAGTCCAGAGGATTGGTTACAGGGTTGTCTTCTTTTAGAGTTGCAAAATTGCATAAAGTCTGTGAAGCATGCCAGTTTGGTAAGTAGGTGAGACAACCCTTCTCGGATGACAGAGAAGTGATTGTTTGGTAGAAAAGATTTACATATATATTTACCTCCTGTATTACTATTAATCATATTGTCCAAGCCATGACACCATTCCATAGACAGCACTTATAAACCACACACAAATTCAAGAAAATACTAGGATGGCAAAATATAATCATGTCTTTAGGAAATTAAACATGACCAATAATAAAAATGACTATTCTGCAATAGCAAGAAATGCATATCTTTCATGCTCAGAGGCTAGAAACATTCCCCATTTCACTTCGTTTTCAAACTTCTTATCCGTCACCTATCAACAAGCAAAGGTAGGGTCACATACACTTGACAAGCAGTCATTGCTATGTACATAAAAATATATTTGTGGATCTCTCCACACAAACATAGCAGTATTGCACATTTTCAAGTATCTCAATTGCATCAGTGCACATAATTCGCACAAAAGGTGTAGTTGCAACAAGTCAAAGTCGGTCAATTGCTGTCTTATCAAACATCTTTGCCATGAACTCCATATCATCTAAGCAATGGTCAAGCAACCACTTGTATAAAAACCTCACACAATCTTTTACATAGTTTATATCATCTTGGAATACCAAAACATTATCTAAGCTCATCAAAGAGGAACTCGTAGATGTATTAGACCCCCTACATCAAACACAAAGCAAGATATAATAATGGTTATTCTACATGACATGAGAGTGGAGTTTTGAGCTTGAGATGTGCCTAAAATTTGCCAAAAAATCTTGAATTTAGGGGAAAAATATTTAACATCGAAGGCGGCGGCTCCAGCTAGAACGATTTTAAGCACCAAGTGAAAGACGGCTTTTAAAATGCACCTGAGTGACACTTGTGGATTTTTGATAATTTTTTAGACTACCGTGCGGATTGTCAAGAGTTTCCAGCCAATGCGGGATGTCAAGCTGGACGCCCAAGATTTTTCAGAGCTCGATTTGGATGCAGGACGGGGAAGTGACTGCAAAATGATCAAGATTTGAAGAGATGAACAAGTTTAAGGCCAAAATTGGGTGTGCCTTTTGGGAGCCTTGGACCCCCCTTCCCCAAAATTTATGCAATCTTGATGAAAAAAATGTGAGGAAGATGAAGAAAAAACGTGGAGCAACATGGCGGCCGTTTTTTGCGCCCTCTCATGATGGAGATGGAGTATGCAGGCTAAAAGGAACCCATACAATCGATCATGGGGCTTATCTTCCCTCTCTTGGCTGGTCTTATCGCCTGTCTTTGCTCGTGAAATGGCTGTGGGAATGAAGAGATGGAAATCTAGTCTTTCTCTCTCCTCCCTCTCTCTCCCCTAAGGGGTTGTTCTTGTGTGCAAGAGGAAAATGAAGAATGGTGAAGGAAAGCTTGTCCGGGTGGGACCGGATTGCTTCCGGATCAATCTAGACATGAAGATTGCTGATTATAAAGATGCTAGACATTGAATGTGGGCTGACCTGCAGTCCCGCACCAAAACCAAGATCCCAAGACACGAAGCCTAAGCGATAATTCAAATTTTATGAAGAAAAAATGAGTTTTTTTGCTATTTGATTGATGAAACATTATTCCCATGGGATGATTATGCGTTATGATGTTGTTTTCTATGAGTTACAAGAGTTTATAATCAAAAAATCAGAAAATCATAAGTGATATGGCTGAAATTAATGTTATAAAACCCGTAAAACACGCTTTTAAGGGGTAAAATGGAGTTTCTGCAAAATACATGGGAAATATGAGACATAATACCTACAAAACCTGAAATTTTGCTGTCAAGGAACCTAAGGGCCACAACCCATAATCAATTTTAATTTCTAGTCATTTTTTATTGAAGAAAATAGAGAAAAAATACCAAAAAATGGTAAAAAAATGGGTTTTAAATGGGAGAAAATTAGGAAATGGATAAAACGAAAATTCGAAAAAATTACATGTGTGTTTGTGCAGCGTATAATGAAGGTAAAGCACGAGGTTGGCCTCGGTTTACCCTCGTTTCTATGTTTCTGTTCATGTTTATTGCTTTCTTTGTAAGGAAATACACATAAAATGACTCTTTCACCTATCAATGAATGCAAAACATTAAATGGTAGGGTGAGAGGGGAGGTTGAGTGTCAAAATATAAATTAAAATCTATTTTATGTGTTGCATCATGCCTATAGGACGTTGTTTTAAATTAAAGGGAAAGGCAGCATGAGCATGAGGCTCGGTGTCTCTTCTCATTACATAAACGCTAGCATGGAAATCATGAAAAGAATTGTTTCGCACGATGCATAATGCTGATTTCCTTCTGTTTGTGCACTAAACCATTCACATTATACACTATGCATGGTTCATGGTATCAACAGGAAAAGCTCCTAGACTGCATAGTAATTGTTTTCTTAGGACTTTGACCCACGATTGAGAGTGTGAGGTTATCCCTTGCTGTACAATAGAGGGTCGGTTTCCTAAGGGACTATTAAGTGAGGGTGCATGGTATATCTCCTGGAAATACGAGAAATATAAAGAGAGGAGTTTGTGTTCGTTTGTGTTATATGTTAAGCAGCACATCAAGGGGCCAATCCCTGCGATGTAGGAGAGCTGCAGTGAGGCCGTGGTGTTTCTACCGAGAGGTTGCCTCCTTGTATGTGATTGTGGCATTGCCAATGTGTATGGGTTCTCCCTCTGAGGACTTCATAGAAGGGAAACGTTCGATTACAAAATGATGAAACTATAAACGCATAGATTAGGCTTTAGGGCAGTTTATCCTTTAGCATTCGATTGACGCTCCTGGTCTGTGAGGCCGTGAGGGTGTGTTTGTTTGTCATGAGCATGAGGTTCGGCTAGTGCCATAGCCAGTCCCAGCCCATTTTAGGTCCCATCATGACACAATGTCTAGATAGAACATAGAAAGCCTCTATAAGAAGCACATATACTCCTCAATAGCAAAAAGCTTCAATTTACCATGCATAGTACACACAACAACTTGCACAAAGACCATCTATTGAATCGAAATGTTTTTTGATATCCAAACCTCTCTTGATGCCATTCAATAGGAGGTGTCAATTACAACAGCTAAGAATCCAAATTCGGACCATAAAGTCATAAAATCTGCTAAAAATCCAAATTCGGACCACTAAAGTCATAAAATCTATGTTTTGGCTATAATTATAATTAGATGAACAAAATATGTTCGTAAGGTCAAATATAATAAGGTATTAGATGCACACCACATAGTAGAAGGTGTCAGTGTGGTATTATTACCACCCAAGTCAAGCCAAATCCATAATTATAGCAGATGAACAAAATATGTTCACAAGGTCAAACATAATAAGGTATTAGTTTAGATGCACACCATATAGTAGAAGGTTCCAGTGTGCTAGTATTATTACCACCTGAGTCAAGCCAGATGCATGTGCCATTCATTCAGATCCAAAATGTTGGTATTATTATCACCCAAGTCATGCCAGATCCATGCACTATTCATTCACTGACAAGATTTAGCATGTCACCTTTTACCTTCTGACCATTTCTCTTTCCTCCAGGTTATTTGGAAACTTAAATCAAAGTGCATTCAGCTCACCATAGTTTCACTCTTGACACATTTAATCTAAAAGCAGCTGGATATTGTTAGAGATATGATTATCTGGTCATCCCCTGGACATTTGAGAGCAGTTTGTCAGAGATTGTGTGCTGAGTACCACATGGCAATGCAAGACAGTTTTGCACGTACAATAGTCGAATAGACCACAACAGCAGTCACATTTACTACAGACCAGATCATAGTGATGCTGTGGTAGTTTACCATTTTTGGTAGTGATGATGTGGCAATTTTTTACCTTTTTTGACAGGTTTTTATGCGGTTAGTTAAATCTAGCATAGGTCAGCCAGATTCGGCAGGATATAGCAGATGTTCAGCACACATTCAGATACATCTAATAGCAGAATACGGGATGAGACCATGCACAGATCATGCTAACTGCTGGAAACTTCGAGGTGTACAACAGGGTGACATCATTGAAGTGGAGATATGCCGAGATACGCACTACACCCATGTACATATCTGTATTTCTTATTCAACATTCTTCATATTGCAGATATGCGTTCTTCTGTCTCTTTCTCTCTCTCTCTCTCTTTCCTCTCCGTGTTCACTCAATCTCGGTCATAAGCCTCTCACCACTACACTCTAACATGGTATCAAGGTAGTACAAAGACTAATTGATCGTGGGCAGGGGTTTTCAAGGCGACACAAGATTGTGTTTTCAGCATTTGAGGGTGAGTGAGAGGGTTTCACATCGAAAAAAGGCTGAGGCGAGCATGGGCATGTAGGAAAGGAGCAATGTTGCTGATTCTACTACAAATTTTGCTGTTTGAGAAGGAGGAAGGTTATTTTTTAAAGCCTTCAAGTGCAGATTTTACCTTTCATTGCCTCTAGTGGGTGAAGAAGGTGGGATGAGCTATAGTCAAAGGGACTTGCTTGTGTTTTTTACAAGCATAGTAGGTGAAGATGTATTCTAAGGCCGATATAGAGTTTAGGGAGACAAAGATTGGAACATGCCCATCCGACCGGCTCTTCCATCAAATCAAAAACTCCATGGTGAGAACTATCACACTTGGCACATTATGATCCTTGCCATCTTGGGAGTCCTATGATTTGGCTGAGCTTGTTATGGAGGCCATTGACCATCCTACATTGAGAGAGAAGTCCAAACTTTCTACAGACAATCATGCAGATTTGGCAAAGGCTCAGGCGCATTGGGACAAACTGAATGCCCTCATCCACTCATTTCTCTTCTTCTCATGTACTACCACCACGATTGTCCATATTGAGCACTTGACAGTGGTTGAGGACATATGGTTGGAACTTGATCAGTTGTACAACTGAATGATCATTATGAAACGAGTGTTTTTGGAGGTGCAGATGGATGTTGGACCCTAACAAGTCATCTTCTATGTGGGAGCATGTGAATAAGCTGTCAAGGACATGCCATGATCAAGTGTATGGATTAGTTCTTGCTTATGCCATATGAATCCACACCCCATGCAAACACACCCTTAATAGGATATCCTCAAGCCAACCATATGAACCCACCCTTGCCATATCATCATAGAACCTTCTAAAAGATATGCCATGTCATCACTTGCATCATCAATGATGTCATAGTAGAACCTTCTAAAAGTTATACCATGTGATCGCTTGCATCATCGATGATGTCATCATGGAACATTCTAGAAGACCTTTAGCCGCCCTCCAACAACTATAAAAGGAGGGGCTCACCATAGAGCTCCTCAGTCTTGCCAATGCCAGTCTTCGAAGCTCAAGGAGTCGAGACCTCCAAGTAAGTAACTTCAAGTTCCAATTCTAGTTCTTGTCTAATCATGGTATCTAGTCTTTTCTTGTCTTTCAGTATACTCTTGTTGTCTAGTCGGCTTGTAATCTCATAGTATGAGATCTTGTCTAGTACTATCTTGTATCTTGTTTATCCTCGTTCAGGGAGATCTTGTAATTCTGATATCTTGTATCTATACCTATGGTCCCGGGTTGTGGGATCCTTCATATCCTATCGAGCCCTATAGTCTATATCTACAGTCCGGAGTTGTGGGATTTTTCGTATCTTGATATCATTGTATCTTGTGCCCCTACATGGGATTATCTTGTAATCATAATTCTTGTAACAAATCTTGGATCTAGTGTAGTCTCTCGAGCACAGTCTAGTACTCCCATAATAGTTTGGCAAGACTACTTTCTAGCCCTATTGAGCACCATGGAGGCAACCCTTGAAAGAATTGTGGCCTCCCTTCAAAACCTTCAACAACAAATTCAAGACTTGAATGAACGACAAGTGCAACTTCAAATAGAACACCCTATGTATCTAGGCCCTATGCTTTAAGAGATGCAAAACCAAATCCGAGACTTACAGAACAACAAAGGAAGTGATGAGATGATTCCACGTGTTTATCTGCTAGCCTGCCCTATTTTGTATGCCAGTCGATCATCTCCTAGTTTTGAGCTCTTGTTAGAGCTTGGCAGAAGATGAGAAGCTCTGTCAATTTGTTCAACATTTATGTGTTAGTGCATTTCATTTTTGAGTGGCTGTTGGCCCATTTTTAGGGTGCATTTTCAGTTGGCCCATTTTAGGGCAATCGGCCAATTTTGGCAGGCTGCTAGTTGGTTGGCCAAATTTAGGAGAGGGCTATTTAAAGTAGCCCTCTCTTGGTTACTCTCACTCACTCTTTTCTACAGATTCAGCACACACTACTCCCGTTCCTCTCAGACATTGGTACTACCACTCATTTTAGCCTAATCTAGTACCCTCACTGACACTCCTGGGCTACGTGCAAGGACTGATCAGTCCACATCCTTGTATTCAGCATACATTTTAGCTAGTGCAGTATTTCTTCCTTCATTCTCTGTTTTCTCTCTCTGTGTTCGTGTTACTTCTTCCGTTGCACACTCTCACATGTTATCATCACCTATGTGAGAACACAGATTTGAGATCTTCTTCTGTGGCAACTGCCCCGGCTATCCCAAAACGCAGCCAAAATCATGTGCATTTTTTGCACCTATGTAGAGGCAACCCTCTCTGGAGGCAAGGTGGTAGCATCCACAACTAGGCGACCTCATTTTGAGGCTTGGTGGCCACATTCAAGTGGCACTCGTCATAATCTAGGACTCTTTCAGCCTCTCCATCAGGCGACTGTCCCTTTTCCTTGGCTTTTGTTCCTTTACTCCAATCATCCTCTTCTATGGACCAATCGTCCCCTTCATAGTCCTTTCCCTCTACAAACACAAGATTTCCTGGGTGTGTGCAAGATGTCACCAATTTTGAAGCTTTGATGACTCTAAGGAGAAGCTTCTTTCTTGACACTCCTCTGAGTGGAGATGTGACTATTGGGAGTTTTGTGATTGATGACGGGAGGAGTCTCCTCGAACTTGTCCCTCTTCTATCCATGTATCTCAAAGGGTTCCATCTACTGTGAAGGCCCTATTGAAGAAGCTTTCATATGATGTTTGCATGCCTTCCATGATTCCCTCTATACATGTATCCATTCTCCCTTCCTTTTCTAAGGACGATAAGTTGGATGGTTCCAACTATTCTCTATGGTCATGCAAGCTGGAGTGTAATCTCGACACTTTCGATCTATGGGCACTTGTTTCTTCACCTATTGTGCATCCCGTGGAGGACCCTGATTATGGGGTCTCCATGGACCATGCAACCTTATAGAATCAGCTCAACTCTCAAGCTTGTTCCTTTCTCCTTATGAGTCTACAGGATTATGTTCTTGTGCATGTTCGTAGGTTGTAGACTGTAGTATAAGTGTGGAAAAAGCTTGCCTCTTTCTATCAACACAAGACATTTACCAACAAGATCTCCCTTGAGAAGAAGTTGCAATTGCTCAGTCTTGATGATTCTTGAGGATATGCGAGGTAATCTTGCCTCTCTTGGATGGGAGACCTCCTCTGAAGACATGGCTACAATTCTTTTAACTCAGCTACCATCTCCTTGGTTCCATGTCTTCTACACCAGCCTTATCACCTCATGGACTTGTACGGGCTGATAGAGCACGATGATTGAGGCAGACAGTCATACGCACAAAGAGAGAGAGAGAGAGAGAGAGAGAGAGAGAGAGAGAGAGAGAGAGAGAGAGAGAGAGAGAGAGAGAGAGAGAGAGAGAGAGAGAGAGAGAGAGAGAGAGAGAGAGAGAGAGAGAGAGTGTGTGTGTGTGTGTGTGTGTGTGTGAGTGAGAGTGAGAGCAAGCAATGTAGAGTGTGAGCACGTTTTGATATAATGACGAGTGTACCACTTTAGGTTTTTAGATAGATATATATATATATGAAAGTACAATGTGCTAAGGGTGTGTTCACACCCGTGCACATATAAAAGACAGGATGGCCCCTTTATTCCCAACAACCTCCCACCTAAAGGCAAGGTGCCTTAAGAGGAGAAAAGAATCAGCTAAGTCTAGGTATGTACAAAGCTGAAATAAATATATCTATCCAACTCTCATCATCTGTCGCAATGAGCAGACCGCTCTATTGGAAGACCCTTCGTGAGAAGGTCTGCAAGATTATCATGTGTATGCACTTTGATAAGCTCAATGCTCCTGCTGTCAAGTACATCTCTAATGAAGTGGTACTTCACCTGTATGTGCTTTATCTTTGCATGAAAGATAAGATTTCATGCTAGCATGATAGCACTCTAACTATCACAATGGAGAACAAGTAACTCTGTGATGCCAAGCTCTCCCACCAGATGTGAAAGCCATAAAGCCTCCTTGCATGCCTCAATGACAGCCACATACTCTGCCTCTGTAGTAGACAATGCAACACACTTTTGTAGCCTGGAAATCCAAGAGACTGCTCCTCCTGTGAAAGTAAACACATACCCAAAAGTGGACTTTCTACAGTCTGCATGACCAACATAGTTTTCATCCGTAAGCCAATAACAGATGCCTTCTGCTTTCCAAAGCAGATGCACAACTCCTTTGTGCCTTTGAGGTATCTCATAATACCTTTCACTGCATCCCAATGCTTCTTGCCAGGGGTTGCCATGTATCTGCTAACCACTCCCACTACAAAGGCAATGTCAGGACGTGTAGCAACCACAGCATACATCAAACTACCAACAGCTAAAGAATATGGTATCTTGGCCATTTCAGCCTTCTCATCATCAAATGTAGGGATGTCCTCTGCACTAAGTTTCACATATGGAGGCAATGGAACCCCAATTGTTTTTCCCCACTCCATATTAAAACGCTGCAATACTTTGGAGATATACTCCTGCTGAGATAGATAGAGTAAGCATTTCGATCTATCTCTGAGCATTCGCATGCCAAGAATGTGATTTGCATAGCTAAGATCCTTCATGTCAAAGCTACCATGAAGACTTCGCTTCAATGAGTCCAAGGCATGAGTATCCCTTCCAACAATCAACATGTCATCAACATACAAAACCAAGATAACTAGGCTGCCATCTGCTGCCTTCTTGGTGTACAAGCAGTGATCCACTTGACTTCTATGAAAGCCTTAGGACTGCATGAATGTATCAAACTTATGATACCATTCTCTTGGTGCTTGTTTCAGCCCATAAAAACTCCTTTTGAGCTTACATACCATTTTTTCCTTCCCTTGTTCAACAAACCCTTCAAGCTGTTGCATATATATGTCTTCATGTAGATCACCATGTAAAAACACAGTCTTTACATCCATCTGTATGAGCTCCATATCCTCAACTGCAACCAAGCCCAAAGTGGTTCTCAACGTAGTCATCTTAATTACACGAGAGAAAATCTCATCAAAGTGAATTCCATGCTCCTGCTTGTACCCTTTTGCAACCAATCTTGCTTTTACTTTGGTGAGCAACCAGAAGTGACCTTCATCTTGTAAACCTATTTGCATGGAAAGGTTTTCTTCCCTTTAGGCAACTGCGCCAAGTTCCAAGTGCCATTTTTTTCAAGAGATTCCATCTCTGACAGCATGGCTTTATACAATTTCTTGCTGTCCTGTCTGTCCATTGCTTCCTTGAAGCAAGACGGTTCACCACAGTCTGTCATCATGACATAATGAGCCACATTAGTTGCACCAGAAACAAACCTATCAGGTTGTCTAGTAGCCCTAGACGATCTCCTAACCTAATAGTCATTGTTTGTTGGTTGTTCTCGCAAATTTTCATTTTCAGCATGCTGTCCTGGCATTTCAGCCTACAAATCAACATTTACAGCCTGTTGTCCTGGCTATTCCTGCACATGTAATGGCTAATTTTCATGGGCAACATCTAGCTAATCATTTCCTGCATTTATAGTAGGTATTTGCTGCTGTACAGTGGGCACATTTTGCTGTCTAAAAGGTGTTTCTTCCCGGAATACAACCCTATGGACCTACTCAGTCTTTTCGGGTTATTTGTGCATGCGATCTTCCCGAAATATAATGTCATTGCTACGTACTACTTTCCTTTTCTCGTGATCCCACAATTTATATATCCATTTCACCCTCGTCACCATATCCTAGGAAAATGCATTTACAGGAATTTTTACTCAAGTTTGCTACATTTTTCTTTACAAATGTGCATAAAAGCCTCGCGGCCAAACACTTTCAGATGAGCATATGAAGGTGGCTTGCCCGACCATGCTTTCTTGGGGAACTCCCCCCCGCCCCCAAATACCTATCATAACAGCCTCTGCCCAAAAAACCATGGGGTAATGCAGCATTAGAGACGAATCACGATGGGATCTTGGAGTGTTCGGTACTAGTGAAGAGATGGAAATATTGGAGGGTTTCTTTTTTTCTGCACAGACAGAAGGGATTTTTCAATGAACAAAGGTTTATCTTCTACGTAGGCAGAAGGGAAAAATAAATGTAAATAACTTTGCGAAATAATAACTAAATATATTTTTTCAAAATATTATTTTCTTTGTCTTTGTGTTGTGCCGTAAAATTACGCGAAGAAACCTGTGATAACGGGTTAATTAAAGAAGTTGCTTTTATATGCCATAACTTAATGTGATAGGTAATTGAATAACTAAAGAAAACCATGTGTGGGAAGTGGGTGTGCAAGATCTCTAAGATGGATCCATTCTACGGATGGGTGGTCCCGGTAAGCTGGGAGCTTCTCTCAAGAGATCAAATGAAACATTAATCATGAAAAATTAGGTAGAGTCGAGCGTTGACTTACCTAGGGTCAAGTCTTAAAACCTTGATCAGTAATTATCTTAGGAGAAAGGTGCGATGGCTGTGCCAGCTCCATTAAGATTTATTGAATCCTAACCAGTTGTTGGAAAAAAGTGTTGCACTCCATGAACCAAGGGTAACTACGATTACTCCAGTCAAATGAGAAGCCCTTATGGGACACCTCTAATGGAGCTAGCTGATGTATCAAGACCTTAGTTGTGTCAAATTAGGACCTCAAGCTCGCAAGTTAATCCTCGTGGGGGGACGACCAGTACCTTCCATTATGGGGTGGGCTCTGGAAAACCTAGACGATAGACCCCATGCATTCTCGGGAGTTCCTGGCGAAGCTGTCTAGGATAGTTCCCTGATGGACCACTAAAATGTGCTACCAAGGAATTGTTAGGCAGGCTTGTGATAGAAGCTTTGCAAGGCATAGTGGCCTACAATCAGGAATAACAAGCCAAAAGATTGGGCAGAACGAGGACAAAACATAGAAATGTGCAAGATTCAGCGAGTGCTAACCCTAGCAAGCAAAAATAGGATATGACCTGACGTAAAGAGGGAAAGAGTGCTAGAAGGTGATTTCATGTTGAGCGAGCTTCTTATGAAGCAATTGCTAGACAACTCATCAATAGAGTAGAGCGCCACTGCAATGGCAACCTAATTGCTTGCAGGTTTAGAAGTTAACCGAGGCTTTAAGGGCCAATCAAGAATCCCTATCGTGGCTAAACAATTAGACAAGTACTAGTCATATGATGACCCATATAGCTTTGTAGAGCAATTTGAGCAAGTCTGCGAGGGAAATGGCCTCACCAATCTTACTCAATACTCACAAGCTTTTGGTCTATGCTTAGGAGATAAGGGTAGGACTTGGTACATGAGTCTAGATGTTGTTGAGTGAACTGACTTTAACAACCTTAAGAGTCTCTTCATTGAGAGATTCTTTGAGCATGGGTACTTCGATAACCTTCTTGTGTGGCTGATGAAGGTCAAATAGAAAGACAAGGAGGATATAAGAGACTACGTCACACATGTGTGGAGTCTCTTCATCAACAGGATACGAAGTGAGGAACACTATTAGGCCTTGGCAGGCAATTCACGCTTGTAGCGAAATGCGCTAGCTAGGATCTTTGATAAGGCGATTAGAGTGGACGACCAACTAAAAGAGAGAAGCTCCAAGAGCTCGACCAAAGAGGAGAATAATGTTAGAGGCTTCGAGAGGGTTTCAACAATGTAGCAAGAAATCAGGCCCAAGTACTCATGATAAAGGAAAAGGTATGGAAGCAAGTTAGGAGCTAGCGGAGATGAAGACGAAGCTAGCCAAATTACAAGAAATGATGAGATGATCAACTTGCCCTCACCTCCAATGCGTGTATTGCAATGAAAACCACTTGCTAGCTGAGTGTCAAGACCCAAGGTCCCAAACTTGTGCCAATTGTGGTAGGTTTGGCTATGATGGTGTGCATTGTGGGCTACTAAGGAGACTCCCATACTCGCAACCATATGAACAACCTTACTTAGCGAATAGGCCGTAAAACTTCTTTGGAGAAGGGGAGCCCCGTTGGCTCTCCTGGCACACCTAATGATGCCAAACCGACCCTTCTTAGGATGGAGATAAACCCCACATGCATACCTAGACTACCTGGACCCTATGTAACCTATCCATCGAGCGACACTCCAGTCCACTATGTGGAGGACCCAAATGATGAAGAGCCTTTTATGCACCCCTAGGTATCGTATGATGAATAGGGCAATGCAATCCTTATGGATTACCAATGAGTGTTGGTGATGGTGTTAGGTAGATGTAGAGGTAGAGGCCTAGGAGGGTAGACCCAAGAATTAATTTCTTGTTGGAATAGCGGTCACCTAAGACATATATCCTCACATTGCCCCAAATGGGAGTAAGCTAATCAGGAAAAGGCCAATATGAGATGCCCAGAGTGTGGAATCACTCACTTGTGTGCTAAATGCCCTAGACGAAGGCTACGTTCTAGTACAATAAAGGAGCCATCTGTGCCATTAGGGCTGTTTGGAGTTGAGACATTTAACGAAGAGGACACACCCATCCCGTTGCATGTCATAACCCGCATGCACACAAAGCACATCAGCATACACTACTTGGACCCAGCAACATAGATGCAGTCTCAATCGGAAAGAAGAGCCATAGGCGAAGGAGAAAGAAATTTGATGCAAAGGTCACGGTAAAAATCGAGAGTGCCAAGATGATACTTGTTGGAAAAGAGGTAACAGATGTAGAAGCAGAAATGTCAGCTCTAAAGACAGTCTAGAAGGGGAGTGCAAAGTTTGGGGAATAACGCAACCTAAAGTGCCAACTCAAGGCCATTGAAAAGGTCATGTGGTTGAAAGAAGCCCAGAAGCACCTGAAGGATGTTGAGCCCATATTGGAAGATGAGATTTATGATCTTTCAAGTGTAAGTACACCAGCCTCATCTCCACGACCAAAGTTGAGGAATGTGACCGTACCACAAGCAATGCCACTTAAGCAAAGCCTACACACTATAGGCCAGCAAACCAGCTGGGGCCATTGGCCAAAAAATGTAGAGTTAAGAGAGAGGCAAGCAGCAAATGACCTCCTCACCAAGCTAGTGATCACCCCAGTGACTCTAAGCCTAGGAGATCTGCTTAGGCAACATCTGATACTATGGCAAGAACCGAAGTTGGGTTGAAGGACTAATAGAGCAAGGGGCAGTTGATCTACATGATCATGATGCAGTAACTCAGATACCAAGTCGGATACTACACTTGGTGCCCAAGTCCTTGCACGTCAATGCTTTTTTGGGAAGGCACCAAAATGCATACACTCGCCTTAGAAGAGACACCATGAGAAATGGAATTGTAGACACAGGAGCAGGAGATTTAGTGTGCTGAGCCACTCAATACTCCAAGACTGGGGTAACCCACCTATTGAGAATGCTAGGTTCAATGTCACCCTAGCCAATGGAATGAAAGTATGGCCAATTGGAGTATTAAAGAACTAGCCATTGAAGATTGTAGGGATCCAATTCTCTATTGATTGACTTTGTAGTCATGAAGGGAGTGGACTATGACATCTTGTTAGGCCGGCCTTGGATGAGAAATGCACGGGTCATAGAAGAATAGGATAACAATTTGTTCTTCTTAGGAAATCAAATAGAGGCGTTAAAAGTAGAGATGGATACATGGAAGACCACACCAGCCGACGTTGATGCCATCTCCACCATGTTAAAGGGTGATATGCAAATTAGAAAATCGTATGGGCCACTCACCAAGTACATCCCTTGTCCTGAGGATGAGTGAGATTGAATGCATGTGCTAGCCATGATCGATCTACCATTCTCAGATGGTGAGAAATACAAGCAAGCCGCTATGGCAATTGATGAGCCTAATGACACGCCCCTAGTACCAATTTTCATTATGGCAAGGAGCTCTCATAGACAATCCAACCCAGTAGCCACCATCACAGAAATTGAAGATGAAGATGAGGAACTGGTGGCACCTGCCTACCTACGCTTGTCAGTGACTATCCACAAGAGAGACGTCTTTGATGCACTTATTGATGAGGGAGCTGACTACAATATCCCTACACATGATCATTGGACCCTCATTGGTTAAGCAAAACGGCAACCCACCAACACCAAACTCAATCCATTTGGGGAACTGTCCTACTCACTGCTCAAGAAGTGCAAAATAATAGTCTCTATCAAGACCAAAAGCCTACCTCTGACCTTCTATGTGATGCCTAACACTAAGACCGCTGGTAAAGAATCACTATTAGGATGTACATTCAAGAAACAAGGACACTACAATGTCAACTATTACTCACAATATATTCACCTTGCCATTGACAATGTTTGAATAGTTACGACTTTCAGCAAGGGCTGCACGACTCCATCATAGTCTACAAAGCCATTGGGAGAAACCCACCATTGAGCCTAAGGAGTGGGGTTGTGATTCATCACCACTTGTCGAACCTTATCACCAATAAAAAGCCAACCACAAAGCTAAAACCCTTGAATACCAGTTCAAATGGGTGCCAAAACATTCACAATCGCCACCTAGGAGCACCCAAACACAAGCCCGCAAGGCTAGGAAATCCCCCTTGAAACCTAGGAGGCCTACTAGAAACTATAGGCATCAACGAACGATCAAAGCCGCAATGGGTTTCCGGGGTCTTATTGCAAGCACAATGCTATTACGAGGGTAACATGTGGATTTGGGCATCTAAAGCCAAGATGGCCAAGGACACTATTCCAATGCCATCCCCAACCTTAACCCCACCAAGCCATGGGACAAAAAGGGCACCCATGCATCAGTTGGCAGAGACTAAACAAGTCTATTGACCAAAGCCGCACCATGCTACTCACACACTGCCTTAACCTGATCCTACTAGTGTCCCTAAGACCTCATTGGCATCCCTCATTGGCATGTAGTAGCATGGCACCCCTAACTCTAACCAAGACCATCACACAAGAAGCCCAACCACACTCTTAGGAGTAGCCAAAGACACAACCATCAGCCGCTAAATTATCTAGTTCAGTTAAACCTTACCCACCAGCAAGTCTTAAGCCATCCTAAGAATGACATTCAATCGTCACATTCGCTAAAAACGTACCTCATAACACAGGAGACAACCTGATTACCCACATTAAGTGCTTAGATGCCACGTTGTCGTGATGTTATGAGGACACCGTGTGAAAAAGTATGGAATGCATCATCATTTGACTTCTTTATTGATCTAGAGAGTCAATGTGATCTGAGCCATTAGTACTAGTGTGAGTTGCATGGATTATCTGAAAATACTAGATTTTTGGATAATTTTAGCCTATTTTTTATATTATTGATCGTAAAAATATGAAAAAGTTAGAAAAAAAGCTTCTAGATTAGGATGGCATGCAAAAAGCTAGTTGTTTTTTCTTAGAGACTACTAGTCTCTTTTGTGCAGTGAAAACCATAGCATCACGATGTTGCACTGTGGTAGCTATAATATTTGATGACTACTTTTGCTAGGAAAGTATTGGCTTTTGGTCCCTAATTTATAAGGTTTTGACACCTCAATCAACTTTTCGCTTGACCCAGATTTGCATTTTAATCTAATTATATAATTCCTTACTTTGGATAGAGCTTTAGTCATGATCAATGGAAATGGTTGTGTAGGTATTTTAAGTAACCAAATCCATCAATTTCTTGTATAATAACCTTGAGCGCAGATAGTAGGGTTTTGGGGACTCATTGCAACTTTGAGCTACATCCCCCTACCTAGAACAGTGAGCTCTTTGTCTCCTATTTATTCTTCATGGATTTGTTTTTTGCATTGGTTTGGTAGCCTTCAATGAGCCTTCAATGTATTATACTTACAGCTTGGCCTCCCTTTTTTGGATTAGGAGAACCTCTACCAAAGTGATTTACTTTTCTTCTCTTGGGCCCTAAGCAAATACTTAAGCACTTTTTTCCCATCCTCATGAGGCTTTGTGGTTGAATCCTCCAACATTGGTTTCTTATCTTTACCTTGAGAATATACTAGATTTCCTTTACTAAAATCTACCATTATTGTGATTTGAAGTAAGCTCAAGAGTATTTTTTATGGTTCATAGTCAACATTACATTTGGTCACATGCTTGAAAGTTCTTCCAAGAGAGACTTCCTTCCCTACATCTTCTTGATTTGAAAGCACACAAAACATGATATTAGTCCATGCAATTAATGAGAGCATTAGCAACATACTCTCTCTTAGCACAAGTTTGATCCTAAAAATTACACAAGATATTATCTTTTCATCATCATGATCAATATGTATGGCCTTGACTTTCAATTTGTGATATTACACATTTTGTAGACCCAAGCATGGTATTGCCAAATGCCTTGTATGTAAGACGATCTAGATACATATAAGTGATACTGTACTCCATGCATTTTAGGTCATCCATACTAAATATTTTTGTCGTTATGTTCTCTGCTTATCCTTGGTTTATTTCACATTTATTCCTTGGTCTTCTAGCTTTTTTATTTTTCTAATAAGTTGTTGGATCGATATGTTCTTAACTCTTTCTTAATCCTTTGAGTGATGAGGACTTGCAAACCTTGGAGTTCAGTTTGTTGTTTCAATGTATCAATAAAGGTATCGTGCTCTTGATAGTTGGATAAAACTCTTCTACTCTTCCTACAATATCAAGTCCCTTATGTCTCCTAGGATTTGATTCATTTTAGTTCTTATAGATGAGTTTCGCTCTTGTTGAACTTTCAATTGTGTGGTTTTATGTGTTGCTATTCCTTGAAGTTCTAGGTTTTGTCAATATCTCTATTTCTTTTCAACCTTATCCCTTTTGAAATATTTTCTCTCTCAAGCTTTTGATGTTAAGCATAATGAGTTATTGGTTCAATGTGTTTTCTTTTGTGAAAGAAACCCTTAGTGTGGCCATAAGGTGTAATGCTAGGGTAATGAGTGACTAAGTAATTGAAGTATGAGTGCTAATAGCTTAGCACCTAAGAGAGTTGAGTAGGTCTATCTATAGGTGGATTTGACTATCAAAAATGTGAGTTTTCCTAGGCTAAAGTGCCCTAGATCACTACCATGCAAGGGGCTTTAACTATAACGGGTTATGTAAATCTATTTGTAGAGACGTCAACCACCAAGACCCATGGACCACTTTTTGTTCAAGCATTTTAAGCGCAAACCTATGGCTATCTCTCACCTAGTCGACACACCTTCGGTCCTACCGGGGTGTAGTGAGCTTACCTTGATGCCCAAACGAGTTGCCTCCTCTCTCAAGCACACAAGTAGCTCCACAATTCGAGATGCAAGCTCATGCATCCTCAAGCCTCCACCTCCAAGCTCCATCTTCCATAGCCACACACATAAGAGAAGAGGAGACAAGAGGAGAGGAGAGGAGAGGAGATGATGGAGAGCTTCATCTCCAAGATCCCTTACCGTCACACACTCACTCCTCACACACACACTTCCTCTCTCAAGCACACACAATCAAGAAAGAAGAGAAGAAGATGAGTACACTTTTCCACACACCAAGAATGATATTATCATTCACTTTTTGACTTTATATACAAAAACCCTAAATTCCTTTTGGGTAGTCATCCCCTTATCCCCATTTCACATGGCTCGCCGTGGCATAGGCCCCCTTTCCCATTGTCCTATCTTCCTAGCTTCCTTCCTATTGTCCATCTTCTTTTATAATTTGTACAGGAGGGAGCATGATGCTCTTTACAAAACGTTTTGGGGGTGTCTCGCATTTAAAAATGTACTTTTGCCTATGCCTTAGCTTTTGAGGCTACCCTTGTGCTTTCGGTCGTTTCCCTTCCTACATTTTATGCTGTGTCTGATTTCCTTTTGGGCCACCTCTTTTGGCTCCCAAATTTCACCTTTCCATATTTTTTGCTTTTTCTTGGGCTAAGGTTAATATTACCCCCCTCCTAGCCTAGTGCCACTCCCATGGCCGCACTGATGGGTAATAGTTGGAAGGTGGGATGGGTGTAGCCAGATGGCTTTTTTGAGTTTGTATACAAGACCTTGCAAGGGATGGTGTTGGATGGATTGGCCCTCAAAATTGAATATGGTGTTGGGGCTGAGCCCTCCTTGATGGTGAGACGGTGGGTGGATCAGTCCTTTGAAATTGTAGATGATGTTGGATGGATCCCTCTAGGAGGTTGGCAGGTGGGTGAATTTGTCTTTGAAATTTAAGATGGTGTTGGATGGCTCCCCCTAGGAGATTGGCAGGTGGAAAGATTTGACTTTGAAATTCACAATGGTGTTGGACGGATCTCCCTCTCATCCTCCGAGATTGTGATGATGTGGGTTGAACACGGCTTTACCCTAACTCTTCAAGTTGCCATATCCCTTCACCTATGTCCATTTAGACTTTACCACTTGGATAGGAGAAAACTTGGTACTTATTATAAAATGAATTACATAGCACCTCGCACTTGTGAGAGCCTTGGGAGGTGGCCCCTCATCCTTGTGATAGCCTTGCTAGAATATTTGGTGCTTTTCTCCATCTTTTCAGAGCACCTTGCTAGAATCTTCGGTGGTTTCCTTCATCCTGAAAAGAGCATCCTTCATCCTTGACATGACCTTCCTCATCCTTGAGAGGAACTCTCTCATCCTTGAGAGGACCTTGCCAAAGTAGTCAAATCTCCCCCACATTTTTTTTGAGGTTGTCATCTCTTGCATCATTCCTAATGAGCTTCTTCATTCACTTTTTGACTTGGGCTACCTTGGTCTTCCTTTGCTTTGTTGTGGTTGCATGGTGACATGTTGTGCAATAGTGGTAGTGCAAGTTGATGACAATGTGGTTGCGTAGGGACTGGTCTTTGGAAGAAATTGATCAACCAGTTGAAGTGGTGGGGACCAAGGGTGAATTGAGAGGATGATGGGGCCTCTGAAGTTGGTGGGTTGCAGTGTTTGGATTTACTTGAAAAGAAAAGAAGGTGCATTATCTGGAGGTGTGGTTACCTGACCATGGGGTGCATTGTGCTCATGCTAGTGGTACTAGGAGGTGCGTCGAAACCACAGGAAAGCCTAGGTGTTGTTCCATACTTGAGGACCCAGTTTGCATCATTATAGGTGTGGTGTGCAGCTTTGGGAGACAAGTTTAAAAGTCCTGCCCTTGAGGTGTCCTAAGCATGAAGTGGGGAATGAAAATGGACTAGGGGGTTAGGGATAGAGCCAGCCGACCAAATCCACCGGGTGTTTCTAGCTTGAGGACCCCTATATGCAGTGATCGTGACTTTTTTTTTGGCCACACATGGATCTAGCCATATCATAGATATCTTTGCTGAAATTTGAGGTCAAAAAGAGTGGTGGGGGATAGTATCATTGTCATAAAAACCTCCCACTAAGGAGCCGTGGATTGCTGCCCCCTTTCAAAACTTGGCCTTGCATCATTAGTTGGCCTTCCCTCTCTTGCTCCACATTTGTGTGCCCTACAATTTGTGTTTGGACGTGTAGCTGATGCTTTAGGGCCCTGCGAGTGATCTCCATCTTTTTCCTTAAGGACTCAATAGCCTCCTCTTCCTCAGATTGTGTGGCATCCGAGAGAGTGCAAAGGAAGGCGCATTGTTGGGCTTCCAAAGTCACCCATGCAGCCTTTGCCCTACTCTCTACTAACAGCATGTTGCCTTCTGCAAGGGCTAGTTGGCGCGCTAAGTCGCTCACTTTTTCTTTGCTCTTGTTCACCTAGCCATTTTCTTTTTTCTTCATTTCTTCCAAGATTTCATTGTGCCTATAGACTAACGCCCTTAGCTTCCTCTCATGTTCCTCGATTTCTCTTTACAAACACTATTGCTCTCCAAGCTTTGAGGCTAGCCTTTGTCCCAGATTTTTTTATATGCTTTTGGTTCTATCGGCTTCTCTCTTCTTCTACCGCTTGCTCTGCGGCATCTTAGATCTTTTCATTTTCTATTTGTAGATCTTTGTACAACACCATCAACTCATCAAAACTGCATTGTAGGTTCATGAACCTATGTGTTTCCGCCGCCACAAGTTTTGCTTGCCACCTCTCATCTTCTCCTCCCTTGGCCTTGAGCTTGTCCTTTAACTCCTTGATCTCTCTTTGATAGATGGCCACTTGATGGGTTCTCTCTAATTGAGAGGTTGCCATCATCTTCCTTTTGGCCTCAAGCTTAGCTACGACTATTTTCTTATCTTAATTTTCCCATTCTTGTTGTGACAGAAGTTCCTGCACATAGGTATCATAGTTTGTGGACAATGGCAAGGCAGTGCGACTAGTGGCATAGATTCCTTGATCTTTGGCCTTTTGAGGTCCAGTCCGGATTCTACATTTGCAGCTAACTGCCTTTTTACTCCTATCGTCACAGGGGTTCCTACACTTTCACCTTGAGTTGCCTCCTTGTTGATCAGAAACTGTACCCAAGCCACAAGATTACTAGCATCCACCATGGTAGAGGAGTCTTGGGTGGGTGCATGGGGGATTCACTAGTAGTAATATGAAGACGTCACCTGCATGGAATAAATATATGAAAATACCCCTTATCTACCCCCTATTTATGGGACCTTACCTATAAAATGTACGTTCCTTCCCTTAAATAAACCCCCTCCCTTACACTCATGTGGTACCATACGATAAACCCTAGTGGACCCCTCGAGGGTGGGTGTAGTGACTAGGGTGGCAGGCAATAGGACACGAGGGATGGGGTTGATTGAACTCCTTAGCTCCTCATCTTCCTCCTTAGCTCCTCTAGATTCCTCTTTTATTCTCTTTGCCTCATCCCTTTCTTCTTTCTTTCTTCATTCTTTCGTGCTTTGAGACTCACTTTGTGCTCCATGTAGGTTTGTTTTCTCTTTCTTCTCCCTCTCTTCTTTGGCCTTCTTCTAGATTTATTGGCCCTTCATTGGCCAGATTGTGCTTCTCCCTCTCCTTCATTCTCACTCATGATCCTTTTTCTAGACTACTCCTCTCCTTGGTGCAGAGGGGACCTCTTGGGCATCCCACCAATTGCCTCATCGTCTTGTGCTTTCTCTAGTGCCTCTCTTATGATGGTTGTCAAGATTCCTCCAAAGACAATGGTGGAGTCCTTTTAGGACGATGATTTCTAGGCTTTAGAGGCTAGGGACTCTCCCCCCATGGGTCTTCTGCCAGTGGGCTAATGCCTTTGTAGACTTCTCTATCATCTTTCTCATGAAGCCATTTAGATTTACCTCGTCGAAGGACTAGGCAGCGATGCTCTCTAGCATTGATACGTTGATTTTGGCCTAGATTTGGACCTTAGGGTTGGGGATGTCAGCTAGGATGATGCCCTTGTTGGTGTGGACTATCACTTTGTCCATTCCCAACATCTCATATACATTCCTTTTTTGCCATTTCTCTACTTTGTTTGGTACGGGCAGTGCTTTCTATACCAGCTTAGGACGGCTCAGCTCCATTTCTACTTGGCAGGCCTCATTCTCTAGGTGCATCGTGATCGTGCCTCGATTTCTATTGAAGGTCCGAAGGAATTCGGTACACTTCTCATAGTCAATGGCTTGGCCCACCTTCTGCATGTATTTTTGTAGCTTGCATTACTTCACCAATTGCTTAATGGATGGCTCCTCCACAAATAAGTCTTCTAAAATTAGGATATGCCTGAATTTGAACTAATTCTAAGCCCTTGTTTACAATTAGAGGCTTTACTTTACGTGATCCTCCTCCCGAGAATGTAAGTTTGCTACTTTTCTCATGATTTGGCACCCTTCTTGTTCCTACCGGAGTCGGAGAGCATACCACTTCCTCAAAAAAGATGAGTCATTATCGACTAGCCTACGGAGCTTTTGACTTGTGGCAATAACTCTGCTCTTGCTATAGGAGGTGATTAGCCATTGTTTAAGGCCTTGGTCTCGCGATATCTCAGCATTAGCGATCAATTCCTCCATGATCGTGGGGGTTTTTATCATCACAAATTCATATTCCTTCCAGGTGCATGTCATAGAGTGGACATCCAACACTAAGGATGAATCAAGTAGGCCTAGGTCCAAACACTCATAGCTCTTAGCGAGTAGGGTGAATGTTGTCGGAGGGGGTTTTGTCGAAAGGTTGAATCCATCGGGAATTAGAGGCAGAAGGAAGTAGAGATAGGAGATGGAAGATAAGAAAGAGAATACAAAAGTGGTAAACACAACAAAGACAAAGCACAATGAATTGAATCAATATGTATTGAAAGAACTTGGAATCTTCTCACTACTCAGAAGCAATCTCCAGGCATTAGATCTCCTAGAGCTTCTTCGTAGAACAAAACATGCATAAAAATTACAGCTCCTTCTCTACTGCTCAGAACCCAAATCTGATGGCTCCATTGGCTGTGAAAGGGGGGTGAAACCCCAAGATACTTGCTCATGGATCTCCCAGATCACTCCTTCTTTCAGTTCAATCTGCAGTTTTTAGCGTGTTTATAGCAATTGCAATGCGTGCGATTTCATCAATTTATCCCTTGTGAAAATCCCCAACTCAAAAAGAGGAAACTAAACAATAGCATCATGATCTGAAAGAGAAAATCTAGAAAGTAATGGTCCCATGTACTTGCTAGACTAATCCAATTTTTGAAGTGTCCCAAAGATAAATAACCTTTATCATTTAAAAAAAACAAAAAAATAAAATAGCATTAGCCCAATACCATTTCTTAAGGTAAGAAAATGGATCCTAAAGGGAAGGAAAAGGGAATATAAAAGGACCAAAAAATACCCTCTAAGAGCATGATCAAAATCACATTTGAAACTTCTAAGGCCATGACCACTTCCAATCCATCCAAGGATCGAGTAAGAGGCCACGAGTAAGAGCCCATCTTTTAGTACAATATGGCTAACCCCACGAATCTCTAGTTACTACTACCAAAAGCCCTTGATTGAAACCACGGCCATTGACTCAACTAAGGAATGAGCTGTCAATGCTTCAACAAAAAGGCATATGAGCTTTGCATTAGAAAGCACCATCAAACCAAAACCTATCATGACATACTGTTCTCAACCAAAACCTCCAACAATATCAAAATCCTAAACTGATCAAGAGATTTTTCATAGAGATGGAAAAAGAAGTTACATAAAAGGAAAATGAACTAGTAATGGAGTGCTACGAGGAACTTGATAGCATGACAATGCTTCTCACTTGAAATTATATTCAAGGAAACATTAAAGTTTTGATTAAAGAATATGAAAAGTTTCAAGAGTGGCCATTGATATGGGAAGAGCAAGAACAAATTTGCACAAATTACGTGTTGGAATGTAATCGGGTAAAACATAAGGATATAATACCCCAAACACTGTAGTCTACACTCGACACAAAATCTATTGAAGCATAGCATATATACTAACTAATCATGAAGACACATGAATGAAATGGAAAAAGACATTGAAAAAAATAGAGGACAATTGCAGCATGATTAATAGTGATTCATTATGATTCTGAGAAGAAGATACACTTTTTGATTCATTAGAACTACAATTTGGTAGATATCAATAAACATGACTTTCCAACATGACTCTTTGGCTAAAAACTATTGGCCAGTGATCCATCCGTGCATCCAACACTCAACACATGGCATGCATGATGGACTCGAGTCCATAACACTGAGTCCTCATCCATGTCCCTAGAGTCATATAAGGTAGGTTCATTTGAAGTGACCCTCATAGGAAGAGGAACCACAAGAGGGCCAAGAGTCGAAATAGGAGTAGCAAGACCAAAGGAGGTGGAATAGTAGAAAAAGGTAGAAAATGATGAGTAAGAGAAGTGAGTAGATAGATAAAGCAAGTTGGCCAACATGTAAGCATGTAGATGAGAAAAATGAACAAGTTAATGATTAGCAAGGTAGATGCATACTACAAGTCGATGCCTAATAGGAGATTCTTCTCTCTTTACTATACTTTGATAATATTATGTGGGGTTGAGCTACTTGCTAGTATCATATATGATATCATCAACATGACTAGCAACATCGTAAGACACTCTCTTTGATCCATCATTATCTATCAATGGTTGTCTCCACTATGACAGAGGTTTGGGAATCAAATGGCTATTCCATACATGAGTCTAGGTGTATCCAATGTATGAAAGAGCCACAATTTGGCATATGGTTTGTGGATCTCTATGTGTGTATATTATTGCTCTTATGCACCCAATGATACATATGTTCATTCTAGTCAAGGCTTTGATATCTCTCTCTAGTAACATTGTAGCCCTTTACAAGTGATTTCCAAGTATATATACTATTTAGTAGGCTCCACTCACTCTCCATCAAATCTAAATTGATACCGAAATCTCATCACCCAAGTGACTAAGGTGTTCAATACCATAACCTTGGTTTTCTCAAGATTCACCCTAACGTATGAATTTCTACTAAAATGACTTGTGCATCCAAATCCTTGCAATCCCTTGGGTGAGTTACAGTTAAGCACGATGTCATCTACATAAATTAAAATTGATACCAATACCCTAGCTAAGCTCGCACCAACCCTTCCCTCTTTATCAATATGATCTAAAACCTCATTTACAAAGAGTACCAAAAAAGGGTGAGAATGGGCCTCCCTATTTAACTTCAATAATGCTACTCAATGAATATGCGATATCCCCACTAACCTACACTCTACTTGGCATTGTCTTGTATAGAACATAGATACTTGAATATATCTCCTCAAGAACACAATATTATGTAGCCTCTTGATGAAGCTAGCATGTGGCACCATATCAATCCAAAAAATAGTGATACTTTTTCTTCTTGTGTACCCAATCTTTTCAATTTTCTTGCATGCTTGGATTTCCTCAATAATTACACTCATAGTATGGTGTATTCCTATCTAAAACTAGCATGACCTACTCATTGCATGACATGCACCCCCACATAGTTTCTCAAGGCTTCATCCACAATAGTTCCGTATATATTAGCCAACATGTGGCCAATCATCATGGTCCTCTTACACCTATACTATGTATCATAGGGTCTTTCCTCTTGAAGTGTAGTACAATCATTTGGTTTTACCATCTAGCAAGTAATCCCTCAATTTTCTCTATTTAAGATATGAACCAACACTAATGCTAGGATATTGCAAGCATGTGCAAATAAATTTGCCACTAAGCCATCATGATCACAAGTTGTTCCCTTCTTTAGCCTCCATATAGCATGTTTTACTCTCTTTTCTCTAAAGAAACTATAGTGTGTTGCCCTAGATATCAAAGTGATGCATACAATGACCTCTCTCTTGTGGCAAATCTAGATTATGCCAAGATACATATGGTTGTCTAGTCATACGATGTTGAAAAACGAGGAAAAGATTATAGAAATATATAAGATGATGGGATATGATCATATAAGTCAAAAAGCCAGGTTGAAGTAAGGGCATCTTGAGGGAAGAAAATATATTAGAATCTTACAAATTCTTAAGTAAATTAAAGTTCACATATATGTAGATAAAGTTAGACCAAGAAAAATAAGTAAAATGTTATGAAAGAAAACAGAATAGAGAAACCTAAAAATGGACAAAATGTGAAATAATTGAATTTAAAAATATTTTTGACATGTATAAGAATATCAATTTGAATTAGCTTACTTTATTTTTGGATTCAAGTTAAAATGCTTTTATAATGTTCAAGTAATGTGGTAGCCTTGTTCCACTAGCCTATTTTCAAATATGTGATTGCAAGTATAGCACAAAAATTAGTTTTGACCTCTCAATTATTTACTAATTTAAGTCAAGGTCTCTAACTATCACACCAAATTGATGGCAAGACATTTCCCCGACGACCTCACCAGGGCTTCATCACTTGAAGTTGATTTTGCATCTTTATGAGTATCTAACCAATGTTTAGATATAGGTCATGTTGTAGAAAGTTCTCCATTTTCATGATTGCATCAAAACTTGGTATCACAATAGTGCCAACTCTTTGAGAGTTAAGACACACATGCAAAGTTATGTGCATGCATTAGATATTTACATGAAAACTTGGTATTTTTTTGTGCAAAATGTGAAATTGGAATGTATAAACCAAGCTAAAAAAAAGTCATTGGAATACTTCTTTTGATATTTTACCTCTAAATATTGACATACATTGTTAATATGTTAAACTGCACCCTATAAGTCAAGTTTAAAATAAAATATTAGTTTAGCAAAATAAGCCCACATATTCACATGCTACATGAGACTATAAGATGCTTAAGATACTTTTATTGACTAACATGTTAGCCATAATCAATAGCTTGTGACCATTGGTAATCATTTCTAAACTAAGATTTGTGGATTGTGCTACTTAGAGCAAGTTAGAAACTCTCAAATGATGAAGGAAAAACAATGTTTATATGACCCCTTTGTATGGAGAAGAAAATTCACCTAGGTGCTTTTCTTTATGGTTGAGAACCATTCATGGAGTTTGTCAATGTATCAACCCTTATATTACAGAGAGCAAGGTAGATTGTAGGTGCCAACACTTTTGCTTTAGCATTTCTATTCCATGCACATATCAACGAATACTTAAATGAGTCAAGCTACACCTAATGGTATGTTGGTATGTATGTATGTATGTATGTATGTATGTATGTATGTATGTATGTATGTGTGTATGTGTGTATGTATGTATGTATGTATGTATGTATGTATGTATGTATGTATGTATGTATGTATGTATGTATGTATGTATGTATGTATGTATGTATGTATGTATGTATGTATGTATGTATATATATATATATATATATATATATATATATATATATAGAGAGAGAGAGAGAGAGAGAGAGAGAGAGAGAGCGAGAGGACATGCCTTGTTGCTCAAACAAGCCTCTTGACTCCTTTGATCCTCTAGATTCATCAAATTTCTCCCTTCTAAAACTTGTATAAAATATCCATGGCCTGCACTCAAGTCATTGTCACATCATAAATTCACAATATCCCATAAATTGACAACCTTTTTCAACATGTGGGATCAAAGATAACTAGAACCCATGTCCCAATAAGAATCTCTACCCCAGCTACTACCAAAGCCTTGGCTATTTCCCATCCATACCCTTGGCCATCAGCCATGCGAACGATGAAAGCTCTCTTACCGATCCAAAGAAAAGGGCAAAGTCTTATCTCTATACTACAAACACATTGCACCATGACAATGTTTATTATTGATTGGTAGCCATGTAGTAAAATTTATGTTTATCGTAAGGAAAAACACAATTTTTTGCAAGATAATAACCATGAGAAACATTGCAATACCTACATAATTGACATGTAATCAAGACATGTACATATAAACCATAAAAAAATATGATAATTACTCAGTCAATGACTTTTCTAATGTCAAAATTCTCAATAATGAGAGCTAATATATGCTTGGCACATCTCATTATTGGGCCAACTTTTAATGCTCTCAAAACCAGATGCCCATCCCAATGTAGGTATTGCAAGAATGTGCCAAATGATAAGAGCTTACAAAAAACTCAACTAATGAGAAATAAATGTGGCTTACATAATTCATGCAAAGCCTTATCTCTATACTACAAACACATTGCACCATGAAAATGTTTATTGTAGCAAAATTTATGTTTACCACGAGCAACATTGTAGTACATATATAATTGACATGTAATCGAGACATGTACACGTAAACCATTAGAAAATATGATAACTACTCAATCAATGACTTTTCCAATAGCAAAAACTGAAATAATGAGAGCTTATATATGCTTGGCATATCCCATTATTGGGCCAACTTCTAATGTTCTCAAAACCATATGTCGAGCCCAATGTAGGTATTCCAAGAATGTGCCGAACCATAGAAACTGGTAGAAAACTCAATTAATGAGAAATAAATGTGCCTTATATGATTCACCCATTGTTGCTTAATGCCAATTTTTGAAGTGCCAGAGCCTGGACCAAAACATCCAAAATCAGACAACTAAAGTATATGACATGTAATAGGTAACCTAGGATGGTTTAATACTCCTAAACATTAAGCTCAAGATCCTATATGACAACTAAGTATTACACCTTTGACAAAGCATAAGCCTCTCGTATTTGTTGGAAATTATTAGATACTCCTCAACATGTAGTGCCTAAAGCTAAGCATCAGATGATCAACATGGAGCACACTAGATTCCTATCCATCAACTCCATGCTCAAGCAATTAAGTAGGTTGCACAATGCTAGGCACCATGCAATAAAGTAAGTGACCCTTGTGCTTGTTTGGAGATCCATTGACCCATAGATTCCTCTACTTTACATTTAGTCTCTATTAGATATGATCAATGCCCCACCCTCATTAGGTGCTACCAATGATCCATGGTACTCAAAGTTGTAAGGCCCCCATTATGAGGAGAAGCCAAATGTGAGTCCGGACATTGGTTGAGTCCTGACTTGTATATCAGATGAGGTCTATGTGACCGGATGGCAAAAAGGTGACCGTTGTGGGTCTAATCTTTGGGTTAGACGGAATGGTTAAGCTGGTAGCAACTCGAGGCGCATTGCATCGAGTTTCGGGGTAAGGGAGTTAAAAAGGGCCTTGATGGTAAAGGGAATATTCCTTGGAATATTCCCTGGCCGACTAGTGGAGGCTTATATGGTAGGTCGGTCAGGCCGACCTAACAGCCTTCGCGGGCTATAAAAGCTAAACCCCTTCACAGCCATCTATCATTCATCTTTCACCCAGTCAGAGTTGTTGTTCCAGCTAGCCTTAAGCTCTTCACCTATCTTTTGTCTAGATCGCCATCTAAGCTTCACACAGTGGAAGTGCACGGGTGGACAGAGCCATCTTTGTATCAGTTGTTTGGAGTTAAAGAATTTATTGATTCTCCTCTTATATGTTGTGTACTCTCTATCTCTTTCTCAGATTCTGTTCGCTGCGTTGTGCAATATTTTACATGATATCAAAGCCCAGGGGGCTCTAGAGATCGGAGAGTGTGCAAGAGGCAAATGCTTCAACAGCAAAGAGAAACTATGTAAACTTCCGGAAGCCGTTCTGGCGCATCAAGAAGTGGTGCAGGAGGTGGTGTTGCTGTATCGGCTATTCAAACACTAAGGATTAGTCCACCAACCTTCAGCGAAGGCAAGTTAGATGGTACAAACTACACCTTGTGGAAGTTCAAAATTACAACTATCCTTGATTCTTATGAGCTTCTGGAGACTGTGTTGGGGAGTGACGCAGAACCATAGCCTACCCCCGACCCATCAAATCCTAGTGTGATGGCCGGCGCTCATCACTCAGAGTAAGAATCTGTGCGACCAAATGGCTGGCGTTGGGATACAAAAGACTAGCGAAGAGCTAGCTCGGAGGTGTCTTCGGATTTGTCCACAAAAGTTTGATGGACTAGTAACTGCCCTTAATACTCAGGTGAGACCTCAAGCTTTGACTTTTGAGGAGTTTTGTGCATTATTAATGGAGGAGGAGTTGAGGCTGAAAGCCCGAGAAGGAAGCAACAATGGAGATGCTGCATTCTTTGATGGTAAAGGGAATAATCCCTGGAATATTCCCTGGCCGTGTAATATTTTACAGTCTCATGCTATCTGAATACCCTCTCCATATTATATTCTATTTCCAAAAACAACAACTAGCAGAATTAAAAATAGACTTGGGCAACATCATCTATAACTGCAATGTCTATGGTTTTAAGCAACAAATTTGGTGTCATAAACTAGCTTGTGGGTTTTAATTGAACTTCTACCCTGGATTTGGGCTCTTAAGTTGCCCCAGAAACCTGCCTATAGATAAATGATACAATGCGCGGTGTAATATTTTACAGTCTCATGCTATCTAAATACCCTCTCCATATTATATTCTATTTCCAAAAACAACAACTAGCAAAATTAAAAATAGACTTGGGAAACATCATCTATAACTGCAATGTCTATGGTTTTAAGCAACAAATTGGGTGTCATAAACTAGCTTGTGGGTTTTAATTGAACTTCTACCCTGGATTTGGGCTCTTAAGTTGCCCCAAAAACCTGCCTATAGATCAATGATACAATGCATATTTCTAAAAATCTACATGGTTGAGGCAAGCTTATGAGATGCAAGGATACATTGACACCTTATTTCACCAAACATGAATAGGCATGAACACACACCACACACACACACACACACAATCTCTCTCTCTCTCTCTCTCTCTCTCTCTCTCTCTCTCTCTCTCTCTCTCTCTCTCTCTCTCTCTCATGTTCTCACTTAATGAGAGTTTGTCCTTGATTCTATAGTCCAACAAAGCCTTGAGAGCTATATGAACCTCTCTCTCTCTCTCTCTCTCTCTCTCTCTCTCTCTCTCTCTCTCTCTCTCTCTCTCTCTCTCTCTCTCTCTCTCGTATAGAAAAGAAGATATCGGTGAATAAAATGAATCCATAGTTTAAATAATGAATTACATTCACCTATGAAGAGAAACATAGACATATTAGCAAATTACGTGTACATAAGATAAATAAGTAAAAGTAGCTCCTATTACTCAAAATGTAAAAAATATCATGTTTGCATGATTTTCAATCATCTATTATGGCTTGGGATACCTAGTGTACTAGTATATACAACAAAGGTTATATATCCTCCAAAGAGCTCCATTAGGATTCATCTTGCCTCCTTCTATTATGTGTGAAACTCCATGCTTGACCCTTCTATGGGCCTCTATCTACCCTTGACCATATGCAATGTGACTGGCTTTGGCTTGGGATCCACGCCTTCCTCTATCCTCTTCTTTATTTCCACTACTTTGAGTCTAACCATTGCCCTCTTATTAGAAATAGCCTTTATGATGCTTTCTTGATCCCACTCATTTATGAACCTCAAATGTGGGGGGTTGGGGAAGTTTTCATGCACTACAACAATGGTCACTTGGAGATGGATCTTCACGTTTGAACCATAACAAGAAATCTATATAGTTTGTGTGCACTATGGAACATAAGTAGCTCATGACCTCCTTACCCAAAGCATTGTGAGAACCCCAGATTCTGATGCATTTATTATGTAGGACAATTCTAGCTCAAGTTCTTCCTGTTGTCTCTATTTATATTGCTAGGCCTCTACTTCTCTCTCTTCATTTTTTTGGGCTTCTATATCACTTTCTATACCTTTATATGGAGAGGGGCTCCAACCACCACCGAAACAACCTCTACTAAAACAACATCTACAACGATGCATATGCCATGGCCACTACTACTACCATTCTCATGGTATAGTTCATGCTATGGGGATTGTGGAGTGCTTACACTTGGGAAACAAAAAGCTAATATTATTGGACTTACTAGGAATTATGTAGATATTTGTGGTTGAGAAGGCCAAGGGTGGTCTTATACTCATATAGCTTGATTGGGTGGAAGGGTGCCCAAAGAAGGCCTCTACCTTGGCCATATTTTGTCTCTCTCATCCTTAGGGTTAGGATCTTTAGATGATGACCCCCATCACATCAAATTTTGTATTAAAATGAAGAGAAAATACTACCAAAAATAGAGTGTAGAAACTCCACTATTATTATAGCAAATCATGACTACGAAAGAATAAACCAAACATTAAATTTAATATAAGTAACTATACCTTTGATTGGTTGATAATATTTCTTTCCTTTTCTTCTATCAACAAATAGCACGAATTCTAGGCCCTAAATGCATAAAAAATCAACAATTAGATAATTCAGTAATTAAATAATTTGATTTGTACTTAGATAATTTAGTAATTATATCTATGATTGGCCTAAGCTTAATGAGCCGTAGCTTAAAAGGACTTTAGCATAGGCAAGCATAGCCAACCACCATAGCTTGGCATAGCCTAAGCTTAGTGAAGCCTAGCCTGAAATGGGCTTCCTTGCCCATGTAATATAGATGAATATACCTAAGCCTAGCATCATTGGGTATAGCATGGCCTACACGTAGCTTGCATCTATGTTTCACATAGGCTTATCAAGGCCTAGCCTACCACTAGCCTAGCCAAGATTAGTCTAGAAGATGATGTTGCTAGTTGATAATATGGTAGATAGTTGATGATGAAGCACATCCTATGCTTTGCAAGCTTGGGAAATTCTAGCTTACACTTATCCTATGCTTATTATTGGATTTGACCTAACAAATCCTAACCTAGCTTACATTTGGCCTACATTTAATTTGTGATTATAGTTAGCTTTTACATATACAACTCCTACATGTAGCTTATGCTCTCTCTCTCTCTCTCTCTCTCTCTCTCTCTCTCTCTCTCTCTCTCTCTCTCTCTCTCTCTCTCTCTCTCTCTCTCTCTCTCTCTCTCTCTCTCTCTCTCTCTCTCTCTCTCTCTCTCTCTCTCTCTCTCTCTCTCTCTCTCTCTCTCTCTCTCTCTCTCTCTCTCTCTCTCGTGCAATAATTTCCTATATGTATATAAAGCTACTTGACCTGTACTTATAATTAGCATGCTAATATGTATTTTCTTAAATTAATAAAGTCAATAAAATCAAATGAAAGATCCTATATAAGAAATGAAATATACTTGTTTTGTGCATTTAATAACTCATCAAAATACCCATTCACACAGCTATGTCTCGCATGTATATTCACAACCAAAATCATGTTTCTATTGAGGAAAATCCATAATCATAACACATCAAATAAACCAAAAACATAGCATGGGAATTCCTACAATAATAGTAAAAAATACCTACATTAATCTTCACATTTAATCTTCCATCCATGCTCCTATTTCTACACACCAAAACAATAAATAAAATATACTCATAACAATAATGGAAGCTTTACCTTGTAAGCTTTGATAGAAGATATGCCCTCTTCATTGCTTTTCATTCAACGAGAGGAAAGCCGATGATAGTGCACCATAGTTTTAAATTAGAAACATGTGTAAATGAGTGTTTATAATCTCAATAAATTTGGCTACTATTTTTACATACAAATTAGTGTTTAAATGAGCTATTTGAGACTAAGTTACATTGTCTAGATAAACTAGATATTTAAAGGTTATTTTGACACATCCATAAATCCGCATTGCCCTCACTACATATCTCTACTCTGATTTTGTTGTGGGGATGCATGATTAGAAATTTTTGCAATTCTAATAATGGGAAAAGTAACAAGGTTATCAAAATTGTTTATAATCTATAAAGTGATGTGCATATCACTAAGAATGAGAAGTCCATAATAAGAATAAAAGTAATGTTTGTATCTTTAAGAATGCTAGAGTGATACAAGTTGCATGATGTTCATGGGGCTTATAAAATCCCTTCCATGGATGAACTCATTTGCAACCACATTGTAACCAGCTTGTGTAAAATGGAAAGAATCCCAAAAGAGATATTTAGAACGTTCACTACATAGAGGAAAAAATGATGTACATAACACAATCCCTTTCCTAGAGCCACCATACCCGCAACAAGCACTCTCCACATCATCGAAGCCTACAATTCAAAAGTCCCCTCTCATAGTCAAAAATTTGAGATCAAATATATAACAAATTGCATCATTGAGCATAATATAGTAAGTGATTCTCATAACTCAAATGCTTGAAAGGAAGGATATGTTTGGAACTTTACACTTTTATGTGTGGTGAAATTATATGCAATTAGGGGTTTAGTAGAATTTATTAACATTTTCTTGAAAGTAAGGATATATGAAGATTCTTTGCACTACAGGTGCAAGGTCAAATTATAAGCAATTAGGGGTTCAATACACTTTAGCAACATTTCAATTAAAAATTCCCTCCTTCCAAAGAACTAGATTATGCATTCTATTCCTCTTATATTGGTCTAATCATTATGAAAACCATATTTAGTAAAATAGGTGCAAGTTTTGGATATTTTTTTCTTACCATAAATATGATAGTTATCAACAATATAGGTCATAACTCCATACACATCTGCATGAAGGAACTTAGCATCAAGAAGTTCATGGTTGAGCTCATTCAAGACTTTCTTGAATTGAATGTTGTAGGATTGAGCTAATGAATTTGCAAGACTCGCACAACCTCCATTTTTGAACACATGAATTGACCTCATGTAAGGCGTGCATCCCAACTTAGGCATGTTTGTCACTATGAATTTGCGTGCTCCAACATTATACAAGCACTGTATAAAGATGCAAAAAATCTATCATTTCATTAAGAAACATAATCCTCAAAATGCGAACATGCAACATTATTACTATCATACCAAATGTTTGAAAGTGTTGCATGCTACTAAGTAAGGTAAAAAGTCTTTTTTCTATGTCAAGTATGTTCAATATAGAAGTTTTGGATAGATTATGCCACAATATGAGTTTGTTAGCCATAACTTGATTTGACCATTAGAGAAGTTTATGAAACAAAAAATAAAGTAAAACAATCAAATATAGAAAAGCTACTATTCAAGGGAAATTTTATAAAACTAGATAAAAAGAGTGAAAACTTAAAAATAAGCTAATACTTAGATTAAAAATGCCAATAACAAGCAAGATCCAAGCAATACTTGGAACCTACTATAACATTAGAAGGTGTTTGAATATGCATCTATGGTATTAACCTCTCAATCAATTCAAACTTCCTAACATCCTTCATGCAACATTTGCATGGATTGAACCACTCAGCCAGTGTTCATCCACTTACAAACACCACATAGTGACCATGTTTCCCATTATGATTATCATTTATACATATGTCATCCTCTTGTGTAGCAAGGGTTCTTGTCATTATTCAAATATAAAATGATGATATCACTAGATCCTAAGCA
Source organism: Lygodium microphyllum (assembly GCF_053477565.2). Classification (NCBI taxonomy): domain Eukaryota; kingdom Viridiplantae; phylum Streptophyta; class Polypodiopsida; order Schizaeales; family Lygodiaceae; genus Lygodium; species Lygodium microphyllum. The sequence continues at coordinate 53,373,288 of NC_141135.1, read as the reverse complement.
TATTGATCCTAAAACTAGTCATGTCCTCTCACTGCTCCAAGATATATTCTAATTCATGAGGTAGGAAGTGTGAATAAATAGATTGTAAACATTGCTTCACTTGTAGTTTTCAATTAGCTTCCTTACAAGAAAAAATGGATGAACATTCCCATCTACTTCCCTTCTAGTGTCTAAAATAATTTAAGACTACAAGGCCTAATATACAAACTAGTTACCATGATGTGAAGTCTAACATCTTGTTAAAAATGTCTTTGCCAATGATTTTGTGACAATATTAAAAATATTTTCTCACGGGCATCATTCTCAAGCAAAAAAATGTAGATTGTGATCCACAATTTGTAAGGTAGGGCTATAGTGATGGGATTATTCAACTCTTCAAAATTTCACCTCTAACCTTTCCCCATATGTAAGTTCATCCCTTGTAAGCTCAGTTGCATCATACAAGTACAACATACTCTTGATTATAATTCCACAAAAACTAAACCACCATGTAAGAAAATCTAAATTTCCCTCACAACCCTCAATATCCTTAGCTTCATGCAAAAAGAGTATTATTTCTAATATTTTCAACTATTAAAAATTCTAGGCAATTTAAACAGATGTTCTTTGAGTATACGGTGCAAGGAGCTATCAACAAATTAGAAGAAGGAATAATGTGCCTCCATCGAACCCCTTGGGTAATTTTGGAGGCATAATCCAATAATTTACTCATTTGAAAGGGGATTGGTTATGTAGCAAGGAGAAAGAGGAGTTTGAATGGGATGGGAAGGCATTGGAGATCATTACATGCCAGCAAGAGAAAGGTAGTTAAATAGCTAGAAAACAAGGATACGTTAAACAACGAGCTATCATCAAATTAATAGAAAGTAATTTTGGAGGCACTGTCTAACAATGTACTAATTTGAAAGGGGTTTGGTTATGTAGAAGGAAAAAAAGGAGCTAAAATAGGATGTCAAAACATTGAAAGTAATTACAACCCGCGCAAGAGAAAAGCAGGGGTTTGTTTATGTGGAAGGAAAAAAGGGATGAGAAAGCATTGAAAATAATTATAGCTTGGGCATGAGAAAGGATGTTAAACAACTAGAAAACAAACATTCTTAACCAAGCCCAGCTAATTTGAAGGGTGGCATTGATAATATGAGAAACAAAAAGTCTATCCTTAACATTTAATATGAAACTTATGGCTCACATGCAATGGTGCACAATTGAATTTTTGAGGAGTTGATAGTGAAAGAGAGCATGAGAAAGCCTACTTCTAATCCAACAAGATGATGGGAACTAGTTGACAAATTAAAATGATATTGTTGTAACACCTACATAGTGCACTTTGCAAAGCTCTATGGGTGGAAGAGCCCTATAATATGTAGGTGGTAAGCATGATCTTGGAAAAAGTTGGCAAAGTCATTATTGAAGAAGAGAATCCAGCTTTTAATAGAAAATTTACAAGGGAGGAGGTAGATATATCCATGAAAGGACTAGGAAATTGTTGAGAAGTAGACAAATGATGTATGCTCCAGGACGAGATGTACTGAAACCCATATGCGCAGTGAGGAGAGTGGAACAACCCAACTTTTATAAAGCATTGTACTTGACTATCACTTTCATAATTATGAATGTAATATCATGATGCTTTCCTCTTTTTGTTAGTGTCATTGCTAGTTCAATACACAAGATTGTCTTTATGAGTCCAAGATTTCATCTTGGAATCTAATTCACTTGTGTAACATTTTTCTATTCATTGTCCATGTCAACATGAATTTAGTCTTCATCTTCCAACCTCCATAGCTCCTGCCATGCTCTAGATCTAACATTTTAACATTGTATCAGAGCTCAACTAAGCATGGTCAACTCATCACTCTACTTCTCTAGCTCCCTTTCACTTCTTCCTAGCTTGGTATCAACTCAAGACTTCATTTCTTACTCTAGCTTTACCTTCACCTTCATTAGAGCTTTCATAGATGCCATGGACAATAGTACCATGTCTACTTGCAGGACCTAGATCTCTCTCCACAGTCAATATCTCCATATGATTTATTTTGGAGATCTTTCCCTCTGCTTAGGATACACCTCTCAACACCTCAAAGCCTGACATAATTGACGACACTAGCCGGCATTGACATTTTGTTCAGATCTCGCACATTTTTTTCTGAGCAAAAAATCAAGGATCATTTCGACCTGTAGGAAACACAATCTCTACTGCCACCACAGGGCTTTGGTAGCCCCCCAAGTGGGCTAACCTCACCCAAGAGGGTTCCCCAAAATACTCTCTCTGTTAATCGCAATCTGAGAAACCCTATATGTCATCTCTATGGGAAACCATAGCCATTGACCTTCAAGGTCATAGAACCTTTCATTTTCTTACTCTTCTCAGTCCATTGAAGACTCTATCACTCTGGCCTTACTGATCTCTTATTTTCTAGCAAAGCATCACACTAAATCAGCAAGCAAGAAGAAGATCAACCATCGACATCTGACATTGAGCTCCAAGATAGTATCTTTTTAATACTCATGCACTGTTGTTAAACATTAATCATCTTGTGTCTCTTGACACATTGACATACAACTCTTTTGCTAGCTGATGTGCTATTGAGAAAACATGGCAAAGTTTGAAAAAAGAGCAAAGTTCAATGGAGAAGGCTTCCATGCCTGGAAGGAAAAGACCATGCACCACCCCATGAGGAATGACCTCTAGGATGTCTTTGAAGATGATGAAGGTGATGTAGATGGTGGGAAAGAACATTTGGAAAGCAGGATCCTTGTACTAGCTCCACCAAAAACCAAAGAATGGAAGAAGATGAATAAGAAGGCACTAGGCATCATTGGGACTAAGTGATGATGTGCTACATCATATCTTTGGCATTAGAGATGCTAGAACTACTTGGGAGAAACTTGACATGATCTTTGGTACCCAAGCAAAGAATTTTAAAGTAAAACTACTCATAAATATTTATAAATTGGATATAAAAGATAGTGCTTCCATGAACATACACATTAACAAGTTCAAGAGCCTAAAAACCTAGCTTGCAACTCTTAACAAGAATATTGATGAATATGAAGCAATAGTCATACTACTTGCAAGTGTAAATAAGGATCCATATGAGAATCTTGTGTCCACCCTAACTAATGTTCCAAGTCTCTCACTTAAAGATATTGAGCACTCACTACTTGATGGAGAAAGAAAAGTTAAAAGCAAGGATACAAAGGAACACATCACCAAAAACAGTCTCTTGTACATCAAGGGCACTTATGGAGCAAAAGGCCATGGTCGAGGACTCAGCACCAACAACAACAAGGATGGGATTATATGCCATTACTGGCCATACAGGTAGTGAATGTTTCCACAAGAAAGTGGATTTGCTTTGTAAAAACCCTTGCCAAAGATGTAAAGTTTCAAGCTTTAACTTGACTAGGCTACTATGAGCTAGTCTCCCGAGCCATGTCACCATGTAGGTGGAGGAAAGTTAGTGAGTGTAGGGATGCATCATTTGAGGGGGGTGTTGAGAAATAGAAAAATGATGTATGCTCCAAGAAGAGATGTCCTGAAACCCATATGCATAGTGAGGAGAGTGGAACTACCCAACTTCTATAAAGCATTGTACTTGACTATCACTTTCATAATGATGAATACAATATCATGATGCTTTCCTCTTTCAATTAGTGTCATTGTCAGTTTGATACACAAGATTGTCTTTATGAGTTAAAGCTTTCATCTTGGAACCTAATTCACTTGTGTAATTATCCATGTAAGCATGAATATAGTCTTCATCTTCCAACCTCCATAGCTCCTGCCATACTCTAGATTTGACATTTTAATAGAAATGAGGTAATCACCTAGCCACAATGGAATAACAATAAAAATGCTAAAGCACTTCTAGGAGTAGCTCCCAATCTTGTAGTTGATCAATCACAATGGTGCTAGGCATAAAGAAGTTTACTTGCAACATGAAAAAAAAAGCATCATATCCCTTGTTCCCAAATAGGAAAAGAGAACCCAAAATGGGAACCAGAGGCTAATCTCTCTAATGAGCATGGTTTAAAAAATGTTTGCAAAAGCACAAGCCAACATGTTAGCATAATTTAGAAGTATGTCAATAAATGCCAATGTGGCTTCATAAAAGGGAGGAGTATTTTGGGCAATGTGCTCAATCTCATCATCATAGTGGATTCCACAAATCTTCTAAACAAAAAATTAACTTTCTACAACTAGACATTGAGAGGTCTTTTTGACTTGGTTAAGTTGAAATTTTCACGACAAGTTATGCTTAGGATGGGGCTCGCAAGGCAAGATGACCAATCGACCCTTTCTCTTAGTAAAGCAAGCTGAGGCTATATGTGGAAAAAAGAGTAGCATATCCCTTATTACCAAGTAAGAGTAGAGAAACAAAATTGCTCTCTGTAGACCAATCTCTCTAATGAGCAGCATCTATACATTTTTTGCAAAATCACTAGCCAAAAGGTTAGCTCCCGTCATTTAGAAGTATGTCAATAAATGCCAATATGCAAAGGGAAGAAGCCTTGTGGACAACGTGCTCAATACTACCATTGAAGTGGATTGGGAAAAGTCTTCTAGCCAAGAAATTATCTTTTGTTAGATATGCTAAATGCCCCACCCTCCTAAGATGCCACCAATGATCCATGGTACTCTACGTTGTAACGCCCCCACTATGAGGAGAAGCCATGTGTGAGCATAGACATTAGGTGGGTCCTGACTTATATGCCAAATAAAGTCTATCGGATTGGATGGAAAAAAGGTGGCCTTTGTGGATCTATCCTTTGGGTTAGGTAGAGTAGTTATGTTGGTAGCAACTCGAGGCACAATGCATCAAGTTGTAGGGTGTGGGAGTTATCAGGGGCCCCTAGTTGGGGGTTCTCATGGAGGCCAGTGGTCCCCTTGCATTGTGTTGTGGGAGGTATCAGGGGCCCCTGTTTTGGGGTCCAGAGGCTGTGAAAATGGCCCTTGGTTGGGGGGTCTCAAGGGGGGACCATTGACTCCCCTAACAGGGGTCTGAGGGTAGTGCCCCCATCTCAACAGTAAAGAGAATATTCCTTAGAATATTCATTGGCCGACTAAGGAAGGTTCATAAAATGGTCATATATGTCGACTAGACTACCTTTTGAGGCCATAAAAGTGTTGAGATGGCAAGATCAACACGTGCGGACATTGATGATGGACCGCCTGGCTAGATGGGTTTGCATGTCTACACTTAGCACGTTGGTGGTCATTATGATACTCACATGGCAACTAACTTATCACTTATTATATTTAGTTTGTTATACCTACCTACTACAGATAGCAAAGATATAGCGCCAGTCCATTAGTGTAGTCGATTATGCACTGTTTGACTTAGAATGCCACTTTCTTTTTATGTTGTATCTTATCTATACTCTGTGTATATTGTATAGTGTGTGGAAGAAGAAGAAAAATGAGAAAGAAAACGTTTTGTCCTCCATCTCTCTTCTTGTGTTCTTGAGTGAGCTTCCTCTTGTGTATACAGTGTGTGTTTGGCACAGCAGCTCAAGCAAGTCTCCCCACCACGCGATTGTTGACATGATATCAGAGCCACACCACTGAGAAAGGCTGATTTTGAAGGTTGAAGTGAAGGAGAAGAAGAAAGGTTCGAGTAAGCAAGCAACGGGTAGGAAGCTCTCCCATTCTTCCACTCTCTCTCTTGGATAGTGCCTATGGAGACACCGAAAGCAGGTCGAGCAAAAATCTCAATTGCTGTGAGATTTTAGGCATCTGAGGCCATTTCAAGCCCCGTTTTAGAGCCACAAGGTTGTGGACATCAGTTTCAGGGTACACTGTGATTTCAACTGTTTTGACTGAAAGTGAGTGCACAGATTACAGATTTTGAATCTATAAATTTTGAGGTATTTACAGGGAGAAAACATAAGGTTTATCTGCAAACAGGTTGCAGATTACATGTACTATTGAGTAATCAGTGAAAAAGGTTACTTGATGTATTGATGTGCACATGTTGTGAAAGATTGCTGAAGACTAGCTTGCTGTGTTATCCTTGTTTGTGATAATAGCAGAGAATAGTGGAAATCCCATTATTGAGAAGCTCGACAAGAACAACTACCCTTCATGGAAGTTCCATGTGACGAACTTCCTTATTGGAAAGGGATTTTATGAGTATGTCTTAGGTGAAGAAAAGGAGCCAGAGCTGGATATTTGTCCAACAACTGCAAAGATGAGTTAAAAGCATGGAAAGAATGGAATATGAAATACAAAAAGGTGATGCATTGGTTATCTGTAGTCATTGACAATACTATGCTGGGACATATCAGGAATACAGAAACTTCACATGCAGCTTGGACAATTTTTGAGAGTATGTTTTCAGTAAATATAAAGGCACGAAAGATTCAACTCAAGCAAGAGTTGAATGCCTTGAAGAAAGGGAAAATGTCTATCAATGAGTATGTGTTGAAGGTGAGGAGCATTGCAAATGCTTTAACAGTGATTGATGCAATGTCGGATGATGATGATTTGGTTTCATCCACTCTGAGTGGCCTTAACAATGAGAATGCATGGAAATCATTTGTTACTTCAGTATATGTACGGAAGCCATTTCCAGATTTTGATGAGCTGATCTCTCTCATGATTACTAAAGAGATCAATATACAAGGTGATTCTTTTGAAAGAAATAGTGAATAGGTCCAAGAATTTTACTCGAGTTCAGGAAGGGGACATTGTAGATACTCTTTGAGAGGCCGTGGTATGGGATGTACTAGCGATAACCAGCAAAATAAGTTCAATCAATAGTTTGGTGAAATGTAGGTTTCTGGAGGCAGATGAAACTTTAAAGGCAGGGGGAGCTCTAGAGGATGAGGTGGATGGTAGAATAGAGTTTCTGGAAATTCTGCTATTGTTTTCCATTATTGTGGCAAAACAGGTCATATTGCAACCCATTGCTATGATGAGCTTGGCATTCCTTCAGTCAGGACGCTAGGTGTACAAAGAGCTCATAGTAATGTAAAGGCTCCATTGAGTGATCCAGTGGTACACAGATCTAGCAGGGTCAGATACCCTGTTAAAATATTTGAATTTGAAGGTTATGCAGCTCACCATTATGCTTATATGGTGAAACTAGTTGAGGATGTTGAGACCACTTGTTTTGAAGATGCTATTGGTCATGCTCATTGGGATACAGCAATGGATGAGGAGATGGATGCATTAGAAGCCAATAAGACTTGGGCATTTGGTACCCTTACCTAAGGGTAAGAAAGCTATTGGTTATACGTGGGTTTACAAAGTCAAGCATAATGCAGACGGTTCAGTTAGCAAGTATAAGACTAGGCTGGTTGCAAAAGGCTATGCTCAAACATATGGCATAGATTATGAAGAGACAGTAAGTCCAGTTGCTAGGATGGTAACTGTTAGATGTGTGATTGCCTTGGTAGCAGCCAAAGGTTGGAGTTAGCAGCAAATGGATGTTAAAAATGCATTCTTGCATGGTGAGTTGCAAGAAGAAGTGTATATGGAGCAGCTAGCAGGTTATGAGGATTTAGAGTATCCCAAATATGTGTGCAAGTTAAAGAAGGTGCCTTATGGGCGGAAGCAAGCACCTAGAGCATGGTCTATCAAGATTGGAGAGTATCTTATCAATATTGGATTTTGTATTTCTGATGTTGATCACTCACTTTATGTGAGAAAGGGAGATGCAGGTTTGGTCATCATAGTCATCTATGTGGATGACTTGATTATTACAACAGGTGACAATGACAATGGGATTGCTGAAGTTAAGGACTCCTTAAATAAGAAGTTTGAGATGAAAGATTCGGGTGAGCTGAGATACTTTCTTGGTATTGAGGTGATCAAATGTGATGATGGTATGTGGCTATCCCAAAGGCAGTATGGCTTGGATATGTTATCCAAGTATGGTATGATAGCATGTAAGCCTCTTTCAGTACCATTGGAGAAAAATGTGAAGTTGAGTGCTGATGTTGGGGATGAGATAGAAGACCCTACTATATTCAGGAGGATAGTAGGGAGTTTGATTTACATGACTATCACAAGGCCAGACTTAAGCTATGTTGTTGGCCTTGTTAGTCAGTTTATATAGATGTCTAGAAAGCCTCATTTGGATGCAGTTAGACGTATATTGAGGTATGTGAAGTCCACTTTACATTATGTACTTTTTTATGAGGCAGGTAAGGACGTACAGGTCTTTGGATACACAAATGATGGATTGGCAGCATGTCAGACAGAAGATCTACAAGTGGATTTATGTTTTCCCTTGGTAGTGCAACAGTTACATGGAGCAACAAAAAGTAACCTACAATTTCTTTATCGAGTATAGAGGCTGAGTATAGAGGTGCTGCTATGGTAGCATGTGAGGTGGTATGGCTGCAAAAGTTATTAGGTGATTTAGACATGCAGGGAGACGATCTAGTTGTCATTCATTGTGACAACATGAGTAGCATACAACTAGCTAGGAATCTAGTGTTCCATGCTAGGACAAAACACATTGAGATGCACTACCACTTTGTGAGAGAGAAGGTACTTGTAGGAGAGATTGACTTAGTATATGTTAGCACACAGGATCAGATAGCTGACATTTTCACAAAGGCATTGAGTGTAGAGAAGCTTTTAAAGTTTCAAAGCTTACTTGGAGTTGCAGAGATAGAGTCGACCTTGAGGGGGAGTGTTGAGATGGCAAGCTCAACACGTGCGGACATTGATGATGGACCGCCTGGCTAGATGGGCCCACACGTCTACACTTAGCACGTTGGTGGTCATTATGATACACACATGGCCATTAACTTATCACTTATTATATTTAGTTTGTTACACCTACCTACAGCTCGCAAAGATATAGCACCAGTCGATTAGTGTAGTCAGTTAGAAGGCCACTTTCCTTTTATGTTGTATCTTATCTATACTCTGTGTATATTGTATAATGTGTGGAAGAAGAAGAAAAATCACCAAGAAAAAGTTTTGGCCTCCATCTCTCTTCTTGCATTCTTGAGTGAGTTTCCTCTTGTGTATACAGTGTGTGTTTGGTGTAGTAGCTCAAGCGAGTCCCCCCACCACGCGATTCTTGACAAAAAGGAAGACCTCTCTAAAGCTATTGTCAATCTATCCTTCATCTAGTTAGAGTTCTTCTAACTACCATAAGCTCTTCACCTATCATTTATCTCGATCTCCATCTAAGCCTCGTAGTGAAACCACATGAGTGGATAGAGCCATCTTTGTGATAGTTCCTTTGAAATTAAATATTTGTTCTTCTCATATTTGTTGTGTGTTCTCTATTGCTTGCTCATATATTGTCTATTATGCCATGTGATTTCTACATGGTATCTGACCCAAGGGGGACTTTGAGTAGTGAAGAGTATGTGAAAGGAAAGGGCTTCAATAGTGAAGAGGAGAAATTCCTTCTGCTGCATCAAGTAGCGGTACTTGTGCATTAGGTGGTGGTAGTGCTATATCGGCACAAGTAAACTTTGGAATGAAATATTTTCTCACATTATTTTTGTAGTGTTAAAGGAGATGCATAAGCAAGGTATGGTTGCTCACCTACTTGTAGTAATTGAAGCGAAGAAACCATGTGAAGCTTGTATGACGAGCAAGCAATAGAGAAAGGCATTTCCACAAGAAAGTAAGAACAAAGCTAAGGCCCCTCTAGAGTTGGTGCATGCTGACTATGCAATAAAATGCCTACAAAAGCATTGGAAGGATAATCTTATTTCATGTTGATTGTCCATGACTATAGTAGGAAGATGTGGGTGTACTTCCTTCATAATAAGGTTCAAGTGTTTGGTAAGTTTAAAGAATGGCTAAAAGTTGTTGAGAATGAAACTAGGCAAGGTGTCAAGAAGTCCACATACTCAATACATATTCTTTCTCTCTAGGTTTAGGAATTTTCTCTTCAATTACTAAGAAGCAACCCCAACTATGGCATTGTCTTCTACCAAAACCAAAGTACAAGGTATTTTTCTTTGCTACATGTGAATAAATATGGTTATGGAGGATCCTATGGCATATGGGAGTATAGGATGAAGATCCAACAATGCTAAGATGTGATAATCAGAGTTGCATCACCATTGCCAAAAATCTAGTTTTTCAATATGCATGTAGTATCAAGAATATTGAGATCCTATATCATTATGTGCAAGACTTGATTGAGGATGGGATGATAGAGCTAGTGGTGTACTATCCAACGGAGGAGAATGGAGCTGATATCTTCATCAAAGATCTTATGAAGGATCTCCTTTGAATTCATCTTCAGAGACTCGCCATTAGGCTGAGAATGTAGTTCACTTGTGGGTAGACATTGAGGGGGGTGTTAGATATGTTGAATGCTCCACCCTCATAAGGTGTCACTCATGATCCATGTTGCTCTAAGTTGTAAGGCCCCCATTATGAGGTGAAGCCATGTGTGAGCACAAACATTGAGTGGGTCCTGATGACTTGTATGTCAGATGAGGTCTATATCATCGAATGGCAAAAAGGTGACCTTTGTGGATCTAGTTTTTGGGTTAGATACAATAGTTATGCTAGTCACAACTCAAGGCACAATGCATCGAGTTGCAAGGTGTGGTAGTTATTAGGGTTCTCTATATTTGGGTTTGGGGGCCGCAGAAGCGGCCCCTAGATGGGGGGTCTCAGAGGGGCCAACAGCCTCCTAATGAGGGTCCAAGGGTAATACCCTTGACCTAACGATAAAGGGAATATTCCTTGGCCAACTAGGAAAGGTTCATAAGATGGTGAAATATGCTAACCAGACTACCTTCTTAGATTATAAAAGGAAGACCCCTCTAAAGGCATCATCAATCTATCTTTCACCTAGTCAAAGTTCTTTTAGCTACCTTAAGCTCTTTGCCTATCATCTATTTGGAGTGCCATCAAAACTAACAATGGAAGCGTATGAGTGGAAAGAGCCGTCTTTGTATCAATCTATTTGAAATTAAAGCAGACTATGTTCTTCTCATATTTGATGCGTGTTCTCTACTCCTTGTGCTCAAATTATGTCTAATGTGCCATGCCATTTCCACATCTTTCTACACCTAAATTTTGAGAAGGATTTTGACAAGGTCAAGTGGGAATTTTTATGGCAAGTTATGCTCAAGATGGGATCTAAAGGAGCCACAATCAATCTACCCTTCCTCTTAATAAAGCAAGTTGAAGCACACATAGTCTTGAATGTTGCTATCCTTGATCCTATCACAATCAAACGGCGAGTGAGATAGGGCTCCCTAGCAATCCTCTGTTATTTATTTTGGCCACATGCCCCTCTTTCACATGGTGGAATGCTTTATTGAGATGAGAGAATTAGAGGGGATTGAGCAAAGGGGAAGAAGTTGGTTCAACAAGGTCTTGCGAATGATTTTTTGACAATGCGAAATGCAACTGGGGGGACAATATTAAAAAGTCTTGCAACTTCAAGAGTTATATAGTCAAGTAGTAGGTTCTTCAATCAGCCTAAAAAATTCTTCACTCTTGAGTGTCTTAAAAGATTATTCGACTCCAACCTACATTGGAGAGGAGTAACAAATAGAGGTTAAATCTTTATATATTTAGGCTACCCAGTTGGGATTGATATTAAAGAATTAGAAAGGATAGAATGGGTCATGGAAAGGCTTTACAAAGAGTTTACATTCTCATCCACTACTACTTGGCCTTTACATTTTAAGCTAAAGGTGCTAAAGCATTTCATGAGCGCGAAAAATTATTTTTACTTAAACCTAACCAGCTAGAATCAAGGATACAAGGAGTGGGACTCCATGGTCGGAGTATCCTATGGGAAAGAAAGGACATCTATAGATATTTTGGCCATATATCTATGGAGGAAGAAGGAAGCAAGAAGCCTTGGCCTTTTGTCAGTTGAAAGTGAAGGATACTTTTTGAGAGAAAAAGTACTAAGGAGGTGCTAGGAGTAGGAAACACCATGGGTTCAAATGCATGTTGATCTTCTTCAAAGAAATAACATCAGCAACTGGAGTACAACTTGACCAAAGCTTTAAGCTATTGATTTGATTACCACATAGGCCATTGGTGAAATCAAAGTTCAATGCCTTATCAAGGAGCTACTACAATATGGAAAAGAATCTTGAAGGAGTCCAAATGGTGCAACAAAGAGAACAAAATAAGAAAGGTAGAGAATGGATTTTGGGAATGTCAATGTGACCAATAGTGAAGACACTAGGAAGGAGAGTTATGTTTTGGCCAACAAAGGGATCTACAAAGTAGCAGAGTGGTTTGAGATTAATGGGGACCTAAAAGGTTCCAATGAAGTTTGTATAAAATGGAGCCTCACCAAAACCCTTAGGATAAGATGGGAAGTGGTTTATTCAAAGTTGAAAATAAATCACAGTTATTCATGTAGGAGTAAGAAAATTATGCTCTTAATTATATGCTAACTATTTTAGCATGTCCCAGTCTCAAAATGTGAGTGTCATAAAAATATTGAGTGCCCACCCAAATACTAAATACATAGAAAAAATGGGGGAAAAAAAAAAGGAACCAATTGTGACACAAGGATGTCTACCATCCATGTCACATTAATAGTATTGACCATGTTGTAAAACAAGAAACTCCCTCGAAACTTAGTCTATCAAATCGAGCCACTTATTTTGTGTATTCCCATTGGCCAATAACTCACCCAAGCCATGTTAGCATTTGCATAGCTTGGTCCATTAATTTATTTCCATTAATCTACCATTCAAGAAAGACATCCTATTGACCATACATGTTTATCATGTATAACATGTGAATTCATGTTTCAAATATTCTAAATTTCATCACAATTCCCAAAGGCAAAAGCTTACATAATTGTGATATATAGAAAACTAGATGTGATCAATGTTCACTAAGGCCAAAATGTGTACAAGGATATATGGCACTTTGGAGGCCTTTAATGGGGTGATGATTGGATTGGTATGAGTGTGCTTGGGTAAAAAGATAAAGCATATTAAGGGCATAAATCAGAGCCTATAATTAAAAAATGTATTGATCATGGATGTGGTATGGTTTTTGCTACTAGGGGATGTGTCCTTCTAGGCTTCTACAAGCTTCAATAAGAAAGTAAATGCTTTCATGAATCATAGTGCAAGCCCAAGCTATTCGTGACGGAGAGGGGACAAAAAGTGTGTATGAACCTCATGCTTTGGCTTTTTCATAATCAACGACTCAAGAAAGATATTCTACCAACCATATGCACATTAATCATACATAAAATGTGCAATTTGCATTTACCATATTCTATATTCCATTAGCCTTGCCCAAAGAGAAAGGTTGCATAATTGTGATATGTATTAACTGGATGGGATTAATGTTGGCTAAGGCCAAATTGTGTACAAGTATATATGGCACTTTCGAGGTCTTTACTGGGGCAATGATTGAATGGCTATGAGTATGCTTGGGAAAATTAGTGAGATAAAGCATCTAAATGGTTTCAACAAAGCTATAATTAAAAATTTGTTGATCATGGATGTGGTGTGGGTTTTTGCAACCAAGGACTACATCCCTATAGGCTTTTGTAAGCTTTAGTAAGAAACCAAATTCTTGTTTCACGATTCACAGTGCAAGCACAACATATTCATGATGAAGAGGGGAGAAAAAGTGTGTATTAACCTCATGCTTTGGTTTTCTCTTTTCTTTGCATAGGGCGGGGGAGTTGTGTGTGTGTGTGTAGTAGAGGCTTGAGGGGATCCCATTTACCCATGCTTGAATGAACTTCTCCTTGAAATGGGCATAGCCCATATCATGAAAGTATCTATGGGCTCATCATCATGGGAGTCTCTACGTGCTTGCCAGCACAACATATTCATAATAAAGAGGGGAGAGAAAGTGTGTATGTTCCTTATGCTTTGGCTTTTTCTTTTCTTCTCATAGGGCAGGGGAGGGGGGTGTGTGTGTGTAGTAGAGGCATGAGGGGATCCCATTGCCCCATGCTTGAATGGACTTCTCCTTGAAATGGGCATAGCCTATATCATGAAAGTATCTATGGCCTCATCATCATGGGAATGTCTATGTTCTTGACAAAAATGTTTTATAACACAATAGGGGCTACCCCTATAAACTTGTTCACATTATGTGTTCTTTGTGAGGTCTCAATCTAGAAGCTCCAAAAACTATGCCAAAATGTATGCAATGTGTACATATATGAAACCACACTAAAGAATCTATATTCATGTCTTTGGCCTAAGACAATGCTCTTTGATATTCCTATCTTACTTTAGTAAACACATATAATGATGTCTGCATTATGAATCTATCCACAACATGAAAAACACATGTTATCATGGCAATGAGATTGTACTTAAGACTAGATATAAAATGTGAGATTTAATGAATTCAAGATATATTGTTATAGATACTTGGTACTTAAATGAATTATCTTCTAACCTTTAGTTGACTCTTGAATTTGTCTAGAACTTCTTGCTTGAAGGTTTAGTCTTCTCTGCATGTGCAGACTTTTGGCTGTGGTGGTTATTATTTCTGACACATGGGTGATTGTGTGAGAGCATTGTGAGCCTGTAGTTGGTGTTGATTGTAGTAGTTGATTGGTTGGTGGTGGATGGAGCATGATTGGTGATGATGGAGGTTGATGATTGTAGTATACATATAATTAATCATATTAATTAATAAGTAGTTTATTATTAATTATTAGTAGTAGTTGGTTGGCATGGTGGTGGTGGTGGTGACGTGTAGGTATGTTGATGGTGGCATAGGTGTGTGTGGTTGTGGTGGTGGTGGTGGTGGTGGTGGTGGTGGAAGATAATCATTGTCATTATGCAAGAACCTAAAATGGTAAAACTTGTCAAGCTTCTACATATAGTCTTGGTTTATGCTAAGACCATTGACATAACATAAAAAGGGTTATGTATCACTTTTGTAAACTCTTTTGTTTCCCTTATTTTCTTGTCAATAATTGGATTTCATCAATATTTATACTAAATAAAAATGAATGAAGGAAAAGTAGATGCCCCCGGGGACTAAAGTGCAATTTTCATTCCTCATTCAAAAAACTTTCATCTAACACAAGTGACTCACAAATATTTTCCCAGTGTCGTTCAAAATTCCACTACCACCAGAGCCATAGTTCACACCATTTAGGATTATTGGTCCCTTAGTTGAAGGTGCTAGAAATGGTTGTGGAAATGTAGTACCACCAAATCTTTGACCTACAAAACCAGTTATTGGTTTTTAAGTAGATGTTAGAAATGGTTATGGAAATAGAACATCATCTTCATGGAAATATAATACCACTACATCTCTAACCTATGAAACCAAATGTTCATATTTAATCAAGTGCTAGAAATGGCTATGGAAATACAATACCACCTAATCTATGACCTATAAATCTAGAAAATTCATTCTCAATAAAGTGGAGGTGCTACTATAGCAAAGAGAAAGGGAACTTAAAGAATTTTTAAGAATCCTATAATGCATAAATTAGCAATTATCACCATCGATGAGATTGAGTATTTCCTAGTTGGCTAAGTTTTTATTAAAAATCAAGCTTAGCAAGCAAACACCATTAGTTTATGGACAATTATTTTCATGTTAAGATATTCAAACATTAGTCACCTCACAACAAGTTAGTGA
The DNA here is from genome assembly GCF_053477565.2 of Lygodium microphyllum. NCBI lineage: Eukaryota > Viridiplantae > Streptophyta > Polypodiopsida > Schizaeales > Lygodiaceae > Lygodium > Lygodium microphyllum. Next base: position 53,357,735 of record NC_141135.1, on the reverse strand, counting down.
TTCACCATATTAGACTAAGCTCTAGATCTCCTTATGATGCCAAAAAGAAAAAAAGTACCAAGCCTCCATAATGATAAATCTAACTAGCCAAACTAAACTAAGGCCTCAACGCACATACTTGTCTAAGTTTTTATTAGTTATTGTGCTTAGATTTTTAAAAGGAGACTTAGGTTTTGAAAATTGGAATGGAAAAAATTGGAAAATATTGTGAGGAATCTTATTTAGAGAGTTGGTGGCTCTCCTAAAATAACAATGGTCTAAGATTAATGGAACTCAAGTTACGATGCCCAACAATGAGGGAGTTTTGGTATTCGAGACTCTTCAACAAGTATTTGACACATCTACCCTACTAGCTCTAGAATTTGGCAATATATCAACTATGGGTGGTTAACTTGGCACTTAATTTCAAAATACTAAGTTATCCCCTTGAGGATTCAATGATTTATTGACTAGGAAACCAAAACTTTTGGAGGAGATTAGCCTAAGGTTAAGCACTCTAGTGTGACACATGCACTAATTAATTCATGAGAAGAGACTATTAGTGATATTAGTTAGCAAGGGTATAGGGATAAGAAGGGTGATTTGTCCATGATCCAACACATGTGGCTAAAGTTCTACAACCTTCAATGATGGTATTCCTCTAATAGCATTTAGTCCTCTCTTATTAGTTAAAGTAGCAATGATTTAGAAGTGAAAATCTCAGTAGGTTTTTTCCTTTGAAAAGAGGGACTCCACCATAAATATGTAAGACTATCACATGGATACAAGAGAGAGTAGTTTTTAAATTCCCATTTTTCTACAAGGGTATCACTTAATCAGGATATTCATAAGTTGAATAGACAAAAGTTTTGTTTCATTCATGATAAATTTATAGATTAGAAGTTTTTAAATTATGCCTTAAGTGCAGACAATAGTATGCGTTTACATATAATGAACCCCCCCACTGCTGACCCCTCCCTAGGTTACAACTAAAGGAAACGAATATTGATAATGAATGACCCCTCCCTAGGTTACAACTAAAGGAAATGAATATTGATATGATTTTTGGGATTGGAGATCACCAAAGTTAAGCTCAAGAAGAGAGGGGTAAATGAACTCAAGAGGCAATCCATGTACAATTTGGGTTACTTCTAGAGGTTAAGTGATATTAAAGATAAAAAAGCACACAAAGATGAGATGTCAAATATGAGATGGTTCTTTACAACCTCCAAGGAATGGAGGCATTAACTCCCATAGGATGCGGCAAGTTTGGTCTGTAACTTCATCACATATGCTTACCTTTTTTCTTATGGAGCATTTAATTCACAAGAAAGTTGCCTACTAAGGACATGATCAAACAATTCAAAGATGCCTCTTCATGGTGCCTTTATTGTGAAATCACTTCTAGAAATATATTAGAGTTAGAGCATTGTGAAATCAATTTTCTAAAGTACTGGATTATGTGAACCTACATTCTTGGATAAACGTACAACAAGCACACTAAGTGATAAAGGCATAATAAATTATGGATCTCAAGAGGTATGGGGGCTCATTAGAGCTGCACTAATAATGAGGCATAGTTAGGATATAAGAAATGTGGTCAATCTAAGTAAGGGAACTAAAAACTTCATTTCTAATAGTTCTAATTATAAAAATTCTATTGATTTCTTATCTTTCCTGAAGCTGCTTGAAAAGAAGGGCCAAACAATAATGTTGTATATGTCTTGATTAATAGGGTTACTTTGGTTTGACAAAGGAGATACGACTTTATTTTGTACTTTTCCCTTCTTTCAAAGGCTACAAATAACACTAGTCTAGGTGTTACATAACATCAATTGTTTCACCTTTTTAAAAGAGTATATTTTCTAAACCTTAGCTTAAGGGCAATCCAAGTAGAAAACTGGGATCTTTTTGAAAACTTAGACCTATACGAGTCATTGCAGTGGTCAATGACTTGCACGTATCTTGCACATTTTACTTGTATGTTGGGAAATGACAAACTTCACAAAGTAAACACCATACCCTCAAAAAATGAGGGTACTACATGAATTGGATGAATTGAATGTGATGTTCCATACAACCATTCTCTCTTCCATGTCATATATATCTCTCTCTTCTTCACATGCCAACTTTTCCAAATTTTCTCCTCTATATAGCCCAATGGCATTGCTTTGGAATATGGGTCAAACATTTCATGACCTACATGAGGCTATTCATCATTGTGTCCATTTATGAGCAGACAAAAGTTCGCGTACTTGCACGTGTTTGGGCTCTTAAATGCTAGTCAATATTTATAGCTAAGCTACACTACGTTGCCATGCTACTACGCGAACATAGTGTGAAAAAATCTAGAATGCATTGTCATTCGACTTTCTTATTGATCTAGAGAGTCGGTGCCATATTAATCATTAATGTCAATGTCCATAGTGTGGATGGTTAAAAAATACTAGATTTTTAGACAAGTCCAGCAAATTTTTGTTATTTTAGATATTATCTCTTGTAAAAATCCAGAAAATACAAACAACTTCTAGAATAGGATGACGTAAAAGAAAGCAAGCAGCTTTCAACCATTTTTGGGGGATTTTATGCAAAAATAAGGATTATGAAATCGTGCAGTGCGTGATCGCAGTTTACAGGCAGTAAAGAGCACTCTGAAAAACTGGGAGAACAAGGAGTGATCTAGGAGTATTCTAGCCAAGTGCGTTGGTATTTTACCCCCCTTTTGGAGCCAATGGAAGCATTATATTGGTGGTTTGAGCAGTAGAGAGGAAGCTATTGTTTAATGCACATTTTTTGTCTCTAAGAGATTTATCTTCTTAGAATGAAAAAATAAATTGACAAGCTTCACCTCTGTGAGTATTCTTCTATATCTTCTATATCACTAATAGTTTAGAAGATACCTCTTTTGAAACAGGGTTGAAATTAGATTGGGCTAATGTAACTTAGGCAATGCATATATTGGTAAAGAGAAAGCAGATGAAATTAAGATGGGGTACAAGCACCACACTTGCCAGTGCTTAGAAGGGGGTTGAAATTGCAGCCAAGGTGCCTATAGCTATGGGGGAACCACCAACTATACTTATTGGTTCAGCTCTTAAAGGTGATGTTGTGAATGAATTAATCAAAGGCATGCATGATTTGAGGCTGAATTTGATAGAAATTTATGCAAAGGTCAAAAAGTTGGATTTTAAGGTAGAAGAGAAAGCTCGAAAAACAACCCAAAGACCATACAAATAAGGATATAAGAGGAGATGCATTTGGTGTGAGAGTTTACAGCATGAAAAGTGTGACTATACAACCTACTGTGAAGTAGAAGCAAAAAGGTTAGTCTTTTGGAAAGATGGTAAAATACATGCAACAGAAACTAGTCTTTCAATAGAGCCAAATTTTGGAAATGGTGGCATGCAGAGAAGAGGTTGGAAGAGATGGCAGCAAGGACAACATTTGTTGCCATAGTTGTTGCCACATATGGGTTTAGAATTGAAAGGACTGATGAAACTCATAAAGGAGGCATGGCTGAAGCAAAATCTCATTTTTGGATGTAGGCATTAGATTGCATGGAAAAGGGAAAAATAGCAAAGTTTGAATTGGCTGATGCAAGTCAGAGTATACAAGGGAGAAAAGGTTGGATTGCATGAGTGGATTCATTTTTAGCCTATGCTTATTTGGCTGAGGTTCATAATCAAGAAGCTCTTGTGGAAGAAAAGAGAAAAAGAGATGAGGACTCTGCTAGTACTTCCTCTTCAAGGCCATCTAAATGCATAACACGAAGTAAAATGGAGCAACAAAAAGAGGTTGAAAAAGCCAAACACGAGTATGTTATGGAGGATGCATCTCAGGAGAGGAAACAAGAAGGAAAGAAAAGGGGCAAGCAACTCAGTTACAAGTTACAATTGGATATTGAGACTGCTACAAACCTTAAAAAGGTGTTGGACGATTGCATACTTGGCAATAGAGTGGAATTCACACTTGGCAAAGTTCTTGGAATCGCAAAGCATGAATTTCATGATGCATTCATTGATATGCTGAAACAAAAAAGGCAATTTGATGGTGAAGTTTTGCAAGTATTGATGCAGGTTGACAAAGACATAGAGAAACAACTTCAGAGGGAATATAATGATGATACATATAATGCTAATTTGGAGCGAGGACTGATGTTGAAAATGGTTTAAATGGGAGTGTAGATAGCAAGCTTATGGCTGAATTTGGCCTTATAGGCAGTAATAAGCACATAGAGAGAAGGCTATGTTTAATGGGGATGTCCATCAACAAGTACATGAAGAAGAATATGCTCATTTTATTCCAAGTAGTCATTATTCACGAATGCATTGGGCTCATGCTACAACAGAGACAATTTTTAAAGTGGGAGAAAGAGAGACGCCTTGCATAGCTCTCTTGGATCATGGTTTTGAAATTAATGTTATGGCATGCACATTGTATGAGAATGGAGGTTGGTCGATTGATGTAGATCTAGGATGACACATGTAGGCACAGCAAAACAATTCATCATGGGATCTTTATGCGACTTGTTTGAATGCACCTGTGACTATTGGAGATGTTCGCGATGAATATCATTTTTTTGTGCAAGATTCATGTAGTTATTCGATGATTTTGAAGCAGCCCTATATTTTGGAATCAATACTTGAAACAAAAGCCTTGGATGATGGTTTTTCATATGCTCATGTTTGAAGTAAAGACAATACAAAGGCGATACAGTTTCTCACGGTTTGTGTGAATCATCCCTACAATCGGAATAGGCTCTGAGATAATCTTATGCCACCTAATGCATGAGATTTTAAGGGTTTTTAGATAGCACTGCTGTAGGAAGATAATTATGCATCCAAGAAAGGGGGAAACTCTATTTGTGTTTGGATTGTAGGAATGGACAGCATGTAGTCTTGGCAGTTTTAAGAATGTTTTAGCCATGTGCAGGGCTAAAAAGAAATATGTAGGATGACCTGAAAAAGAGCTGAAGGCATATGGTTTGATGGCTGCAAATCTCGAGTAAGTTACTCGTGAATATATGTGTGCATCATGTGGGTTCAAAATAAGGTGGCTTTGCCTTTACCACTTGAAACTCAACATCCTAGTTTATGGGATCCACATGGAGTAGGACATAGATTTACAGCTGAAACTTTACAAAAGTTGAAAATTGGTGATACATACTTTCTTTTACCTACAGAAAGAGCTTGTTTCTTGCAAAGGTTGGCTAGGCATGGGAAAGCCTTTTCATTTTAGCCAGTTGAAATTGGATGTGTTGATCCAACCATAGTTGCCATAAGGAATGTTTTAGGTCTGATAGTGTATGAATTTGCAAAAGAATTTACAAGTAAGGCAATTTACTCTATGGGTCATTTATATTCAGGATATGATCAGTTCAAGATTGCATTGGAAAGCTAGAATATCATTGCCATGAAGACATCGCTTGGATTGGTTAGTATGTGTACACTTCCACAGGGGGCAACCAATTCAGTGGCACATATGATGAATGCTATGCATAAAGTTTTGAGGGATTATATTCCTCAATTAACCTTACCCTTTCTTGATGATGTGCTGATCAAAGGATGTGATATCCATGAGAAGAATGAAGAGATGAATGAGGAGGAATGTAGAAGATTTGTGGTTGATCATATTGTTGATTGTGACAGGATTTTGAACTATCTTAAAGAAGTGCATTTAAAAGTCGGTTTTTGGAGTGGAGAAAATATTAGTTGTTGGGCACATGTGTGGACCATATGGGAGGAAGCCCTCACCAGTAAAAACCGATGCCATAAGCAAGATGCGGGAGATATGTTCGAATGTATCCAAGATAAGAAGATTTTTGGGTGTATGTGTCCTTTACTTTATATAGATTCTACATTTTGCTCATCTAGCTGAAAGTTTATATCAACTCTCTTGAGAAAAGGGCAAAAGTTTTCGTGGGGTAAACAACATACGAAGGTAGTTCAGAAGTTAAAGAGCTTATTGATTTCAACCCCAACACTAAAGAGAGCAAATTATTAGAATGGGAAGCCTATTATTCTCAGTGTGGATATAAGCCCAATTCGTATTAGTTGGATAGTGGGTCAGGATGATGCTGATGGGAATAGGTATGCCATTCGGTTTGGAGCAAAGGTCCCCAATGAATGGCAACAGTAGTATTCTCAAGTCAAAAGAGAGCTTTGGAGTGTAGTGATAGCCCTTAAGTATGATAGGGAGTATTTTATGGGAGCTCGTGTAGTGGTAGAGACAGATTGTCTACCTCTATTGGGCATGATAGTAAATTGATTAACTTTTGATATTACAATGTTACGGTGGATTGCATATATAAAGTCACTGAACCCTGATTTTCAGTATATTACTGGCAGAGAAAACCCCGTGGTGGCTAACATGCTTTTACGAGCAAGGTTTGAATATGAAGAGGAGCTTATGGAAGATGAAGAGGACAATGTGATAGGTGTTGAAAATGACTTTATGACAGTAGGGAATGAATATGCAGCTGTTGTTTCTACAGGTATAACTATTGTAATAGGTATTTCAGCAGTAAGAAAAGAGCTTACAACCATGGAGAAGAGATGGGTAGTAGAGAGGAAGCATCATCAATGTTATGCTTCAGTGAGAACACAATTTTTGAAAGAGTTGTATGAGGATGATTGGTTGAAAATAGGCCAACATCTTAGCCTCATGACAAAGAAGGGTAAGTGGTCTGAAGTTGAATTCAAAAGGATAAAAATAAAAGCTTTTGGGTTTTTCTTGAAAGATGGATATTTATGCAAGCATACAAAGAAAAAGAGAGGAGTTCCAATAGGTGTTTTGGGAGATAGGGTTTCTCAAAAATAGACATGTGATGCAGGAGTTTCATGAAAGTTTATGGGCTGGACATAGAGGATTTTGGGGCATATTTGCCAAGATCAAAGAGAAGTATTGGTGGCAAAACATGTATAAATATGTGGAGGACTATGTGGAATCATGCAATGACTATTAGATGTATTCCATGGTAAAGCATAGAGATGGGTTGCAACCGACCTATTCATTGTCTATGCATTACAAATGGGTAGTTGATTTGGTTACCATGCCTACAAGCTTATGGGATATGAGATATCTTGTGCTTGCACGAGAAGACTCGACAAATCAATTGGACAGTTGAGCGCTTAGTACAAAGATTACTCAAGTAGTTGTAGGTTCTTATTGGAAGAAGTATTTTTCATGTATGGTTGTATTGGTAAAGTGGTTGCAGATAGAGGAGAATTGGATGCGGATGAGACTCGTGAATTTTTTTCATGATGGATACCAAGCTGGCTTTAACTCCTGAAGTAAATGTTAAAAGTGAAAGAGGTCATCAGTCAATCATTAAGGGCTTAGCAATGTCATGCAAGGGCAGGATGAAAGAGTGGCCAAGAATGTTACCCTTGGCTTTATGGGCTAATAGGACCACTCATAGTGCAGTTACAGGGTATATGCCTACTGAATTCATGTATGGATCATGCCTATTGAGAAGACTATTACTACTTGGAGTGTTCTACCATGGAAAGAGGGTTTGAATAGAAAAGAGTTGTTGGTTCTACACCTAAGACAGTTAAAAAGAATGAGTGACGGCATTGAGACAGCTATGAAAAAGCTAAAGATTTCAAGGATCAAGAACAAGAAGAGGTTTGACAAGTGACACAGACTTCAACCATGAGCTATACACAGGAAAGGAACTCAGTGTTGGTTTATAACAATAGCTTGGAAAATCAGCATACTGCCAATCAAAATGTGGCAAAGCGATGGTTTGGTCCATATGTGTTAAGGTTTGTGTTTTACAATGCTACCTACGTATTAAAAGATATGGATGGGATAGCTCTAAGGATTTCATTGGCCAGAAAATGTATCAAGCTCTTTAAATATAGGGGGTCTTCAATATATGAGTTGAAGTAGTTGAAACATAAGAATATGGAAGAAGAAGAGGTAGAAGATGAAGACATTGACATGATAGAGAATACTTCTTCTGATACTGCAGATCCATAAGATTTTGGCATATGCCGAAGGATGTGCATGTTAGGAGGTGGCGATCGTGCAGCTACGCGAACATAGTGTGAAAAACTCTAGAATGCATTATCATTTAGCTTTCTCATTGATATAGAGAGCCAATGCCATCAGTGTCCATAGTGTGGATGATTAAAAAATACTAGATTCTTGGACAAGTTTAGCCAATTTTTGATATTTTAGATATTCTCTTATAAAAATCCAAAAATTGTAGACAACTTCTAAAATAGGATGACATGTAAAAGAAAGTAGGTAACTTTCAACCATATTTGGGGGATTTTATGCAAAAAGAAAGATTAGCGAAATCGTACAATGCGCGATTTACAAGCAACAAACAACACTCCGAACAACTGGGAGAAGAAGGAGTGATCAGTGAGTATTCTAGCTAGGTGTGCTAGTATTTTATCCCCTTTTCGGAGCTAACGGGAGCATCAGATTGACGGTCTAAGCAAAAGAGACGAAGCTATTGTGTTATGCACATTTTTGGTCTACAAGAGATTTATCTTCTTAGATGCAGAAATAAATTGACAAGCTTCACCTCTGTGAGTATTCTTCTACATCTTCTACTTCTTTGGACCCTTTCTCTTCACTCTACTCCTCTCCTTGAATCTCCCTTCACCCTACTATCACTAATCCCTATGGTAGATTTTCGATCCCAAACGCGCCAACAACATGCTTCGTGCCTAGTCTCTTCCCAATGCTTAACACTAGGGTTGGTGACATGTTACATTTGCGCTTCGTACTAAACTTTGAAGTACCACTATTACTATTGGTTAATATTAAAGAAAAGACAAAACGATAGAATTATTAAATGGAAAAAAAGGACGCCCAAAAGGAATTTTCATAGTAACAATCTTATAATTATATAAAAACATGAGAGGAAAAATATGAGAAATGCTAGTATTGAATCAGCTAAATTAATAAAAATATTATTTGAGCTTAAAAACTTATAATTTTCATTACAAAGAGAAAAATGGCATATATGTGAGTAAATAAAACAATGTTAATTAATGTTAATGTGAAAAATATAAATATTAACTAAAAATTGATTAAAAACATAAGTAATTTAAAAAACATAGATAATAACATATCGAAATATAAATATAAAAAATACACATTACTATTTTTACAAAATATTATATTATATTGTGTACTCTATTTATAACAATGAGAGAGAGAGAGAGAGAGAGAGAGAGAGAGAGAGAGAGAGAGAGAGAGAGAGAGAGAGAGACTGATGGTTCAAGTTTATATAGGTTGTTCAGCTTAGGTTGCTGATCGCCTGGAACGGCATGGCACTGACCTCCTCAAATGACAAACAGCGGTTGGCAATTGCACGTGATGCGTGATGCGGGCGGGGTGACTCGAATGGCAGGCAAGGCATGGGTCGGCACCTGGAATGGCAAGCAGGCGCGCGGGTCAAATTGACAGTCGGCAAGCAGCGCATGGGTCGTTGGGTGGGTGGCGGGCGGCGGCCGTGCAAGCTGTAGTGGGCATGGACAGGTTGACACGTGGGGGCCGGTGCAACAGAGTTGAGAGGGCGGGGGCTGCCACATGGCACCCGCCCCTCGCTCCCTGATAATATAATAGTATAGAGTCTCAACCGAAAAAAGCATACACTACAAACCAGATATGTGATTGGTGGGTGCTGACTTACTGAGGATGTCCACGATGGTGAGGCCATTGGTGAATCGACCAGTCGGGTGACCGGCATCCGGAGTGGGGAAATCGATCCCGTAGGGAAGGCTCTTGGCGGTGGCCAATGATCCCGGCAGGTAGTTGTTGTTACCGGCGTCCACGAGGGAGTCCCCGAACCCGAACACCGGCACGTGCCGGTGGCCCGCGACTTCATCAGCAGGAGCAGCAGCATCAAACAAAGAAGAAGAAGAGGAGGAGGAGGAGGCAGCGCAGTAGCTGCAGGAGGAGCTGCAGCTGCACAAGAACAAGAGAAGTAGCGTGAATCTATAGCTCAACATATTTCTGCGGCAACACGCAATGTCGAAGGCGGTTAAATGATAGACAATCCTCTAATGTCATGCATAGAAGCCTACCAGTCCTTATATTGAGAGTACTTCTATGTCAATAAATGTAGGAAGTGTCTAATGTGGCTGCTGTACAGACCCACATATACACATCACCCCTCCTGCACCGCCATTTACTGCTGCCTTTTTCCTTTACTCACAACATACAAGGACCCAATCCCTAATGGCGCTTCGCCTTTCTTGGCTCGCATCGGGACGTATATTCAATGGCCTCTCCTCTTTATTCTAGATTCGGCCATCAGCGCAGCACTGCATGTGAGGCCTTGTTGCCGACTTAAATTCAGGAACCATGTGGCAATGTGGCATTCGGCCATCAGAATTTGAACGTTAGCATGTCTTTTCACAAAGTGTTCACAAAGTGACAATGTGGCATTCCGCCATCAGAATTTGAACGTTAGCATGTCTTTTCTTTGTGAAGGGCGGAAATGGACTTGCCCTTCAAGATTGATGGCTTAAAATGTGGAATAACCTTCATTAGATAAGTATACTTTTCATGGATATTCGTAAGTCGAAGGACTTTTTTGAAAGTTTACATCAATAGTCCATATACTATCTCCATCTAACATTGTTTCATATGGTAATAGAAAACATGATTACAAGCACTGTGATATCTACATTGATCATTAATCATACATTTAGTTTGACCTGGTCACACTTGCTTTCCCACAATGAGATAGGCTTATTAATAGTACACTATTGTATACATTCTTGCTTGTTACAACTAACAATTATAACATAGGGTTCACCACATTCTCAATATCCTCGTTTGTTTCTATTTGCATATGTCAATGAAAGTTTTCATGCAAGCACCATGATATCTAGATCTATGTCATCGCTCTCCCTTGTATGCACCCATCATGACATGATGAACAATGCAACTAACGGTGAGCAAGATACTACAACATTGATCATAATGATATATTTAGTGTGATCTAGTCACACTTGCTTTCCCACAATGAGACAGAAGGTTTATTAATACTACAATATTGTATACATTCTTACTTGCTACAATTCACAAGCATAACAAAGGGTTCACCACATTCTCAATATCATTTTCTGTTACTATCCGCATATGCCAATAAAAGTTTTCATGTAACTTACATTTCTTACAAGTCGTAGCAATCTATGGGTTCATTAGAACTCTCTTCCATGGCTATAAATGCTAGGCTCTTGTGTAGATCCTAGATTACAATTATACAGAAATGCTAATCTTGCATTAAGATTTCTAGCTTGAGATATGATAACCTAGTGTTTGCATTAGCTAAGCATGCATATGTGTGAGAACATAAGGTTTTGGAATGATATGAAAAGTAATAGTTGGTCACCAAGTTGATTATAGCCATGGATACGATGATATAACTCTTGCAACTTAAGGTCCCCCTAGTTGAGAGATCTAAGCTTCCTAGTGTTGCAATGTTTATGAGCCAAGAAAAATGGAGGTCTTGCAAATCAAGTCCCAACCATGTGTTGCATCACATACAAGGTTCACACCCAAGTTATAAAGCCTCATATGGATATTGTTACCATTGTTTTGTAGGGTCAACATATCCAATTTGAGGTTGGTTTAAGTTGAATTTGGAGTCACCAATGTTGAAAATTGAAGTCTATCGAAGGAATCCTTGGGCCTCAAAGTTGTTGGAGAAGGCCTTCACAAGTGGCAATGCAAAACACAACCGAGGTGAAGGCTCAATCTTCAAGATTGGAAGATTCACTTAATGATATTATTTTTCTTGAAGACCTACCTTAGCCAAAAGCCTTGCTAAAGTAAATAGGAGTTTTCCTAATATCATGACATTCTCTAGTTAAAGGGTGGGCCTCATTTTAACTCTCGAGAGTTTGAGGTTAGTGTGAGCCTTGAGTGTCGAGCTTCTTCTTAGAGCTATGATGTGGATGTCATTTAAACTTTAATCTTTAAAGGGCCCTTGAATTCTGATGGGATTGGGAGAACTAGTTTTTGTAAGAAGTAGTAAATCTTTGGAGGGAGGCACCTTTAAGACTTGCCATCGTGTAAGGTTTCAAAGGGGAAGACCAAGGCTGATTTTGGTCTTCAAGAAGAACACTAACTTCTAAGGGTCTATTTGCAATAAAGATGCAAGCGTACGGGACAGACTTGCCTTGAGCTTGAGCCTTGACATTCAAGGTGACTTTAAGGCTCTAAGCTAATGTAGCGCACCTTTACAGGTGTGACTCGTGAGAATACAATCTTACATGAGTGAGAGAGAGAGAGAGAGAGCAGGAGGAGGCGGCTTTTTACGTAGTAAGAGGAGAGAGTCACATTGAAAACGTCGACCTATCCACAGGCGACCCGGCCATGACGAGTCACGACTAAGCCTGAGAATTAGAAACTGCGAAGACTCTCAAGAAAAGCGCCAACATCAGATGGGATTCAGATCGTCTCTTCCTATTTAATAGACTCTCCTACCTATATCTCATATACAGTCGTGACTCGTGACTAAGAAAAACAACATGAGTCGCCTGTCGACGATTCTATCACTGGCTCTCCTTCTTAGTATTATGCTTTCAGCAGCAGCAGCAGTTGCTACTACTCCTCCTCCTCCTACTACAGCATCAAATGCACAGCTCACTCAGCCTCCTCCTCCTGCAAATGCACAGTTCACTCAGCCACCGCCGCCGCCGCCTCCTGCAGGTGATAATTCATCTTAACCTAAAGCCCATCTACCCCTTTCATATTATAAGCCTTAATCGCATCTTCCCCTTTCAATGATGCTGACGATCAACTCTACTTATTGCCTTGCTCATGGTATTAGTTATCCCAAATGGACCCATCAGCGTTGTGGCCGACCCTGGGAGCCGCCCGGTGAAGTTGATCGGCGCCTCCTTGCAGTTTATAGTATGACACGCCTTGGACTTCAGTAGATCCAAATGATCATTTTTGGGCACTAATTAATCCCTCTTCTATGCTTTACAGTTTCAACGACCCCGTAGCTACGTGACTAATGGACCCCCTCCCTCAAACAACAAACGCGAGGTGAGTAGTGGATCCCCTTAAACAATAAATTTTCACAACCTACCCCTGCCATACCCCCTAGAGAAGAGTTATGCATCCTTCAAAACCAAGGCCTTTCAATGGGAATTCAATGCCTACCTAGCTTAAATATGGGCACAACTTTCAATTTCAATTGGAAGGACAACCCAAAATTGTAATTTGAAGGACTATACCAAATTTCAAAACCTCAAATTTTTTTTGTCAGTCACGAGACTGGAAGTGTAGACTACTACTCCTACTCTAACTGTATTCTTACTTTGAAGGGCAAAACTTATTTCTACCTTTCTTTTGGAGGAAAGATCTCTCATTGAAGGCTAATGCAACCTTCAACTTTGAGCCATGCATGCTTGCACCTATTTGTCCAATCGAGAGCAAAAATGACAATTGCTTTTGACCTTGTTTTCTAAGTAATCAAATAATATTCTATGTTATCATTTGATTCATGGCATCTAGTCACTTGAGATTGAGGAGTGCATTGTACATATTGTCACCAAAATATTCCTATTCTCATTATTTCCTTTCGATAGGATTTATCTAAACTAATCTCATTATATTGACATACAAAAGTCTATGACTATTCATCGTTTGGTTGAAAAAGGGAATTGAGATTGAATTCTGATTGTGCTTGTGTTATCTTGTGGGCATCACAATCTTGCAAATACTTATTTCCTATTCATCAAAGAATACAAGGTATAACGAAATTGAATGATGAGAAGATAGCTCAACTATAGAAATGCAATTTCACTATTATTATGTAACCTTGTAATTTGTTGCATCTAAAATCGAAAAATGATTCAACTACATATGATCTAATTAAAGAAAAGAAACCAAAGAAATTCCATGATAAAGAAGTTGGATACTCTCACCCTTTAATCCTTTTAGCTTGTAAGGTGATAATCTATTAATGATAATCAATTATATAGTGATACATGAACCCTACCCAATTTTAAGGATCTTATATTATGAGTAGGAGGATTTTCCATTTTCTTATTGTGCTACAAATAAATCATAGGTTTGCATGTCTAATAGTAATTGGGTCTAATTAGCATTTAAGTTCAACCCACCAAGGCTCGAGGATCGTGTTTGGTGCAACTGATAATCACTCATTTAGGTGCATTAATGTGAGGCCATGAAGCAACGGTAAACAAGTCCCATGTATCCATAGCTCTTTGCATATTATCATGTTGTCAAAGAGTTTACTGTTTATGATATAAATCATGGGATTCTTATGAACACAAGAAGAGTTTCACTTGAAGTTATATGAGATATTTGCATACAAAATTTAGGCATTATTATCCAATAACCACCTTAGTTATACAAGTTCTTTTGTATTTAGCATATAATTTGCAGTTATACCATGTACAATAAGTCTATGGGAACCTATAACATGGATATCTGGAAGTAATTGACAGTCTGCTGGATAAATCACGTTAATTCAGGTACAAAAATATGGTCAAAACCCAAAAATGATGCCAAAAACTGTCAAAAGTCCACTAGGTCCACATGGGACCTGGTGCGCAGATCGGACGCAGGTAGCTCACGTAGTGAATTCCCAAAGGTCCCCAAGAACAAAGTACTCTACTTTTTAGCACAAAAACCAATGTAAAAGCAAGCACGACATGAGACAAGAGACAAATTGGGTTCAATCTCCCCCATGCCTTGTGTGAGCGCTTCGCAAAGCATGTATTTAATGTATATTTCCAATCTTCATGCTCAATAATAGCCCAATTACAAAAATATGACAAGCTTTTAGCTTTTGAGTTTGCTTTCTACCAAAAATAGGAAAATAAAGCTAATGGACGGTGCCCATAGAGTCTGGCACGCCCAATCTCAATGTCCAAATAGAAATAACATATCCAGGCGCATAAGCGTATACAAAATAATAATAAATAATCGATGTCTCTATAGACATAATCAAAATATAGGCGTGGCGCCTATCAAAATATAGTCCAAAGGTCGAAAGTCCGCTAGACTCCAATGCTTTCCTCCGCCACTGCTGCTATCTCTACACATCAACTGAAGCATTCACAATCGTTAGTAAAATAACACAATTAAACCGACAAAAGTGAATACCTAGCAGTCTTCAGCTACATAAATAAATCAACTGGTTAGAAATAAATCCTAACCTTAATTTATTACGAGTGCGCACTCTAAACTCATAAACGTTTATTAATTTAATATGCATTTTGCGGAATCACCCGCTATGGAATCACCCATGTACACACTAAATTAATGAAACGCCCGAAAAGGACAGGCGTCCCCATCAACTTCTCGCACAAAGAATCCTCTTTGCGTATGAGCCCCGGTCATCTAAGTTTACGGAATCCACCGTAAAACCTCACGGAATCCACCGTGGAATATGCCTCCTGGCATCATACCCCCGGGGTGGGATAGCAATTGACCTCAATTGCTATTAGCTCAATGTGGAGCTAACAGAGTGGGGAAAGCATTTAGGTCTCTAGCGTGCATCCATTGTGCTTCTTCTACAGGATGGTTCTTAAATTTCACGAGATATCTAGAGTACCTTCGGCCAGTTCTAGTGGTTATGTAATCAGTGTCTATGATGGCTTCTGGTTCAAGGATTTCAGTCTCTTCTTCTAGTAAAGGTGGGTTTTCATAGACAGGGTGGATAGGTAATTGTCCTCTAAATGGTCTCAATAAACTAATATGAAATGTATTATGAATTTTCCAATGAGATGGCAATTCTAACTTGAATGCATTGTCATTAATCTTATGAATGATTCTAAATGGTCCGTAGAATCTAGGGGCTAATTTGACAACTGGATGTCTATCTACACTTTGCAGTCTACGCTTTTCTATTCTAAGCCAAACATAATCATCAACTTTGAAATTCATGGCTTGTCTTTTCTTGTTGGCTTGTTTGGTATATGATTATTGGGCTTTAGCAATCATATCCTTTACTTCATCAAAAATAGTGTTATGCATAACAGCAATATGATCGGCACTTTGTATTCTATTAGACAAAGAGGCAACAGGTGTAGATAATCTATATCCATAAAGAACTTCAAAAGGTGCTTTCTTTGTAGATGTGTGAGATGTATTATTGTAAGCAAACTGTAATAAATGTAAATGAGTATCCCATGTCTGAGGTTTAGAGATAGTGTATGCACGTAAAAGATCTAGAATAGTGCTATTTGTGGCTTCTGTTTGTCCATTTGTTTCTGGATGAAATGCAGATGAGAAATCAATCTTTGTGCCTAGATTTGCAAACAGTGTAATCCAAAAATTATTACAAAATCTAGAATCTCTATCTGAAATAATCACTTTCGGCAATCCATGGTTAGTAAAAACAGTTTTCAAAAATAACTGTGCTGCTTGTGATGCTGTTAAAGTTTTCTTACATGCAATGAAATATGCTTGCTTACTAAATCTATCTACAATTGTCCAAATCATGTGATGGTTAGATTTAGTATTTGGTAAGCCAGTAATGAAATCCATAGATATATGTTCCCAAGGTTTAGATGGAATAGATAAAGGCATTAATAATCCATACTGTTTACCATGATGTCGTTTTATTCTTTGACAAATCAGACATTCAGAAACAAAATTAGACACATCTGCATCCATATGCGGCCAATAAAAATCTTCAGTTAACATGCGTAATGTAGAAATGATACCTCTATGACCTTGATATGGGGGACATTGAATTTCATTCAAAACAAAAGATCGGAATGGAATAGTAACACACAGTCTCTTTTCAAAGAACATGAATTCATCATTATATGACAATGAATCAACAGGAATGAAATTATTTTGAACTAATTTTTGCCAATCAGAATGAAAAGTAATATCCTGGTGATATGTGTCTTTCATAGCAATCAAAGAATCAAAAGATATGATAGAAATATTATGAATTGCAGGTCTTCTACTCAATGCATCAGCAACTACATTTTCTTTTCTAGGTTGGTATTGAATGATAGGATGGAAACTTTGAATGAATGAAGCCCATTTGATATGGCGGTCAGAAATCTGGGGTTAGCTAAGTAGATGTCTAATGCTTTGCTGGTCGGTCTTTATCATGAATTCTGAACCCATTAAATAATGCTTCCATTGTTTTAATGCTTGTACAACTGCTAAGAGTTCCTTGTCATAAGTGGAATATTTGAGCTCAGAGGGTTTCAGCTTAGAACTAGAATATGCTATTGGATGGTTGTCTTGCATTAGCACGGCTCCTATTCCTGATCCGCTAGCATCAGTCACAACTAAAAAGAATGGTCTATTAAAGTCAGGCAATTGTAGGACAGGGGCATTGGTCAATGCACGTTTAAGTAAATCAAAGGATTTCTGCTGGTTTTCAGTCCATTGATAAACAATGCCTTTCTTAAGAAGTTTGGTCAGTGGTAAAGCAAGTAATGAGAAATTATGTACAAACTTCCTATAGAAACTAGCAAGACCAAGGAATGAGCGTAATTCATGTACATTTTTAGGAATAGGCCAATGCAATATTGCGTCAATTTTCTTAGGATCAACTTTTATTCCTTCTTTTGATACAATATGACCTAGATATTCTATTTCTGTCTTAAAGAATTCACTCTTGTCAGGATTTGCAAACAATTGATTTTCTTTCAGTAATTGAAAAACTAATGATAAATGCTCATAATGCTCTTTTTCACTTTGACTGAACACTAAAATATCATCAAAGAAAACAATCACACAATATTGATATTTTAGAAAAATACGATTCATCATTCTACTGAAAGTAGCAGGTGCATTAGTTAATCCGAATGGCATAACTAAGAATTCGTAATGGCCAAACTGTGTCCTGAATGCAGTCTTAAATATGTCGGATCTATCTAACCTCACCTGATGATATCCAGATTTAAGGTCAATTTTACTAAATATAGAAGATCCTTGCAGTTTGTCCATAAGGTCATCAACTCTAGGTATAGGATACCTATTCTTTACAGTGATCTTGTTTAATGCTCGGTAGTCAATACACATCCGATAAGTATTATTCTTTTTCTTGACTAAGAGCACAGGTGCACCGAATGGGGAACTGCTAGGTCGAATTAAACCTCTATTTAGTAATTCTTCTACTTGACTCTGGATTTCTTTTTGCTCTATTTGATTGTGCCTATATGGGGCTTTGCAAGGTGGTTGTGTGCCAGGTATTAGGTCAATCTTATGGTCTTCTGGACGTGATGGGGTAAACCTGGTGGTAGGTCTTCTGCAAAACAATCCTTAAAATATGCAAGAAATTCGTTATGCCTAGGGTGCATATGAGTTTCTTTTGCATGCAATTCATTCACCCAAATGAGATATGATTTAGTGTTCTTACGTAGTGCACGTTTTGCTTGAGTATGCGAAAGCAGTGGAAACATATGAGATGCATGCATACCAAATAATGTAATAGATTTTCCTTGAAAATTTATATTCATTGTGTGTGTGGAATAATCTATATTGGGATTATGTTGGTGTCTCCATGGCATTCCTAGAATAATGTCGCTAGACTGTAATGGGACAACTAAGAAATTTCTTCTTTCAATATATGGACCAATTTGAATTTCTAAATTTTGAACTTCTTGTGTGCCATTGTACCTAGTACCTAAAAATGCAGCTTTTATGCGATAATGCGTAGGTATTGTATGCAATTTCAATTCCTTTACCAATTTTGCTGAAATAAAATCATGCGTACTACCGTCATCATGCAAGATAGTTCTTTCTTTTCCATGCACCATACATTTCATAGTCAACAATGAATGTAAAGTAGGCATACCTGGTAAAGTGTCGAAAGTAGTAGTAGGATCATCTTCTTCTTCAGTGAAGTCCGACATATCCTCATGCTCGTCCTCGTCCATAGCTCCAAGGTAGTTGATATGTGCTGATGGCTTCTTTGAATGACAATTTGCTGCGAGATGGCCTGGCTGGTGACACTTGTAGCATACGATGGGCTTGGCTTTGGTCACATTATTTGCAATAGCTGGGAGTCTGGGTATATTTGAATTTGCTTGTGGAATAGGCTTAGGATTTGGATTGACAGTGGATGGTAATACAGGTGGTTTAGGCCAATTCTTGTGGAAAGATGGTGATGAGAAACGACCTGGATTAAACCTTCTGAAATTGGAATTGAATTGTTTAGATCCATAATTACCGTTTGCTTGGAATGGCTGTGGTCGTCGATCTCTTCCACATAACTTATCTTCAGTGTCGTGAGCTAAGGAGATGGCATCTTCAAGGGTAGCAGGCTTGAACATATTCACCTCAGCGTAGTAATGTCCAAGAAGTCCAGACATGTACTTCCGCTTATGTGTCGTCTCTGGTACGTCTTCAAGCATGCATAACTGTAAAAGTGCATTCCAAAAACGCTCTGTATACTGTGGAATAGGCTCACGATCGTGTTGTTGGAGTAAATCCCATTGCTTGATTGCCTTCTCATGAAATTGCGGTGGTAGAAAATTTTGCATGAACTTCTTCTTAAAATCTTCCCATGTAGCAGGACATTCTATACTCTTGCGGACTACAGTCCACCAAAGTGATGCTCTATCTATCAGATGATTAGTAACACACTTGATTTTATCTTTCTCAGGATAAGTTTCCTCATGGAAATAGTCATCAAACTGGCTAATGAATGATAAAACAGTCTTTCCTTCTCTTATGCCATTGAAAGTGCGAAACTTGAAACTTCGTTTACTTATCTTGGATTCCTTGCGAATGGTTTGTGCTTCAAGAGTAGCGTCGATGGTACGACGAATCAGATCTTCAGCTTGAGGTTCTTCTTTATCAGTGGACGCTCCTTGTAGCTTTGTCAATTGCGCTTGCAAGGCTTGCCTAGCTCTTCGCTCTTCGTCCAATTGTAGCATGATAAGATCCAGCTTTTGTTCCATGGTAGGCTCGGGTAGGTCGTCTTCAGCCATAGGATCATCCATATGTGGGGTAGTCATCCTGTAAAACTCAACAAACCTTTCTCACTCAAAATCAGTTAGCGGGATGAGCGTAGCTCAAATTTGGGGTTACAAGGCTATGTATTTTTGGGTATTTTCTTCTTCAATTTTCAGAAATTCTGAAATATTTCTGTCTCCGTTTGCTGAAAGTACTTCAACGAACTTGTAGATAGGTAAAACTGCTTGCTGCGAACAACTTTCCAGTTCTGAGTTTTTGCAAACGAACAAGTCTTCTAGGAGTTTTAAGCACTAGTCAGTTCTGATTTAGTCTGACTTGCAGAGTTGCAGACTTAGCAGACTTGCAGGGTTGTTGACTTGCTGAACTTAGCCGATTTGCAGAACTTGCAGGACTTGATTCCAAGTGACTTGCTGAACTTGACTTTTGGAGTGCGTGACCGAGAGTTTGCAGACTTGTCTGCCTTCACTGACTTGCAGAGTATGGAGGGACTTAAGCTTAATTAGTTAAGCTTAAGCTTAATAAGCTTAAGAGGAGAAATAGGCCGCCGTTTTCTGATCGTGAGGGGGGGGGTCCGTTTTTTTTTTCCGCCGAAAATTTCGGGGCCCTCCTCTTGCCAGTCGACTGATAATTATGAAGCTTATAAAGCTTCCTAAGCTTTGTCTTAAGCTTTTTGTTTAATGAAATAATGAGAGAATTAGTCAAGCTTATCTGTAACTCCACGACTTCATGAAGGAAGTGTTTGAGTGGTCCTCCGCCGACAGAGATTGGTCCTTCGCGATCTAATAGTGGAAATAGGGGTTCTTGATCGCCAGAAGTCTGCCTGTATCGACGGTTCGCGACGAGATTGACTGTAGAGGCCGTTTGTTCCTGGAGCTCCGCCTTCGCCCGAGATTGGTAGCGATTGGAAGCCCTTGATCTCTGCTCCGCTCTGATACCACTGGTGCGCAGATCGGACGCAGGTAGCTCACGTAGTGAATTTCCAAAGGTCCCCAAGAACAAAGTACTCTACTTTTTAGCACAAAAACCAATGTAAAAGCAAGCATGACATGAGACAAGAGACAAATTGGGTTCAATCTCCCCCATGCCTTGTATGAGCGCTTCACAAAGCATGTATTTAATGTATATTTCCAATCTTCATGCTCAATAATAGCCCAATTACAAAAATATGACAAGCTTTTAGCTTTTGAGTTTGCTTTCTACCAAAAATAGGAAAATAAAGCTAATGGATGGTGCCCATAGAGTCTGGCACGCCCAATCTCAATGTCCAAATAGAAATAACATATCCAGGCGCATAAGCGTATACAAAATAATAATAAATAATCGATGTCTCTATAGACATAATCAAAATATAGGCGTGGCGCCTATCAAAATATAGTCCAAAGGTCGAAAGTCCGCTAGACTCCAATGTTTTCCTCTGCCACTGCTGCTATCTCTACACATCAACTGAAGCATTCACAATCGTTAGTAAAATAACACAATTAAACCGACAAAAGTGAATACCTAGCAGTCTTCAGCTACATAAATAAATCAACTGGTTAGAAATAAATCCTAACCTTAATTTATTACGAGTGCGCACTCTAAACTCATAAACGTTTATTAATTTAATATGCATTTTGCGGAATCACCCGCTATGGAATCACCCATGTACACACTAAATTAATGAAACGCCCGAAAAGGACAGGCGTCCCCATCAACTTCTCGCACAAAGAATCCTCTTTGCGTATGAGCCCCGGTCATCTAAGTTTACGGAATCCACCGTAAAACCTCACGGAATCCACCGTGGAATATGCCTCTTGGCATCAGGACCAGAAGTAACTGACTTAGGTGACCAGAAAGTGACCTAGGCTGGTCAAAAAGTGACCAGGGATTGAGCAGAGAGGAGCCCACGTTTTTCGACGCAAAATGCGGGCTGCACTGACTGAGGGGAACTGGAAGAAAGCTGGAGCTGAGATGCATGAAATGAAGCATGCAAACTGAAGATTAACAAGCCCAACTACTGAAGATGTAAACATGGTGAGAGCTCCACTTGTCTGCCTCTTTGGTCTGACGAAAATGCATGCTGAAACTGTCTATAAAAGAGGGGAAATCTGAGAGAAGAGCATTCAGCCTGCTCTAATGCACAACTTCTCTCATCTTGTTTACCTTAATCTTGGTCCAATGATGCCCGACTTGTACCCAAGTACTTGAGTGACTTTGGGGTAAGCAAAGGGTGAGAATATTGAAGACTTATGGACTGTTATGGGCTGAAATAACCAATCATAAACAGGGCAGCCCACTATTTTGATCTATTTTTATGAGCAAACATGGGTTTTTTATGGTTGTAATGGAGGGAAATGACCTCTTTTCTTCAAGACATTGTTCATAGATGATCAAAAGTGCTTCTTCTTGAGTTTATGCACTCATTTTGAACTTGATTATGGGCTGGAATTTTCTATTTTAAAACAGGGCTGAAGCTAAAATTATTATTTTCTCATTGATTTCATGTATCTTTGGCCCAAATCTTGGATGCATTTGATTCTATCAACAACGTACTTGACCCAAAGGATTGAAATCTATCTATGTACATGAAATAAATGCCATTAGAGCTTGCATTTGACATTCATAAATGAATTGAAAATCTGAAAATATCCTTTATGAAATGATGTATGAATCTTGAAGCATTTGATGTAATCAAGTTAGTCTTATTCCTTATGTTCATGTATGCTATGTACAAAGTGAGAAGGCTTGAATTCCTCTTCCGTACCTAAATCATTTCTAAACCCTGAATCTTATTAAAACCCAATCCATCTTTCCTTTCTGAATCTTGAATCCTAAACTCTTCTTTTGCACTAAAAGCCCCGGCGGTAGACCTTCAACTCTTAACGCGACGACAACGTTTAGCCTTGAGAAACATTGAAAGTGTCATAATCCAAAGCTTGGTTGACCAACTGCTCCTGTGAAGGAAGAGAGGGGCTAACTACCTCGCCATTAGCTGCCTAGACGATGTCGTCAAAATGAGATGAGTGGCCAAAGAAAAGAACAAAGGAATCAATGAACAAGCCTACCTACTATAGATCGGCGGAGAGGAAAGGATTCCATGACAGCACCATTGAGAAAACCTCTTATTGATGGTGTTAATAAATTGAGACATTCTATGACCAAATCCCATACGTTGTATCATTTGACCGAAGAAGCACCATTCCCAATGGTCAAAGGATTTTCCCAAATCCAATTGAATCATCACCATTTCTTCATTTGTAGCATAATCTATCTCCATTTGGACATTCAAGATATGTGTAGAATATTCCTTCCTTTGATGAATCTATACTGCACAAGGTGGATAAGCTCAGGAAGGTATTTATTCAATCTATTAGCTAAGACTTTGGTAAAAACATTGTACATAGTGTCCATCAAAGAAATTGATTACACCAATGCTTCAGAGCTAAAGGGGGTGGCACACTGGGAATTAGTTTAATGGCATCCTTCTTCTAAGTGCACAACATGTTTGTTGTCATCCAAACCTATTGACATGAAGCTGTCAAAGGTGCAAGAAATTGAGTTAAATAGGTCTCAAATAACTTATTAGTGATACCATCCCATCTAGGACTCTCATCTTTAAGCAAACACAACAAAACTTCCACAACTTCATCTTGTGTTTTATCCACATCCAACATGGCACAAATATTTGGGAAGATTTGATATTTGACTTGATCATAAAATAATGAATGGGCTACCAATTTTGTATTTGAAATAGAGGATTGTGATTCAAGAAAGTCCAGAAAGTAGTTTTTGCACATAAGCACAATTGCTTGAGGATTTATAGCCATTCCACTTCTGAATTGCTCAACCAGACCATAGTTTCCCTAGCAAAGGAGGCATGCAAACCCTAATAGAACTTATGTGACTAACAATTATTATCTTGCAATCACTCTAATAATGTAGCAATGTTACGTTGTTGATAATATCTCTCTTCTGAAAAGTATCTATGCAATAATCTCACAGAGATAGAAAGAAAATGGGAATCTTGTGGCAAGTTCATTAGAAGAGAATTGGCTGAGGCTAGTGGGATTTGCTTAGCAGCTTGTAGTGTTTTTCTACGGGGGGGTAGCATGATATATTCCATATTACTTGGCAACTATTTGCACATTGCACACATATAGATTGAGAGAGGTTGCCCCTTGAGATGATAGATCCAATGAAAATTGATGTAGTAACTATTGCATATAGCCAAATATCTCATGTCACAGAAAGAGGAATTAAAATGCAAAGTCAACTTGCTTAAAAAGCATCGAAAAGGATGGACAGGGTGTTATGCATGTCAAACACCAAATAGAAGTGATTGAAAAAAGGATAGCATTGGCAAATTCAAATTTAAAAAACCTCTAGTAAGAAAGAATCGTCATGCATGAGATATATCCAATCCAAATAGCTCCATGTTTCCAAGTGTTGCGCTAAATGAAAGATATAACCATGCTCAAGGGGGGATAACCAAGACCATAGATCTCTCTTCAACACCACTGATGCAAAAGCATTCCCAACCTAGCATTCAGGTCTATCCATTAGTCCATATCTAGAGATAAGATGAGATGGATTGACACAGATATTAAAATCAACCATGATAAGTCTAGGTTTTCCAAGGGAAAGACATGATCATAGTTGCTACCATAATTCATGATGCGCAAAGACATTGTTGGGGGCATATTTGCCCACTAGCCATAGAACTTCCACATCATAAGTAATCCCAACAACTATGAATCTGGCCAACACATCTCTCTTAATCAAGACTTATTGAAATTAATCGTGGACAATTAACAATACACACAAGTGGATTCTCATAGGAACACCAGCATATAAAGCTTAAAGCCATGATAATGCATGATTCTTTTCGTTTCTTTGTGACTCTTATATGCTCTATCACACATAAAATATCCCAACCATTATAATGCAAAGTAAACCATGTAGCATGATGTTTGCTACAAGAGCAAAGACCGTGAGTAAGAAAATCAAGTTTGAGGTTTAAATTTCCTCTCTGCATCTTTATTTGCTGGAACAACAAGAACATCCTCATCCAAAAAGCTAGCAAAAACAATAAAAGCATTTTTTCCATTGTTATGCACTTTAGAAGTTGAGGCTTGATACATATCAAGAGTAACGTGATGTAAGAATGTGCAACCCCATGGAATAATCACTTTACCACATTTATCAAAGGCAAGGGTGTTACATGATGACTCCTATCAAGACCTCAGGTTATAGGTTGTATTAGTGCTCAATGGTGGCATACCAATACCATGGGAAGAGGATTTATCTCCTTACGGCATATGTATGTGTGCAAGACATTATGTGTGTCATTCAAGGATTGAGTGTGCCTCACATAATCATCCTTCTGCCTTTCTTCGAATGCACTTTTGACCAACCATGAGCATTCTGTGTGTCATCCAAGGATCTAGTATGCCACACATCATTGACCTTTTGCCCTTGTTTAGATGCACTTCTACGACCAACCATGAGCATCATCATAGGAGGATGAAATCAATTGTTTGCCTTTGTTTATATATCCTCCCATAGGTTGGTTATCCATATGCATATGTGCAACATGACCATCATGTTGTTGTACAAGAGGAACATCATTTCCATGAAATGGACTAATTGGACACAAGTGGAGCAATGTCTTGCAAGAGCTCCCCATTTAAGAGGCATGGAATGCATATCAACCTCTAAGAGAAATCACACGCGACCAAGTAGAATGCTTCCCGGAAGTATTTAGAGTACGCACATTCTATTTCTATTGGTAGCTCGAGCATTGGGAGGAACCAATGCTTCAACAATCTTAGCTATGGCATCATTATATAAAATAGTATGTTATCAATTTTTTTCTTTATCTTCATGTGAATTGTCATTCAACTTGGTATAAATAAGTTTTAAAATTACATGTTTCCTTTTAAACATTTTCTTGAAGTTCATGCTATGTTTCATCTATTTATATGAATGATGAAAGGAAGTCAAATATCCATAAAATTTGACAAAATTTAGATGTTACATTTTTCAAATCACGAAAACTATTTTGTATCAGTACATTATGATATTAAAACAACCATGTACTTCAAATCATGTGTGCTTCATTTTAATCTTATCATTACTCAAACTAGTGATTTGCTCACTCAGCTCTTTCAATCAAGTCATACTTTCAATGATTTTCAAGTGTCCAAACTATTTTTACATCTTGATTAATTTGAGGTTTAGAACATTTACTTGTTTTGATGTTTTTATGATAATTAATCTCTTATTTTAACAACATTTTTGAAGTATGCATTTTTTAAAGCATTGCCTATATAAGCATGCTTAAGTAGATTTTCTATACTTGTTTAAGCTTTGAAAAATCACCCCAAGTTAATTAGATATGTTTTAATCTTTTACACCTTATTTTATTCGTATGATGTCACACACACACACACACACACACACACACACACACACACACTCACTCACTCACTCACTCTCTCTCTCTCTCTCTCTCTCTCTCTCTCTCTCTCTCTCTCTCTCTCTCTCTCTCTCTCTCTCTCTCTCTCTCTCTCTCTCTCTCTCTCTCTCTCTCTCTCTCTCTCTCGGAGTAGTACTCTGGCATAGGAGATCTTGTGTACACTTAACTCTTGACTTCATACAACTACATGTGGTTGTATCTCATGAGAATATCAATTGACAAGATTCACACTTCAATTAATTTATCAAAATATGATTTAAGCACAATAATAAATGTCAACATAAGGAAGGAATGTAATTTGAATTTATGTCAAATGCCAATACAATATTCTATTCATATTTTTAGAGATGTTTCTCTATAGTTGACAATTTCATATGCATTGCTTTCATATAAATGTGGCATGGTATTTTAACAAGCTCATTAGTTCATTTATGTACCTATGTCAATTGTCCTCCATCCATGTGACCTCGGGGGGTTCACTATATATATATTCTCTATATAATGTGCATTCATGGCCTATTTATAAATATCCTAATCTGTGAATTTTTCTTGAATAAAACACAACCCTTTTCTATTCAATTTGTAAGTAACCCTTTATATGGCACCATTCTATATGTAAAAAATGTATAAAATTGGTGTTTTGAAACCCCTTATTTTGAACTCACGTTATATATACATATATTCATGAGTGACCCCCCCGAGCATGTGACTCAAAGGGTTCTGAATTAAGCACATTTAAATTAAAATTTTCATATAAAAGGATTACATTGCTCAATCTCATGTATAGTTTAAATAATACTTTATATGTCAACTAACTTTATTATAACATAAGATTGTTTTTTTTTTGTATTAGATGGTTAATCATTTACCCTTGTCTCACAGAAATACATATTGTATAATTATTATGATAATTTATTTTATTGCTATAAAGATTACATGTTTTTTATTTATTTATTTTTGAATTTGGATTTGTCTATTTGTTGCATATTACTAGCTTATCATATGAGGCATTATGTCTAATACTAGTCACATTGTACCTGGTGGATAGATGACATAGAATTAATGTGCTTTGCATTTTTGGTGAGTATATTGTTAAATGGAGGTATACAAATGCAATTAGTTTTATATTTATCAATGGTGTACATTTTGATGTATGTGATTATTAGTACTTTGTGTGCTACTATTGCATGGGTCTATTATGCACTCACGTACAACATTATTTATTATTATTGTAGCTTTTATTTATGACCTACATTAGAATGATTAATTTTTCAGAATTATATTTATTATTAAGATCTTAAAAAATTTAGATAGGTCCTAAAAATCATTGAAAAAAAGAAAATTGTTCATGCAAGAAAAGTAAAACCCCAAAAAGGTTACATATCATTATTTTGAGCACAAAAGCAAGAGGATCACATGCAAAAGCAAGAGGTTATATGCAAAACTATAGAAATGAAAAAATGTAGACTCCTTATATCTCACTCATTTAAAGTTAGAACCTAGAGCTTTAAGATTCAATTTGGGGGTTTTAAAACTCTCTTGATGCAATGATTTAAAGCTATATATAGAAAATTCTAATTAACTAAAACTACAACTATAAAGTTGTCTAATTAACAAAAGCTTAGGTATCATGTCTAAAGTTACATATATTTACCTACCACATATGGCATTTGACATCTTTGTACAACACTTGTTCGCATGCGTGGGTTTTGAATTGTTTCACAATTGGTCCCTTGTGTGTGCTGAGGGTTAGGGGTTAATAGGCACACCACATTGCTCTATGTGAACATCCCTTTGTGTGGTGCCACAAAAGGTGTAACCATAGACATAAATCTATATAAAGGGGCATTGCCTTACACATGAATCCAAACAGAAATGCAATTTATTTCCTTCTTCTCTCTTTTGTTCACACACACACACACACACACACACACTCTCTCTCTCTCTCTCTCTCTCTCTCTCTCATATTCTTTATGTATGCCAATTTGAGGGTCAAGGAGAGAGCATAGAGGCTGCTAGGCTATAAGGCCTAGCCAACATACTAGAAAGGTTAAAGATGGAAGCTTAATAGTGTTGATCCTTTAAATGGATGATATGTTGATAAAACAAGTATGAGATTGATGCCTCGAAGAAAAGGTTAACAACAACTTTTGAAATGAAGGATTTGGGACATGAAAAGCACATTCTTGGCATGAGCATATTCAAGGATATAACAAAGAGATTGATCTATTTGTCCCCAAAAGGATCATGCTAGTGAAGTAATGCAACATTTCAATATGGAGGGGGCAAGGCAATCAATACTCAATTTCCTCCATATGTGAAACTTAGTGCTGATAATTATCCCAAATTTTATAAGGAGAAGGATGAAATGGCCAAGGTCCCATATTCATCATGTGTGGGTAGTCTCATGCATGTTGTGATTGCCATTCGCTTGGACATTGCATTCATAGTGGGAATAGTGAGCATGTATATGTCAAATCTTGCGAAGAAGCATTGGGAAGTAGTAAAGGAGACTTGAGGTACTTCAATGGTACAAGAGATATGTGAATATGCTTTCCAAAAAGTAGCAATGGTATACTTGGATACGTAGAACTGGACTATGTAGGAAATATTGACAACAAAAAGGTTAACCATAGAATATGTCTTTACCTTGTACGGTGGTGCAATCACATGGATATCTCACTTGCAAAAATATGTGGCATTATCTACACTCAAGCTGAGTATACTGCAACAATAGAGGCATGCCAAGGAGCCATATGTCTTACTCATCTAGTGGAGACTTGGGACTTGGTGAAAACATGCAATTGTTGCACAATGATAGTCAAAGTGTCATCATGTTAGCAAAGAATCATATGTTTCACACAAAAACCAAGTACATAAAGTGAGGTATCACTTCATTCATCAAGTGCTTGAGAATAAGTGGGTGGGGCTTATCAAAGTGCACACTTATGATATCCCTATAGACTCTCTCACACCAAGAGTCTTCCCTCTGAAAAGTTTGTAGATTGCAGGGAGTTGATGGGCATTGGGTAACTCATATATATTATACGTCACACATTCTCTTCTTCTGCCTCCCATAAATGCACATTGTCTTTTAAGGTAAGAGGTTGTTGGGGTAAAGACCAATGTGGCCAATTTCCATCTTATTCACTAATCCTAACTATATATGTACATACTCCATTTGGATCTAGCAAGGGGCTTGCTTAAGATTAGGCTTTTCTTATTTGAAAAAAGAGGTCTTGTGTCTAAGATGACACCTTATAATCCAATCCACATGCAATTTGGTAGGTTAGAAGTACCAATAAAAAGCTTATGGGTATTCTATTGAAGATAGTATCATAGAAGAAACAAGATTGGGATAAGAAGTTATATGTGGTAGTGTGGGCATATAATACGACCTTTAAGCGATTGGGATAAGTAGGATGATGAAGGACCCCATGATGTTTTGGAGATGAGTGGCATTATGGGCTGCAAAACAACTGATAGAATTAAAGACACAAGCCTTCTCCATTTTTTAACTCACCATTGCTTGTCTTCACATGGAGAATGGATACTTGGATGAAGAGAATAGAAATTAGTCATTCTCTCTCCTCCATCTCTTTCCTCTAAGAGGCAATTCATATGGGTGGAAGGAAGAGGAGAATGGGATGAAGAATGCTTGTTTCTATGCTAAAAAATTATGAAAAATTTATACATGTATCAGTGGATGTATGATAGGGATGAAGCATAAGGTTTAGCCTTAATTTATCCCTATTTCTATAATAGAGTGTGTATTTATTGCTTTCCATACAAAACAATACATTGAAATACTCTCTAAACCTACAACCGCATGCACTATACTTAATAGTAAGGAGAGGGGGATTTATCTAGGGTGTGTTTATTTTGAAAGTTAAAGGGTTCAGTAGCATGAGGATACTTGTTCCTTATGAGACAAGAAAATACGTTAGTATAAAAAGCATAAAGCGAACTGTTTGCACATTATCACAATGATGTTTCAAACAAATAAAATAGTTAAGCACAATAGATCATCTACTCTTGCATTGCATTCATTACATGGTATTGGAAATACATATCATGGATGCATAACACTTACTTTTATGAACGTTGACCTACATTGAGAGAGTAAGAAGTCCATAGCTATAGGATTAGTGATTTGTTTCCTTTCAGTACTTATTCAATGAGGATTATACTTTATCTCCTAGACCGATTGATGAAAAGAGAGAACTATGTATTGTGTGCGTTATATGTTTGAACGAAACATCTTGGGGCCAATCCTAGAGGTGTAGGAGAGCTGAAGTGAGCCACAGAAGTTAGCCGAGGGGTGCTCCTTATGTATGTGATATGATTCTTTTTGGGTACTCCTGTGAGGAGTCAGGAAGGGATCTATTGGACTATAAATGATACAAACATGTATTTAAGTTAGATTAATGTGTGTAGCCTCTAGATGATCCTGGGCCATGAGACCGTGGGGTGTTTTGGTTGAGCATAGAGGCCCCGTGGGGTGTTTTGGTTGAGCATAGAGACCCCATGGCAGCTAGAGCCTTAGAGCTAGTGTTGGGTGGCCCATTTTCAGTCCTGATAGAAAAGGAGCCAGAACTAGGAGCCTGATTGAGTTTATCGAGCGGTTACTTCACTATCCAATGGACATCTTAGATACTCATGACAACTTGCTTCAATCTGTGCATGTTCTTGCTCCAAAATTGTACCTTTTATTCATGAGAGCTTGCTAAATTGACCCCTCGGATACTACATGACAACATACTACAATGTATACAAATTCTTTTTCCACAATTCTTGTTAGGTGTGTAGAGTGGATCTAAATGAAAATATTGACACCGTAAGTCTATCACCCTTAGTTTAGCATTCAAGTGCTCCAATTCTTTGGTTTTAAGCTACAGGAGTGGTTCACCCTTGGCATTCACCCTGGGTGTAGTATCTACTGATTTAGCTTTGGATCCAATCAAGGGTTGATGCCCTTTAACAATGTAGAATTGCTCTTGTAGATGTTTTTCAAATTTGAAATAGATATTAGAGAGTCCACTCAGTTCTTTTGAAATATCCAACTTGTTTCCAACATGTGGGTGAATGATTTGCAAGCTAATGCTCCCTTTGCATACAATATAAAAAAACACATTGCCGGACAAGATTATCCAATATCAAGAAGCCAATGTCATGCATAAGAAAGACAAATCCTTAAATGCTCAAATGGGTGATATGGATAGAGGGAAAGCCATTTGCCTACCAATGCTGCTCTAAAGACCGCGATAGGACCTTCCAATGACATTGAAAGGATAGTTTCTAGAACTCTAGGTCACCCTTCAAGCATGAGAGCAAGAACATCAAAGACAACAAGTGCCATAGCTTTACAATGCATAGCTCATAGCCCAAAGAGATCATCTCCATGCTAAGTAGTTATCTGTCATCTCAAGAGCCATTGTCCTTGCCTCTTTTTCCCCTTACAATCATAGAAGATTCTTTGCATAACAACACTTTAAAGCAATATGCCAGAACTTGTGTTGATCTAGTTGTTGTTGGTTCAGAGGCAAGGACACATGAAGATGAAATATTACTTGAGCTAACCAACAACAGAGATGAAATTAAGTGTGCCATGCCCAAGTCCACTAGATAGCAATAGTATGTAGCTAGTAGCCATTCATGATACAAGCCATTTTCAAAAGAATTGTGGATGTCCAATATAGTTCAGGAACACAAAGCTTGTTCAAGCTTTCTTCATCACAAGTATTTACCAATGCAATAAAAGTACCACCGAAATTCAGAAAGAGCACATGATCATCATCTAAGGAATGTTTTGGTGAGATATAATATCATGACATATATCTAGCCTTTCAATACTTAGTGCTTAGCAAAATATGTGTTGACTCTGTCATATAAACTTGAATAGGCCTTGAGTGAGAATCAAGGACTAATCTTGAAGAGACATATTATTCTTCGCGTTGATGACATTGCCCGTGCTGGAACAATTCACAGGTTCATAAAAACTTGAGCTTTGCGCAAAAATCCACATGGCCACCTTGCCACTTGTCAAGAATCGCATGGTGGGGGGACTTGCTTGAGCTGCTATGCCAAACACACATTGTATACACAAGAGGAAGCTCACTCAAGAACACAAAAAGAGAGATGGAGGCCAAATTTTTTTTTTGCTGATTTTTTTCTTCTTCTTTTACACACTACACAATGTACACAAAGTATAGATATATATACCACATAAAGGAAAGTGGCCTACTAAGTCAAACAGTGCATAACAAACTACACTAATCGACTAGCATTATGTCTTTGCCAGCTATAGGTAGGTGTAATAGACTAAATATAATAAGTGGTAAGTTAGTGTCCATGTGAGTATCATAATG
Organism: Lygodium microphyllum; assembly: GCF_053477565.2. Taxonomy (NCBI): domain Eukaryota; kingdom Viridiplantae; phylum Streptophyta; class Polypodiopsida; order Schizaeales; family Lygodiaceae; genus Lygodium; species Lygodium microphyllum. The sequence goes on along the minus strand of NC_141135.1, from coordinate 53,325,020 downwards.
ACCACCAACATCCTAAGTGTAGACCTGCAGACCCATCTATCCAAGCGGTCCATTATCAATGTCTTCATGTGTCAAGCTTGGCATCTCAACACTCCCCCTCCAGCTAAACTCTTTCTTTACAACTCCAAGTAAGCTTATGAAACTTTTGAAGCTTCTTTGCACCCAATGTCTTTGTGAAAATGTCAACTATCTGATCCTGTGTGCTGACATATAACAAGTCAATCTCTCTTGCAAGTACCTTCTCTCTCACAAAGTGGTAGTGCACCTCAATGTGTTTTGTCCTAGCGTGGAACATTGGATTCCTAGCTAGATCTATGCTGCTCATGTTGTCACAGTGAATGACAATTGGACTATATTCCTGCACATCCAAATCACCTAATAACTTTTGCAGCCATACCACCTCACATGCTACCATAGCAACATCTCTATACTCAGCCTCTGTACTCGATAACGCAATGGTAGGTTACCTTTTGCTGCTCCATGTAACTGCTTCACTACCAAGGGAAAACATGAATCCACTTGTAGATCTTTTGTCTGACATGCTACCAACCCAATCTGCATCTATGTATCCAAAGACCTGTACAGCCTTACCTGGCTCATAAAAAAGTCCATTATGTAAAGTGAACTTCACATACCTCAATATATGTCTAACTGCATCCAAATGAGGCTTTCTAGGCATATGCATAAACTGACTGACAAGGCCAACAACATAGCTCAAGTCTATCGTTGTGATACATGTAAATCAGACTCCCTACTATGCTTCTGAGCATAGTAGGGTTTTCTATCTCATCCCCAATGTCAGCACTCAACCTCAAATTTTGCTCCAATGGTACTAAAAGAGGCTTACATGTTGTCATACAATACTTGGACAAACATATCCAAGCCCTATTTCCTTTGGGATAGCCATATACCATCATCATATCTGATCACCTCCATACCAAGAAAGTATCTCAGCTCACCCAAATATTTCAACTCAAACTTCTTCTTCAATAAGTCCTTAACTTTAGCAATCCCATTGTCACTGTCACCTGTAATAATCAAGTCATCCATATAAATGACTATAATGACCAAACCTGCATCTCCCCTTCTCACATTAAGTGAGTTATCAACATCGAAATACAAAATCCAATATTGACAAGATACTCTTCAATCTTATTAAACCATGCTCTAGGTGCTTGCTTTAGCCCATAGAGCGCCTTCTTTAACCTGCAAACATATGTGGGATGCTCTAAATCCTCATAATCTACTGGCTACTCCATATACACTTCTTCGTATAATTCACCATGCAAGAAGGCATTCTTAACATCCATTTGCTGCAAACTTCAATCTTTGGCTCTGTTGCCAAGACAATCACACATCTAACAATTGCCATTTTAGCAACTGGATTGAATGTCTCTTCATAATCTATGCCATATGTTTGAGTGTAGCCTTTTGCAACCAGTCTAGCCTTATACCTGCTAACAGAACCATGTGCATCATACTTGACTTTGTACACCCACTTATAGCCAATAGTTTTCTTACCCTTAGGTAAGGGTACCAAATCCCAAGTCTTATTGGCTTCTAATGTAGCCATCTCCTCATCCATTTTTGCATTCCAATGAGCATGACCAACAACATCATCAAAACAAGTGGGTTCAACATCCTGAACTACCTTCACCATATAAGGATAATGGTGAGTTGCATAACCTTCAAAACCAAATCTTTTAACAGGGTATCTGACCCTGTTAGACCTACGTACCACTGGATCACTCAATGGAGCCTTTACATTACCATGAGCTCTCTGTACACCAGGTGTCCTAATTGAAGGAATACCAAGCTCATCATCCAAACTCTCTGAAGAACCAGTAGAATCTCCATCAAATCCCAAATGACTAGTAGATGCATCATTACCATCCAACACTTTCTTCTTTCCTTTGTCTTTTCTTGCAACACTTATAGATCCACCTGAAGATGTGGGGCTACTCCTCCTCAGTCTCTAGACCAAGGGCTCACTGTAGATGTAGTACCAAATGATGTTTCTGGTCCACTAAGACTCTGTGATTCTTGCTTTTCATTCTGCACATAACTATCATGATCATTATCATCATCTAATACATCACCAGCAGGTGCATACCAACTTCTCATCTCATAAAAAATAATATCCATGCTCACTCTGAACTCACCTGTGACAGGGTTATAACAATGATATCCTTTCTAGTCTAAAGAGTATCCAATAAAAATACATTTTTCAGTCTTTGGATTAAGCTTCTTTTGTGGCTCATCTAGCACATGAACATATGCAACAGAGTCAAATACCTTCAAGTGTGATACATCGGGCTTCTTGCCAGTAAAGCATTCTTCAATAGTCATCCCATGAATTGTAGATGTGGGGGTCCTATTTATAATATAGATAATAGTATGGACAGCTTCAGGCCAACAATGTTTTGGCATATTCTTTCAGCCAATAATGCCTGTGCAACTTCTGCAATATGCCTATTTTTTCTTTCTGCAACCCCATTTTTCTGTGGGGTATACTTGCAAGTAAATTGCCTCTTTATCCCATGAGTCCTCAAGAAGCCACTAAACTCATTAGAGAGGTACTCTCCCCCTCCATATGATCTCAAGCACTTCACTTTCAAGCATGTTTTTGTTTCAATAGCTGCCTTGAAAGATTTGAAGTGCTCAAATACATCACTCTTTTCCTTCATGAAATATATCCATAGCTTGCTTGAACAGTCATCAATAAAAGTGACAAAGTATTTGTTGCCACCAATAGATACATTCTGTGTAGGCCCCCAAACATCTGTATGCACTACATCAAGTATATTTCAGCTCACTTCTCTGTCATCCAAGAAGGGTTGTCTCGCCTGCTTACCAAACTGATATGCTTCACAAACTTTATGAAATTTTGCAACTCTAAAACAAGGCAACCCTATAACCAATCCTCTTGATTACATTAATTTTAGCCTTTGCACATTTTCATGTCCAATATGTTTATGCCATATTTCAATGTCTGCAACCACTCCTTTTTCTTTAGCATACATAGCAGCATCCATTGCAGGAATTCCAGCATCTAAAGTGAACATGTGGCCAACTCTACTTCCTTTTACGACCAAGTTGCACTTATCATTAAAGTCTTCTACAAAACAACATTTTGCATTGAATTGAACCTACAACCCTTGCTCTACCATTTGGCTAACAGACTCTAGATTCTTTGTGATTGATGGCACATGTAATACATCTGTCAGACTCTTTGTCTGGCCATCATTCAAGGACAAGGGAACCTTTCTAATGTGTGAAGTTGGGTGGCATGAATCATCACTTGTGTACACATAACCTGGATTTTGTAAGTCCTGTATCTCTTCAAACCATTCAACATGACTAGTCATATGATTAGATTTACCTAAATTGACATATCATACATCATCATGTGTCCCTTTTCTTGTAACCGCATTCATCATATGCTGCACAACAAACATATGCTTATTTTTTTCGTCATTATGTCGTGAAGACGATGCATAGTTTCCTTGCTATAATTTACCACTGCAAATATCATCCTTCTTAGCATAACAATGATCTGCAATATGATCTGTTTTGCCACAATAATAGCAAGCAATAGCAAAATTTCTAGAACCTCTGTTTTGCCATCCACCTCTTCCTCTAGAGCTTGTTTTGCCTCTAAATTTTTCTCGGCCTCTTGAAACCTGCATTTCATCAAAATGCTCACTGAACTTGTTTTGCTGGTTATCGCCAGTACGTCTCATACCATGGCCTCTCGAAGAGGATCTATCACATCCCCTTCCTAAACTTGAGTAAAATGCTTGGACTTGTTCACCATTTCTTTCAGATGATTCACCCTACATATTGATCTATTTGGTAATCATGAGAGAGATTAGCTCATTAAAATTTGGAAATGGCTTCCGTACGTATACTAAAGTAACAAATGATTTCCATGCCTTCTCATTATTAAGGCTACTCAAAGTGGATGAAACCTATTCATCATCATCAGGCATTGCATCAATTACTGATAAAGCATCTGCAATGCTTCTCACCTTCAAAACATACTCATTGACATGCATTTTTCTTTTCTTCAAGGTATTCAACTCTTGCTTGAGTTGAATCTTTCATGCCTTTGTATTTACTGAAAATATGCTCTCAAAAATTGTCCAAGCTACATGTGAAGTTTCTGCATTCCTGATATGTCCCAACATTGTATTATCAATGACTGTTAGATAGCCAGTACATCACCTTTTTGTCTTTTGCATTCCATTTTTTCCATGCTTTTAACTCATCTACAGTTGGGGAGGGATACCCAGCTCTAGCTCCTTTTCTTCACCTGAAACAAACTCATAAAGGCCCTTTCCGATGAGGAAGTTCGTCACATGGAATTTCCATGAAGAATAGTTGTTCTTGTCGAGCTTCTCAATAATGGGATTTCCACTATTGTCTGCCATTATCACAAAAAAGGATACAACACAGCAAGCTAGTCTTCTGCAATCTTTCACAACAAGTGCACAGCAATACACCAAGTAACATTTTTCATTGATTGCTCAATAGTATATGTAATCTGCAACCTATTTGCACATAAACCTTATGTTTGCTTCTTGGATAACAACTCAAAAATTAGAGATTCAAAATCTATAACCTATGCACCCATTTTCGGTCAATACAGTCGAAATCACAGTGTATCATTCTGAAAGTGTTGTCCACAACCTTGTAGCTCTAAAATGGGGCCTAAAACGGCGTTGGATGCCCAAAATAACTGCAAGAAATTCCTAAAGGGCCAATTTGCAAAATATACAGTGCTTTGCTCGCACACCAAATCTCACAGTAATCTAAGATTTTCACTCTACTCTACTTTTGGTGCCTCTAGAGGCACTATCCAAGAGAGAGAGTGGAAGAATGGGAGAGCTGCTTACATATTGCTTGCTTGCTCGAACCTTGCTTCTTTTCCTTCACTTGAGCCTTCAAAATCAGCCTCTCTCAGTGGCCTGGCTCTGATACCATGTCAAGAATCACGTGATGGGGGGACTTGCTTGAGCTGTTGCACCAAACACACATTGTATACATAAGAGGAAGCTCACTCAAGACTCGGGGGGTCACTCAAGACTCGGGGGGGTCACTCAAAACTCGAGGGGGTCACTCATGAATATATGCATATATAACGTGAATTCAAAATAAGGGGTTTTTAAAATACAATTTTTATATATTTTTTATATAGAGAAGGGTATCATATAAAGGGGTTACTTATAGATTGAATAGAAAAGGGTTGTGTTTTATTCAAGAAAAATTCACAGATTAGGATATTTATAAATAGGCCATGAACGCACGTTATATAGAGAATATATGTATAGTGAACCCCCCGAGACTCAAGAACATAAGAAGAGAGATGGAGGCCAAAAAGTTTTTTTGCTGATTTTTTCTTCTTATTTTACACACTATACAATGTACACAAAGTATAGATAAGATATCACATAAAGGAAAGTGGCCTACTAAGTCAAACATTTCATAATAGACTACACTAATCGACTGGTGCTATATCTTTGCCAACTATAGGTAGGTGTAAAAAACTAAATATAATAAGTGGTAAGTCAGTGGCCATGTGAGTATCATTATGACCACCAACGTGCTAAGTGTAGACGTGCAAACCCATCTAGCCAAGCGGTCCATCATCAATGTTCGTAGGTGTTGAGCTTGCCATCTCAACACCGCTTACTAGTGCCTTCTCTAGTCGACTCCTAGCACCTTCAGCATTGATCTTCCCCCTTAAACAATCAAGAAGAAGCCATAAAAGCCTCCCTTTCCACTCAAACTATTGTTGATCTCCCTCTTTGCTATTAGCCTTTGATGGCATAACCCATAGCATGCCATATCTTAAAGCCATTGATCAAAAGATGCTACTTGATCTAGTTATCCCCTTCACTTTGCACTATGACTCCATCCTCCATGTGTTGATTCATAGTTCCTTCCTTATATGCATTGCTTCGCAGGAGGTCTATCCACATTACTCTATCTTGTCCATGCATGCTGACAACGATGTGCACCTCTTCTAATTACTCCTAGTTCAAGTGAGAAGATTGTAGCTTGAGCTAATGCCATTACCCTATGCCTTTGCATGCCACATTTTCCTTGCAATATTGGGCCTATTCTTCCCATTTGACAAAAATAGTGATTATATTTTCAGCATCTCTTCGGATCATAATGGATAATGAACCAAACATCGTTAATTTCAACTTTAATTCATGTACTCATCATCATATATGGTGCCATTGCAGTCACCACCCTATTAAAAGCTCTTTAGAAGTTGTTGTGTGGATTTTTAGGATGTGCCACAAAAGTCTAAGCTCAAGCATGATGCTACAACACTTTCATCATGAGTTTCAAAGCTACTATACTCAAAGGGAGAATATGTTAGCTTATTAGCCAATTATAAAGCTAGTATGAAAGAATTGCATGCATTCCAATTGTAGATTGAACAGGGTGAACATAACCCTTCCTTAAGAGAAGGTCAAGCCTTTTTCTTGACCCAATTTCTCACTCTCTTGTCAAAAATAGTATGGTAGGTAACCCAAATCCTCTAAAACAACACCTAGCACTTATGATAATTGGTTTCTTAAAAACAAATTGGAGTTTGCTTTTCCTATTGATCATAGTCAGAAGTGTTTCTCCTAGCCAGAAAAGTATTTATCCCATACAAAAATAGCCTCCTCCTTTATTTGGCAAAGGCTTATAATAGCCTTTTCTTTTCTAGCATATGCAAAAGCTACAGCTTTTTGATAGCTCCTTTTGGTAAGAAACCATTAAGGTTTAAAACCATATAGGTCATCAACAATAAGGCCTCCTAATTTTCCTAGCCTTCTAATGGCTAGTGCTAGTGTGTAACACATTCAAGCACTTTGAGAAGTGAAGTACATAGACAACTCACTATTCCTACATGTTTTAATATTTTCTCCTCTTCTACTCAAGGTATTGTTTCCTTCACCTTGAACTCAACCCAACACATAATGTAGTTGAAGGTGTCATATGAAAGACAATAATTGACATGACATCCATCCCCTCCAATTTCTCATATCCTTTGGATGTGCCACATGTGCAACCACTTGGATCAAACATCTAGATAACCACCTTCTCTCTACACATGAGAAAAAGTAGCAATACACCTAGATCATAGATCAAAATCATAATCCATTGCACAACTCTAGAACCACACCAAGCACCCCCTCAAAGATCATAAGTTCGTGGGTAGCTCTCATACACTCAAGGATTTTGAACCTCCATATACGTGCTCCCATCAATGAATACATAAAAACGTGCCTACTCTTTTAAAATCTAGCACATGGGAAGTTGCTTATGTTGACAATTGTGCTCCACATCAAACATAAATTGTGCCTCACTTGCATTCAACCCACTCTGAGAAACACTAAAAACATTGAAGAGTGCTAAACCATAAAGCATCTCCACATTTTCTAACAAAGCATCAAACAAAGCATTTGAAACATTCTCCATCTATGGAGCATCACATCCATATGCTAGATTTATATACTCAAACTCATGAACCTTCACACAAATTGCAACTCTCCCACAAATCATGTGCATCAAGCACATCACCAATCTCCCTTGGAGTCCCTCCATCAAGAAAACATGAGCTTCATAAGCCTCTCCATACGCACTATGAGAATCTTGTAATATCCCCCCCCCCCCCCCCCAAAACATTTTTTAATAAAAAAATTTAATTTTTTTTTCAAAAATTTTTACTCTCACACTCTCTCCCCACATGAGAAACCCCCCCCCCCCCCCATGAGAAGAAGAAGAAGAAGAAGGGAGAGAGAGAGAGAAGGAGAAGAAGAAGGGAGAGAGAGAGGATAAGAAAAGAAGAAGAAGAAGGGAGAAAGAGAGGAGAAGAAGAGAAGAAGAAGAGGGAGAGAGAGAAGGAGAAGAAGAGAAGAAGAAGAAGAAGAAGGGAGAGAGAGAAGGAGAAGAAGGGAGAGAGAGAAGGAGAAGAGAAGAAGAAGAGGAAGAAGAAGAAGAAGAAGAAGAGGGAGAGAGAGAAGGAGAAGGAGAGAGGATGCCGTCTAATTTTTATGTCAGAGAAGAAAAAGGAGTTTGGAAGCTTCCAAGAAGCTTCCAAAGCATCTCCTTTAGGAGGTATTTCACCCGCAAGATGACCCAACTTAAATTTTCCTTAATCCGTGACCCATGGATTCAAGTGCAAAGGCTGTGAGGATTGGTGGACAATTTGCAGTAGGAAATTCCTGTGCATCTAATAGCTATCCCCGCACACGAAGGCCACTAGATTTCCGTGAAAGATGGCACCCAAGAGGCACACAACTAGCAACTTTGTAGGTGTTTAGAGACAAGTTGGAGGAGTGGCTGCTAAACGGGGTTTTGATTGTCAAGAATCTGGTCCATGGTCCCACACTCCTTGTCGATGAACTCAATATGTTAAATGATTACGTAACCTCGTATATAAAAAGTTCATGAAATACGTATCGAATAAATTCATAGGGAATTTTTGCATTAGATACTCTCATAAAAATTGTTTCATTGCATTGTTTAAAAAGGTTCTCTTGAATTTAATAAACAAGTCTAGTGCATAAGTTGCACGAATATTTGCAAACACGGGGTGATTTCATGGAAGTCAGCTGCACTCATGGAATGACTCAGTATTATCTTCGTGTCCCAAATATATTAATTATGCTCCATCGTGTATTGAATTGGAAATGGCATATCCTAGGGTCTTCTCTTGAGATTGATAGTGAAATGCATAAAGTATCACAGTCATGCAAGGAAAACTTCTACATGCATGGGAAAGATTCTCACATAAATAAGCAACATGTTAAGTTGCATGCATTGAAAGGACCTTCGCATGTGCCGTACAAAACTATTGCTTGTGACTAGTATTTATCATGGGTTTCTTTCATACCTTAATTGCATGATCATGAAAAGATAAGTGCATGGAACGGTAGACATATCTTAAGGGTCTTTCTCTAGAATTGATTAGCGAAATCAAGTGATATGGTTATTGCATCCTTACTAGATGCTTACGAAGGAACTATTGCATGCATGGGTAATATCAAGATTGCACGCATAGAGAGATTGCATGCAATTAATGTGCATTAGAGTGCTTGAATTCATGCTTTGTACATTGGCCTTGAAATTGTTGAGTAAAGTTAATACTTGTCTTAATCAATGTAGTTAGACAAGCTCAAAGAAAGGGTTAGAAAAGGGGCAAACATTAGTGCATGTGAGCACTATTGAAAAAGGGGGTAAAGATCATGTATTCTTGTATTACCAAAAGTATCCTTGGTCAATTAGGGATCGAAGGAAAGATCACATAGATATTTCAAGGGATCTAGGAGATAACCAGCAAGTTGACCAACCAAGGACAATGGGGTTTTCCATTACCTATTTTTACCAAGAAACCTAAGGTAAGGATAATTAGGGTCGGCAAGGTACAAACCCTAACCTGAAGATAAAGGGGGAACAAGAAACCTAGCTTGCCAAGCCCTTGGGATCTTGCCAAGTTGCGAACGATCCAGGATCGAATTCTGGGAGCATTCGGGAGAAAGGAATCACACCTTAGCATTTGGCCGTACTAATGGCCTCTGAAATGATCATGATTGTACACTTAGGTACATTGTTTGAACTTCTTTGTTCAAGGAACTAATTCAAGGCAAAACACTTAATGCTTCAGGTTAAAATCCTGGAGGGAGAGGCAGGCCCAATTACCTCCAACTGACTCCCTGGCCCTATTGAAGGGTGTTGTTTAGCGGCGCCGGGTATATAGACCTAACCCGCTGCGAGAGATCTCTCCGTGGGTGCTCCTTGGAGCGGGAGGACGCTTGGGTGCCAGGGGAGGCTCTGGCTATAAATTCCTTGCCTCCAGATCTCGCACAAGAGGCCTACGTGACTGAAGATGGGATCTTGAGGCCTGTGTACTAGTCTACAGATAGAAATTGGAGTAGCAATCCTGTAGATTGCTAGGATGGCCTTCGGGCATGATACTTGATGTATTCCGGGACTATGATAAATAAAGATCAGACATTTGAAAAAGGAACTTGCTTGACATTGTTTTTGTGTCAGTGCTTAAGTTACGTGAAGGAACTTGTTTTTAAATTGATTAATTAAGGAAGCTGATTTTGCATGCCAAACAGAATGTGGTAGGTAATTAGATAACTAAGCAAACCGAGGAAAGTGTGGTGGATGTGACTTGGGTCCCCGTCCTATGGAAGGGTGGTCCCAGTTAGTTGGGAACTTTTCTTAAAAGACGTGAAAATGATACTGTGAAGACCTAGCATCAGTAGAGTTAGAATCCCGATTTATGCTATTTTAGGGGAAAGGTATGGGACTATGATTATCAGGAAGAAGATATCCAGAAGACTGCATTCAGTACAGGGTATGGACACTTCGAATTCCTAGTGATGTCATTTGGGCTAACAAATGCTCCTACTACCTTCTACAGGCTAATCCAGGATATCTTTAGGCCCTATCTTGATGACTTCATACTCGTCTTCTTTGACAATACCCTAGTCTACTCGAAATAGGAAAAGGACCATGAACCCCAGCTTCGCATTGTTCTTGAAACAATGAGAGCACACAAGCTTTATGCCAAGAAGAAGAAGTGTGCATTTTTCAAGCGACAAATTGAATATTTGGGATTCATTGTATCAATAGAAGGAATTTCAATAGATCCAGCTAAGGTTAGAGATGTTTTGGAATGGCAAACACCAACTTTTGTCAAAGAAATACGTAGTTTTCTTGGGTTGATAGGATGATACAGGATTTTCATCAAAGATTATGCTTTGATTGTAGCACCTTTGATTGATCTACTAAAGAAGCAAGTGGCAATTGCATGGTCACCTCTACTGAACAGACCAGCTTTGACAAACTAAAGCAAAGCTTAGTATTAGCATCCATCCTGAAACTTCCTGATCTCAGTAAAAGGAGTTTGAAGTGGTAATTGATACTAGCGCACTTGCTTTAGGATGTGTACTTATGCAAGAAGGTCATCCCATAGCATATTCTTCAAGAAAATTAAAGAGCCATGAAACGAATTACGCTACCCATGACCTAGAGTTGTTGGCTATCATCCATGCTCTCAAACTTTGGAGACATTACTTGCTAGATAACAAATTTTCCTTGGTAACGGACCACAAGAGTCTTAAATGGATTTTCACCCAGAATGAGCTTAATATGAGGCAATGTCGATGGATCGAAGTGTTGGAAGAATATGATTTTGAAATCAAATATAGGCATGGAAAAGAGAATGTGGTTGCCGATGCACTCAGTCCTCGCAAGGCATTTCTAAATTCTCTTATTTTGCAAGATCCATCAACAGCAAGGTCTCTAGCCACAAAGGTATTAATGCCATATAACCCGATTCTTGAGCTAGCAAAAGAAGGGGCATATCATGACCTAGTCTATCAAAAAATGCTAAGGGAGATCCCTATCAATGATCAAGACCCGAAGCTAAAGATGAAGTATCAAGAATTCTCCATCAGTAGTGGACTTGTTTACTTTAGGACAAGATTATGTATCCTTAAAAGCAAAATTCTCAAGCAGAAGATACTGTGGGAAGCCCATGACTCCCCTTCCTCAGGACATCCTGGTTATGCCAAGGCCCTTAATGCAGTCAGAAAGAGCTATTATTGGGAAAAGCTCAAGGGCGACGTACTCAAATATGTCATGAAATGTTTGTCTTGTCAACGCATTAAGGCAGAACATGTTAAAATGCATGGGAAATTGCAACCACTTGACATTCCCCAAATGAAATGGGAATTCATTAGTATGGGCTTCATTATTGGCCTACCCCAAGTTCAGGGAGGATATAACTCTATTATGGTTGTAGTAGATATGCTCACACTACAAGGGAATGGGGCAATAGCGACGCCGATTAGCGACGGCGGATATCGGCGTCGCTATATGCGTCGTTATTGGCGTCGCTATATGCATCGCTATTTGCGTCGCATTTGCGATGCAAATAGCGACGCCGCAGGGAAAAAAAGCGCGGCCGAAACTAGAGCGCTGTTTTCATTTTGTTTTCTTCGCCTTTTGAGAGCGAGAGCGAGGGAGAGAGCGAGGGAGAGAGCCAAGGCTTTGTGAGAGAAGAGGAGGAAGAGACTTGCTGCCGCTGCCGCCGCCGCCACCGCCACCGTCGTTGTTCGCGAAGGAGAGGAGGAGCCCTCGTTGCAAAGAGAAGCCACCCACGCTCGCCATATCTCATTGGTGAGTCTCCCTCTCTCTTTCTTTTACTTGTTGAAGGTTTAAATCGTTCTCTTTTGTTTGTTTAGGAGAGGAAATGAAAGAGAAGGAGAGGGAGAGGGAGAGAGAGGGAGAGAAAGAGAGGGAGAGGGAGAGAAAGAGAGGGAGAGTGCATTCTCTCTCTCTCTCTCCCTTTTGCTTGTTTAATGTTTAAATTACTTTCTTCTTTGCTTGTTTAGGAGAGGAAACGAGAGAGTAAGAGAGAAAGAGAGGGAGAGGGAGAGGGAGAGGGAAAGAAAGAGAAAGAGAAATAGAGGGAGAGGGAGAGGGAGGGGGAGGAAATAGGAGAGGGAGAGAAAGAGAAAGAGAGGGAGAAGGAGGGAGAGTGCATTCTCTCTCTCCCTCCCTCTCCCTTTTGCTTGTTTAATGTCTGAATCACTTTATTTTTTGCTTGTTTAGGAGAGGAAATGAGAGAGAAAGAGAGTGAGAGGGAGAGGAAGGGGAAGGAAATGAGAGAGGGATAGAAAGAGAAAGAGAGGGAGAGTGCATTGTATCTCTCCCTCTCCCTTTTGCTTGGAGGATGTTTAAATCACTTTATTTTTTGCTTGTTTAGGAAATTAGAGAGAAAGAGAGATAGAGAGGGAGAGGGAGAAAAAGAGAAAGAGAGGGAGAGGGAGAGGGAGAGGGAGAGGGAGAGGGAGGGGGAGGGGAAGGAAATGAGAGAGGGAGAGAAAGAGGGAGGGGGAGGGAGAGGGAGAGGGAGAGGGAGAGGGAGAAAGAGGGAGGGAGAGGGAGAGGGAGGGGGAGGGAGGAAATGAGAGAGGGAGAGAAAGAGAACGAGAGGGAGAGGGAGAGGGTGAGAGAAAGAGAGGAAGAGAGGGAGAGGGAGAGAAAGAGAGGGAGAGGGAAGGGAAGGAAATTTAAGATAATATACGTATTGATAATGGTATGCAATGTGCTTTGCATACGGCCACGTACTTCATCAAAATGAACCCAAAATTATTGTTATAGAAGAAGAAACCCTTAAATTGAGTATAGGATAATTTCTCTCAGGTCTTATGACTATGAGTAGAATTGATTGAAATAAATTTTATTACTATAGTTATAAAATTTCATAGATGGCGCGCATTAATTTTAAAATGGATTACTTATACTCAAAGCCGAGATATAACAAAAAATTATCTACCGGGACAAACAAGTCGTTGAGCATGATACAAGGCCGAGATATAACATCGGAAAATCTCTCGACTACTATATACAATGCAAGGTTTATGGTCAACTTGCAACTTGACGTACATCTCCATAAAGCTATCCATTTAAGTCTTGTTTGCTGTAATGTAGATAAGATGGCAAACGAAGAAGGTCCTATTGTTCAAGACTGCGAGTCGTATCTTAATCAGTGTGTCCCATGTCCTTGCTCTCAATGCAAGTTGGCAATTAGACGAAAACGCCGATTGTCTATAGAACACGTACGACGATTTGGCGAGTTTCAATCTGAGATCATTGATCAGGCGATTGCAGACTTTCAACAAACGGTAATTTGAAGTTAGCATTTTTCATGCATTGTACTCTCAAGCTAATTGAAAACCATACACAATAAGATTGGGTCTTGTTGGCAAATTTTGTATCCAGGGGGGTGATGTCTCGACCCAAGGGGGAGTGCACCCTTTGTGGCCAATTAGAAGAGTTCGTGGACGTGCGATGGATGGATTGCAGGAGCCAATCGACCACTCGCAAGGCCCATCTATACCGTCAATGTGAGAGGAGACAGACAACCTTCCCGACTTGTCTACAATCTTGGAGCATGAGATGGAGGCAATGATCGATGCATTGATTCCCATGGATGTTGAGACATCTGACCCGCTTAGAGAGGAAACATCCATACCATTATATGATGGGTGCCAAGTATCTCGGTTGAAGACATTGCTTGCACTCTTAAGTGTGCAAGCAAAATACGGTTGGAGCGATACGAGTGTGACTGAGTTATTCAGGTACCTTGCACACAGACTTCATTGTTTTTTTTTATAAACAGTATTATTGCAAACATGGATGGATTTTTCAAGGTGTTTTATGATTTTTTCAGGTTATTGAAATATCATATATTGCCACCTGCAAACACCATGCCTGAGTCTCGTGATGATGCACGACATGTTTTACGGAAGCTTGGCATGGACTACAATAACATCCATGCATGTATCAATGACTGCATATTGTTTCGAGATGAATACGAGACTATGGAGACATGCCCAAAGTGTGGTGCTCACAGGTATCGACAGGACTTGCAAGGGCAGACCATCCCTCAAAAAGTCCTCAGACACTTTCCGCTCATCCCCCGCATAAACCACATGTTTCGCACGTCTGCCATGGGAAGCTTGACAACGTGGCATGTGCAGAATAGGTCCACGGATGGAGTGCAACAAATATCAGTAGATTAGCGCGCATGGAGCCACATTGACTCTACCTTCCCAGGCTTTGCGCGAGAGCCAAGGAATCTTCGGCTCGGTCTCGCCATGGATGGTGTGAACCCATTCGGTCTGCGCTCGACTTCTTACAGTGTGTGGCCTATAGTGCTTGTCAACTACAACATTCCTCCATGGCTTTCTACGAAGAAAGGACATCTCATCCTTAGCTTGCTCGTCCCGGGCCGCTACAAAGTAAAAAATATGGACGTGTATCTTCGTCCATTAGTCGATGAGCTTAAGATTTTGTGGGAGGAGGGGGTCACGGTGCAAGAAATGAGCAGGCGTGATGGTCGGCGGTCAGCCAACATTCGAGCCATTCTCATGTGGACGATGCATGACTTTCCGGGATTGGGAGAGTGCTCAGGTGAGCAGACCTTTGTTCTCGCCGGTAATATCTATATTTTATTTCATTCAATCAAGTATTCACTAGGTCGTGGATTGCCTTGCAGGTCTCGTTACCTTAGGTTATCATGCATGTCCATTGTGTGGGCCACGGTTAGACTCCCGAAGGTCACGAACCATGAAGAAGATGGTATATCAAGGACACGCCGCTTTCTTACCGGAGGATCATGAACTCAGGGAAGGTTTTCTTGGACGACCTCCAGCACGCATGAACGCTGCAAGCTGGTACGAGCTGAAAATGGTAAACCCGGATTCACATCCAAATGGAATGCGACGGTTCTCAGTTTTCTACGAGTTGCCATATTGGACCCACTTACAGGTCAACCACTTGTTGGATCCCATGCATATTTTAAAAAATGTGGGCAGCTTGCTAGGGGACCACATCACAGGAAAGAGAGACACTATAGGGTCACGAATGGATTTAAAGGAGGTAGGTAAGATGGAGGCGCTTTGGCCGCAGTTGAGTGCTAAAGGGGGAGTGCAGCTTCCTCACGCTCCCTGGGTTTTGTCTACCAAAGAAGAGCGCATTGTGAAGCAAGTAATCAAGTCTATCCGCACTCCGACGGGTATGATGTGTTCTCTCAGGTCCGCATTTTCTAAAGATGACCAGATTTCTGGGCTAAAATCCCATGATTGGCATAAGATATGTCAGGTTTGTGAACAGAATGGATTTTAATTAGCGTGGACATTTTGAAATTTGAAAAGTGACCATTATTCTTAATGCTTTCTCATTTGTGGCAGTTTGTCCTATCGATCGCGATCGCGGGATGCCTAACTCCAGAAATTCGCAGGGCCATTTACAAGCTGTCGACTTTGGTGCAATGGATCTCACAGAAAGAGATTAAGACGTCCTCTATTGAATCCGCAAGGCGGGGAGCAGTTGAGACGGTTTGTCTCTTTGAGAAATATCTGCCCACTAGCATGCTCACGATACAAGTTCACCTTCTTGTGCATCTTGTGGATGAAGTGGAGATTGCTGGACCTGTCCATACGCGATGGATGTTCTTCCTGGAGCGCTTCATGAAAACCCTGAAAGGCTTTGTGCGACAACTAGCTCATCCGGAAGGTAGCATGGCGGAAGGTTGGTTGGTGTCAGAGGCGTTAGTGCATATCTCACAATGGCTACCAACGGTGGAACCAGACAATGAAATGCTATGGACGCTGAAGGACGATGACAGGCTGACTGGAGATGTGGTGGTTGGAAATGGGGTAGAAAAAAGAATGGATGCCTCAATGGAAGAGAAGGTGAATCGCTTTTGTATGTTGCACCATGCCTCCATGGAGACGTGGCTCGCCAAGTACCAGATTGCAAGGCAAGATCGAGAGGAAGCGCGAGCTGAATTCCGACGCAGTACGCGTCACCGACCAATTCGATATCGCGAAGGCATGGAGGAGATGCCGCGGTTTATGTCAACACGATGGTTGCATGGAGCCTTGACCGCAGCATCCAACGAAGGGACAGAGGTCTCAATGGAGGAGTGGGAGTTCTCGAGGGGATGTAGTCCAAAGGTAATGAGGGGTTTAGAATGTGTCGTATCTAAATTTGCTTGCTACATCTAATTTGAGTGTTTCAATGTGCAGTACAAAATATATAGTGCAGCGTGGTCGCACGGACGGCATTTTCGGGTGGAGCGTATTGACAAAATGCGCTCCACAATGGACTGTGGTGTCATGGCAAGGTTTGAGCAAGAGAGCCGGCGACGAGCAACGGATCCGAACACGGTTGTGGATGAGATGGAGTATTTTG
This sequence comes from Lygodium microphyllum, assembly GCF_053477565.2. Taxonomy (NCBI): domain Eukaryota; kingdom Viridiplantae; phylum Streptophyta; class Polypodiopsida; order Schizaeales; family Lygodiaceae; genus Lygodium; species Lygodium microphyllum. Next base: position 53,308,229 of record NC_141135.1, on the reverse strand, counting down.
GGAATTTGCAAAGTATTATTACGGTGGATTACCGTAGCTTCTCCACGATAATATTCGACGTGCAGTGGTTCAAAGTGGTACTTGGAGGAGCTGGCGCAATAGTTCGACGAGGTCCATCTGGATTTCTCGAAATAGATTCCGAAAAAAAATGGATGGATTTGCGCGACACCTTTATGTTGCCGGCCCATTATGAACAGGTACAACTAGGCATTTGCTTGCTAATTGTAATACGACATGGTTTATGTCACAATGGTTTGAAGACGGTTTGTAAGTGTTTGTGAACAGGTAATCTTCTATCCAAGTCCCCGACAACCTCGATGGTGGTATGTTATACCTTCAACTCCTCGAGGTGCGAGAGTATACGATCAAAGCGATGTTCTAGGCATAGATGAAGAAAATATGCAAATAGAGGGATCGAAATTACAAGGGGTGGAGGCCACCGCAAGCTTGGAGCCCGCATCGGCTAACAATGATGGAAATACAGAAGTCGTAGAATTTTTTGAGAACGAGATAGACTCGTTATTTTGTGGTGACATGTCTATCGACCTTCCAGTGTATGCAGAGTTGTGTCAGGAGATTAACATGGGACCATAGAATACTTCATTCTTGGAGAATTGTATTACTCAATTCGTTGTTTAGATCTTCCATAAAGGTAGATAAGATATGCATTTTAAGAGGGATTTTTCAAAAATGATTTATATTAATGTGCTTTGTATAGTTTAAATTGATTATTCTAAAATTATTTTTTATCTGTGCAGGTATCGACATTTTCAGGATGAGTCGAGGGATGAGCGATGAGGAGTTTCAGGAGATGATGGCACGTATGTCTCCAGATCAGCTCGCGAGATTCAGAGAGATAGCAGATCAAGAGCTGTCTCGTTCTTCGTCAGGGCGCTCTGCTAGATCAGCTTCAGCGCGATCAGATGCTTCAGCTTCGAGCAGACGATCTCGACACTCGCGACTTGGGCCAGAGGGAGGGACTGCGACTACAGGAGGATCAGGGGGATGCTGCTGTGGAGACACGGACGCTGTGTCTCCGTCTCGTCGTTCAGCTGGAGCTCGGTCACCTCCAGGATTTGTCACACCTGTGGGGACGTCCACTCCACTTACTCCGGCTTCTGCGCAGCCGTCGGCAGATGTCACGCCTTTTGGTGGCACTCCTTTTGGTGGCACTCCTTTTGGTGGCACCCCCTCTGGTGGCACTCCTTTTGGTGGCACACCCTCTGGTGGCACCCCTTTGAGTGGCACTCCGGGAGAGGGTACCCCCGTCGATACACCGGATGTTCAGGGGTCTCCTGGATATGCCCAGGAGCGTGGACGGAGATGGGAGAGGGCCCATACAAGGCACACTCCTAGGGATTATGGATACCTAGTGGATGGCAGGTCAGGAGCCATCATCATGAATGATGAGGGGAGGGTGATGGCTCGCATGAGGGAGTTGTGCCAACAAGTTTTTCGGCACAACGTCCTGGATCATTGGAGGAACATACCGGAGGGGAGCAAGGAGTACATAGTAGCATCCTTGCACGAGGAGTTCCCGGTGCCAGCCGCAGTGGATAGATTCTCTACGGGCTGGATGATGGATTGCATGCGTGCATACATGTCACATAGACGATCCGATGCACGCAAGGCAATCAAGAGTGGGGCTCCAAAGCCCGAGTGGTTAGATGCAGACGACTGGCACCGACTGAGGGAGGAGGCTACAAATTCGCCAGGACGTTGGAGTCAGCAGCGGGAGGTGGTGAGGGCACGAATCGAGGCTGGATCGGTACATCATCTTGGGAGTGGCGGCCACAGGACATATTTGGAGGACTTTGTAAGATTCTCTTTTGTTTTGCTTATTTGTTTTTTTGAGATATTCTTTGTACTTACAATCATGTTTCTAACAGTTAGCATTTTGTTTTCTTTGCAGCACTCCATTACAAATCCTGATCCGCAAGGCCTTGAGACTCGATATGCGGAGAGGCACGGTCTCAGATCATTGATTGACCGATTGTATAGACGCGGCGGCCCAGTAAGTCACTCATCTTTCTTGTCCGTAGTTACCATGAGATATTTTAATGCATTATTGTATGGTGGATTGATATGTTGTTTCTTTTTTTGCAGAATCCGTTTGATGCTCCTTTACAGCGGGAAGAGCTTTCGGGGGATGACGATTTGTAGCTCACCCTTGGATCCTTAGAGCTCACATACCTTTAGTTTTTAGTCGCCCGATCTATGTAGACATTTTCTATGTATTAGTGATATTGTTTTATGATTGTACCAATCGCATTTTATGCGATATCATGTATTTATTTCATCCATCAGTTTTATGATTTCAGTATACATTCTTTTTGTTTGCAAACGCTTTGTATGCAGCAGTGTAGTTACCGTCGCTATTTGCGTCGCAAATTTACTGCACGCGTCGCTATTGTCGTCGCTATCAGCGTCGCAAATTCTCTATAACCGTCGCTATATGCGTCGCTATTTACGTCGCAAATGCGACGTATATAGCGACGATTCTATGGCGTTGTCAATAACGACGCTTTTTGCGACGACGGGGGAAAATTTTGTTGTTTGTATTTTCGTCGCTTTAAACGTCGCTATAAGGTCTATATCTTGTAGTGTCATCAAGGTCGCACATCTCATCCCTATCAAGACGAACTATAAAACTTCAGACATCACAAGATTATTCATCAAGGAAATATTCAAGCTTCATGGGTTACCTAGAAGAATCATTGGTGATCGTGACCCCCTTTTCACATCACACTTCTGGAGGGCTATCTTTGAGGCTATTAGAACTCAACTCTATTTCAGTATAGCTTACCATCCCCAAAGTGATGGTCAAACAGAACGAGTCAATCAAGTCATTGAAGATATGCTTACGGCATACTATTGTCGCGAACCCAAAAAGTGGATTCAATACTTATCACTAGTTGAGTTTGGCTACAATGCTTCTTACCAATAGAGTATTCAAATGACCCCTTTCCAAGCATTGTATGGGCATGATTATCGTACCCCTTTGAAATTCTTGGATCCAATCTTGAGGGTAGAAGCTTCAAGGCAGATGTTGGAAGACATGGATGATCAAATAAAATCAATAAGATAAGACATTCAGGCTGCCAAGGATAGACAGAAGGCATACGCTGACTTTAAATGGCAAGACAGATCCTTCATTGAAGGTGATATGGTCTTCATCCATGTACGCCCTAAAAAGAGTTCGCTATCCTTGGGAGAGTACAAGAAGCTAAGTCCAAGGTATTGTGGACCTTATAAGTTCACTAAGTGCCTAGGACCTAATGCTTACAGACTAAGCTACTACCCACAACTCTAAAGATTCATAATGTATTCCACATTAGCCTATTGAAAAAGTATCTACCTAATCCGAATCATGTACTTGATGATCAGCAAATTGTAATGCCTAGCCAAGGAGTCCTTGAGCTACGGCCTAATAGAATCTTAGATGTTAGGGAGAGGCATTTGAGAACCAAGACCTTGAGAGAATACCTCATCCAATGGAAAGATTACCCCAAAGAGGATTCCACTTAGATGGATGAAAATACTCTCAATCAACAATACCCCCAGGTCTTGAGATGAGGACATCTTGATTCCTCTAAGGGGGAGAGGATATAATATTCCCCCCCTCCCGTGCTCCCCCCGTGCCTCCCCCCATGAGAACACCCCCCTTAAATTTTTTTTAATTTTTTTTCAAATTTTTTTACTTTCACTCTCTCTCCCCTTACCGTCTGCATGGTAGGGAGAGAGAGTGTGTGAGTGAGTAGGGAGTTAATGCAACGGGGGGCATGCAGCCCCCCCAGATGGAGGGTGGCGCCGTCTTTCCCCCCCCCCCCCCCTTCCATCTGGACAGCGCCCCCCCTGTGAAGTCGACGCTAGCACACCCCTCTCATCGTGAAACAACATAGCCCCTCCCCCCCGGTGGGCTGAAATGGACCCCCTGGTGATCATCGCAGACAGAAGAAGAGGGAGAGAGAGAGGACAAGAATAGAAGAAGAATAAGGGAGAGAGAGAGGAGAAGAGAGAAGAAGAAGAAGAAGCAGGGAGAGAGAGAAGGAGAAGAAGAGAAGAAGAATGAGGGAGAGAGAGAGAGAGGAGAAGAATAGAAGAAGAAGAAGAAGGGAGAGAGAGAAGGAGAAAAAGAGAAGAAGAAGAAGCAGAAAGAGAGAAGGAGAAGAAGAGAAGAAGAAGAAGCAGAAAGAGAGAAGGAGAAGAAGAGAAGAAGAAGAAGAAGGGAGAGAGAGAGGAGAAGAAAAGAAGAAGAAGAAGAAGAAAGAGAGAAGGAGAAGAAGAGAAGAAGAAGAAGAAGGGAGAGAGAGAGGAGAAGAAAAGAAGAAGAAAAAGGGAGAGAGAGAGAGAGGAGAAGAAGAGAAGAAGAAGAGGGAGAGAGAGAAGGAGAAGAAGAAAAGAAGAAGAAGAAGGGAGAGAGAAGGAGAAGAGAAGAAGAAGAAGAAGAAGAAGAAGGGAGAGAGAGAAGGGGAAGAGAAGAAGAAGAAGAAGAAGAAGAAGTAGGGAGAGAGAGAAGGAGAAGAGAAGAAGATGAAGATGAAGAAGAAGGAGAGGGAGAGAGAAAATGAGAACGAGAGAGGATGCCATCAATTTTTTCTGTCAGAGAAGAGAAAGGAGTTTGGAAGCTTTCAAGAAGCTTCCAAAGGATCTCCTTTAGGAGATGTTTCATCCAAAAGACCCGGCTTAATTTTTCCTTAATCCGTGACCATATCGATTCAAGTGCAAAGACAGTGAGGATTGGTGGGAAGCTGCTGGACAATTTGCAGGAAATTCCTGCGCATCTAATAGCTATCCCCGCACACGAAGGCCACTAGATTTCAGTGAAAGATGGCACCCAAGAGGCACGCAACTAGCAACTTTGCAGGTGTTTAGAGACAAGTTGGAGGAGTGGCTGCTAAACGGGGTTTTGATTGTCAAGAATTTGGTCCATGGTCCCACACTCCTTGTCGATGAACTCAATATGTTAAATGATTACATAACCTCGTATATAAAAAGTTCATGAAATACGTATCGAATAAATTCATAGGGAATTTTTGCATTAGATACTCTCATAAAAATTGTTTCATTGCATTGTTTAAAAAGGTTCTCTTGAATTTAATAAACAAGTCTAGTGCATAAGTTGCACGAATATTTGCAAACATGGGGTGATTTCATGGAAGTCAGCTGCACTCATGGAATGACTCAGTATTATCTTCGTGTCCCAAATATATTAATTATGCTCCATCGTGTATTGAATTGGAAATGGCATATCCTAGGGTCTTCTCTTGAGATTGATAGTGAAATGCATAAAGTATCACAGTCATGCAAGGAAAACTTCTACATGCATGGGAAAGATTCTCGCATAAACAAGCAACATGTTAAGTCGCATGCATTGAAAGGACCTTCGCATGTGTCGTACAAAACTATTGCTTGTGACTAGTATTTATCATGGGTTTCTTTCATACCTTAATTGCATGATCATGAAAAGATAAGTGCATGGAACGGTAGACATATCTTAAGGGTCTTTCTCTAGAATTGATTAGCGAAATCAAGTGATATGGATGTTGCATCCTTACTAGATGCTTACGAAGGAACTATTGCATGCATGGGTAATATCAAGATTTCACACATAGAAAGATTGCATGAAATTAATGTGTATTAGAGTGCTTGAATTCATGCTTTGTACATTGGCCTTGAAATTGTTGAGTAAAGTTAATACTTGTCTTAATCAATGTAGTTAGACAAGCTCAAAGAAAGGGTTAGAAAAGGGGCAAACATTAGTGCATGTGAGTACTATTGAAAAAGGGGGTTCAGATCAGGTATTCTTGTATCACCAAAAGTATCCTTGTTCAATTAGGGATCGAAGGAAAGATCACATAGATATTTCAAGGGATCTAGGAGATAACCAGCAAGTTGACCAACCAAAGACAACGGGGTTGTCCATGACCTATTTTTACCAAGAAACCTAAGGTAAGGATAACTAGGGTCGGAAGGGTACAAACCCTTACCCGAAGATAAAGGGGGAACAAGCAACCTAGCTTGCCAAGCCCTTGGGATCTTGCCAAGTCATGAATGATCCAGGATTGAATGTTGGGAGCATTCAGGAAAAAGGAATCACACCTTAGCATTTGGTCATACTAACGGCCTCCAAAATGATCCTGATTGTACACTCAAGTACATTGTTTGAACTTCTTTCTTCAAGGAACTAATTCAAGGAAAAAAACTTACTGCTTCAGGTTAAAATCTTGGAGGGAGAGGCAGGTCCAGTTACCTCCGACTGTCTGACTAGCCCTATCCAAGGGGATTATTTAGCCGTGCCGGGTATATGGACCTAACTTGCCCCGCGAGAGGTCTCTCTGTGGGTGCTGCTTGGAGCAAGAGGACGCTTAGGTACCAAGGGAGGCTCTGGCTATAAATTCCTTGCCTCCAGATCCTGCACAAGAGGCCGATGTGACTCAAGATGGGATCTCAAGGCCCATGTAGTAGTCTACGGGCGGAACTTGGAGCAGCAATCCTATAGATTGTTGGGATAGCCTTCGAGCATGATGCTTGATGTATTTCGGGCCTATGATAAATAAAGATCAGATATTTCAAAAAGGAACTTGCTTGATATTGTTTTTGCATCAGTGCCTAAGTTACGTGAAGGAACCGATGTTTAAATTGATTAATTAAGGAAGCTGCTTTTGCATGTCAAACATAATGTGGTAGGTAATTAGATAACTAAGCAAACCGAGGAAAGTGTGGTGGACGTGAATTGGGTCCCCGTCCTACGGAAGGGTGGTCCCAATTAGCTAGGAACTTTTCTCAAAAGATGTGAAAACGATACTGTGAAGACCTAGCATCAGTAGAGTTAGAATCCCGATTTATGCTGTTTTAGGGGAAAGGAATGTGACTATGCCTTACGGCAGAGAGGTTGATCTTCGCATCCCTCTTGTTTCCCATTCTCCAATGAACCAAGTGCAGCATGAATCCACTTTGATTCTGTTGTTCCTACGCAAAGTGGTCCATGTGGAGCTCGACGCTAGCTACTTCCTAGAGACTTTGCTTATAGGAAAGGAACCCTGATTTCAAGTCCATCCTAAGTGGAAGCGGCCGCAAACTTCCGCTCAAGGCAGACTCAGGAAGACCTAGATCACAAACCCTGTGACATTCCTTGCGAGTGCCAGGCAGCACTTTCTAGACTCTCTTCCCGATGGGCTACTAAGACGTGTCCCACAAGCGGACGAGCGGACACGTTACAAATCTACATATGCAACGGTGAATCCTCCACTACATGCTCTTCAAAGGCATCTGTGGTATGACTAGTCAACACATCAATAGTCTCTACTACATCAAGTAGTCCATGAGCCTCATAGCCTTCCTCATAAGCACTCAAAAAATCTGCATATACATGGTCCATCCCATCTGTGTTTGGCTCCTCTAACGTATCATCTGCATGGGCACTCACAACATTAATAGTTTTTAGCAAAGCACCATCTATGCGGTGACTCAAAGCATCAATAATATTGATAAATACTTCATCAATATAGCAGCTCAAAGCATCACTAGTCACTACATAGGCATCCTTTGGAGGGCTAATCACACCTTAGTATTTTCATGATAGGCATTTGCTACATAAGTATTCAAAACCTCAATAGGCTCATCAAAAGCATCTATAGCAGGTTGATGCTTAGCCTTGGTAGCGAGTAGTGAAACTTGGGCAAAAGCCAGTGCTTTCTTTATATGTTCATCATCCTTTAGCTACATTTGTCCTTAATTCCTCCTCCTTCCACATCTAAAATGCCTCTTCTGTTAGTCTGCTTGCTTCTTCCTCTTCCCATCTCCTTTATTATTTCTCTTCTTATTTCTCCCATTGATGCTATTGATCTTTTGTATGTTCCATCCATCATGAAGAATTTATAATTATTAGTTGGCCAAATGGCTGAAAAAAACTTGTAGGTGTACGATTTAAAAAAGATGGCTATTTTATTGAGGAATGGTAGAGGTTACAAGCTGATTGCAAAGGGCAAAAGACATGGCAGAATGTTTACATTGGATGCAAATATTCATAAGTTGAAAGATGCAATGAAGAAAACTTGTTGACAGATTTACATATAGTGGCTACTCAACTAAACACTATGCATACATAAAAGAAGTAATGAAGTGCAAAGAATCCAAATCATTTGCAGAAGAAGTAGTTAAGGACAAGAATTGGTATAAAGCAATGAATGAAGAGTGTGATGCTTTGTTGAAAAAAGGAACTTGAGATTTAGTTAAGCTACATGAAGGCAAGATGTTTATTGGATAGAAGTGGGTTTACAAAGTAAAATGTGAATCAAATGGTTTGCTTGAGACATACAAAGCTAGGTTGGTTGTGAAGGGTTATTCTCAACAGTATGGGATGGACTATGAAGAGACTTTTAGTGCTATTACAAAGCAGCAAAACTGCACGGACTATTATTGCACTAGTTGCATCCAAAGGTTGGAATCTACATCTCAAATGGATGTAAAGAATTCTTTCTTGAATGGTGATTCAGAAAGAAGTCTAAATGGACCAATCAAAAGGATATGTATATGCAGAATATCCATCTTATGTCTACAGATTGAAGAAAGCATTGTATGAATCAAACAAGCACCACAGGCATGGAATGCAAAAATCAAATCATTCTTATAGAATCTTGGATTTAAGACGTGTAAATTGTCAAGATTGTGGGAGAGAAGGAAGGAGTCTCACTTGAAGCTTTCTTGCTTGCACAATGGGGGAATACACACAAGTGTGGAGGCTGAAAACAGTTTTCCTCTTCTTAGTTGTGTAAGCCAAAAGAACTCTCTTACAAAGAAATAGAAGAACCCTATATATGGGTCTTAAACCAAACTCAACTAACTAAGGTGGCATACTAACTGAGCCATGAACTAGAGTAGATAAGGATAGCTGTCATGTAGCTATTATTCATAAGCGGTGTACCAACCGCGTCTGCAACTGACAAGTTGGTGACATAAATACACAACGGTGACCCTGGCGTATCATGAGTGGAGAAGATTGTGGGAGAGAAGGAAGGAGTCTCACTTGAAGCTTTCTTGCTTGCACAATGGGGTTCACACACAAGTGTGGAGGCTGAAAACAGTTTTCCTCTTCTTAGTTGTGTAAGCCAAAAGAACTCTCTTACAAAGAAATAGAAGAACCCTATATATGGGTCTTAAACCAAACTCAACTAACTAAGGTGGCATACTAACTAAGCCACGAACTAGAGTAGATAAGGATAGCTGTCATGTAGCTATTATTCATGGGCGGTGTACCAACTGTGTCTGCAACTGACAAGTCGGTGACATAAATACACAACGGTCACCCTGGCGTATCACGAGTGGAGCTCGATATCTCAACACTCCCCCTCGAGCTCAATCCCAATTCCTGCACACCAAGCAGGTCTCTGAACTTGCGCAGCTTCTCTGCGCCCAATGCCTTCGTGAATATGTTAGCTACCTGATCCTCTGTGCTGACATAAACTAGATCAATAAGACCTAGTAAAACCCTCTCTCGGACATAGTGATAATGCACCTCAATGTGCTTTGTTCTAGCATGATAGACTAGGTTATTTGCCAAGTGTATACTACTCATGTTGCCAGAATAAATGACAACTGGCCCATCTGTAGACTGATGTATATCATAAAGTAGCTTATGCAACCAAGCTACCTCACATGCAGCCATTGCTGCACCCCTGTACTCAGCCTCTGTGCTCGACAAGGCAATTGTAGGCTGTTTCTTGCTGCTCCAAGTGACTGCAGCACTCCCAAAAGAGAACACATATCCACTAGTAGATCGTCTATCAGAAATACTACCAGCCCAATCAGCATCAGTGTATCCATGCAACTGTATATGAACCCCAGTCTCATAAAATAGTCCATACTGCAATGTGGACTTCACATACCTGAGTATGCTTCTAGCCGCATCCAAATGTGGTTTCCTTGGAGCCTGCATAAACTGACTTACCAATCCAACAACATAGCTCAAATCTGGCCTGGTAATAGTCATATAAATCAAACTTCCTACTATGCGTCTGTACATTGAAGGGTCTTTTAGAAGCTCACCTGCATCTATGCTCAGCTTCACATTCTGCTCCAAAGGAACTGAAATAGGCTTACAGCCTGTCATCCCATATTTGAACAGCATGTCTAATCCATACTGCCTCTGCAAGAGCTGTATCCCACTTGGTGATCTAATCACCTCAATGCTCAAGAAATAACGCGGCTCTTCCAAATCCTTCATCTCAAACTTCTCTTTCAATAGCATTTTTACATGAAGGATATCTTCATCACTGTCACCTGTCATAATCAAATCATCAACATAAATGACAAGTAGCATAATACCTTTCTCTGTTTTTCCCACATAAAGTGAGAAATTTGCCTTGGAAATTTGAAAGCCAATAGCGACAAGATACTGTCCTATCTTGTCAAACCATGCTCTAGGTGCTTGCTTCAAACCATACAAGGCTTTCTTCAACCTGCAAACAAACTCAGGATGAACAGCATGCACATAATCTGGTGGCTGCTCCATATAGACCTCTTCTTGCAAATCACCATGCAAGAAGGCATTCTTTACATCCATCTGATGTAAAGACCATCCCTTTGATGCAGCCATAGCAATGACTGCTCTTACGGTTGCCATCCTTGCAACCGGACTCAATGTTTCTTCATAGTCAATGCCATATGTTTGTGCATACCCCTTGACTACTAATCTTGCCTTGTATCTGTTCACAGAACCATCTGCATTGTGCTTCACCTTAAAAACCCACTTATAGCCAATTGCATTCTTACCTTTAGGCAAAGGTACCAATTCCCATGTAGCATTTGCTTCCAAGGCATCCATTTCTTCATCCATGGCTTTCTCCCATTTTTCTTTTCCCATGGCTTGCTCAAAAGAAGTGGGTTCTGGTTCTTGTATCACTTTGACCATATATGCATAGTGAATGGTTGTAAATCCATCATATTTCAGCCTATCCACAGGATACCTAGCTCTCGTAGACCTGCGCAAAATATGTTTACTCCCAGGTGCTCTCAAAACATCCCTGGTCTTCCTTACTCCAGGTGTATAAATAGAAGGAATACCCAACTCATCATCAATGCTCTGTTCTGAGCCACTGGATTCACCATCCACATAAGAGTGACCTGCATTCACATCAAACATGGGCTAATCAACCTTCTCTTTTCCTTTTCGTGATACCTGCATACCACTATCTGCATTGCTTTGAGAAGATTCTCCTGATCTCAATCTGCCTGTCCATGGTGAAGAATGTGAACCACTGCTAGAGGACACTCCAGGTCCACTAATATTTTATGACTGCTGCTGTGAATTCTGTGCAGCATTACCATTTTGTGCATCTACATCATCAATCACATTTACTAGTTTATACCAGCTACTCATCTCATAAAAAACAACATCTCTGCTCACAGTAAACTTACGAGTAGAAGGGTTATAGCATCTATACCCTTTTTGCTGCTGAGAGTAACCAATAAAGATGCACTTCTCAGCTTTTGGATCCAACTTGGATCTCAACTCATCTGGCACATGTACATAGGCAATGCAACAAAAAATTTTCAAATGAGAAATATCTGGTTTCCTACCAGTATACCTCTCCTCTGGAGTCATTCCATGTATTGCTGCAGTGGGAGTCCTGTTCATTATGTAGACTGCTGTAGCAACTGCTTCAGCCCAATAAAAATCTGGCAAGTCTTTTTCATTGAGCATGGCACGAGATACCTCTCCAATATGCCTGTTTTTCCTTTCTGCAATTCCATTTTATTGTGGGGTATGACTGCATGAATATTACTGCTTTATGCCATGCTCCTGCAAGAACCTTGCAAACTCATTTGAGAGGTACTCTCCCCCTCCATCTAACCTTAGGCATTTTATTTGCAGGCCTGTTTCTTTTTCAACCATCGCTTTAAGAGTTTTGAAATGCCCAAAAACTTCACTTTTCTTTTTCATAAAATACACCCAAACTTTTCTGCTATAGTCATCAATAAAACTGACAAAATAATGACAGCCTCCAAGAGATGCAGCTTTAGTTATCTACACATCAGAGTGGATTAATTCCAATGGCTTCTTACTCTCTTGAACATGTCTAGGAAATGGTTTCCTTGCTTATTTTCCAAACTGACAGGCTTCACATACCTTATGCATTTCTGCAACCTTGAATTTGGGCAATCCTGCAACAATATTTTGGGCCTGCATTGATTTAAGTTGCTGTACATTAACATGACCAATGCGTTTATGCCAGATATCAATATCTGCAACTACACCGGTCCCATGTGCAAACATTGCTGCACTCAATTCAGACATGTCTGCATCCAATGTAAAAATTCTGCCCTTCTTCTTTCCTTTTGCTATCAAGCGACCTTTATTTTTCATATCCTCAACAAAGCATCCATGAGGATTAAATCTGACCTGCAAGCCCTGCTCAACCATTTGACCAACAGAAACCAGATTCTTGGTGATATTGGGGACATGAAATACATCGGACAGGTATTTCTTTTTTCCATCCTGCATAGACAAAGGAATTTTTCTAATCTGCACAATAGGATGTGCAGTATCATCACCAGTCTCCACAAATCCTAGTTTTTCCATTTTCCTTGCATCCTCCATCCATTCTGCATGACCTATCATGTGGTTTGATGCACCTGAGTCAACATACCATACATCATTGGTTTCTTCTGCACTTGTCACAGAATTGTTCATGTGCTGTACCATAAACAAATGCTCATTTCTGTCATCACCCTGTCTACTAGAAGATGCATAATTCCCTTGTTGCAGTTTTCCATTCATGATGTCATTCTGCTTTTTATAGCAGTCTTTAGCCATATGACCCATTTTACCACAATAGTAGCATTCAACATTACTGTTTGCATTTTGGCCTCTTTGCCATCCACCACGACCTCTTTGGCTCCCCCTGCCTCTTGAGTTACCACGTCCTCCTCCATAGGACTGGTTTTCTTGAGTTTGCTGCATATTCTGATTTCTACCATGGCCTCCAAATCGGCCTCCTCTACCTCTGCCTCTACCTCTTTGAGCATTTGAGTAGAAGACAGCTTCTTTTGAAGTTCCTCCTGAAGAGGATGCACCACCATTTCTCTGCTCCTCAAAAATTAGAAGAGCAATCAACTCCTCAAAATCAGGAAATCTTTCATGGAAGGAAATGGATGTTCAGAACTGTGCATAATCCTTTCCTAGACCATTCAAGGTCACGGAAACTAAATCATCATCTTCCACTGGCGACCCAATGGAAGCAAGTGCATCTGCAATCTTCTTCACCTTCATGTGGTAGTCATTGATGCTCATATTTTCTCTTTGCACATTATGCAACTCTTGCTTGAGCTGCATTTTCCTAGCTTGCATATTTGTGCTATACATTTTTGACAAAGTATCCCATGCCTCCTTTAGCGTACTTGCATCCTGAATATGCACAATCATAGAGTCTGAAATACTGATAGATAGCCAATATATAACTTTCTTGGCTCTCTCGTGCCATGCTTTAAATGCCTGCATTTGCTATTGATTGGAAACATCAGGAAGAATTGGTTCTTCTTCATTTCCTGCAACAAATTCCCAATATCCTTTTCCCATAAGGAAATTCGTCATTCTAAACTTCCATGCTTGGAAGTTGTTCTTGTCAAGCTTTTCAGTTACAATCTATGAAAGAGAATCAGACGCCATTACAGAATACCGCAAAAAATTCTTTCACTGCAGAGAACATAGCTTCAGCCTCACAAGGGCAAATCTACAAAACTGACGAAAGTGGTATTTAACCACACAGTCACTTCCTAGTGACGATTTTCCATCAATAGGCAACAGGGATGATTCTGTAACTCCCAATGTCTCTGCGCACAAGCATACGATGCAATTTCTACAGTAACTTTTCACCGACCTGTAGAACAGTGGCTGCACAGCATAAAACTGGGTCTTTTCCTGAGTGCGTGCAGAAAACTTCCGCCTCCAAAACAGGCCCTAAAATGGCCTCAAATCAAAAAAACAGGGTCGCCAATGGCTAAAGCCCTCACCCGCAGCATATACTACCCTCTTGCTTCACCGCGAAGGGCGTCTCAACCTGAGACAATGCACTCCTGCACTTTTCGGCCGTGCTACCTGTAGAGATCTGCTCCCAAAACAGAAAATGAAAGCAACACTGCTCCTCTTACCAGAACACCGCGAGCTTGGCTTGCTTTCTTGAGCTCCTTACCACGAACAAGGCTCTTGTACCATGTCAAGATTGTGGGAGAGAAGGAAGGAGTCTCACTTGAAGCTTTCTTGCTTGCACAATGGGGGAATACACACAAGTGTGGAGGCTGAAAACAGTTTTCCTCTTCTTGGTTGTGTAAGCCAAAAGAACTCTCTTACAAAGAAATAGAAGAATCCTATATATGGGTCTTAAACCAAACTCAACTAACTAAGGTGGCATACTAGCTGAGCCACGAACTAGAGTAGATAAGGATAGCTGTCATGTAGCTATTATTCATGGGCGGTGTACCAACCGCATCTGCAACTGACAAGTCGGTGACATAAATACACAACGGTCACCCTGGCGTATCACGAGTGAGCTCGATATCTCAACATAAATATGATCATAGATTTTTTACTAAGAAGATAGAGAATGGCTATGTGATTTTGGTGGTTTATGTAGATGATTGGTCATTACAAGTGATGACACACGGGGCATTGATGATATCAAATATATGTTGCACTAAGAGTTTTAGATAAAAGATTTAAGAGAGCTGAAAGTTTTCCTTGGTATTGAGGTCATATGGACACCTCAAGGAATTTGGATGTTGCAAAAGCAATATGCATATAATATGTTGAAAAAGTATGGTATGCTAGAATGGAAGCCCATGGATACTCCAGTAGAGAAAAATGTCAAGTTGACAATTGATACAAGAAATGAGATTGAGAATGTGACTATATATAAACAAATGGTTGGTAGCTTGATTTATCTTAACATCACTTAATTGAATCTCAATTATTCAATTGGGTTGATAAATTAGTTCATACAATAGCCAAGGAAACCTCATTTAGATGGAGGGAGAAGAATTATGAGGTACGTAAAGGCTACACTATGGGCTATTCTAATAGTATGGTAAGACTCTTGAACTGAGACGTTATAGTGATGTAGATTGGGATGGATGTGCCTATGGTAGAAGATGGACAAGTGGGTATGCATTTGGTCTTGGTAGCAGCATGATTAGCTACAACAGTGAAAAGAAACCCACTATTGCTCTCTCGAGTACTAAAGCAAAATACAGAGGTGTAGACTTATTATATGCATATGAAGTTGTATGGCTAGTTAAGATGTTGAATGACTTGGGTACATGTGTGGAAAAACCAATCCATCTATATTGTGACAACACGAGAAGCGTGCTTCTTACCAGTAATCATATTTATCATGCAATATCAAAGCACATAGAAGTGCATTACCATTTCATTAGGGAAATGGTACTTGGAGGTAAGATAGATCTTATCCATGTGAAGATAGAAGACCGGAGCAAGGAGTGATTTGTGGGGACAAAGTAACTTGGAAGGAGGAGAATGGGATGAAGCGGTTTGGTACTCGTTTCTCAAACACCACACACACACACACACACACACTCTCTCTCTCTCTCTCTCTCTCTCTCTCTCTTCTTCTATATGATACTCAGGCTCCCACTTACACCCTCTCTCTCTCTGAGAGGAACAGAGTCATCAGACAAGAGATATGGCATATTTATATACAGAGGACATGGGTCAGCCCTGCACAGCCACTGCCATCGAAGATGGCACATTATTATACACAGTTCTTGAGCATATGAGAGCAGGGATTCATAGAGATTCCGAGATATATGCAGATCTATATGCCACATCAATTGAGAGTTCTTATTGGACAGCTCAGGGTATCATCACATCAGCTTATGATTGAGAGTGGCAGAGCCAGTGGCATCCCACGGGAGGAGAGGATATGCCCCCTTTGCAGATTAGAGGTGGAGAGTGAGGAGCATTTTGTTCTCAGATGCCCGGCATACTCAGAGTTGAGATCTAGATACACATTGAGCAGCTCACTTCAGGGATGTATGAATGATATGGATCAGAGATCATTTGGCCGTTTTCTGGGAGAGGCATGGCACATCAGAGAGCAGAGCACACAGCGGGTCCTAGTGAGAGAGGGGCCCACCCAGACGGCTATTACACAGTTCTTTCAGACAGACAGAGTGAGAGCTACTATACCATCCTCTAGCTAGACCTCCGGGCTCACACTACAGCATGCTGAGGACCAGCGTACCCAACGCCGCACGAGGATCCGTGGGTTTCGGACCCCACAGCCACACCGACAGGGGATCTGGAGGATTCTTGATCTACATCGACCAGACTGAGATCCGACGACACTCGACACATTGGATCTCAGATCTCCAGTTTGCTCTTTCTCCACCGCCGATGTACCACATCCTGCATCCAGGAGGGATCACCTGCTATTAGCGACTTCGATGACTACTACTACATCCCAGGATAGTATATCTCCCTGCATCTGTTACATATACACATCGCACCACTTTATCACAGCTGACAGTTGTTCCCCTATCACAACCGACATTTGTTCTCCTTTTGTAGACATTATCTGGAGTACTAGAGCTACATATGCACATACACATACACGACACTTATCACACTCACAGCACTGTATTTTCAATTTTCAGTTTTTAGCTTTTCATTCAGCACTTTTATTTTGGATAGCTGGACCTCATCAGTTGTATCACAGTTTGTCTCATGGGCCAATTTTGGTCTTTAGAAGACGTTAATATAACTTTCTTTCTTCTTTCTTTCTTTCTCTTTGTGCATGCACATGTGCACTCTTTAACAATTCATCAATGGTCCTAAGCCTTAAGGCTCAAGGCTTTTTATAACCTTAGTCACCCACATTACTTTCTCTCTCCCTGTCTCTTGGCACGTTTTATGGTGATGCATGCTTGCTTTTTGTTAACTTGGCATTGATGATCAACATCAGCCTTTGTATGATCCTATGGCTTTCTTCCTGGATAGGCATTGATATAAATCATAAGTATCATTCCTATGTAATTTCATTCCTATGCAATGTAGACATTTCATTAACCATGGCATCCTTCCATTTGCTTTTATCACATGCATTCTTTATTGTAAGTTTAACATGTAAGACTAAGGTGAGAATGGAAAGATTGCATTGTTTCAAATTTGATTTGTTGCATCTTTGATATGTCAATTTTCGAGGTGACCTTCTTTGCCTTGTATATCTCTTTAAGACTACTTAATGCTCTTCATCTTCATCCTCCAGTTCTTCAATAGTGTCTTCTTCCATGGATGTTGGTACCTACACTTTAAGAGGTGTGGAAGAGCATGTATCCAAATCTTAGGATTATCCCATGTTTAAGGAGGTATTGAATGAATCTGTTGGATAAGACATCCTCTATTATCTGATCTGAGTTAAATCTATAGGATAAGATTTCTCCACCATTAATTAATTTTAACAACTTTATTTTTCTACCTAACATGGTCTCAACCATAATATGGAAGTGTTGAATCCAATGGATGAGAATTCTCCTCCATTATCTAATCTAAATAGCTTGATTCTTCTACTTTTTATGGTCTCAACCATAATATGAAAATGCTTGAAAATATAAAATAGTTCAACCTTGGATTTCATGAAGAATATCCAAGTATACTTGGAAAAATCATTAATAAAATGGGCATAATATGTATATCCACCTATTGAAGGTGTATGGATTTCATATACATTTATATGAATGAGATTGAGGACTTCATTTGACTTATTTGTACTTCTTCAGAACCTAGTTTCTTGGCTACTTCCCAAATGTAACATACTTCAAAAACTTTGCTGATCCTTTGTAGTGTCAATGGTATTTTCAGAACCATACCTTGAGAGTTCAGTATATGCATGCTTTCGAAGTTCAAGTGTCTATGCACTTTATGCCATAGTGTAGAAAGAGGAGCTTTTCTTTGATCACGTATGGCTACAAATGTGGAAGGTGACCCATCAAATTTGAAGAGTTTCCAATGCCACTTTTCTTTAGCTACTACTTTGTAGTGATCCTTTATGTCTTTGATGAGGCATGTTTTTGGCCTTCAAGCATCACTTTGAAGCACTTTTTAGTCATGGCTCCAACTAAGACTAGATTCTTAGTCAATGAGCGTACTAAGAGAACATCTCTAGGTTTCTTTTTTTAGTGTTGTATTGAGATCGACAACTATGACTTGCTTACCTATAATAGCATTAGGAGTATTGTAGTAGAGATATTACCATTGTGAGTAGAATCCAATTTAGAGAAATATTCAGCATGAGAAGTTATATGGGAGCTTTCGCCACTATCGGTTCACCATGCTTCTTCTTTGATTCCAAAGTCTACAATATTGGCTTGTCTAGTGTCTTCAATAATCGAGAGTAGAGATTTGACTTGAGAGAAGCATTGAGAGTTTCCTTCTCCATTAACAAAGCTAGCTGATTTTATCTTCCAATCAACTTCTTCTTGCAATCCTTCTCAAAATGACTGTATTTTTTAAGAATAATGACATTGGATTGATTTATGATTACATTTACCTCTTCCCTTCCTCTACCTCTACAAGAATGGTCTCCTATTTGGCAAGAAGATTAATTAACTTCTTTATATACTTGATAATTATTATTGATATATACCATCGTCTTCCTCTTCTTCTTTGGGTATCAAAGCTTCATTTTCTTCTTGAAAAGAGGGCTTAATTATTTGTACTTGCTAATGTGCTTAGAGCTATCATTATGGATGTTCTTCATAGCTGCTTTCCTTTGATCTTTATCTCTGAGAATCTACTCCACTTCATCAAGTGAAGGTTTTTGGCTCCAAAGGATGATGCCTTGCACAAGTCCTTTATATCCTTCCTTTAAACCATAAAAGACTCATTTTTACTTCCATAGCAATCAATCATTGATGTAGACCCTTGATTCTTTTGATAAATTTTGTGGGACTCTCTACTTCATCTTTCTTTCTCTTGGTAAGCTCAGCTCTCAAGGCTATTTACTTTGATGTACTTTTTCATTCATATATATTCTTCATGGTTTCCTAAGATTTCCTAGGAGTTCTTACATCCATTAGATGATTAAGAATGTCATCCTTAACACTTAGCTTCATCATGTGGACAACAAGCATGGCCTTTGCATCCCAATTGGCCAATTCTTCTCCAGTAACCTCATATTGTTTTGTTCTCTCCATAGAGAAGAGCTCCAAGGAATCTTGGCACCCACTAGGGGATATTTGGACTCACTTTTGGGCCTTTTAAGATCTTTGGGATTCTAATGAATATTTTATAAGGACTAATGAGGATGACGCTACCATTTTGGAACTTTTGAGGTTACTTTTTGGTTGGGAGGCCATAACTTGAGCATATAAACTCCAAATTTTCCAAAAATACTCAATTCAACCAAAATGGT
This sequence comes from Lygodium microphyllum, assembly GCF_053477565.2. Lineage (NCBI taxonomy): Eukaryota > Viridiplantae > Streptophyta > Polypodiopsida > Schizaeales > Lygodiaceae > Lygodium > Lygodium microphyllum. The sequence goes on along the minus strand of NC_141135.1, from coordinate 53,288,802 downwards.
AAGCTCTATTACAATACTTTTTCCCTATTTTTTCATTGTTTTTCTATTTCTTAAAACTATTTTAATAATACTTAAATAAGGATTAAACAATGATTAAATAATTTCTTAAAATTTTCTTTAACAAGTACACAAATTAATACTTTAAAGTGCTCAAATATTGGGGAATATGAAAATTTCCCATAAGTTTGGGACACGTGGTCAAATCTTTGGATTTGTCATAACTTGAATACTATAACTCCAAATCGGGTGCTCTATAGCTCGATAGATTCCATTTTTCAAGTGCTTTCGAATGATAGGTCATATCATATGGTTTTGAGAAACTTATGGGCATGTTATCAGAGTGCAACCTTTTTAGTATTCAAAAAATGGGAATTGGGAGATTCCCTGGTGCGCAAATTGGATATTGTATGCGTATGTAGCGAGTGCCGGAAGGTCCCCAAGAATAAAGAACTCTACTTTAAGCTCAAAAATCAAGAGAATATACTTGCATAACATGAGGAAAAAAGACCAATTGGGTACAATCTCCTCCCATGCCTTGTGTGAGCGCTCTACAAAGCATATATTTATAAATGTATTCATCTCAAAGCTAAAAAATAGCCCAATTTTACAATTAGCATGCTTTAGCTTTTGTGTTTACTTTTGTCCAAATAAAGAATAAAGTGATTGGGCAGCCCAAGAGTCGTGCAGTGCCCAAATACAATGTCCAATAATGAATATTTAAACCGTGCGTCCATGCACATACAAAATAATACATATATATCAAAGGATTCAATAAATAAGCGAGCCTAAATAAATATTAGTGCCACGCCTTTAATGATAAGATGCGCCCATCAAAAATGATAATTTTTGCTAAATAACTTGAATACATGCCATCGCCCAGTGCTTCCCAACGCCATTGCCGCCTGCTCTACTCATCAACTAAAGCATTCACAATTGTTAGAAAATAATAAAATTAAATCAACAAAAGTGAATACCTAATAGTCTTCAGCTACAAAATAAATAAATAGGTTGGAACTCTGTCCTAACCTTAATTTAATATGAGTGCGCACTCTAAACTCATAAACTTCCATTAATTTAAATATGTATTTTGCGAAATCATCCACTATGGAATCGCCCACTTGCACATTAAATTAACGTGATACCCGAAAAGGACAGGCGTCCCCATCAACTTTTCGCACAAAGAATTCACTTTGTGTATGAGCCGCAGCAAATAAATATAGTTTTATGGAATCCATCGCAAAACCTCATGGAATCCACCATGGTTTCACAAAATCCACTGTGAAATATGCCTCTTGGAATCATACCCCCAGGGTGGGATAGCAATTGTTCTCAATTGCTATTAGCTTAATGTGGAGCAAGCAGTGAGGGGTAAGCACTTAGGTCACAAGTATGCATCCATTGGGCCTCTTCGGCATGATGGTTTTTAAACTTTACCAAATATCTAGAATATCTACGGCCACTTCTAGTGGCATACCATCCATTGGGCCTCTTCGACAGGATGGTTTTTAAACTTTACCAAATATCTAGAATATCTACGGCCACTTCGAGTGGTCATATAATCAATGTCTAATAGTTTTGAGTTTAAGGATTTCAATTTCTTCTTCTAATAAAGGAGGATTTTCATAGACATGGTGGACATGTGATTGGCCTTTAAAAGGTCGTAACAATCTAATATGAAAAGTATTGTGGATTTTCCAGTGTTGGGGTAGTTCTAATTTAAATGCATTGTCATTGATTTTGTGAATGATTTTGAAAGGTCCATAAAATCTAGGAGCTAACTTTATAAGAGGGTGTTTCTCAACACTTTGTAATCTTTGCTTTTCAATGCGTAACCAAACATAATCATCAACTGTGAAACTCATAGCTTTTCTTTTCTTGTTAGCTTGTTTTGTGTATGATTGCTAGGCCTTCGCAATCATGTCTTTGACTTTAGCAAAAATAGTAGCATGCATATTGGCAGTATCATCAGTAGCTTTAACTTTGTTTGACAATGAGGTAACAAGTGTAGGTAATCTATATCCATAAATGATTTCAAAAGGTGCTTTCCATGTAGCTATATGTGGGGTGTTATTATATGCAAAGTGAAGTAAATGTAAGTGTGTATCCCATATTTGTGATTTTGAAATTGTGTATGCACGCAAAAGATCCAAAATTATACTGTTTGTAGCTTTTGTTTGCCCATTTGTTTTAGAATGAAATACAGATGAAAAATCAATCTTTGTACCTAAATTAGCAAACAAAGTAGTCCAAAAATTATTGTAGAATCTAGAATCATGATAAATAATAATAACTTTTGGCAAACCATGGTTAGTGAAAACAGTTTTCAAAAACAATTGAATAGCTTGAGAGATGCAGTTAACGTTTTCTTGCATGGAATGAAATATTCTTGTTTGCTAAATGGATCTACAATAGTCCAAATCTTATCATGATTAGCTTGAGTGTTAGGCAAACCAATAATTAAATCCATTGAAATATGTTCCCATGGTGGTTCTGGAATTGCTAAAGGCATTAACAAACCATATTGCTTACCATGGTGTTGCTTAACTCTTTGACAAATTAAACATTCAGATACAAAGTTAGAAAGATCAGATTTCATCTATGGCCAGTAAAAATCTTCAACCAATGTACGTAAAGTGGAAATAATACCTTTATGGCCTTGATATGGGGGAGAATGAATTTCGTGCAACACAATTGATCTAAATGGAATAGTTACACATAACCTTTTTTCACAAAACATAAATCCATCAGTATAAGAGAATGAATCGATTGGAATCCAGTTATTTACAATTGATTTATTCAAATCAGCTTGAAAATTGTGGTCTTGATCATAGGTATCTTTCATAGGAATTAGGGAATCAAAATATATCATAGAGATATTGTGAATAGTTGGTCTTCTACTCAAGGCATTTGCAACAACATTTTCTTTTTCAGGTTGATATTGGATAAGTGGATGAAAACTTTGAATAAAAATAGCCCATTTAATATGACAGTCAAAGATTTGTGGTTGACTAAGGAGATGTTTGATATTTTGTTGGTCAGTTTTGATCATGAATTTAGATCCCATTAAATAGTGTTTCCATTGTCGTAAAGCTTGTACTACAACTAGAAAATCCTTATCATAGGCAGAATAGTTAAGTTTAGAAGGTTTAATTTTGCAGCTAGAGTAAGCTATGGGATGTGAATCTCGCATAAGGACGGCTCCTATTCTAGATCCACTAGCGTCAGTAACTACTAAGAAGAATGGTCTATTAAAGTCAAGGAGTTGCAATACAGGAGCATGTGTTAAGGCATGTTTCAGTAAATGAAAAGACTTTTGTTGATTTTCAGACCAATGATACACAATATATTTCTTTAATACTTTTATCATAGGTAATGCAAGCAATGAAAAATTTCTCTCAATTTTTTTGTAAAAGCTAACAAGACCTAAGAAAGAATGTAATTCATGAACATTTTTAGGTATGGACCGATTCAAAATTACTTCTATCTTTCTAGGATCAACTGTAATACCTTTAGATGAAACATGTCCTAAATATTCAATGTGGGTTTGGAAAAAGTCACTCTTTTCAGGATTAGCATATAATTGATTCTCTTTCAATAATTTGAAAACCAAGGATAAATGTTCATAATGCTCGTTTTCATTTTTACTAAAAACCAATATGTCATCAAAGAAAACAATGACACAATGTTGATGCTTCAAAAATATGTGGTTCATCATACGACTGAATGTGGCTGGTGCATTAGTTAAACCAAAAGGAATAATAAGGAATTCATAATGAACACCATATTGAGAAATATGGGAATTTTCCATAAGTTTGGGACACGTGGTTAAATCTTTGGATTTGTCATAACTTAAACACTATAACTCCAAATCGAGCGCTCTATAGCTCAATAGATTCCATTTTTAAAGCGCTTTCCAATGATAGGTCATACCATATGGTTTTGAGAAACTTATGGGCATGTTATCTGGGTGCCACCTTCTTAGTATTCAAAAAATGGGAATCGGAAGATTCCCAAACTCACTAATATTGTGTTAATGCCCAAATTGAGTCCTAAATGCAATTTTGAAAATATCAGATGTTTCCATTCGTACTTGATGGTATCCAGATTTAAGATCGATTTTACCAAATATTGTAGCCCCTTATAGTTTATCCATGAGGTCATCTACCCTAGGGATTGGATATCTATTTTTGATAGTCATCTTATTTAGGGCACGATAATCAATGCACATCCTATAGGTGTTATTTGCCTTCTTGACTAACAGGACATGTGCACCAAAAGGAGAACTACTGGGCCCAATGAGTCCTCGAGTTAACAATTCTTCAATTTGGTTTTGAATTTCTTTTTGTTCAATTTGATTATGTCAATAAGGTGCTTTACATGGTGGTTGAGATCCTAGAATTAAGTCTATTTTATGATCTTCAGGACATGTAGGTAGTAAGCCAAGTGGTAAATCAACAGCAAAACAATCTTTAAGTTGTGAAAGAAATTTTGCATGCCTAGGATGCATCTGATTTTCCTTAGCTTCTATTTCGTTCACCCATATTAAGTAGGATTTTCTACCTTTTCTGAATGCATGTTTAGCGTGTGTATGACTAAGCAATGGAAATTTATCAAAAGTGTGCATATCATGCAATGTGATTTGTTTTTCATTAGAATGAATCTTCATTGAATGTGTGGAATAATCTATATTGGGATTATATTGATGATGCCAAGGCATTTTTAAAATAATATCACTAGATTGCAAAGGCACAATTAAGAAATTTTTGCGCTTGACATAATCACCAATTTTAATTTCTAAGTCATGCACTTCTTGTGTTCCATTGTATCTAGTACCTAAGAATACAGCCTTGGTGTGATAATGAGTTGAAACAGTATGTAAATTCAATTCTTTGACCAATTTTGCAGAAATAAAATCATGTGTGCTCATGTTATTATGTAAAACAATATTTTCTCTACCATGCATAAGACATTTTATCGTTAATAAAGAATGGGGATTTCGCATACCTGGTAAAGTATCTGAGATAGTACTGATATTATCATCGTCTTCTGTGAAATCTGGCATTTCTTCATGGTCTTCATCTTCAGTCCGCTCCCAAGTAGTTGATGTGAACAGTTGGCTTTTTAGATTGACAATTCATGCTAGATGTCCAGGTTGATGGCACTTATAACAGACTATGGATTTGGCTTTGGAAACATTATTGGTAATAGCAGGAAGTTTAGGAATGTTGGGATTTTGCTGGAAAGATGGCTTAGGATTTGGATTTGTGTTTGTTGGTAAAGCAGGGAGATCATGTCAAAGATTTACAGAATGAAGATGGAACAAAGTGGTTTGGATTGAATCTTCGAAAGTTAGAATTGAATTTCTTTGTACCGAAGTAATCGCTATTTGGAAATTGTTGTGGTCACTTCTCCATCCTCAAATTTTGTCTTCAGCATCATGGGCCAAGGAAATCACACCCTCAAGAGTTGTTGGCTTGAACATGTTCACTTCTGCATAGAAGTGACCTAGCAAACCATACATAAACTTGCAGTTATGTGTCACATCAAGTACATCTTCGAGCATTCAAAGTTGCAATAAGGCATTCCAAAAATGCTCAGTATATTGTGAAATAGGCTCGTGATCTCTTTGTTGCAGAAGATCACACTGTTTGATTACTTTTTCGTGGAATTGGGATGGAAGAAAAGTTTGCAAAAATTACTTTTGAAAAGTCTCCCAAGTAGTAGGACAATCAATGCTTTTGCAGGCAACAGTCCACCATAGTGATGCTCTGTCCACTAAATGATTAGTGACACACTTGAGTTTGTCTTTTTTGGTATACCATTCTTCATGGCAATAATCATCAAACTGATTGATAAAAGCGAGAACAATATTTCCATCGCGTAACCCATTAAAAGTACAAAATTTGAAATTAATTTTACTTATCTTAGCTTCTTTCTGGATAGATTGTGCTTCAAGTGTCGCATTGATCGTGCGTCCTATAACATCTTCAAGTTGTAGTCCATCTTGATCGGCAGTAGATCATTGAAGAGTAGCCAATTGAGCCTACAAAGTTTGACGTGCTCTTCATTCCTCTTGAAGTTGCATCATAATTAGGTCCAATTTTTGTTCCATCGCTGGTTTCGGTAAATCACCTTCAGCCATAAAATCTTCCATATTTTGACCGGTGTCGTGATGCTGTGCATCCGAGCCGTATACACCTCCATTTTTGTTGTGCATTTGTGTTAATTTCTGCGTGTGATTTGATGCATTTTAATAATCCGCATCCAATGTATATATTCCCTTAGTGCATGCGCATGATTTTGTTTGGATGCATGATGTGTCACCATTGCTCCTTTCTCACTGAAATCCACATGAGAGATTGATAATATATAACCTGTCAAAGGCTGTCATAGTGGTTGATCAGGTTGCGGTAAATCACTACGTTAGAAGCAAGGAGATGAACAGAGGAACATAAACAAAAATTAATGCCCTTATTACGAGATTAAGTGGATGATGATGCTGTGTCATAGTGGTGGGGTAAAAAGGAAGGACGCTTGCCTAATTCTAACATGTGAATAAGAGGAAGAAAAACTAAAGATAGAGGAGAAAAGGAAGGGAAAAAGGAGACTAATTGGGGAAAAAGAGTATTTTTGAATGGCAAAAAGAGGGGGAAAAAGACTGAGCAGGACGCGTTCGAATCGGGGGGGGAGTCGATGGCATAGATGAACTGGGGGAAAGACACACAGGAGAGGGGTCCATCACCATCATCAAGGGATTGGAAAGAAGTCTATGAAGGTCTTCATCAGGATGCGCGACTTGCAGTAAGGAATTGGCGGTCCTCCTCAAGGCGGCGACATCACCCGGCGAGCCTTCCAGAAGACTCTTGAAAAAGACCAGGCAGCCCGCGAGGCCTGGGAGAAGCAGCTCATACAAGAGAGAGAAGCCCGCAGAGCTGCCCGTGAAGCTCGAACTGTCCCAGAAAGTAACTCAGACCTGAAATCAGTTCTCTTCGTTTTGCTGTGAATCGTACAAAGGAGAAGGAGGATCGGTTGATAGAGCTTGAGGCACTTAGTAAAGTGTTACAAGAAGGCATGGAAGCTTACGACAAGATGTCGAAGGATATGTTGGGAGCTAAATAGAGGCTCGCAAGACTTCTGGCCTCAAACGATAAGAAAGCAACATTGCTGGAGATGCTAGAGAAGAATGAGGTAGATCGTTCGCTTCTAGCACTGTTGGATGAAAACATAGCTGCAGCAAATTCACAGGGGCAGGCCCAAGCTGTGATGTTTATGGAGAAAATTCGTGGTGCAGTGCTGAAATATATTACTCTCTAGCTCACTGGCTAGGGCATTGATAAAAACGAGCAGTGACATTTCATACAACTGTGCTGGATAAATGTCCATCAGTGTTAGTCTTCTCCTTGTGTGAGAGCGGATGTGTACCTAACTTCTGGTTGATACTTTCTAAGCTGCTGATTTTATGGAGTCTGTGGTGCATTGGTGTTATTCCAGTTCACTGGTCAGGATATGGTGGGCTTAGGAGCAGCTAAACTTCTTTACAAGGATGGATAAGCTTCAGATGGATAAAAGCCTACCATCAGAATCATGGTAGAAAGAATGATGGGAAAGCCCTGACAGGCCTTGGTCTTGTGAATCGGAAGTTGGGAGCCAAGCATTCTTTTCAGTTTTTCTTATCATCACCTTCAACTGCGGGACTGTTGTCATAGACTTGGACTACTGGACTGCAGTTCTCTGGTTAAACGTTCAGTCCATCATGAATTAGTACCGTATGTTTATTTACCCCTATTCCATATCCATCAGAAACTAGTACCAAATTGGACATGAGATTTATTGTATCAAAATCCTTTGTATGGAGAGATTTCCTGGTACAATTGGTGCATCACACAAGCAATATATGTCAAAGTTGCCGATTAGTGCTTCTATCACTCTTTTATGTATAAGTTGTGGGTACTAGAGGTAGTACCCGGTTCTTTGTAAACAGTGTAAATCCTATTGAGTTTTCTGAGACAGGAGGCCATCCTGGATGTAATGGATGATTGTAGCTAAGTAGACAATGAAGATTAAAGCTTTGATATATGTCTAAATTTTGCTTTCCAGGGAAGACCTGTGAACTGCCAAGCTGTAGTGATCAGCTCTCTAAGCTTTATACTCATTCTCAGCTATATACCCTTTATAGAGGACATTATTGATTAACATCAGCTGAATCTGCCTATTGAGCCTCAGATGCATATTATGTTCTTCTTAATGGTCCTGGAGTTTTAACAGGCTGGTTATGACTAAATCCAGAATCTGATTGTTTTATTTGGTGCCCTGAAAACCAAGCTCTCATGATTATTGTAAAGCTGAGTGACATTTATTTTGACTCTTCTCTTGTTATAAAGTGAACTTTGGGATCAAATATTGAGATCTTCCTGTTAGCCTCTTTCCTTGCTGTTCCTTGAACCCCGTGTTCTGCAGCCCTCGCACGAACTCTTTGACATTTCTGGTGAACCCGACGTGAAAGTGCTGCGTCATCAGCAAGATGGGAGACTCGCAAGAAGAGATGACAGATGATAATGTCATGAAGAACCTGTTTCAGTCATTTACCATGTATATGCAGCAGCAAGCTCATGCTAAACGTGACAGTGATGCTATGGATGCTTTGAAAGCTGTCCAACAGGAGATGAAGCAGTTTAATGGCCAGCAAGTGTCAACTTACCTGCATTTGTATGAAGAAAAGATGAAGTTTTTTGGAGTTTCTCAAGATGTTTGGAGCCGCTACTTCTTGCGGATCGTGGTGCGCGCTCTTGAAGGTCGAATTGCAGAAATTCAAGAGGCACATGCAGGTTGGGCTGAATTTAAAAAGGCATTAAAAGATGAGTATTTCTTGGAGGATACAGGTCTTATGAATCGCAGGAATTTTTTAGCATGGGTTTCTATGCCTAATAAGGGACTTTCTGTTACTGCTCTTTTGCGAGAGTTTGAAAGCCGTTATGATCAGTTGGATGGGACTGAACAACAAGCTTTGGAGATGCAGAAAGTGGAGTTGTTTTTGCAAGCTGCAGATGCTGATTTGCAGGAAAAGTTGGATGATCTTTTGGAAGATCAAGCTACTGATTCAGGTTTAAAGACTGAGTGGAGACATGTCATTGATGCTGTGAATGCTCTTGTCAAGAAGCAGCGCAGGAGAGTTAGATTGCATCGTAATACAGGATCAGTTCCTGAAAAATCCTTGGAGACTTCTTCTTCTACCCCTGCTGCTTCTTTGCCTAAGCCTACTCCTCCTGTTATGCATCTACCAGTTCCACCAGTTCCTACTGCTCCAGTGCCTTTATCTGTAGATGATGTTATTAAAGGCTTGGCGGATTTGACGATTGAAGCAGTCAAAGCTGAAGTTGGTAAGTTAAAGGAGCAACTTATGACAGTTCCTGCTGTAGCACCTGCTCCAGTGACTGCTTTTCCAGCTGGTCAAAGAAAAGGGCGACGATGTATTTGGTGTGATAGTACAGAGCACCAACACTGCAGAGATTGTGATGCTTTTCAGGAAGCACGTAGGAAGAATGTAGTGTTCTGGGGACAAGATGGGAAGATATGGCTTACAGAGACTGGCGCTCCTCTTGACACGAACTTTGGTAAGGGAGGTATGAAGAAGCTTGTTGATGATATGGCTGCGCGATCAGCTTATGTGAGTGTTAGAGGAGATGCTTCGGCTTTTGGAGTCCAGCTTGAGCAGAAATCCGATGGAGACTCTGCTTTATGGTCTTCTGCCTTGGAGATAGCGAAAAGAGGAAAAGTTCAAACTTCTACTATGACTTGTGTGGGCTCTAGCATCCGAGGAGAGACCGGATGGGATTCTCCTGTTGACAGGTATTCTATTTTTGCTTATATTGCTAAAACACAGGGTTTAGATGCCATGGTTGAAGAAAAGAGAAGAAGAGATGAGGAGGGTCCTAGTACCTCCAAAAAGACTAGAGGGGGTGACTTTGTTTCACCACCTATTTCAGCTCCACCTTTGTCAAATTCTCCAACTCAAACAGGTTCCGATCAGCCAATGGAAGACAAGCAGAAGGAAAAGAAGCAATCAAGAAAAGAGCCAGGATTCAAGCTCTTGTCAGACCTTGATATGCAAACGGATATGAGTAAGATTTTTCATGAAAGAATTTTGAATAGTGAAGTCACTTTTACTGTTGGAGAGGCTCTTGGGATTGCTAGAAGAGAAATACAGGATCAGATGCAGGATCTTTTGCGGAGGAAACGACATGCGATGGAAGGACCTGCTTTACAGGGATTGTGGCATGGAGCTCTTGAGAAAGAGCATGATGATGATGCAGTGATGGTTGAGAATGCTTCTGTTAATCCGCAATTGGAGAAAATAGTGCAGCCTATGCAGTATGAAGATGATGAGACCCCTATTCTCATTCCTCGTAGCCATTTTTCACGAAGTCATTGGGCTAGAGCGACCACTGAGACAGTGGTAAGGATTGGAGAGAAACAAATTCCCTTGATTGCTTTAGTTGATCATGGTTCTGAGATTAATCTTATTGCACGAGGTGTTTATGAGAGTGGCAAGTGGCCTATGGATGCAGAGCATGGCTGGCGCATGAGAGCCGCCAACAATACTTCTGGTGATATGTATGCTGCTTGTCCGAGTATCAGAATTTCTATTGGTAATGTTGAAGAGGATTATCATTGCTTTGTTCAGGATTCATGCTCTTATCCGATTATTCTTGGACAGCCTTTCATTACAGAAGCAAGAATGGAAACAAAAGTGATGGATGACGGATCGGCTTATGCGCGGATACGCAGTAAAGATGGTATGCGAGCTGTTCAGTTTATGACTGTTGGGGTAAATCATCCGAGAAACAGGGACTCCTTGCGTGAGGCACCACTACCTGCGAAGGAGTTGGATTTTCATTAGGTACCGCTGTCTTGCGAGACGCCAGTGGTACGGAGCGGAGGAAAGAGGAGATCTCGCCTCCTGGCAGCCAGTTTTTCTCCAATAACTTTGTTGGGTTTACTTCAGATAGTTCGGTAAGTTATCAGAAAATTTCAGATTTGCCTAGAGCTGCCAGGCAGTACATTGGTTGTAAGGAGAAAGAGTTGAAGAATGCAGGTATTTTGCAAGCAGAAGAGCATGTGGATGGATTGTATGAAGGGATGTCTTATGCAGATACATTGTTTGAGATGAGTGCAATGCTGAAAACTGATGTATGCAAGGGTTCAAAGATCATACCTGTGCAAACCCTGGATATGTTTCAGGAAATTTCTGGTTTTATGCTGCAAACAGAGTTAGAGGCTGAGAAAACTCAGCAAACTGAATTTATGGCTGATCTTGATCAGCTAACAGAATTGCAGAGGGCTGAATCCATTCAGCCAACAGAGTTGAATGCAGAAAAATTTCTGCATATAGAGTTTCAGGATGCATCTATGCAGTCCATTGAGCCGAGGGCTGAATTCATTCAGCCAACAGAGTTGAATGCAGAAAAATTTCTGCATACAGAGTTTCAGGCTGCACCCATGCAGTCCATAGAGCTAAAGGCTGAAATTTTTCAGCCAACAGAGTTGAAAGATGCTGAGAATTTGCAGAAATTGCAGCAAAGGAAAGAGTGCTTGAATGATGCCAAGGTTGACACAAAATATAAAACAGTTGATAAGAAGGTTAAGCCGGTTGCAGGCCCGCTTCCTTCTGACAGTGATGAACAGATTGAGAAAGCTATGAAGCAGCCTATGTTGAGGGATCCTGGAAATATTGGACATAAGTTTACTGCTGAAACTCTTGCAGAATTGAAGATTGGAAATGAAGATTTTTTGCTTCCAGTGGAAAAAGAATGCTTTAGAGAGATGCTTGGACGTCATGGTAAGGCATTTGCTTTCTTTCCACATGAAATTGGCTGCATTAGTCCCGAATTGGTTGCACCTATGGTCATCTTCACTGTTCCTCATGTACCATGGAATATACGTCCTATTCCTGTGCCTAAAGCACACTTGCCAAAGCTGATTGAGTTGCTGAATGAGAAGATTAAAATGGGGATTTTGGAACCCTCTTCTGCACCCTATTCTAACAGGTGGTTTACTGTACCAAAGAAGAATGGTACTTTGAGATTTATTCAGGATATGCAGCCCGTGAACAAAGTGACAATCAGGAATGTGGGTACAGGTCCAGTTGTGGATGAATTTGCTGAGGCTTTTGCAGGACGAGCCATCTATTCACTAGGTGACTTGTATTCAGGTTATGATCAGTTTCAGCTTGCCTTGGAAAGCAGGGATATTACTACTATGCGGACACCTATTGGTCTTGTGAGAATGTGTACCTTGCCTCAAGGTGCTACAAACTCAGTTGCTCATATGATGAATGCTATGCATATAGTTTTTCGAGACTATATTCCGCAGTATACCATGCCATTTCTAGATGATGTGCCTATTAAGGGTTGTGCAGAAGAAGAAAAGAATGAAAGTCTTGATTTGCGTGGATGTAGACAGTTTGTGGCTGATCACTTGAATGCTTGTGAGCAAATATTGACACGATTAGAGGAGGTAAATTTGACACTTTCAGGGCTGAAATCTGTCTTTGCTGTTAATGAAGTCATCATAGTTGGGCATATGGTTGGATATTATGGCAGAAAGCCTTCTCCTGCAAAGGTGGATGCCATAAACAGGATTGCAGAGTATTGCTCAACTACTTCAGAGGTGCGGAGATTTGTGGGAGCTTGTGTATTTTACATGATTTGGATTCCTCATTTTGCTCATATTGCAGATGTTCTCTATCAGCTGCTTCGAAAGGGGCAGAAATTTCATTGGGATGAGAAGCATTCAAGAGCCATGCGTAAGCTCAAGAAGCTGTTGCAATCAGCTCCTACTCTACGCAAGGCGGATTATCAGTGTGGACGGCCGATCATGTTGACAGTTGATACTAGCCCTATTGGCATAGGATGGGCTGTGGGACAGGATGATGCTGAGGGAAATAGGTATGCTATCCGCTTTGGAGCTAAAGTTCTTAATGAGCGACAAAGGAGATATCCACAGATCAAAAGAGAGTTGTGGGGAGTAGTCACTGCACTGAAGTGTGATAAAGGGTATTTCATTGGAGCTTCAGTTGTTGTGGAAACAGATTGTTTGCCTTTGCTTGGTATGATTACTAGTTGTTCGACTCCAGATATAGCGATGCTTCGGTGGATTGCCTATATCAAATCATTGAATCCAGAATTTCGACACATAGCAGGGAAAGATAATCCAGTTGCTGACATGCTTTCTAGAGCGAGATATGAGGATGAGGAGTCAATGCTTGCAGAAGATGATGAGACAGAGTTTGCTACTTCTGTCCTTACTCATGATTGTCATGTATCTACTGTTGAAGCTTTTATTGAAGAGCTTTATGTTGATGAGTGGCTGCAAATTGGACAGTATCTAAGTTCATTGACTCGAAGAGCTGATTGGACAGATGATGAATTCAAGAAAATCAGAAGAAAGGCTTATGGGTATTTCTTGAAAGATGGTTTTCTTTGGAAGCATCCAAGGAAGAGAGGAGGATGTAAAATATTACAAGGCGCAGCGAACAGAATCTGAGAAAGAGATAGAGAGTACACAACAGATAAGAGGAGAATCAGTAAAATTCTTTAACTCCAAACAACTGATACAAAGATGGCTCTGTCCACCCGTGCGCTTCCACTGTGTGAAGCTTAGATGGCGATCTAGACAGAAGATAGGTGAAGAGCTTAAGGCTAGCTGGAACAACAACTCTGACTGGGTGAAAGATGAGTGTTAGATGGCTGCGAAGGGGTTTAGCTTTTATAGCCCGCGAAGGTTGTTAGGTCGGCCTGCTGACCGACCATATGAGCCTCCACTAGTCGGCCAGGGAATATTCCAGGGAATATTCCCTTTACCATCGGGCCGGGGGCGCTGCCCCCGGACCCCCGCCAGGGGGGCCGCTGGCCCCCCTGGGACCCCCCAGCCAGGGGCCGCTTCCGCGGCCCCCGGACCCCACAATAGGGGCCCCTTTTAACTCCCTTACCACGCAACTCAATGCAATGTGCCTCGAGTTGCTACCAGCTTAACCACTCCGTCTAACCCAAAGATTAGACCCACAACAGTCACCTTTTTGCCATCCGGTCACATAGACCTCATCTGATATACAAGTCAGGACTCAACCAATGTCCGGGCTCACATTTGGCTTCTCCTCATAATGGGGGCCTTACAACTTTGAGCACCATGGATCATTGGTAGCACCTAATGAGGGTGGGGCATTGATCATATCTAACACCCCCCCTCAATGTCCACCCATAGGTGAACTATCTCCTCGGCCCAATGCCGAGTCTCTGAAGATGAACTTGAAGCAGATCCTTTGTAAGTGCTTTGGTGAAGATATCTGCTCCATTCTCCTCTGTTGGACAGTAGACCAATTCCACTATCCCATCCTCCATCAAATCACGCACATAGTGATACTGGATCTCTATATGTTTGGTGCGTGCATGAAACACTGGATTTTTGGCAATGGCGATGCAACTCTGATTGTCACATCTCAGCACAGTTGGTTCTTCATCTTGCACTCCCATATGCCATAGAATCCTTCTCAACCATACGGCCTCACATGCAGCAAAACAAGCTGCCTTGTACTCTGCTTCGGTAGAAGACAATGCCACTGTTGGTTGCTTCTTACTAATCCAAGAGAAAATTCCTGAACCCAAAGAGAAACAATAACCAGAAACTGACTTCCTGGAATCAATGTCTCCTGCCCAATCTGAGTCACAGTTCCCCACAAGAGAAGTTCCGAAACTGTATGTGATACCATAGTCAAGAGTTTTCTTCAAGTATCTGAGCACCCGCATCCCAGCCTTCCAATGACTCTCATGAGGTTTGTTTGAGAACCTGCTCAAAACACCAACAGCAAAACTGATATCTGGTCTGGTGTTACACAAGTAGATTAGACTGCCGACCAACCTCCTATACCTCCCAATGTCTGCTAGTGCTGATGTATCCTCAACGGATAACTTTACATTCACCTCCATAGGTGTAGCTATCTCCTTGCACTCGGTCATGCCAAATGCCTTCAAGATCTCCCATGCATACTTCTTCTGAGAGATGAAGATCTTTCCTGGCTCTTGCCAGACTTCAATCCCCAAACAATAGTGCAGCAAGCCCAAGTCTGTCATTTCAAACTCAAAACTCAAAGCCTTTCGAGTTTGGTTGATCATATCTTCATAGTCACCTGTAATAAGAAGGTCGTCCACATATAGGACAATCACTACAGACTTTTTACCATCCCTGTAAACATACAAGTTAGCATCTGAGGCACATCTTTTGAAGTTTAGGTTTAAAAAGAACCTATCTATCCGCTGGTACCATGCTCTGGGGGCTTGTTTCAGCCCATACAATGCCTTCTTCAGTTTACACACTTTGTTCTCAGAATGGGGGGCCTCAAACCCTGGTGGCTGAGCCACGTACCCCTCCTCCTTGAGGTCACCATTTAAGAACGCTGACTTAACATCCATTTGGTACACTGGCCACTTCTTGTGGGCAGCCACTGCAAGTACCGTGCGAATAGTGGTCATTCTGGCAGTTGGGGCAAATGACTCTTGAAAATCAAACCCTTCAACTTGTGAAAATCCTTGGGCAACCAGTCTAGCTTTGTACTTTTCTAAGGTACCATCAGCCTTGTACTTTACCTTCCAGATCCACTTGGTGCCAATAATCTTCCGCTTTGCTGGCCGATCCACTAGCTCCCAAGTGTCATTCTTCATTATGCTGTCATACTCCGCCTGCATAGCAGCCTTCCATGATGGATCTGCAAGTGCTTCTTCTAAGTCAGTTGGCTCCTTTACTTCTCTCATAATCTCAACCATCAAGGCCATGTTGACTATGTGAGCAGAAGCCCTCCTTTGCTCCTCTATTCTCTGAGACCTCCTTGGTCCGTCTGCCTTCTCCTCAACAGATGCAGGCATAGGATTATTGTGGTCATAGAGCTGCTTCACCCAGCGCGGCAATGGCTTTTCCGGTGGGGTGATGTCAGGTTGGTGAACTTTTTCCTCATCATCTGAAGATGATGCTTCCTCCTCCTTAAGGATAGGGATAGCTCTCGGGACAGGTTCATAGTGGACTACTTCTTCGCTTGATGATAAAGTGGAAGACCTTGCCTTCTCCTCCTCCACTGTATGCGGCTCCTCCTTGAACACCACATCACGGCTCGCGATGATCTTCTTTGCCTCTTGGTCATATAACTTGTAAGCCTTCTGCTCATCACTATAACCCAAGAAGATACATTTTCTGCTTTTTGGTTGTAACTTGTTTCTCTTCTCATCTGGAACATGTGCATAACATTCACATCCAAAAATTCTGAAATGTGAAACAGATGGTTTCTTACCAGTGTAAGCCTCATGAGGTGTTTTTCCCTTGAGAGCCTTTGTGAAGCTCCGATTTAGAATGTAGACTGCAGTATTAACAGCTTCAGCCCAAAAATGGTTAGGCAATCCCTTGCCCTTTAGCATGCATCTTGCCATCTCCACAATGGTACGATTCCTGCGTTCCACAACACCATTCTGCTGAGGTGTGTGAGGCGTCGTCAATTGACGCTTGATCCCTTTGCTCTTGCAAAAGCCTTCAAACTCCTTTGAGTTGAACTCACCACCACCATCTGTTCTAAATTTCTTCACACTTTTCCCTGTTTCATTCTCAACAAGTATTAGCCATTCTTTAAACTTACCAAAAGCTTGAGCCTTATCACGAAGGAAGTACACCCACATCTTCCTACTGTAGTCATCGACAATCAACATAAAATAAGAAGATCCCCCCAAGGCCTGTGTAGGCATCTTACCACACAAGTCAGCATGCACCAACTCTAGAGGAGCATGTGCTCTATTCTTGCTTTCTTGTGGAAATGCCTTTCTCTGTTGCTTGCCCATCATACAAGCTTCACATGGTTCCTTCAATTCAGTTATTGTAGGTAGGTGAGCAACCATACCTTGCTTTTGCATCTCCTTCAATACTGCAAATCCGATGTGTCCAAACCTTTCATGCCAAAGCTTACTTGTGCCCACTCCAGCGGTGGCTGTAAGAGCACTTAGCTCATACAGGTTGTTCCTTCTTTCTCCTTTGCCAACAATTGTGCCAGCACTATCAATAATTTCTGCACCTGTCTTCTTGAACCTCACTTCATGACCAAGATCAGTTATGGCAGCAACTGATAAGAGATTTCTCCTGATTTCGGGAACATACAACACATTTGAAAGCTTTTTGACTTCACCATTTGCAGCAACAAAAGAAATAGTACCTGTGCCCGCAGCAGGGCATTTAGCATCATTTCCAACCGTCACAGTGATGGATTCTTGTAGAGGCTGCATAGAACTGTATAGACCTTTCTTGTTGGTCATGTGACGGGAGGCCCCACTATCCAACACCCAAGAGTCAGTGGTAGATTCTTCTTGCGCCGAGGAGCACACTTCCTCAATGGTCGCCATGAATAATTCCAACTCTGCTTCAGCCGTATTGGCTGTCTCTTTCCCTTTAGTTTTAAGGGTACCATTCTTTTCATCTGCCTTCTTGACACGACAATCTGCAATTGCATGTCCTTTCTTCTTACAGTAGAAGCACTCTCCTTGAAACTTCTTCTTGCCGCCCTTTTTCTTTTTGTCACCATCATTTTTGGTGGAGGAAACACCTTTGCCTTTTGCATTGGCAGAGAATGCAGCATCTCCATTGTTGCTTCCTTCTCGGGCTTTCAGCCTCAACTCCTCCTCCATTAATAATGCACAAAACTCCTCAAAAGTCAAAGCTTGAGGTCTCACCTGAGTATTAAGGGCAGTTACTAGTCCATCAAACTTTTGTGGACAAATCCGAAGACACCTCCGAGCTAGCTCTTCGCTAGTCTTTTGTATCCCAGCGCCAGCCATCTGGTCGCGCAGATTCTTAATCCGAGTGATGAATGCTTCAACCGTCTCTCCTTCAGCAAACTTCTCCGCTGCTAGTTGATTCTCCAAGTTTTGAATCCTTGTTTGGTTTCGTGTTTCATATTGACTCCTTAGTACATTCCAAGCCTCTGACGCTTTGGTTGTATGCTGAATCAGAGTCAAAACACTGTCAGAACAGCTTGTAACTAAGGCACACAATGCATCTGCATTCCTTCGTTTCCAAGCTCGTAGAAGATCTGCATTCGGAGGAATCATCACACTAGGATTTGATGGGTCGGGGGTAGGCTGTGGTTCTGCGTCAGTCCCCAGCACAGTCTCCAGAAGCTCATAAGAATCAAGGATAGTAGTAATTTTGAACTTCCACAAGGTGTAGTTTGTACCATCTAACTTGCCTTCGCTGAAGGTTGGTGGACGAATCCTCAGTGTTTGAATAGCCGGTACAGCAGCACCACCTCCTGCACCGCTTCCTGATGCGCCAGAACTGCTTCCCGGAGTCGACATCGTTTCTCTTTGCTGTTGAAGCCTTTGCCTCTTGCACTCTCTCCGATCTCTAGAGCCCCCTGGGCTCTGATACCATGTAAAATATTACAAGGCGCAGCGAACAGAATCTGAGAAAGAGATAGAGAGTACACAACAGATAAGAGGAGAATCAGTAAAATTCTTTAACTCCAAACAACTGATACAAAGATGGCTCTGTCCACCCGTGCGCTTCCACTGTGTGAAGCTTAGATGGCGATCTAGACAGAAGATAGGTGAAGAGCTTAAGGCTAGCTGGAACAACAACTCTGACTGGGTGAAAGATGAGTGTTAGATGGCTGCGAAGGGGTTTAGCTTTTATAGCCCGCGAAGGTTGTTAGGTCGGCCTGCTGACCGACCATATGAGCCTCCACTAGTCGGCCAGGGAATATTCCAGGGAATATTCCCTTTACCATCGGGCCGGGGGCGCTGCCCCCGGACCCCCGCCAGGGGGGCCGCTGGCCCCCCTGGGACCCCCCAGCCAGGGGCCGCTTCCGCGGCCCCCGGACCCCACAATAGGGGCCCCTTTTAACTCCCTTACCACGCAACTCAATGCAATGTGCCTCGAGTTGCTACCAGCTTAACCACTCCGTCTAACCCAAAGATTAGACCCACAACAGTCACCTTTTTGCCATCCGGTCACATAGACCTCATCTGATATACAAGTCAGGACTCAACCAATGTCCGGGCTCACATTTGGCTTCTCCTCATAATGGGGGCCTTACAACTTTGAGCACCATGGATCATTGGTAGCACCTAATGAGGGTGGGGCATTGATCATATCTAACAGAGGATTGCCCTTGAGAGTAGTTTGTGATGAAGCCATGCAAATACAGATTATGCGAGAATTTCATGAGAGCTCATGGGCAGGACATAGAGGTGTGTGGGCTACCTATGAGAAAATCAAAGAAAGGTACTGGTGGAAAGGGATGTATAAAGATGTTTCTCACTTTGTGGAGACTTGCAGGGATTGCCAGCTTTACTCTTTAGTGCGACATCGTGATGAGTTGCATCCGACTTATCCACTATGTATGCATTACAAGTGGGTAGTAGACTTGGTTACTTTGCCAGTGGGACTTTGGCAGATGAGATATCTTGTCTTGGCTAGGGAGGATCTTACAAACTATGTTGAGGGTAAACCACTGAGGACGAAGACCACCGCTACAGTATGTAAATTCTTATTGGAAGAAATATTTTGCAGGTATGGATGTATAGGCAAGATTACAGCTGATCGTGGAGAGCTAGATGCTGATGAAGCTAGAGAATTCTTCTCACGGCTTGGGATTAAATTGGCTCTTACTACTGCCTATAATCCAGAGGGAAATGGCAAAAGTGAAAGAGGACATCCGCCTATAGTTAAAGCATTGGCAAAATCTTGTAAAGGTCGGATTGGAGATTGGCCGAGATTGCTACCTTTTGCATTGTGGGCTGATCGCTCTACACATAGTGTGACTACTGGATACATGCCTGCGGAGTTGATGTATGGCCAAAAACCTGTCATGCCTACTGAAATTTGTGCTCTCACTTGGAGTGTTCTTCCTTGGCATGAGAATTTATCAAGGGAAGAGCTGTTAGCCCTTCGGATTCGTCAATTAGAGAGAAGGACTGAAGATGTGCAGCTAGCCATTGACCGTTTGAAGGCAGCCCGTCTCAGAAATAAGGACAGGTTTGATTTAAGGCATCGCTTGAGGCCTAGAGCCATAAAAGAAGGGGATTGGGTTCTAGTCTACGACAGTAGTCTAGAAAATCAACATAGTAGCATGAGAAAAATGGTTCAAAGATGGTTTGGACCGTATGAAGTGAAAAAGGTTTTTGACAATGGTACTTATGAGCTGGCTGAATTAGATGGAGCATTATTGAGGGTGCCTATTGCTGGAAAACGAGTCAAGATTTTCAAGAGAAGAGAAGATGAAGAATATGCACTTGAAGCATTGACAGAACAAGAGCAGGTAGATGAAAGACAAGCTGAAGAGACAGAAAACATAGATGATGAAGCCGATGGAGAAACAGGTCCACTAGAATCAGAAGATGGACTTGATCTGTTTGTGGACTTGAATGATCCTGGATAGTTGGCACATCCGGAGGATGCGCAGGTTTAGAGGGGGTGGATGTCGTGATGCTGTGCATCCGAGCCGTATACACCTCCATTTTTGTTGTGCATTTGTGTTAATTTCTGCGTGTGATTTGATGCATTTTAATAATCCGCATCCAATGTATATATTCCCTTAGTGCATGCGCATGATTTTGTTTGGATGCATGATGTGTCACCATTGCTCCTTTCTCACTGAAATCCACATGAGAGATTGATAATATATAACCTGTCAAAGGCTGTCATAGTGGTTGATCAGGTTGCGGTAAATCACTACGTTAGAAGCAAGGAGATGAACAGAGGAACATAAACAAAAATTAATGCCCTTATTACGAGATTAAGTGGATGATGATGCTGTGTCATAGTGGTGGGGTAAAAAGGAAGGACGCTTGCCTAATTCTAACATGTGAATAAGAGGAAGAAAAACTAAAGATAGAGGAGAAAAGGAAGGGAAAAAGGAGACTAATTGGGGAAAAAGAGTATTTTTGAATGGCAAAAAGAGGGGGAAAAAGACTGAGCAGGACGCGTTCGAATCGGGGGGGGAGTCGATGGCATAGACGAACTGGGGGAAAGACACACAGGAGAGGGGTCCATCACCATCATCAAGGGATTGGAAAGGGATTGGAAAGAAGTCTATGAAGGTCTTCATCAGGATGCGCGACTTGCAGTAAGGAATTGGCGGTCCTCCTCAAGGCGGCGACATCACCCGGCGAGCCTTCCAGAAGACTCTTGAAAAAGACCAGGCAGCCCGCGAGGCCTGGGAGAAGCAGCTCATACAAGAGAGAGAAGCCCGCAGAGCTGCCCGTGAAGCTCGAACTGTCCCAGAAAGTAACTCAGACCTGAAATCAGTTCTCTTCGTTTTGCTGTGAATCGTACAAAGGAGAAGGAGGATCGGTTGATAGAGCTTGAGGCACTTAGTAAAGTGTTACAAGAAGGCATGGAAGCTTACGACAAGATGTCGAAGGATATGTTGGGAGCTAAATAGAGGCTCGCAAGACTTCTGGCCTCAAACGATAAGAAAGCAACATTGCTGGAGATGCTAGAGAAGAATAAGGTAGATCGTTCGCTTCTAGCACTGTTGGATGAAAACATAGCTGCAGCAAATTCACAGGGGCAGGCCCAAGCTGTGATGTTTATGGAGAAAATTCGTGGTGCAGTGCTGAAATATATTACTCTCTAGCTCACTGGCTAGGGCATTGATAAAAACGAGCAGTGACATTTCATACAACTGTGCTGGATAAATGTCCATCAGTGTTAGTCTTCTCCTTGTGTGAGAGCGGATGTGTACCTAACTTCTGGTTGATACTTTCTAAGCTGCTGATTTTATGGAGTCTGTGGTGCATTGGTGTTATTCCAGTTCACTGGTCAGGATATGGTGGGCTTAGGAGCAGCTAAACTTCTTTACAAGGATGGATAAGCTTCAGATGGATAAAAGCCTACCATCAGAATCATGGTAGAAAGAATGATGGGAAAGCCCTGACAGGCCTTGGTCTTGTGAATCGGAAGTTGGGAGCCAAGCATTCTTTTCAGTTTTTCTTATCATCACCTTCAACTGCGGGACTGTTGTCATAGACTTGGACTACTGGACTGCAGTTCTCTGGTTAAACGTTCAGTCCATCATGAATTAGTACCGTATGTTTATTTACCCCTATTCCATATCCATCAGAAACTAGTACCAAATTGGACATGAGATTTATTGTATCAAAATCCTTTGTATGGAGAGATTTCCTGGTACAATTGGTGCATCACACAAGCAATATATGTCAAAGTTGCCGATTAGTGCTTCTATCACTCTTTTATGTATAAGTTGTGGGTACTAGAGGTAGTACCCGGTTCTTTGTAAACAGTGTAAATCCTATTGAGTTTTCTGAGACAGGAGGCCATCCTGGATGTAATGGATGATTGTAGCTAAGTAGACAATGAAGATTAAAGCTTTGATATATGTCTAAATTTTGCTTTCCAGGGAAGACCTGTGAACTGCCAAGCTGTAGTGATCAGCTCTCTAAGCTTTATACTCATTCTCAGCTATATACCCTTTATAGAGGACATTATTGATTAACATCAGCTGAATCTGCCTATTGAGCCTCAGATGCATATTATGTTCTTCTTAATGGTCCTGGAGTTTTAACAGGCTGGTTATGACTAAATCCAGAATCTGATTGTTTTATTTGGTGCCCTGAAAACCAAGCTCTCATGATTATTGTAAAGCTGAGTGACATTTATTTTGACTCTTCTCTTGTTATAAAGTGAACTTTGGGATCAAATATTGAGATCTTCCTGTTAGTCTCTTTCCTTGCTGTTCCTTGAACCCCGTGTTCTGCAGCCCTCGCACGAACTCTTTGACACCGGTCATCCTGCAAAATTTCAAACAACCTCACACACTCGAAATCTTGTTAGTGGGATGAGCATAGCTCAAAGGCTTGCTCTTTTTTTAAAAAAAATATGGCTTTTAGCGATCTTTATTCTTTGCGGATACCGAAGTTGCTGAAATCCTTCTTTGACGAATACTTTGTTCGTGAAGACTACGTGTAGCAATCTACTTGCTAGAAAGTATCTCCTTACAGCACGGGTGTGAACAGAGGCTTGCAAGAAGGTGTAAAATTGATTCGAGAGTATGACAATAAGAAAAGCTGCTATGTAGGAGATTTTTAATAAAACTTCTAAGCTTTAACTAAGCTTAGTATTGAGCTTTTGAACTTAAATCTTACTCAATTCGTCACCAAACGGCCGAGACAAGAGGACGTTGATGCCACTTTTGACACCGTTCAGAATGTGCTGCTGCCCGCCGTAGATCATCAAATCGTGGAGCTTAAGCTTTTTATAAATCTTACTAACCTTTGTAATATCTAAACTAATGAAAATTTACTTATCTTCTTCTCTGACAAAAACATTTTGATGAAGGAGCTTGGGAAGTGGACCTCCGTCATCAGAGACTAGTACTTCGCGATCCAATAGCACAACAGGGAGTTCTTCACCGCCAGGAACATGCTGGTATTGATGGATTGTCACGAGACTCACCATAGAGCGGCCAGTTCTTTCCAAGAGCTTTACCTTCGTACGAGATGGTGAGCGATTGGGAGCCCTTGATCTCAACTTGGCTCACATACCACTGGTGCGCAAATCGAATACTATATGCATACGTAGTAAGTGCTGGAAGGTCCCCAAGAACAAAGAACTCTACTTTAAGCTAAAAAATCAAGAGAATAGACTTGCATGACATGAGGCAAAAAGACCAATTAGGTACAATCTCCCCCTATGCCTTGTGTGAGCACTCCACAAAGCATGTATTTATAAATTTATTCATCTCAAAGCTAAAAAATGGCCCAATTTTACAATTAACATGCTTTAGCATTTGTGTTTACTTTTGTCCAAATAAAGAATAAAGTGATTGGGCGGCCCAAGAGTCGAGCAGTGCCCAAATACAATGTCCTAGCCAAGGACAGAGTATTGAGGTTGCTAGGCTATAAGGCCTAGCCAACATACTAGAAAGGTTAAAGATGGAAGCTTAATAGTGTTGATCCTTTAAATGAATGATATGTTGATAAAATAAGTATGAGATTGATGCCTTGAAGAAAAGATCAACAGAAACTTTTGAAATGAAGGATTTGGGACATGCAAATCACATTCTTGGCATGAGCATATTCAAGGATATAACAAAGAGATTGATCTATTTGTCCCTAAAAGGATCATGCTAGTGAAGTAATGCAACATTTCAATATGGAGCGGACAAGGCAATCAGTACTCAATTGCCTCCATATGTAAAATTTATTGTTGCTAATTATCCCAAATTTGATCAGGAGGAGATGGATGAAATGGCCAAGGTCGCATATTCATCATGTGTGGGTAGTCTCATGCATGTTGTGATTGCCACTTGCTTGGACATTGCATTTGTTTTGGGAATAGTGAGCATGCATATGTCAAATCCTGCGAAGAAGCATTGGGAAGTAGTAAAGGGGACTTGAGGTACTTCAATGGTACAAGAGATATGTGAATATGCTTTGGAAAAAGCAGCAATGGTATACTTGGATACATAGAACTGGACTATGTAGGAAATATTGACAACAAAAAGGTTAACCATAGAATATGTCTTTACCTTGTACGGTGATGCAATAACATGGATATCTCACTTGCAAAAATATGTGGCATTATCTACACTCAAGGTGAGTATACTACAACAATAGAGGCATGACAAGGAGCCATATGTCTTACTCATTTAGTGGGAAACTTGGGTCTTGGTGAAAACATGCAATTGTTGCACAATGATAGTCAAAGTGTCATCATGTTAGCAAAGAATCATATGTTTCACACAAAAACCAAGCACATAGAAGTGAGGTATCACTTCATTCATCAAGTGCTTGAGAATAAGTGGTTCGGGCTTATCAAAGTGCACACTTATGATAGCCCTATAGACTCTCTTACACCAACAGTCTTCCCTCTGAAAAGTTTGTAGATTGCAAGGAGTTGATGCGCATTGGGTAACTCATATATATTATACCTCACACATTCTCTCATTATTTTGTCTCCCATCAAGGCACATTGGCCTTTAAGGTAAGAGGTTGTTGGGGTAAAGGCCAATGTGACCAACTGCCATCTTATTCACTAATCCTAACTATATATGTACATACTCCATTTTGGATCTAGCAAGGGGCTTGCTTTAAGATTAGGCTTTGCTTATTTGAAACAAGAGGTCTAATTGTGTCTAAGATGACACCTTATAATCCACATGCAAATGGGTAGGTTGGAAGTACCAATGAAAAGCTTGTGGGTATTCTATCAAAGATAGTAACAAAGAAGAAACGAGATTGGGAAAAGAAGTTATATGTGGTAGTGTGGGCATATAATACAACCTTTAAGCGAGCTATCGGCCACACCCTATTCAAGTTAGTTGATGGTGAAGAGTGTGTACTACCCCTAGAGATCTAGTTATCGACTATAAGATTTGCAATTAACCATTCTTTGGGGAACGAAGTGCACTCTTTGAGCTCTTTATGACTTTAGCACACCTTGATGAGCTCAATTGCAGAGTTTGTTACATCAAGAGGTAGCTAAGGAGAAGCTTCATGATTTAAAAGCAAAGAAGTATACCTTCAAGAAAGGACAATTAGTTTTATACTATGATGCCCGTAGGGAGCTATTTCTTGGGAAACTAGAGCCTAAGTGGGATGGTCCCTACAAAATAGTTAGAATTGGAAAAAATAAGTCCATATCATTACGAGTAGATTTGTAGGGAGTGGAGTTTAGAAAAAAGGTTAATCTAAACAATGTTAAACCTTATTATTTTTAGGCATACTAATGAGATAATTGTCTTGCAAGTTAAGGTTGGACCGATTTGAACTTCGAACACCCATATTTGGAAACCTGCAAGAGAGGCTGAAAGTTAGTTGATGGGGTGAGTAATTCCCTACTTAGAACACCCATATTTGGAACGAAGATACCATTAGGGAAGACTTGTTTGGTGGAGGAAAGTTTATAAAGTTATTGAGCAAGAGGACAGGACATTTGTTTGGGAGATCCAAGTCTTCTGCCATCACTACTTAAGGATTTTGACAACATCCCTATTGGATTCAATGAAGAAGGTGGGATAGAGGCTTTGGTTCATGAATCCTATGAATACACTAAATTTTGACCATCACAGTTACGAATGAAGGAGCCAATGATGGCTGGATGCATAAACCCTTTATGGATATACACATTATATTTTGATGGAGCATCGAGGGGTCCCAATAAGAAAGAGAGTATTGGGGTAGTCATTAGAGATCCCCGATATAGAATCATGATGAAATTAGCTACCTACCTTAGGGAACGATTTTCTAATAATAAGGAAAAATATAAATCCCTGATCACATGGGATTGAATATTGCTAAGAAAGGTGGTATTTGCTAGTTACTAGTCAATTAATTGAAAGGGATATACATAGTACGAAATCCCATTCTTCGTATGTATTATCGCGTTGCTATGAACCTGATTGATGAATTTGAAAGAGTGTCTCTTCAGCTAGTTCCACGATATTGGAATCAATTTGCCAATTCATTAACAAATTATGTTTATGAAGAGGACCTCTTTTTCAATTATGGTCCTTGTTTAGATCTCTTCATTGATAATGAGATAGGACCTAGTCGATTATGGGGACTCTTATAGGACCATGCTTTATATAGCAAGCGATGGTTAGTATGGGTAACCAGGACTCATTTACCGTTGTTATTTTGGACCCATAGTGTGGTCAAAGGACATTTTATGGTAATGCAAAGAGTAGCCAAGACCCATTTACCATTGTTATTTTGGACCCATAGTGTGGTCAAACGACATTTTATGCATACAGCTCTCTTGTTTTATAGGAGGGATATGTATAAGATGTACTGGTTTTTTTACTTTAGACGAAGAGGGCTCATTGTTTTGGATGCATAATGCTATATTTTATTAGGCCAAAAGGACCAGCTCGTTTTTTGTGAAATGTTATATTTCATTAGGCCAAGAGGGCCATGTATCTGTTTGGTATGAGTAGGTTTAATGGTTTTTGATTTTAATGTTGTACCAAATAAATCTAATGGAGTACTTAAAGCAAGCCTTTTGCTGCGCCAAAGCTTCTCGTGGCCAAGTCTAGGTGATCTTCTTCCTTTATGAGTTCTTTCACTTTATGTTGGGCGGTTATATGTATGTGGGGATTTTCATTTTCTTGGGGGACTGGTGATCAAGGCATGAAGCCCCTAAGTTTAGGTTATGTATGTTTGGGGAGGTCTAAGGAGTTGTTTACCTCCCATGAAGACATTGTGTCGAGCACTCTAAGAACTATTTTAGAAGGTAATCCTAGTAACCTTGTTCTGCTAGCCTACTAGGCGGCTATTTCTAGTGTGTTTCTACTAGTTGTGGGGCAACTAGAGAAGCTTGGTTAAGTAAAGAAAGAGAAAGAAACAATGAATATATTTGAAGACTATAGTATATGGAGGTGTGTAAAAAGGAGTTCTAACCCCTGAACAAAAGAAAAAGAAATGAAGAAAAAGAAAAATCAAAGAGCAAATAATCATAGCCTTGCGAAGGCTTGGTAGGTCCCTAGGGATGAGTTAGCAAACCTTGGGGGCCAGTTCCTTGTTTACCTAGGGTGATATCTAGCTGAATAAAATAAATAAGGATGGTTGGAGAAAAAATAAAAGTGAGCGCAAGAAAAGGATTAAGTGTCACCTTGCGAGTGCTTGGTAGGTTCTTGGGTGTGGAGTTAGGACCTGAGGCCGATGCCCTATTCTCCTTGGGTCACTATGCTTAGCTTCCTCCTTTTTACACACCCGAGTATAAAGACTAGAATTACATAACAAGTAATGAATCACAAGTACCTAAAAATGCAAGAACATGCTATAGGAGACCTCGCCTAGTAGGAGTTCCTAGTCCTGTTCTCCTAGGTAGGTAGCTAGTTTAGACGACCACTCAAGATGACCTCTTTTGGAAAGTTCTTTTTAGCTATATATGTTGGAGAAATTGGTTAGCGTCTACCTTTGGATATCTTTCAGATTATACTTGGCCTATCCCTTGAGGATTTTCATGCCTCGATTTTGTCGGGGGGGTAGGTAGGGTGAGAGTTGTTTGTGGTTTTGTTGTGTATTCTACTTTATGGCAGCTTGATGCTTTTTATGGTTGTTGTTTTGTGCAAATTAGTTCTTGGATTGGACCGACTGAGTTGCCCTATCACCAATATGAGAGTAGGATTTAAACACCCAAGAAATGCCAAATAATGCGGAATGATGCAAATTTGAAGCGAAAGATGCAAATCCGATAATTTTAAGTGGTCGTGGAAGAGGAGAATTCAAATGACTTCAAAAGACTGATCTTTGCAGTGGTTGTAGATTTTTCATAATTTTT